>NC_055989.1:115505870-116130870 GCF_018446385.1 Zingiber officinale
TATCCAGTTGACTAGGCAGCCCATGAAGACCAATCGACTGATCAATGGTGAGAAATTGACTAGAATCGAGTCGTTAAGTTGTAACGATAGAATTCCACAGAGGTCAGTCGACTGGTAAGTATTGCAATCGACTAGTAGCGGAAACACAGCTTGGGTGTTTCCTCCCAAGCTTTATATAATAGAACTCAGATTGGTTGGCTTAGGCGGCAAAATTAGAAATGGTTAATCCCTGATAGAGTCTTCAAAGCTCAGTGCAATCCAAGAATTCTTGATCGAGTTTGTGGTGAGGTTTCTCCACCGACAAGGAGGATTGAGCTAGCTAGAGTTCTAGGAACTAATCCATTGACGGATTGAGGGATCATCCACCTTACGGACAGCCGTGGAGTAGGAGCATCATCTCTGAACCACATAAGCAAACGTGTTAGGATTTGTTTTCTTTCTTCTTATCTCTAGGGTTAGTTTTCATATTTGGTTTTGCATATTTCCGTTACGCTAACAAGTATAGAAAAACGGACGAAGTGGGTGACCGTCTATTCCCCCCCCCCCCCCCCCGACCCGCGCGCGCGCCATTAATCGAGGCCCCATCACCTGTCACCAGCATGGAGCATACATGTGGGTGGATATACATCTCTTGCTCTATCTCTTGATCTAGATTGTTTCACTCCTAAGTAGAATGCACATACTCTTGATGGAAAGAACAAAAAAGTATATGATTGAGGCAGATAAGGTCCCCTCTCTATTTAGGTGACCTTCAGAGGATTCGGTGCTAGTCATAAATCTACAATACTCTCTCCTTGGACACCTTCAAAAGGTGTAGCGCAAATAGGACTGATGTGGCTCGTCCATGGTAGAAATCGATGCTCTAATCATTACTCTACATTTTCCACAAGGTGGGTAGAACTTAGTTATTCCTATCTAACCTTTTGGGCTTCCATCACATTGATGTATTTCATTGCTCCGTCAAGCAACTCATCAAAATCTCGAGGCAGTCTCATAGCAAATGACCATATCAAAACTTTTGAAGCAACCGAGGAGACCTCCAAGGTTACCTGATTAAACTGTTGTATGTACTCCCGTAGGGATTCCCATCTTTTCTGCTTTAAATTAAATAAGTTGAGGGTGTTTGTGAGTACCTTTTGTAGCTAGAGAAGTGATGTAGGACTAAAGATGAGAAGTTCTCAAATGACTAGATGGAGTTGAGCTTTAGCTTGTTGAATCACTGTTGAGTTGAGTGAGCCTAACCAGGGTAGTTAGAAAGGCTCAACACTTAGACTATCCAGATATTAATATAGGAGGGTTGCATTCTCGAATTGACACAAATGGCCCTCTAGATCCATTGTGTTTATGTACACTCCAACTTGTGGTGGCTGGAAGTTGGCCCGTAGATCTTTCGACAAGATCGCAAGGGAAAACGATACTCCCTCCCCGTGCATTGCTACTTTCTCTAAGGGTGGTTTCACGGGGCTTTCGCGACTTCTTTTGTAGTTGGAAGGTGTCGCCTCTTCTTGTGAGCTCTAAGCAGTCGACTCCGGGAGAGCAATCGGTGGCGGATGTCTCTACCTCCACTTCCATCGATAGTGATACTCGATATTGTTGAAACACTTCCTATAAGATGGTTATGATTTATTGTGTAAGCTGCCCCAACGAGATGGGATTAACCATCATCTCCAAGAGCACCCTTGCAGAGAGTAATCTTCTTCCCTTTGAGATTTCCACATTTTCCTCTATCAGAGCCCTCCTAGTGCAATCCATCGTGAACGTCGTTGCTTTAAGTTTCTGACAGATGGCGCTAAAAAAATGTGGTAGCTCTCTTCCTCTATTTATCGCTGCCTCCTCGTGGGTTTCAGCCGGTAGAGTCGATCGAAAGGGAATAAATGTGTGTTCTCTACGAGCGCGCGCACACATATCTTTTCTTCAAAACCACATACCTTTTGTACTCTGGCCATCCGGGCTCCCTTGTGGGCCGCAAGTCTTCACTACACTTGGGCCAAGCTACAAGATGCATCAACCATAGGGCAACAACATCACGTCCACGCAATCACTGTCACTGCCATGCCACCTGAGTTATATACTATTGGTTGTCGCCTGCTCATGTCAGGTGACAATTATTAACGGTTGTTAAATTGTCAATCGATTGGGTCAAGAAGTGTTGGGTGTGGTCTACCATAGCCAAGTGAGGGGGGACATGAGTCCGCTCCTCTAGGAGGGGTCATATGGGACAAGCTAGGATGTTCCCATGGTGCGAGGCCATGGTGCGGAGGCAAAGTAGGGATGTCCTAGTTAAGGATGTTCGCATGGTACGTTGGTGGAGTGGAGATATTCTCAATCAAAGATGTATCATGGTACATAGGCAAAATAGGCATAGGGATGTCCTAGTTAAGGATGTTCCCATGGTACGTTGGTGAAGTGGAGATATTCTCAATCAAAGATGTATCCATGGTACGTAGGCAAAATAGGGATGTTCTCGATCGAGAATGTTCCCATGGTGGTAAGTGAAGCGGGAATGATTTCGACCAGAGATGTTCCCCTGGTGTGGAAGCAAAGCAAGGATGTTCCCTATTAGAAATGGTCTCACAGTATGCAGACGAAGCAGGGATGTTGCCGATAGAGAATGTTGCCATGGTGCATGGTCAAACCAAGAATGTTCCCCGATCGAGGATGTTCTCATAATGCATGGCATTACTAACCAAGGCTCAAGATCAACTATAGTAGGACCGAACCAGATGCGATTGTAGGGAAAAGCCAAGGCATAGAAGCCCAAGGGTTAACCTAACAAAAAACAAGGTCAGTGATATATCAATGCTGTGGTCAAATTGCAAACGGTTGCAAGGAGAAAGCTTATAGGCTGGCATGGGTAAAAGATGACGTTGAAGCCAATACAGCTGGAGCCACAAGAATAAGAGAAAACAATAGGCATGGAAGCAGGAAGACAGACTGGTTGAACGTCAAAATCAACACAGCCTAAACCATAAAAGGTTGCAGAGCGAAATGCTAAAGACTGGAAGCTGGAAGATAAACCTAGCTCTGAAGGTGGACTTCAATAGGTTGCACAGAACAATTCTAAACCATAGGAATCAGAAGACCGACTTGGCCGAAAGCCAAGGTCAAGGTCGTCATGACCTCAATCGTACATGGTGGCAGGAGAAAACTAATCTTATATGGTTACATAAAGGCCTGAAAGCTGAACTTGCCAAAGAACAAACTAAACATTAAAAGCAGATAAGATGAAATTAACTTATGATTTATTTTACCTACATAACTAGTTACTATGTTGACTGTGACAATTTATTGATTTTTTGTGCTTGATCAAGGATGGATGTGTGTATAATAAACAATCTCCCATAATGATTTTGCAACTCAGGATCCGTACGAACTCAATAGCAAGCACCTCAGAAAACACAAGATGTACCATGTTTACAAAACGATCCCATGATCAAGTATGTCTACTAGTAATGTTTACAAAATTATCAAAACATAGTACAACTAGGGTAGTATAGCTAGTGAAATTGGGAGAATAGAGGATATGATTCATATGACACGACCAATAAATTAGAGCACTGAGGCCTACAATATGTTACGCTAAGCATACAATTCACTTGTTCTAGCAGCAATAACTCAAAAGGGATCAGCTTGGACAAGGTTAAGAGATATCTTCTATTACTCCTTTTCCATCCGCAGTATCAAAATAGAAGAAGTTTTTGAGAGGATCACCTTTGCCTGATATTGCCTTAATCACTTCCTAGTAACAACATAAGGAAACAACTCAGTTTGATTTTTATGCATATATAATGGAAAAAGTTAAATAATATCTAAATATGGAACACTTATAATAGCACATGCAAATGTGGTGACGCGATCATATACTTGATATGCTTCCTAAAACCTCACAAATCCATAAAAACAAAAACAAAAACAAAAAAAAAAAGTTGATTAAAAATAAAATTAATACAACAACAAAGTCTTTATCCTATTAAGTGAGGTCGGCTATACGGATCCTCTTACGCCATTAAACTCGATCCTCTACAATAATCTCATTTACAATTAAATAAATTTTATCTTATTTTATCGTTATTAATAAGTCTTCTTTAATCTCCCCCTCTATTAGTATGCATATTTGTCATGATCTCCCATCACTTAACTAGAACCTTTATTGGCTTACGTACATGTCCATATCATCTTAAACATATCTCTTTCTCTCTAATGTTCTCGTTCCTTATCCTATCCATTCTCGTATATCCGCACATTCACCTTAACATCCTTATCTCCAAGACTGTTATCTTTTGCTCGCTTCATAATTCAACATTTGACTTCATATAACATAACAAGTCTAACCATCGTTGATGAAATACTATTGAAGATTACTTGAATCATGTCTTATTAATAAGTTATGAAACCATCTTGTAAGACAAGAATTGACCCAAAAAAAAAAGTTAGGAAATAAATAAATATTGTTCACAAATAAATTAGAGAAAAAGTAAATTCTGAAGATATAAATTGTTTGGGTTATAATTTACTTTTATTTTTTAGCTTGTAAATATGCTGGGCTAATTGTGGTTAGAATTAAATTAGGATAAACAGTAGTAACTAGGTGGTCTTTATAGTTGAACTGATATATGAAGATGTTTTGTTTGGATCTGATTTAGGCTCGTTTAAGGTGGACAATGATTTGTGCTCACATTGATCTAAAATGGGGCTCAAATCAGACTAAACTTGATGATGCTATGGTTCAGACCGTGCAAAATCAGCCTAAAGCACAACGTTGAGTTTACAGGCCCCTTCCCATCAAGCACACAAGAGCTTCCCCTTTGCCCATGTTTTCTTGACCACACCTCCAGCCTAGTATCCATGTCTCTCTAACTTGCATGATGCCTACTCTTCCCTTGTCATCTGTTCACAGTCATAAGCTACCGCAAGCAGTGGCCCACATGTAACAAGATCCTTTTTCCTTAAGGAAAAAAAACCAGCCTCATCTCCTCTCACATCTGATCAGAGCAACCTTGGGAATTGAAGCCTACTCTTGGATTCTCGCTGCACATTATTGGTAGAAGAGTGAGCTCTTGTACCTGCCAAGGTATTTTCTTGTGTTGCCCCTATAAAATATTGCTTCCCCGTTGTTCTTTATGAACAGTAGCCCTCTGGTAAGTGGATTTAGTCTGTGGCAAATAGGACTGAGAGGTCCTTCTAACTACAACAGCCTATTCAGCAATATATTAAGGAATAACTAGATTTCTCTTCTCAATTGCTTGAATCAAGTTGAGTCATAACTGGGGAAAGAAAATATAGAACTTAAATCTAGAACTACAAACGGGAGACTAGTTATGGATTTAGTAAGTGAGCAGTGAGCTGCCCTTTGATCCACCAGTTGGACCAAAAAAACCTAAGCATCTCTCTGGGTCAGATCAGGTTAGTTTATAGATTGGTTCGTAGATTGGATATGCAAAAAAAAAGAAAAAAAAAAAGGTATAAACCAATTCAAGCAGCAGATTATTTGAAAATCAGCAGATAGGAACAATTAGAAGATACATGTCAATTTCTCATATGCTTTTGAAATGACAAATTTATTCATTTGCAGTTTTAAATAATTAAATTTATGATAAAAAAAATTCATGTTTTACCCTACCCTAATAATAAATACAACCCAAAGAACTTCTAAAATCTTCCATTTCAAGTATAATTGCAAGTTGATTAATCTAATTTTATACCAATCTTTTTTGAGACATACTAGTAAATTATTTTTTTTATATTTATTTATATTTAACTACGTACTAATAATTTTTATAGTGATATGGAGCTCATCTCATATGAATTCCTGTTTAATTTTCACAACTGTATATCAAATTATAATGCAGCAAAAAATTGTGTTTCTTTGTGAAGTGGAATTTATTTATCTCATGAAGATGGATCGGACTTCATAGAATGTTATTTTATTTATAAAATAAAATAAAGGATAATCAACTGAAGCATAATAAACTAATAGAAAATTACAGCTTAAAAAAACTCAATGCACCTGGCCGAGAATTCCACCAAGTATAGCACATATAGGTGGGTGTAATTTACTCCCTGCGTGTAGTATTCTCTCAAAGAGTTTTTCTGGCACATGTGACTCATTCAAGGACTACAAAGCAATCAAAAAAAAGGAAATCAAACAAATGTTCCAGAATTTGTACATGCCTAAAATTAAGACAAGGCTACCTGAGCATCACATAGTTCTTTCCTCAGCTTCAGAATAGAAGGAAAATCAGAACTAGATAATTTACCAGGAGTACGCCCTTCAGATAATTCAAACCTTTCTATTACTGCATGACAAAAAAAATAATAATAATATTTGACTTATTTGTAGAAAAAAAAACAGAAACAGGATGAAATCTGAACTTTTTTAAAAACTTGTGGTCATCAGACAAACCTCTCAAAGCAAAGTACAATTTGCTCATTTTCCTAGGAAGATTCCGCCACGGTGTTGATATTGCTTCCTGCAATTGGTGTTGCAATTTTTCAGATGAAATTTTTATAGACATGCCTAAAGATGAGCAAAACAGCAGATAAGCTTTAAAGCATGACAAAGTTTAAAGCATATGATAAGCCTTTTTGGTGAATATTATTTCCAATTTATATTGTGTTAATTAATGAGTTTTAATTAGATTAAATATGTAACTTGAATTGTGAAATTAAACTTCAAAAAGATTTTGAGACAAATAGAATAAAAGTCGTCCAAGTGAAACATAATTGAATTATTACAATAGATGGACAAGAAATCCCTATGAGTTCAGATGTTTCAAACCTACCATCCAGCTAGGGCATACTAATGAAGATATAATTAATACAATAAGGAATAACAAGATATTCTTGGGTGACTAATGTGTCTTTCTTAGGCTGAAATAGGTTCTATAAATTTGTGGTACAAACCATCTAGAGAAAGCTTTATGGAATTACTAAAATGGACAAAATAAGCAAAATAGCAAATACTTGAAAATATTTTACAAGTAACTAGGTAGTTCTAGTAAAATGAGAAAAAATAGTTTGATATGAACATGTCCAAATTGGATCAATAGAGCTTATAGCTAGAAAGGAAAGTTGAATTTATTAGAGAGTGGAAAGTGTAAAGGGTAGAGACGTCAACAAAAATATTAGTCGACATAATAAAAATAATTTAATTAATTGATATATTATTGATATTGCCTAAAATGGAATGTTGACTCTAAATAGTTGACACTTGTTAATAGTGATGACGCTGATATTAATGACCTAGAAAGTATATTAGAGTATAACTCACATAAAGACTACACAAAATGATTGCTAAAGAAATCTAATTAAGAATCTAATCTAATGAAGAAAATTAGTCTATGACAATATATTACAACAAAAATTCATACATTTCATGTATAAAAGATGATTTAACTTTAAATATTACTATTGATATTGTGTGACATTGAGCTCAATAGAGGCATAAACAGTTGGGATTCTTGATGATGGATAATATTAGAGTATAATGTTAGTGCAATCAGTTCTTATATGATATTTGGACAGATAGTTTAAGTTAGAATCATATTTGCATCCTACATGTGTATCAAATCATGCAAGACTTAATCGAGATACACTTAGAGGCTTAGCATAGCCAAGTGTATTGATAACTCAACGACTCAAGGTTCGTGGAGGTGGTTCATGGAGATCAACGAGGATGACATGGAGCATCCAAAAGACCGAAAGACAAAGAGAGGCAGACGTAGGTGAAAGCGTGCAGGATGACACATGGATTAAGCTAATGGCTCAGGTGCATCTGAGGATGAGTAGTGTGACAAGAGATAGCCTCAAGACAAAGATATAACTCCTTGGTGAATTGAGAGTTGAGAGAACATGTACTTAGGAGAGGCCAGCTGGCAACTTAGTCAAACTCAACCATAAGAATGGTTGCAGCAAACGGATGAATCGACTAGAAGGTGCCTTCAATCGACTGGTGGTTGAATCGACTGAGTAGTTGACTCAAGTATTCAATCAACTAATGGTGAGTCCACCAGGCAGTAGACTCAAGCTAATTGAACAAAATGTTTCTGTTTGTTGTTGAGTTGACTGGACAGTCAAGCTAATCAAGTATCAATTGATGATTAACGAATAGAATATTTCTGTAGTGGCTAATTTAATAGACAACCAAATTATTAGGGACTAGTCAACTGATGACCAAATTCAATCAATCAACAACCGTTATAGTAGAAAAGTTAAAAGAGAGACATTGATCAGAAAAAGTTGTGCAATACCACTGATGGCTCAACGGCTATGTGCATCAGTTGACTAATGGAGCATTCCAACTAACTAATCAACGTTGGCACAGCAAGCCCATCTTGAACAAAGTGAAACTTGATGTAGGCTGGATATAGATTTCTATTTTAGACTTAGTATTAAGTTTTATAAAAATAATATAAATGACTTAGCATTTATAAATCGATAACTTATGAATTTTATAAATGTGGATATATATGGAATTATATAATCATGGATATAGGTTTCTATTTAGAATTAGTATTAAGTTTTATAAAAATAATATATGGGACTTAGCATTTATAAAATTTATCTAGTATTAAATAAAAGTATACGAACTTATATGTGGCTCACCTATATATAAATAATCTATAAAATATATATGTTGTAGATAATAATTAAGACCTACAATATTATCACATACAAATTATATATGTATATAAAATTCAAATAATTATGAATATGGATAAAGGATAGGGACAAAGGTTTAGTAGATAAAAATCTAGACCAAGTCCTAAAGCCTCCACCTTATATAAAACCCTCACCTAAAACGCCACTTGTTCTTCTTGTTGTCGCCGGCCCTAAGTAGATTTCGCCACCCTTTGTTTCTCCACCGGTGCTAGAGTTTCAGGGGAAGACAAAGAGTAATAGCTAAGTACTTAAGGCATGTTCTCAACCATGTTGTTGTTTTATTTAGCTTCTATGTCTTGTGAAGTTTCAGATTTATAGTTGTTAGGTTTGGTTCTGTTGTGGTATAAATTAGCCTCAATAGGTGAACGAATTTCACTTCGGTTTCGGTTAAAATGTAGGAAATTTAGTTAGCTTTCATTATTAATTTACAGAACCATTTTTGGATCAAAGATGAATTTCATATGATTTTTATACCACTAACTGATGAATCTGGAATTATGTTGTGACCCTGCTGCTTTTGGTTCTGTTGTGGTATAAATTAGCCTCAATAGCTGAACGAATTTCACTTCGATTTCTTCTGCTGAAATGTAGGAAATTTAGTTAGCTTTCATTACCAATTTATAGAACCATTTTCAGATCAAAGATGAATTTCATATGATTTTTATACCATTGACTGACGAATCTGGAATTATGTTGTGACCCTGCTGCTTTTGGTTTTGTTGTGGTATAAATTAGCCTCAATAGGTGAACGAATTTCACTTCGGTGCCTTTTGTTGAAATGTAAGAAATTTAGTTAGCTTTTATTACCAATTTAATCCTTTTCGGATCAAAGATGAATTTCATACGATTTTTATACCACTGACTGATGAATCTGGTGCTTTTAGTTCTGTTGTGGTGTAAATTAACCTTAATGAGTGAACGAATTTCATTTCGGTGTCTTCTGTTGAAATGTAGGAAATTTAGTTAGCTTTCATTTCCAATTTACAGAACCCTTTTCGAACCAAAGATGAATTTCATATGATTTTTATACCACTGACTAACGAATCTAGAATTATGTTGTGACCCTACTGCTTTTGGTTCTGTTATGGTACAAATTAGCCCCAATGGGTGAACGAATTTCCCTTCGGTGTCTTTTATTGAAATGTAGGAAATTTAGTTAACTTTCATTACCAACTTACACAACCATTTTCGGATCAAAGATGAATTTCATATGATTTTTATACCACTGACTGATGAATCTGGAATTATGCTATGACCTTGCTACTTTTGGTTCTATTGTGGTGAGTTTTAAATTCTATTTTAGAGCTTTAGTCATCATAATCTTGCTCAACGAGTTGTTTCATATTTTATTAATTGCTTAAAATAAGTATGCTTAAAATAAGTTGTAGACCTTGCAAGTTCGGACATGATAAATGTAAGTTTAAATTCTATTTTAAGAGATGAATATGAATGTTGCATTACAATTTGGGGTCATGCTTCTAGTTGCTTTCCATTAGAAGATAGGAAACTTTCCTATGCTCAAATCACCTTACAAAACTAGTAAATTTCAGTTTACTAAGAGTAGTTTTTAAATTCTGTTTTCAAGGTCATATTCATCATGATGCCGCCCTACGATTTCTTCATGTTTCCTCATATCATGTTTTATGTTAGTTCCTCAGTTTCATGTATATTTAGGTACCTTAAATGAGTTCACGATTTTGATTTATGTTCTACTTTTCATGATGACTATGTATCTATACTACGTCTAGATTTCGGATCTCTGGATTAAGTAAGTTCAAGTTGCTTCTTGCTCCACATCATGATAGTTTAGTAGGGTATATGTAAAATTGCATGCTTGCATCTAAGATCATGTTCATGTTCTTCTTATGTCTTATTATGATACCTTAATATGATCAACGTTTAGGTGAATGTTATGTTTCCTTTTTCAACTTATCATGATAATGAAAATTACTCAATGAAAATACCATGAGAGAAAAGGCCCTAGAGGGAGCTCATTTATGGGAAAAAGCCCAGAGGGAGTCCGTTTACAGGAAAAGGTCCTAGAGGAAGCCCAATATCGGGTAAGTTGACTGTAACAAAGTAATAATGATAATGATAAAGATGAAGATATCGTGAGGGAAAAGGCCCAGAGGGAGCCCGTTTATGGGAAAAGGCCCTAGAGGGAGTCCGTTTACGGGAAAAAGCCGGAGCCCATTTACAGGAAAAGGTCCCAGAGGGAGCCCAATATCGGGTAAGTCGACTGTGACAAAATGATGAGGATTTGATGGGAATACTGTGAGGGAAAAGGCCCCAGAGAAATCCCGTTTACGGGATAAGGCCCCAGAGGGAGCCCAATATCGGTTTCCATGTTAGGATATGAATAAGTTAGGTTCATGATATGCTAAGTTCAGATTCATGTTATGCTATGAATATGTTAAGTTCATGATAGGCTATGTATAAGTTCATGTTATGTTACAAATATGTTAATTTCATGATATGCTATGTATAAGTTCATGTTATGTTATGAATACGTTAAGTCCATGATATGCTATGAATATATTAAGTTCATGATATGCTATAAATATGTTAAGTTCATGATATGCTATGTCCATGCTCATGTATGTCCATGTATATGCTCATGATCAAGTCTATCATTATACTTAGGTCATTTACCATGCTTAGGTTTATGCTCTCATGCTTATGTGCATACGTTCATAGTATGCTAGTAGGGAGATCCCAAGTTACCTTGTATGTGGTTGAACATGTTGAGTCTCTTGACTCACAGATTATAACCTTTTTTCAGACAATGAGGCGAACGAGACAGGAAGCATTGACCAGTCAGCTCGAAATAAGGACAGTACGACCCGAAGACCACCCAGTTTAAAAATGTTTGTGTTTTCTTTCGAACCGTCTATGTAATTTTATTTAAACTAAGAAACCGTTATGGAAGTATGAGTAAATGGCATCCGCAGTTTATGTATTATTATAAAAAAAAAAAAAAAAACTAGGGGTGTTACAGTAATAGATATGCACGAAGCATCATCCGAAGCTAGACTTGAGAAAAAGATATCCTCATATGGTAATTAAGCACATTCATGATAAAGGGGAAAACAATAGCTCAAATGCACTAAGATAGAAAAAAAAATGTGCACCAACTTATTGCCATCGGAGACAATTTTCAAACTGGGATCTCCTTCGCACACTCAACGCATTCCCACAGACTTCGTAATGGAGTTCAATGGTGAACGACTACTATCTCGAGAGGAGTCTTGATGTAACAACTATTAATGAGTCATTTTTGAAAATAGAGTTGAATGTGTCTAGGAACCCTAAGGTTGAGAAGGAAGAAGCCTATAAATCAAGAAACCTCGCACTAATTGGGAAGATGCAAGAGTAAAAGAAGCATCATCCTCAAGCTTTTAAGAATTCACAGGGTGGTGGAGGCTAGTGATGAATATGGCAAACAAGATATGAATAAATTTCAAAATAAATTGAAATTGAATAGGAACAATTTGAGGGAGTACCTAAAGAATAAAGGGAAAAAAGGAGATAGGAAGAAAACCATGTAATGCTACAATTGCCAAAAGATAGGGCATGTGGAAAGAAAAAGAAAACAAAGTAGCACCACTCGGAAGACAAAGAGGAAGTCCTTGAAGGCCACTTGGCACGATTTCTCCTCTTCATCATCTGAGGAAGATGTGGAAATCAAGCATAGAGCAAGTCTCTCTTTCATGGAAATCAACAATGAACCTCACCATTATCTAGAAGAGAAGGGAGCGAATCAAGGGAGAGCAAAAGGATATAGCTTAAACAATGCAGTGACCTCTTTTAAAGATCAATTAGTTGAACTTATTAATTCTTTAAATAAGTCTTTGAATAAGTATGAAAGTAAAAATATACAACAACAATAACCGTTGGGGTCGGCTATATGGATGTCTTTGCACTGGGTGGAGTCGGCTATATGGATCCTCATACGCCATTGGGCTCTATCGCCTAATTTAAATGAATTTTATCTTATTTTATTATTGCTAACCAAGTCTTTTTAAGTCATCCTCTTCCTCGTTTGATATACATATTTATCATAATTTCACATCGTCTAACTAAAGCATTTATTAATTGTCTAAGTACATGTTTGTACCATCTTAAACGTATCTTTCAGAGTTTTCTCTCAATAGATACAACTCTTTCTCTCTAATGCTCTCATTTCTTATTCTGTCCTTCTCGTATGTCCACACATCCACCTTAACATCCTCATCTCTACAACTTTCTTCTTCTACTCATGTGCTCGAGTCATAGCCATAATATAGTAAGTCTAACCGTCATTCTATAAAGTCTTGCATTCTATGTAAAACATCTCTTTCAATCCCTCCATCGTTTTATAAAATGATCTTAAATACTTAAAGTTCACAGTTTCAGCCAACCCATCATCTCCTATTTTAATAATTATTTCATTACGTATAATATTGTTAAATTAAATTTGCATATTCTGTCTGAGCTTAAAATCTTTCACTTCTAATATTTTCCGTCAAGATTCTAATTTTGCATTTACTCTTTCATATATCTCATCTATCAAAACAATATCATCTACAAACAATATACACCCCGATACTATATCTTGAATATGTCTAATGAGTTCGTCCATAATTAGTATAAAAAGATAAGAACTTAAAGCTGATGTTTGATGTAACCCTATGATTATTAAACATGTTTTAGTTAGTCTGTCTGAATTCTTCACTCTAGTCGTTGTATCCTCTTATGTATTCTTAATTAGTTCAATATATGCTACGCTAGTACCTCATTTCTAAAATTCTCTAGATAATTTCTCTTGGGACTATATCATAAGTTTTTTCTAAGTCAAAGGCTATCATGTGTAGATTTTACTTTTGCTCCCGATACTTTTCAAATAGTTGCCTGAGAAAATGTATAGCTTCTATTGTCGACCTTCCAAGCATGAACTCAAATTGATTTTCAATCACCATGTCTCCTTCCTTAATCTTTTTTTTATTACTCTTTTTCAAAATTTCATGGTATGACTCATTAGTTTAACATTCCTATAGTCTGCACAATTTTGTACCTCTCCCTTATTCTTATATAAGGGTAGTAGAGTACTTGCCCTCCATTGATGATATTTTTTTCATTTTCAATATCATGTTAAATAATTTTACAAGTCCTTCGGTACCTTGTTTCCCTAGGCACTTCAATACCTCTATCGGAATATCTAGTCCAACGACTTTTTCATTTTGTATCTTATTTAAAATTTGTTCTACTTCTGAAGTTTTAATTCTACGATAAAAAATTTAAATTTTTTTACTCATTGTTAATACTTCTTCCACCGCTCTTTTATTTCTCCATCATTTATTTAATACCCTATTGCATTCATCTTTAATACATCTTATTTGAATAAGATTTCTTATCTTCCTCTCTCTCTCTCACTTTAGTTATTCTATAAATGTCTCTTTCCCTTCTTTTGTATTCAATTTTTGATATAGCATTCAAAAGTTCCATTCTTAGCTTCATTCACTACTTTCTTAGCCTCTTTCTTAGTTATTGTATATTTTTTTAAGTTTTCCTAGTTCTTACAAATATATAATTCCATATAGGTTGTTCGTTTTTCCTTCACTTTTTCATGTACTTTCTCATTCCACCGCCAAGATTTTTTACTTGGTGGTGCATGCCCCTTTGCCTTACCGAGTACACTCTTTGCTATAATTTTCAACTTTGATACAATTTTATCTCATGTCGTATTAGAGTCACCATCACCTAATGCTTATACCCTACCTTCTCCTTAAATATATTTTGCTTCCATCCTTTAACCTCCACCACTTAATTCTAGGAGTCATGTATTTTCCTTCTATTGATATTATACTTGAAGCGTATATCTAACACTACTAACCTATATTAGGTAGTTAAATTTTCTCCAGGATAATTTTGCAATCTTTATAAATCTTTCTATCCCTCTTCCTAATCAGAAGAAAGTTAATTTGTAATTTATTATTCTCACTTTTGAATGTGAACAAGTGTTCCTTTCTTTGAAAGTAAAAATATGAAATTGAAAAATAAAATTATATTTCTTGAGGGTAAATTTAGTTCCATAAATCCATGCCAGGAATCATATGATATTAGGATTAAGGAATTAGAAGTAGCTTTAGAAAAATTTACCATTTGCTCTAACACTTTGAATATGGCCATTAGGAGCCAATATGTGAAATTTAGTTAAAAGGGAATGGGTACGAAAGGAATATTTAGTGAACCTGACTCAATCCAACTTATTGAGAAAATTGTTGACGTTCGAGAAATCAACCTTGATGATGGTTTTTATTTAGATCTACGTTAAAATGGACTTGATACTTAGTGGGGGTAGAAATACATGATCCAAGTAGGAATACCTCAAACTTACATCTCACACAAATTTAAGTTGAAAATGATTTGTATATTGAGGAATTTAGACACCATATGAGATATATAGGATGGTATCATGGTTCACAATATTTAAGACATCTTGATGAACCATAGGAGTATCTTAATAGAAATCATTAACCAATTATAGGGAAGGCTAAGCATTTTGGCTATTTTTAAGTTTGTATCAAAACCGTGTCTTAGAATATAATTAAATGAAAAAAGAAATATATTAAACAAACCTCTCTATAAAATTTTATAATTTTTAGGGTTTTGTAGATTTCTTAATAAATTTCTAAACATAACACAATAGTGAAAATTGGGTCTCAATGGATTGTGTCACATAATCAATCGATTGGGCTTAGTTTCAATCAATTGGTGCTTGTTGACAGTCAATTGTGCAAAAAGTTTCAAAATTGAACTTTCAATTCAATTTGATCACGTTATCATTTGTATTTCATTTATATTCAAGATTGAGATTAGGAATATCAATTAGTGATCATTTTCTAAGTTTTTGGATTATTTAGTGCAATCTTTTTAATACATGGCAAAAGGGGAAAAGAGTGAATGAATTAAGTTAGAATTTTGAATAATTTAATTCTCTCCCTAGTATTTTGCAAAATTCCTAGCTCAAGAGGGAACTAGGGGAGCTTAGTTGTAAAGAGAGCCTCTTTTAGGTGTCTAATTTCCTATTTTTTACCTAACTACTTTAATTCCTAGCTCAATCTTTTTTTTTAACTACTTTAATATATTATCAAATATAAAAAAAAGGAGATAATCGATCATCGGGTTTTGATATTTGGCAAAGAATTTAATTTGTGATTATATTAACATATGTATGAAGTTGTGCAGAACTTGAAGACTTTGGGTGGCCAAGTGTATTGATGACTCGATCACTCAAGGTCCATGGAGATTTAAAAAGGATAACATGGAGCATATGAAGGACCACAGGACAAGGAGCATCAAAATGTGGTTAAGTTGAAGGAAGTAGTACCATAAGTGAAGGTGTGAAGGATGACATATGGAGTGAGTTGAGGGTTCAATTGTATTCGAGGGACAAGTAACTTGATGGAAGATGGCTTCAAGGCAAAGGTACAACTCCTTAATGAGTTGAGAGACCATGTATCTAGGAGAGGAGAGAGTATATCTCGACTTAGTCAGACTCGACCATTAACATAGTCGGTCGTAGTTAGCATATCAATTGACTAAACGATGGCTTTAAAAGACTGGTGGTGGTTAACTAGACAAACTAGGTGACTCATGTGCTTTAGCCAACAACCAAAATGATTTTGTTTAAATTGTGGATGGCGTCACTCAACTGATGAGGTAGGTGAATCGCCTGATGGTAGTTAAATTAACCAAGCAGTCAACTTAAGTTGATTAGTCAGCAAAAAAAAATATTTGTTCGTAGCTGAGTCAATTAAATAGTGGATCAAGCAACTAAGGATCCCTCTTAGCCAGTCCTGACATATAATTCAAGTATTGACTACCCATAAATAATTACTAAAGGAATTCATTAAGAATCTAAATCTTATATTACTACAACAACAATCAAGTCTTATCCAACTAGGTGTGGTCGGTTATATGAACTCATACGTCATTGGACTCTATCACCTACTATATCATCATTTATATTTAAATAAATTTTATCATGTTTTATTGTTGCTAACCAAGTCTTTTTTACTCTTCCGCTTCCTCGTTTGATATGTACATAGTTTCACATCATCTAACTGGGCATTTATTGATTGCAGTACATGACCATATCATCTTAAATGTGTCGGTACAACCCTGACTTTCTCTTTAATATGCTCATTTTTTATCATGTCCATCCTTCTATGTCTACACATCCACCTTAATATCCTCATTTCTACAATTCTCATCTTCTGCTCATGTACTTAAATCATAGCCCAACATTCAACTCTGTATAATATATCTAACCATCGTTTTGTATAATTTTCTTTTAAATTTTAGAGATACTTTACGTTCACACAGGACATCTGACGATCTCCTCTATTTCAACCATCCTGCTTATATTTTATGTACAATATCTCTCTCAATTCCTCCATCCTTTTATAAAAATGATCATAAATACTTAAAACTCTCATTTCAGATAACTCATTATCGTCTATCTTAACAATTGTCACAATATCTCTAATATTACTAAACTTAAATTTCATATATTTTGTCTTTACTAAGTCTAAAATTTTTCACTTCTAGCATTTTCTGCCAAGATTCTAGTTTAGCATTTACTCTTCACGTGTCTCATCTATCAAAACAATATCATTTCCAAACAACATATATCTTGGATGTTTCTAGTGAATTCATCCATGATTAGTGTAACATAGATAGGAACTTCGTGTTGATTCTTGATTCTAGTTTAGGAACTTCGTTTATTAAAAATACTTCGATTTATCCTCTTGGAGTTTTCACTCTTGTCATTACATCCTCATACATATCCTTTATTACTTCAAAATACATATACTAATATCTCTCTTTTCTAGAATTCTCTATATAATTTTCCTTAAGACTATATCATAAGCTTTTTTTAGATCGACGAATACCATGTGTAAGTCTTGCCTCTATTCTCAATACTTTTCAATTAATTAGAAGATGTATCGCTTCTATTGTCGACCTTCATGGCATAAATACAAATTAATTTTTTATTTCCTTTTTTAATCGTTTTTTATTATTATTTTTCAAAATTTCATAGTATGACTCATGAATTTAATACTTCTATAATTTGCACAATTTTATATGTCCTCTTTGTTTTATATAAAAGAACTAGAGTACTTACCCTCCACTAATCAGACATTTTTATTGTTTTCAATATTAAGTTGAATAACTTTGTAAGTCATTCAATACCTTATTTTCCTATATACTTCTATATCTCTATCAGAAATTGAGATATAAATACTTCCTTATATTAGCTAATATGTTTTTTAAGAAAAGAGAAGAATACTTAGTCACGTTTAAAAGTAAGAATAATAAATCGCAATTTGACTTTTTTAGAGTTAGGAAGAGGGATCGAAAGATTTGTAAAGACTGAAAAAAGCTTAATTACCCAAAATATGTTAGTAGTATTGGATATACGCCTCAAGCATAGTATCAATAGAAAAAAAATATATATACGACTCTTACAATTAAGTAGTGAAAGTTAAAGGATAGAAAGCAAAATATATTTACGGAGAATGTAGGAGTACAAGCATTAAGTGTATACAATGACTCTAATACGAACCGCTTATAAGGAATTATATATTTGCAAGAACGAGAAAAATTTAAAATAATATACAATAGCCAAGAAAGAAGTTAAGAAAATAGTGAATGAAGTAACGAATGAAACTTTTGAAGGATTATATCAAAAATTGGATACAAAAAAAGGGGAAAGAGACATTTATAGAATAGCTAAAGTAAGAGAAAGAAAGATAAGAGATCTTATCCAAATAAAATATACTAAAGATTAATGCAATAGGATACTAGTAAACGATGGAGAACTAAAAGAGTAGTGGAAGAAGTATTTTCATCAATTTTTTAATGAAGGTTTAGGGGTCCAACTTTTTAATGAAGTATAGAAATTTAAATTTTTAGCGTAGAATTCAAACTTCAGAAATAGAACAAGTATGAAATACATAATGGAAAAACCCTTGAACCAGATGATATTCCGATAGAGGTATGGAAGTACCTAGTGAAACAAGGTATTGAATGACTTACAAAATTATTTAACATGATATTGAAAATAAAAAAAAAATATCTGATCAATGGAGATTAAGTACTCTAGTTCCCTTATATAAGAACAAGAGAAACGTATAAAATTGTATAAACTATAGGGATATTAGACTAATGAGTCATACCATGAAACTTTAGGAAAGAGTAAGAGAACAAATATTAAGGAAGAAAATCATACTGACCGAAAATTAATTTACATTCATGCCTGGAAGGTCAACAATAGAAACTATATATCTTAGACAATAAGATCTATACATGGTATTCATTGACTTAAAAAAAATTTATGATAGAGTCTCGAGAAATTATATAGAGAATTCTAAAAAAGCGAGGCATTAGTGTAACATATATTGAAATAATTAAGAATATGTACAAGGATGTAACAACCAAAATAAAGACTTCAGCTGTAGTAACTGGATCTAAAGTAAAGTTCTATAAAACCGCAGTTAGACCAGCTATGTTATATAGAGTTGAATGTTGGACAATAACTCGAGCACATGAGCAAAAGATGAGAATTGTAAAGATGAGGATGTTAAGGTGAATGTGTAGACATACGAGGATGGACAGAATAAGAAATGAGAGCATTAGAGAGAAAGTCGGAGTTACATCTATTGAGGGAAAACTCCAAGAGGCACGTTTAAGATAGTACGAACATGTACTTACACAACCAATAATGTTCCAGTTAGGCGATGTGAAATTATGATAAACACACATATCAAATGAGGAAGACCAAAAAAAAATTAGTTAGCAACAATAAGATAAGATAAAATTTATTTAAATATAGATGATATAGTAAGAGAAAAAGCTCAATGGCATAAAAGGATTCATATAGCCGATCCCATCTAGTGGGATAAGGCTTGATTATTGTTGTAGTATTGACATATAGTTATAGTTCAACAAGTCGTTTTAATTAAATTAAAAATAATTCATTTTTTTCACTTCTATGTTTTCAATTTGTTTGATTGGAATATCATTTTTGATTGTATTGCAATAGAAGTGAACCAACAAGATTAATTTTTTAAAGAAAATTTTATTTTCAAATTTAAATATGATTTGTTATAAAAAATATTTTAAATCTGAAAATTTAAAATTAGAATAATCGAGTCTAAATTGAGTGTCATATAATCCTTTAGGAATTTCTTAATAATAAAATTTAAGCTAGTTTAAACCTAAAATATAATATGTTACATCTTAAAATTTAAATTCTCTGTTTCCATCCATTATAATAATTATAAGTACATAAAAAAACAAAATTAAATTATGATTAAATGATAAAATTTTAAATTATTTCATTTTCACTAAATTAATACAGCAATCAAATCTTATCTCACTAACTAGAGCATCTATTACTCGTCTACTTACATGTCTAACATGTCCTTGTTTTCCATTAATAGGTCTAACCCCAATTTGCACTCTAATTTTGTTCATTTCTTATCTTGTCCATCCTTGTATGTCTACACATCTACCTTAATACTCTCATCTTTGCAACTTTCATTTTTTGCTCATGTGCTCGGACTATAACATAACATTCAACTTCATATAATACAGTAGGTCTAACCACTATTTTGTAAACTTTCCTTTTAGTCTTAGAGGTACTTTACGATCACAAAGAACATCTAACACTCTCTTTCATTTTAACCATCCTATTTCTACTCTATGTAAGATATATCTTTCAATCCCCCTCTTTTTGTAAAAATGAACCTAAATACTTAAAGTTTTCCGTTATAAACAACTCATCATCTCTTATCATAACAGTTGTCTCATTACATTTAAGATTACCAACTTAAATTCTATATATTCTGTCTTTATTCTATTAAGCCTAAAACCTTTCACTTCTAGCATTTTCCGTCGAGATTTGAGTTTAACATTACTTCTTTACGTGTCTCATTTACCAAAATAATATCTGTAAACAACGAGCTGTTAGAGTGTATACTAAAAGCCTAGCTTTTGGTATAAACATTTATCTAGAAATAAGAATCACATTGGTCAAATATCTACATTTATGATAAATGTAGTTGTTCAATTAATTTATATTGTAGATAACATGGTGTGTGGTGTCACACACAGAGGATCATGTTATCAGTACCTTATAAATTATAAACAGTAGCTCACGACCATAATGGAAAGGAACAAACCATTGGAAGGTCGTAGTGTAATTAGGTATTAGTTTATCTTAACTATATAATTACACTAGTACACTTAGAGTGTATTGAGTAGGACCATTAGAGGTCGTTTCTTTTATACTGACTTTATAAAGAAACAAAGACCTCAGTTATTATGGAAGTGTGTGCTCTTAATCCTAATATAATAACAAGCACATATATTTGATATTTATTTCTTTAATTTATCAATGGGTGAGATTTCGTTCGATGAATCAATAAGCCCGATAAGTTGAGAAATGATATCACTTATAGTGTGTGTTGTTGACTATAGAAGGAAACTGTGTCCTAGTGATCTAGGTTGAGAATGTCCCCAAGAGGAGCTCATAAGGATTGTCATGTTAAACCCTGCAGGTGGACTTAGTCCGACATGATAATAAAGTTGAGTGGTATTAATTAAGTGAGTTGTCGTTAACTTACTTAATTAGTGGACATTGTTATCTTAAACAGGGAGACTAACACACTCATAATAAGAAGGAGCCCAAATGTAATTTGGGATTGGTGCGATAGTTGATAATAGTTCTTTAGTGGAATGAATTATTATTGATGAAATTTAGTTGTGTGTTGGGGCGAACACTGCTTAATTTCATCTGGAGACCAAAACCAATTCCTCCTCTCGGTCCCTATCGTAGCCTCTAGTATATAGATTTATACCCACCGCATACCCACCTTCTTACCCATCCAGGTCGGCCAGGCTAGCTTGGAACCCAAGCTAGGCCGGCCAAGATCAAGTGGATGCAAGTTGGTGGTCGGCCAAACTTGGGTCCCAAGCTTAGTGGCTACCACTAGAATATTAAAAGGATTTTATTAAAATTATTTCTTATGTAGATATCATGATTTTAAAGAGAGTTTAAAATTAAAATTTCCTTTTATAGTTTTCTACAAAAGATTAAGAGAAGAGATTAATCTCTTTCCTTATTAGTAGTTTAAAAGGATGGTTTTATTTTTGGTAAAAACTTTCCTTATTTGTAAATCATCTACATGTTTAAAGAGAGTTTAAAATTTGAAATCTTTCCTTATTTGTTGATTAAAGGAGGATTTTAAATTTTAAGAAAACTTTCCTTTTAACCATGTTCATGATTTAAAAGAGAGTTTAAAATTAATAATTCTCTTTTATTAGTTTCTACAAAGATTGAGAAAAGATTTGATATCTTTCCTTATTTGTAGATTAAAAGAGATTTTAATTTTTAGAGATAACTTTCTTTTATCCACATGTTTAAAGAAAGATTTTAATTTATTAAATTTCCTTTTTATAAACCAATCATGAAGGGATTAAATTATTGGAGAAATTTTATAAATTTCGAGACAAATTAGGAAGTTTTAATTAAAACTCTCCTTGTTTGTAGCTTTAGTGTGGCCGGCCATATAAATTGAGAAAAGGAAAATTGTTTTAATTAAATAAATTTTTCCTTTTCATGGCAAAAGAATTAAGGAAGTTTTAATTAAATTTCCTTATTGTCAAGACCAAGGATTATAAAAGAGGGGTAGAGGGCTTCATGAGACAACCTCTATTATTTCTCTTCTTTTCCTTGGTGTGGCCGGCCATCCCTCTCTTCCTCTTGGTGGTGGCCGAACCTTCTGTTGCTTGGAGCTCTTGTGGTGGCGGATACTACTTGGAGAAGAAGAAGAAGAAGGAGAGAAAGCTTGTATCCCTTGGAGCTTGGTTGGGAGAAAAGATCTTCATCTTTTGGAAGCTTTGTGTCCGAAACTTGAAGAAAGGAGAAGAAGGTGTTTTGGTGGATTCTCGTCTCGGAAGATCGTTGCCCACACAACGTCCGGGTTAGAAGAGGAATAGTAGAAGATCAAGAGGTCTTTCTAAAGGTATAACTAGTATTTTTCTTTCCATCATACTAGTTATTTTGGAAATAATACCAAATAAGAGGCTTACGATTCTAGTATTTCGAATATGTTTTCAAGTTGTGTTCTTTTGTTTTATTTTTCCTTGTGATTTGATTGTTCTTTTCGGTTAACCTAAAGTTATTTTAGGAAATTAAATATTAGATTTCTATAAAAGGTTTTGTCTAGTCGGTGGTGGTTGCTCCCATATCCAAGAAGGTCATGTGCCTCGCCACGTCAGTACTGGGAACCAATTATGGAAATTAATATTTAATGGAATTAATAACTTAAGGTGATTTGGGTCGAACGTGTTAAGTTCCGCAGGAGATTTAAGTCAAAACCTAAAAGAACTAATAGATTAAGTTTTGGATCAAACGTGTTAAGTTCCACAGGCGATCCAAAATTTAATTTAAAAGAACACATGGTAGCTAGGAAAAGGTTCAGACCTTTGTACAAAATTTTTGTACAGTGGAACCTCTAGGCTTTCCGAGTAGCAACCAACACGAGCATCACGGTACCGTATCTTGATCACGGTACCGTATCTTGGATGTGTCTAGTGAGTTCTCCCATTATTAATGTAAAAAGATAAGAACTTAGAGTTGATCATGTTACTCTATTCTTATGGGAAACGCTTCAGTTAATCCACTCAAAGTTTTTACTCTTATTATTACATTCTCATACATATTCTTAATTAGTTCAATATATGCTATGTTAATATCTTTCTTTTCTAGAATTCTCAATATAATTTACTTTGGTATTCTATCAGAAGCTTTTCTAGATCGGCGAATTCCATGTGTAAATCTCGTGTTCTCGATATTTTTCAATACCTTATTTTCTTAGGCACTTCCATAATTCTATTGGAATATCATCAGGTTCAACTACTTTTCCATTTTATATCTCATTTAAAACTTATTCTATTTCTGAAGTTTAAAGTTCGAATTCTGCAAAACAAATTTAAATTTCTATACTCATTTGATTTACTTAAATTATCTAAGTTAAATTGTTCACCTATACCTTCATTAAAAAGTTGATGAAAATTCTCATCATTTACTAATACCCTATTATATTCATCTTTATACATCTTATTTGGATAAGATCTCTTATTTTCCTCTCTCTCGCTTTAGCTATTTTGTAAATATCCTTTTTTTTCTTTTTGTATCCAATTTTTTATATAAGCATTCATAGGTTTTATTTTTTGTTTCATTCGCCGCTTCTTAGTATTTTTCTCGGCTATCATATACTTTTTAAAGTTTTTCTCGTTTGAACAAGTGTATTGGTTGTTCATTTTTTTCTCTTTCTCATGTACTTTCTCATTCCACCATTAAGATTATTTACTTGTGGTGCACGATCCGTTGACTCACCAAGTATACTCTTGACTACTATTTTTAACTTTGATATCATCGTATCTCATGTCATATTTGAGTTATCGTGTATTTCTCCTAATACTTGTTCTCTTACTCTCTCCTTAGATATGTTTTATTTCTCATCCTTTAACTTCCACCATTTAATTTTAGAAGACCTGCATATTTGCCTTCTATTGATACTATGCTTGAGGCGTATATCCAACACCTTATGATCTTTACAAATCTTTCTATCATTCTTCTTAATCATAAGAAAGTCAATTTGTGATTTACTATTCCCACTTTTGAACGTGGTCAAGGTTCTTGTCTTTTCTTGAAAAATGCATTTGTTAGTATAAGGTCATATGCTATCGCAAAATCCAATATAATTTTTCCTTCTTCATTTCTTGTTCTAAACTCATAACCCCCACGCATCTATCATACTCTGATTTGCCTATTTCCATCTCCTCCTAGTAATATCTTATCAAAGTCTCAAAATCTAAATGATGTTTTCATCTAATCATAATTGAGTTGCATATATGCTAGTTATATTAATAATTTCTTTCGCCACCACTATATTGAGAACTATAATCCTATCCTCCTTTCTAACAACTACTACTTATTATTTAGCGAATTATCTATAATAATACCTACTCAATTTCTTGTTTTATTCCTTGTATACCATAACTTAAAATTCGAATTCTCTATCATCTTTATCTTTTCTCCTACTCATTTTATCTCTTGTACACAGAATATTCTTCTCCTAATCATCATATCAACTACCTCCATGGATTCACTAGTGAGTGTTCCTAGATTCTATGTTCCAAGTCGTAGATATCTAGTTTTCTTATAATATTTATTATTAGTCAACCTATAGTGTGAGAACTTTTGCATATTTAACATTATATTTAAGTTCTCATTGAAATGTAGCGGTCCTTGCCAAGACGTTATAAGAGGACCCTCCAATGCGTTCCTTTCGGAGAACAACATAACATTAGTATAATAGTTTGATGGATTCATTCATTGAATATGTGATCTATGTTGGTTGGCTAGCAATCTAACGCACAATCCTCGTCCTTTTTTATCCGAGCTTGGGACTGGCATTGGCATTCGCCAAATTAATAGTTTTTTTTTATTTACGGTGCATAAAGTTCTTATAAATGCTTATAAATAAATTTCACATAATTTCATGTTCATTTCAAACAAAATTACATCATTAGTGTTATGGGTTGCCAGATTTGAAATTTCTTAAATTTTACAAAAATTTGAGAGTAAAGCATGCCCAAGTTATTGGACTAGAAAATATTTCAAATTTTTAGATATACTATAAAGGGCAACCCGGTGTAGAAGCTCCTACTAATGCAAAGTCCCAGAAAAGGGTCTTACCACATTGGGTCAATTGTACCACAACCTTACCTTGTATTTTTGCAAGAGACTATTTTCGCGACCTCAAGGTCACGGCAACAATTTTATCATTGTGCCAAGGATCCCCTTCATTTTTAGATATACGATAAGCATAAATTTTTATAAAATAAAAGAAGTATATCAGTGAAAGTAAAAAATTAAAATTAAATTGATACAAACATTTTTAGTTCTAAAAACTAAGGTGATCAAATTAATTATTGAGTAAATAATTACTATAAAAAGTTAATTAAAAATTATAATTTTTTTTTTGGTAATCTAGATATCCAGCTCTTCGAACCGACTAATCCTAGAGATGGCCCGTCCAACCCACGGAAGTTTCCCACCGACCGTCAGGGTAAATCGGGGAGCGTTCATCGAGGCCCATCCAGATGGCTAAAAATTATAGCTTACGTTAATTTTGTTATTATTAATAATTCAATTAATTAAGAATTGGAATCGTACTAGCACTACACATATCTCTCGCACGGCTTGAGAATTTAAATCTTAATTTTACCGCAACTCATTTTTTCTTTTTTAACCACCTCTTTGGGTTTTCTTATGCCTAACCAAAATCATTGAAATATTACAAATTCTGATTAGTAAATTTCAATGATGGGATGATGTTGACTTGTGTCGCATAAAACGGGCGATTTTACTGTTTTGACACGAGTCTACCTGTTTAGTACCAACATTGACAGAGCCACAAGGTGGAAGACACTTCATGGAGTCATCCGCGAGTTTGCTGCGACCTTGTGGTGGCTTTGTAGAGGTCTCCGTAATCTCACAATGGCATCATAGAGGCCTTTATGAGGTCACAAGCCACCACAGCCTTGCGGAGGCCTTCGTGGTCGCGACTAATTTTTTTTTATTATTATTATTTTTAATTGAGGTCACAATTAGTTTTTTCTTTTCTTTTAAATTTTTTTATTTTATTTTATCATAATAGGATATTTATAGGGTTTGAAGTTTAGAATTAGAGCAGTTAATTTTTTTTTCTCTTTCATTTTTTTATCAATTAATTTTTTTCTTTCAATAATTTCTCTTTTTGTCATCTGTTTCTTTTCCTCCTCCATCGGCTTACAAAATAAACAACAGACTAAAGATTGTTACATGAATTAAGAAAAAAAAGCTCTTTAATGATGAAGGTGGAGACGAATTATTAGAAAAAGTGTTTATAACAATCAAATACTAATATTTTTTTAAAATTTATATTTAAAAATGCACCACGGCACAACATGATATGGTACTGAAACTCATATCATTCTAGTCATAAATCGAAACTCCGGTACGGCTCAAAAATGCACCCTTCAAAAAACTATGGAGTTACCTTGTATTTTTTTACTATTACAATTTTTTTATCCATTGTCTCATGGAACTTGATATGCCTTACTGGTCAGATGAAAACCTGAAAAATAGTTCACTATCCCTTACCAACTAAGGTCGTGGCTACCAGGGTTGGACCAATGGTTACACAAATTAATCAAAATTAGAATTCACTATTGCAATCCTAAATCTTTAAGCTAGACATCAGCGTCACGACCTTAGATCTGCGATTGAATCAGTGGATTTATACCAACCAGAAAGAAATCTAAAATTTATAAATCCTGATAAATTATGCTGGGTCAATACTAAAGGTGCTGATTATACACACTGTAAATTTGGATGTATTGATAAATTCTTTTAGATTGTGCTGAAACTTTTATATTCCCCTTCACTCTTGTTCCTACCTGTATCTCCTTCTATTCCTTGTTTTTTCTTAGGTTTGCCACCAAATAAGGTTTATGAGAGTTGATCACAGTTTGGTGATTTTTCATGTCTTTTTTTTCACAGCTCTTGATCCAGTCCTTTGTTTTTTCATATTTCTTGGTCATTGTTAAATATTGTTGAATCTCTCCATCCACTGCTTTTTGTTTTTTCATGTTTCTTTGTCATTCTCAAATAGGATACTTTTGGCATCAACCATTCTATTTTCCATGAAATCAATCTATCAACATTTTAGCTCTATTTCTGAAAATTTGCTAAAATTGGATGAGCCACGAATGACAATCAATAAAAAGAGATTATTAACATTCTTCATATGTGATTCATCATTGTTTCAGAATTAAAATTGATGCCCTTGTTTGTATGAAGTTATGAGATAACTGGCATGAACATGGACTTGTGATAAAATCACCCAGACAACATTTTTGCTTGTGACATAATTGATTGTGTTTGTGGACTAATGCACTTTTTTTGAGGTTTATCTTCTTATATTGTGCTTATACACAAATGATATCAAGGGATTGGTTGCATGTGATGTTTCTTTTTTAGGGCATTCGTTAATTAAAATTTTGTTCATTAAAATGGACAAAAATGATTGGTTCAATTGGCCACCTTAAATCCTTTAGATTCAATGTAACATGATTGTTTATTTCTCTTTTCTTTCTTCACTTTCTAATCTTGTTTGCCTAGCACTGGCACAACCGCTCGTTGGCCAAAACCCCTATCATGCATGTTGCCTGTAACAGCAACACTCGTCATGATTGCACCCTCTCTCCAGTAACTTCTTCCTCTTCTCTCCACTTTTTCTTCTTCTTTTTCCTTCTCTTCTCGCAGCTTCAATATTTGTTCTAATGTCAAGTGTTCGTGTATCATTCAGCGAGCGAAATGTTAAATTTCACCTATGTCAACCACCATAGCTAGACACTTCAAACCTTCTCACTCCCCAATTGTCAATACTGCCTTTAGAACTTGATATAATATTATATTAGTAAAAAATGTTATAATAATTAATTTGATTGTCATGTGACCGATAATATGATATGTTTTTTATGATTTTGATAGATTGTGATTATGGATTTATTAGAAAAAAGTGATAAAATTTGTATAGGATGTATATTTTATCAATTAAAACTTTTTAAATATTCCATTGATTAACGCCTATCTATATATCACCCATGACAATAAAACAAACTAATCCAAGTAATGAGTTCCAACACAAAAGTTGAAATCCATGATCTAACTGAAGCAGTTGTTGCAACAAGTTACTAATCTCTTCTATTACTAGGAAATGATAATTAAGTGGGCTAGAAGAGCCACAAGATGTATTAAATTCACAAACAATAGAGAACAATCTTATGACAACAGACACTAGAAAGGATAAAGGAACTACATCAGTAGTTCAGCTTAGGCAGTCTTAATACAAGATTCTATTAAGCACTAAGCTGCTACAGAGTAGATTAATATAACTGCAAACCAAAAGATATACCTCAAGGCTAGGGTAACTTAGATGCCTTTCAACAGTACCATCAGACCTTTTCTGCAATAAATGAATTAGAAGCTTAATCACTGAAATAGTCATATGTTAATGGCTTTATTAATAGACAATTGGTTTACTCTGCATCAGCATTGATCAGATTTCAAACAGTTAAATGAATATCCATTGCTCATTAGACTTTCAAAGCACTTCTTATATTACAACACCCATTTTGTGGTTTTTCTGTCTTCAAACATGGTAGCACTTTTGTTAATGCAGTCCAACGTTATATTGAAGGTTGTAGAATATAATTAATTACATTTCAAAAGATTGGCCTTCCGTAGCACCCAGAACTTAAGGGGCTTCCATGCTCATCACGGGAAGAAACTCCTTTGGCTGTCTTTTGTTTATTGTTTATACTACATACTACCTTGTTCTTATTACATGTTCACAATAATGTAACATACTGCAGAAGAATCAGAAAAAAAAAATGTGTGGCATGTATAAAATCAAAACATCAACTAAAATAAACAAGAAAAAAAATGAGAAAGAGGGTATTCACCATAATTCTAAATAAAATACGAAAGTAAGATGGACTAAGGCAGACTGAGTAAGTCAGATTACAACAAATCAGCAAATATGGTTTTTTAGTATGGAATTCAATTCTCAGATCAATTTTATACAATTGACATCAGTATCAGCGTACAGTAGAAGTGTACCTGTGCATAGGTGTAGTTCTGCAGATCAACAAATATTTCACCACATGCATCACGGCATTCAATTGCATAAAATGCAATTCGCTTGGCTCTTTTTCGACACTTCTCATTAATTGCTACCTGGAGGGTAGGAATAAAAAATCATACATCAAATTTCAATGCATTTTGGAGTTTTTTTTTTTTTGTGAAGAATGAATTTTAATGAAATATCCATGAATCTTAGTGAAATTCTACACAAGAGATATCAGTACTTTAGCATTGAGCGAACAGCAGGTGACCACTATAGCATCAAACTTGTCAAAGAACTCCATCTCACTCTGTGACAAGTCACCTGCGAAAACATTAACTAAATTGTTCAAGCAGCTGATGATTGTTCAAATAGTTATATTAAACTTCAAGAAAACAATTAATTATGAACTAATCACACATCACTAAAGAAGCCCACCTCCGAGGCATCCCAATTATTGTGATTAAAAAAAAATTGTGTGCATTCTAGTATCTCATATATAGACAAAGATGCAGCTCTCAAACTCCCATTGTCCTTGTTAGAGAAATGAAAATGACTTTGGATAAAAGAGCTTGAACCTGAAGCGACAAAGAGCCCAGCCCGTGGTCAGACCTTCTAACCATGAGGGAGAGCTCACATTTTCACTTACTGCCTAACTAAAGAAAGCTAGCAATCAATCAACATATAGTTATGGCTCTTAGCTCAAAGAAGACCCAGACAACATCAAACTCAATTCAAAAGCAACTACATAAAAATGATAAGGCAGTGCAAAAGCTAATTTGTTTACTTTTAAAAAACATTATTGAGAAAGCACTTTTCCCCTTTTTTTGTATTACAAGAAGAAGCAAGTGCTGCAGGTTCTACATGGCATCCCTGTTCATTGTATGCTAGACTTCCAGTGAATTCAGTCCTCCAAAGTTCACCCTCCTCTCCTCCAACAGGTAACTAATCTTTCCTAACCTTCTCTCCTAATATTTTTCTCAATTGCATGTTTTAAATAGAATCCCTCCCATTGACTGCTTGGGTTCCAGCAACAGCCGCCTTCAGTCCCCCAAAGTTCAACTTTCATCTCTTCCAACAAGTAACTAATTTTTTTCTAACCTTCTGTCCTTTCTAATATTTTTCTCCTACTTGTAATTTGTCTTCCATAGGAAAGGCATGGTTTTGCTTGCTTAAATCTATTTCCTCAGTTTTGTTTCTTATGGGCTTCTATCTTTCTGGAATTAGTGATAACTTAGTAACTAATTATAGATTTCAAAAGCTGTGATAGTTCTTCCCCTTCTTCCATTAAGGAGGAACATGATGTTTCTATGTTGCTGTCATGAAAGAAAGGAATGGTGAATGTCTTGTTTGCTAGGTCAAATATTTGTTAGTGGTGAGCACTGCAAAAGTAGCAGTCTTACGGGAACATTATTCTTTATCATGGTTGTCTAATAAGGTTCCATGACTCATGCTCTTTTTTAAAGTACCGTGAAGATTAATCAAATCTTTGTTATGTTTACTTCATAATTATGTTTAAGAAAAAATGAAGATTTTTCTAAACTCCTGGTCAATCTTTGTGAATTTCTCAAAAACAAAAAAAAATGAATTGGACGTTACCCTTACCAATCCAACTTATGATCCATATCAATTTAAGTCGATTTTGGAAACTATAAATGAAAGGATAAGTAGGATACAATACATTAAACCGTGATTTAAAATATCATACCGTGTCAAGCGAAACAGTTGAAATATATCATTCCAATGACTCATCGAAACTCGATACCACTCAGCACCAAGGTTCAAAAACTTAAATCATGCCATAGTTTTGGCCTTTGACGAAAAGATAGTATTTCATTGTTGTGCTGACGTTTCGTTGCATGGCGTCGATGATATAATAGAGGTGGAAGAAGAAAGAAGATGAAGCAAAGGGAGAAGGTAGTCTATGCTAAGTGGTGTCAAGTTTCAATAATTTTGATAATTTATCGGAATAATATATTTTGAGGAATGGTGTAAGATTTAAAACCATGCTCGGCACCGACAATGTTTCTTTCCTATGATTCATTTCCTTCTTCAATTTCAATCCATTACTGGCACCATGCATCGGAACATCGGCACAATCCCTAAACAATATCATTCTTGTCACAGATCAAAACTTCAGCACGACTCAAGATTTTGAACCTTGCATTAAACTGCATATTTTTTAGCTACCATTTTTCAAATAAAAGCCACCAAGATAACAGTCAAAGAGTTAGTGTGGTACATATAGCTATCATACTATCCAGTGAACCAATGTTGCAAAACCTTTTGCAAGATTAAATTAAGGTTCTTCAATATTCATGGACATGAAATTTTAAATTCTTTACTAAATGTGTAAACCATAATCATGTTTTTCGTTGAGACTTCTATCATTTTGTAAATAGGCACTCTGGTTTAATAACAAGGATTCAAACTTTGAGTCATGTCAACCAACCAACTAAAATTGTGCTGATATTTAACCAAAACACTGAACAGAGTAGCACTGCCGGAAGATGAGAATCATGATGTTCATCACAAGCATGAGCAGAGTGACAGAGGTATAGTAGAACAAAAATCCTACTGTGAATTTCATAGAATATTAGGGGGTGTTAAAAATAGAGACGCCTTAAAATAATTTCTAAAACTATTAGGGTTTTCTTATAAAATCCTTAAAAAAAGTTTGTTCATTTTATTAATTGTGTTCCCAACATTCCAATAAGAGGCATCTCCCTGACATCATTTGACATCTCTTCAGCGTCTCTCTAGCAAGCAACATCTCTCCAATGTCTCTCCGGCAGGCAACATCTCTTCATCCTTTCCGGCATCTCTCCAGCTTCTCACAAGCTGGCAGCAAGGCTTCTTTATATTTTGAAATGTTGAATTTATATTTCGATATTTTCTCATAAGATAATATCTATTAAATGTTTATACCTTCTGCAACGACCGCGGTGTCGCATGATGCCTTTGGCTAACCCCTCCGATGCAGCTGCTAGTGTCACACGACCCCTCCGGTGAGGCAGCTGGTGTCGCATGACCCCTTCGGCAAGGCCGCTGGGGTAGCGCTACCCTTCTGCAGCGACCGCAAGGTCGCACAACCCTTCTGTGGTGACCGCAAGGGTCGCACGATGCCTTCGTGCTACCGCTAGGCCTGGTGTCGAGTCGTACCAGTCGAAGGGGGAATGAAATGTTTTGTCCATTATGGCCGGCTCGGCATGATATTTCAATCCATGTGTTAAATACAAAATTTTATCCTCTTAAAATTTTTACATTTTAATTTCTTCAAAACAAAAAGTAAATAACTAATTACACTAAGTAAACTAATATTTTGAGTTTGGGGGTCAAGTGAGAAACTCAATTTAGATTTAGGTGGAGCACATCGAGTGGATGTGGTGATAAGAATAAAGTTAGTTCAAATCGAACTCGATTTAGTAATTTGATTTATTTAAAATTAAATCAAATTTACATATATAGAATAGTCCATCTTAGGTACTTAAATTTCTAAAAGGTTAGAAATTATTTAATTATCCTCTCTTCTCTCTCCAAGCACTCCTCTCCCCGGTCCTTCTCACCCATCGGCCGCAACGCTGACTTCCCACGGTCCACGCGACCTGCTATGATTGTTGCTTGTCCCTCTCTTCAAAGTACTCCTCACTTTGGTACTTTCTCTCCTCTCCTCTCCTCTCCTCTACCTTGGTCTCTCTTTCTCTCCCCCTCTTTGTTTTCATTGTGCACCACCGGTCTAGTGTCAACATCAACACGTCCGATGTCTCGATCAACAAATAGAATGGTAAATTATACTTGTGTTGATTAGCACTACTTGGCATTTTAATTCTTGCATGATATAAATAACACATGTTTACAAATTTTAAACGTGAGATATGGCACATTGAATGTTTCAAAAAAACAAAATTTGATTACATATATCTAAGGAGAGGAGATAAGACAAATGTAAACCAGTATAGTTCAAGGGAAATAATGATTAAAGAAAAGAACGAAAGTTCTCAATATACAACCTATTAAAGAAAATGGTACAAATTCCAAGTATAAGCTTATAATTAGTAGTTAGGATGATAGCCTTAACCCTTAGTGTATACGCCGTCAAGGAATGCGCTTTTCAGTATTAATCATTGGCGTATTGTTAATTGGTGTTAGACTCCTTGATAACTAATACTTTGTCACAATATTTTGCTCTTGTACTTGACATTTCTATTCCTCTCATATGCTTAAAATATTTGTTATAACATGTTTTATGAGTAGAATCTATTTTTGAGCTCATTATAACTTTTTTCTAAATTTTGGCATTATTTCATAGCTTTGTAGGGAATTAAATAAATGTCATGGAATCGATTGAAACGAACCAATTTTAGTCCAAGGAGTTCATTAAGAAGAAGCTCGATTCAATTGGGAGCTTGGTTCAATCCAATGAAGATGGTTCACCTCATCAAATCAACTTGGTTCACTTAAGGCCACCTCTTCTCAATCCAATCCTCCTAGAAAGGGAAGCCCAATTTGAGCTCAATCCATTCTAAATCCTACTTCAAGTCGGATCTGTATCTTCTCTTCATCTAAACGAGTTCAAAATTTCTCAAATCTGGATCCTCTAGAGGAGGAACTATAGGAGGTTTGATGATCCATAGTAGCTCGGCTTCTTTAGGGGCCACTACTTCTCTTCTCCACACCGTACGACACCGCTGACTCCTGCACGCCATCTCCACCTCCAGACGGAGGTCAAGCGGATTTCCCTTCCTCCGACCACCTCTCATATCCATCTCCTCAAAATAGCCACTCCCACACCTCAAGCCTTCACCACCATCGGAGAGATCAAGGGGATTTCCCTTCCTCATCCGGCCATCTTCCAGGCACCAAGGTAAGGGGATTCCCTACCTAATCTCCTCATCCACCTCACAACTTGTGGGATCCAGATTGACGCCGGCCATCCACACCACTAGCCACCGAAGTCAAGGGGTTTCCCTTCTTCGATCCGACCATCATCCATCTGATCCAACTTATCTTCACTGCCTTCATCCACCGAGGAAGAGGGGTTTCCCTCCATTGAATCTACAACCTTCCATCCAAAGCAGCCCTTCATCCACAGCTTCTCCGATCAACCACATCCACAGTAGCATCTTCATCTTCCTCGAACTCCGATCGGCCATCATCCGCAATCCACATCAGATCCGGACAGCAGCAACTTCATTCCTAGCCTCCATCTGGATCGTAACATTCCAAGCTTGAGTTGGTGTTTTGATGTGTTGGTTTGATGTTTTGATGTATTAGTTTGATCCTCATGTTGAATACTTGTAATTGATTCAATTCCCCATGTTGAGATTGCATGTACTTAGGTTTAATAGATTCATGCTCACAACCTATTCGATGAAATGCTTCTTTCAGTAATTAGGTTTTAGTTTCACAATTCTTTAGTTTAGTTGTATGCAATGTCATTCTTGTTCAAGTGTAGGTTAGTTGTGCTCGTCAATTACATGATCTTGTTGCAATATAGCTTAGTTTTAATTCCATCGTCATGATTAGATTAGGGATACTTTACCTTAGATTAGATTAGATTTACTTTTACTTTCATTATCTTTAGGATCTCAAACCCAAACCCTATTCCCAAATAAAATTAATCCTAAGATTTATTATCACCGTTTACATTCTTTGGGAGAGACAACCGCAGTTACTCTATACTGCATTAGTGTAGAAGGTTTCAGTATTAATTTGAACTAACATCCGTAGTACGATATACGGGTGGTGTATCAATTTTGGTATCGTTGTCAGGGAGTGTAGCGATGTTTGATAATCTTAGGGTTATTTTTATGTTTTTCCATAAAATTTGAAGGAAAAAAAATTCTTGTTGGGTGCCTTGATTCTATTATATCCATGTGTCTTATATTGTATGTTTCTTGTGTCTTGTGATGTCGTTGCTAGTGTTTCAGGGTAAGACAAGGAAATTTCTTTGTGAGCGAGCATGATTATTTTCAGCAATTGGGAGGGATAAATGGGACTTATGTTTCAACCAACATCAAATCACATGTATGGGAACACACTACAAGATGAGGGATATCGTTATACTTATCAGACAGCAAACAATATGTTCCCTATCGAATCTCAGTAATACCAACCACAATATCAAAAAATGTATGATCCGGTTCCCAATACTTATAATCCGAATTGGAGCAATTATCAAAATTTCAGCTATGGGAACGCACAGCAACAGATTACTACGCAACAACAAAGTGAGAGCAGGTTGGAGAAGATAGCTTCTATTGTCAGACAGCTTGAAATAAACCAATTTCAACAGCCGACCCTACCTTTTCCGGCATATCAAAGTCCACTTAGATTTCAGAATGACCCAAGGCCTAGCAGATCATAGTTGTTCCAGCAGGTCGAGCCAACTTCCTTGGAGACATTCTAGAAATTCCTACTCCCATTCAGAAAGCTCAGTGCAAAAATTAGAAGACCTCATGCAACAGAAGAGAACTTATAATCTCCAGTCCCAACAGTGAGCCGAAGCATCAAAATAGTATTTAAATGTGCAGATGGGCCAACTTGCATCATCTTTTAACTAGCTACAAGCACAAGATTTCAATCAGCTTGTCTCATAGACCATTCATAATGGTATCGAGATGTTTGAAGAGATGGATTGTAGAGTATGTGATAGTCTTTTCTGATTCTAATGCTCTATAGGACTCCTCTGATTCTAATATGTTATGATGATGAAGCATGCAAGGATAAAATTGTTGATATTGTAGCTTCCAATGAAGATTATGCATGCAACACTCTTGATGAATTTGCAGATGTTGTTGATGATGATGATGTATGCAAAATTCTTGATGAGAGTGTAGATGTTGCAGATACTGATATTGATGATGCTAACAGAACTCTTGATGAAACTGTTGATGATACGGATATGGATGGTGATGCGTGTAAAATTTTTGATGATGTTGCTGATGCATGGGAAATTTGGATAGAAATATTGTTGTTACTAGTGTGGAAGATTTTGGTGGCGTTGAATGTACAATTGTTGATGAGCTGCTAATGTTCTAAATGTTGATGATGATGATGATGATGATGAGTGTCTGTTGTCAGTTGATCGATGTTGTAGATGATTGGACAGAGATTTGTGAGCTATGCCCACACTACTTTCATCATTTACTTTTTATTTGAATATATTTAGATCTTATCTACTTTATTCTAATATGGTGATTTTCTCTGATCATGCAGCTCTACAATTCATGCTGAACAAGATGCCCACACTATTACCTCCTTCAATTGTGTTAGAGTCTCTTTTTGATCACTTAAGTCTTTGCAAGGCTTCAAGTGCCTCCCATTGTTCATGGTTAGTATGCATGCTTATCTTTTAAAAAATTTCATGGAATTATTTATAGTTGATTTTATTGAATGTGATTCATTTTTGATACATGTTAAGTTGAAATTGATGTTGTTTCAGCTTGTCCTTACCCCGCATGCGTGTGGGAGGTGTGTTCTTTCTTTGGCCATGCATGATTCTACAAGCCTCCGAACTGAATACTTCTATTAAACCGCCTCCAACTACCAGGAACTAAATAGAAAAGGGTAGAGGAAGTGAAACTCACCTTAGCTCGGATCATTCCACTCCCGAGTTGGATGCTCAAATTGAACCGTCTTCAACCGCCCGAGAAAACTTTCAAGGAGACGATGATGGAGGAAGTGGCACGCAATGATCACATGAAAAAGACTTCGTCACTCGGAGCATCCCACTCCCAGCCTAGATGTTGTTACTGAATCACCTTCAACCACCAAGAACTCAGGGAATCCGTTCTTTTCTTTTCTTTTTCTTGTCTTTCTTTATCTTTTTGTATGTGTGTTTACTTGTTTGTTTTGCTTTGTTGCGTTGGTTGCTTTGCTTCCTTATTTTCACTTCGCTTAGTTGTGTTTAGATCTCCCTATATGTTCCTTCATAATGCTTCGAGAATCGTAAAAGCTTGTTAAGTTTGGTCGTCGAGTTTTGAGATTTCATGAAATGATTGAAGACTTTAACTACATGTTGTCAGTTAGGATGGTGATGAACTTTATCTTAATAGATTAAGTTTGATAGTCTGATTTACCTAGTGAGGATGTTAGCCTGCTTATTCTTTATCCTCTTGTATGTGTAATGCACTCATAGTATCTAACGCTAAAACTTGTTTTGCTTCTTTTTGAGATTACAGTAACATAAGCTTGCACGAATGTGATGAAAGCAATCTTTCTTGTTTATCTCTTAGTTTCTCCCCTTACTTTGCTATTGTTACCGGTGAACATTGCACATGATGCTTTCATAGTTCATTGTATTTTCCTTGTCATATTTCTTCAGTGCCATTATATTTTCACTGCTACATCTTTATTGTTTGTTCCTGCCCCTATCATGTGATGAGAGTATGGTTTTGATATCATGATGAGTTACATGTGTGGTTTTTATGTAGATAGTTTTTGTCCGAGATGGACAAGTGTGGGGAAAGACAGATAAGTGTGGACGGATGTTATTTGTGAGGATATATATGGACTGAAAAAAAAATCTCTCTGTGGACTCAGAAAAAAAGAGCAAAGCAAAGGAAAAAAAAGTGTCATTTCAACATTTTGGTTGTGGAAAAAAAGAGAAGGAAAAAAAAGAGAAGAAAAAAAAAAGTCATTCTTGATTGAGTGATGGAATGTACAAAGGAAGTTGAGAAGTTGTGGTGAGCTTGTGCTGTATCACTTGATTGTTCTCATCATGTTCATCATTTCATTACTCTCATGTTCTCTTTATTTTCTCTTCTTGCAGTTATCCTTCTTATTTCTTTGGGCCCATTACGTCCCTAAATAAGCCCTTCTGATTTTTTTACTATGTTTATAGCGATGGAGAAATAGAAAATAAGTATATGGTAATGTAATTTGGTATGCGTAGTTTTAAGCAAAAACTCCACTTTACAATTGATTTTGAGATCGCGAGCATAACTACTTACCTTGTGAGGTTCTATCATTCTTAGTTTATTCAAATTGATTGAAATATCATACTAGTTGATTTGGGTAGGAATTGGATTTATAAATGTCTAGATTCTTAAAAATTTAATGGACCTAAGTAATTTGCTTTTACTATCTTCAAAGTTTGCTAGAGAATTGCATGGGAGATGAGTTTTTGGTTGTTTCTTGGTTTTGTTTACTTGCCTGATACATGTAAGAATAAGTGTAGGGGAATTTGATAACCAATACTTTGTCACAATGACAATATTTTGCTCTTATACTTGACATTTCTATTCCTCCCATATGCTTAAAATATTCGTTATATCATGTTTTACGAGTATGATTTGTTTTTGAGCTTATTATAATTTTTCCTAAATTTTGACATTATTTCAATGTTTTGTAGGGAAGAGACATAGACTCAATTGAACCGAACCAATTTTAGCCCAAGGAGTTCATTAAGAAGAAACTCGGTTCAATTGGGAGTTTGGTTCAATCCAATGAAGATGGTTCACCTCATCAAATGAACTTGGTTCACTTAAAGCCACCTCTTCTCAATCCAATCCATCCCAGAAAGGGTAGTCCAATTTGAGCCCAATCCATTCCAAAGCCTACTTAAGCTAGATCTGGATCTTCTCTTCATCTAAATGGGTACAAAATTTCTCAAATCCAAATCCGCAAGAGGAACTACATGCCCAGGATGTTTGACGATCCTCAGTAGCACGGCTTCTTCGAGGGTCACGACTTCTCTTCTCCACACCGCACAACACCACCAGCTCCTACATGCCATCGCCACCGCAGGACGGAGGTCAAGGGGATTTCCCTTACTCCAGCTGTTAAGACCCTCGGAGGTCGGCTAGAGGGGGTGAATAGCCCTGCACAAATCAAGCAAAACAAATCTTCCTCGAACTTATAACTTAATTAAACTAAACACTTACATAAACAAAATACGAGATAAACTAAAAAGACGAGGCTCACAGATTTACTTGGTTACAGCCGAGATTGTTAATCCAAGGAAGTTAAAGCACAATAAAATTCTCCTTCAGGCGGAGAAGCCTCTTTACAGCAATGGAAACGCAGAAATAGAAAGCTAAAATAAAACAGTGGATGTGTACAAGTGTTGTTTCACAATTTCTTTTTGTTCTTTAGCTTTCGGAGCAGAGCTGCTTATATAGCCTGCTCGGGGCGCCTGGAAGGGTTCCAGGCGCCTCGAGGGGGATAAAACTTTATCCCCTTCGCAACGGATCGCGGTCAAACGCGATCCGGAGAAAATCCTGTTCCAGCCGCCCGAAAGGATTCCAGGCACCTGGAGTCCGGGCCTTCCGCTCTGGTTTCGCTCACTTCGGTCCGGTCTTCCGCTCTGGTTCCTCTTTCTTGGGGGATCTCGGCCATTCAGAATAGGGTTCACCCGAGCCCAACTTCCGGCCTTCTCGAGCAAGCTTCCGCTCCTGACTTCTCGTCCCTCGGAAACGCCGCGCGCCTCCTTCTCGTCCGCCTGCGTACTCTTCCGCAGCACCTCCTCCCTCAAACGCACCGAGCCCGTCGGCTCTCTCCCGTGTCGTCCTTCTCACTAGCTGCGTCTTTTGCTTGGCATCCTGGACACAGGATTAAATACAACAGGACCTAATCTAACTTGTTTGATCAAGTCAAAACAACCTTGGGGTACCAACACCAACCACGTCTCATCTCCATCTCTTCACATCAACCACTCTCGCACCTCACGCCTCCACCACCATCGGAGAGGTCAAGGGGATTTCCCTTCCTCATCCAACCATCTTCTAGGCACCAAGGTAGGGGGATTCCCTACCTAATCTCCTCATCCACCTCACGACTTGGGGGATCCAAATTGGGATGTCGGCCATCCACACCACAAGCCACCAAAGTGAAGGGGTTTCCCTTCTTCAATCTGGCCATCATCCATCCGATCCAGCTTATCTTCACTGCCTTCATCCACCGAGGAAGAGGGGTTTCCCTCCTTCATTGAATCCGCAACCCTCCATCCAAAGCAGCCCTTCATCCACAACTTCTCCGGTCAACCACATCCACAGCAACATCTTCATCTTCCTCGAACTCCGATCGGCCATCATCCGCAATCCACATCAGATCCGGACAGCAGCAACTCCATTCCTAGCCTCCATCTGGATCGTAACATTCCAAGCTTGAGTTGGTGTTTTGATGTGTTGGTTTGATGTTTTGATGTATTAGTTTGATCCTCATGTTGAATACTTGTAATTGATTCAATTCCCCATGTTGAGATTGCATGTACTTAGGTTTAATAGATTCATGCTCACAACCTATTCGATGAAATGCTTCTTTCAGTAATTGGGCTTTCAGTAATTGGGATTTAGTTTCGCAATTCTTTAGTTTAGTTGTTTGCAATGTCATTCTTGTTGAAGTGTAGGTTAGTTGTGCTCGTTAATTAGATGATCTTGTTGCAATGTATCTTAGTTCTAATTCCATCGTCATGATGAGATTAGAGATACTTTGCCTTATGCTCCCGTAGATTAGATTTATCTTTACTGTCAAGCTTTAGGATCTCAAACCCAAACCTCATTCCCAGATAAAATTGATCCGAGATTTATTATTAGCGTCTACCTTCCTTGTGAGAGACGACCTGAGTTACTCTATACTACATTAGTGTAGAGGATTCAGTATTAATTTGAATTGGCATCCATAGTATGACATATGAGTGGTGTATCACTCCTCCCTCTGTTTCTCCCTCGCATTCTCTCCACAAAACTAATTTATTAATCGATCCAAAAAATTATCTTAGATAAGATATTTTTTATATCTAGGAAAACATGTTAAGGGGAGCCTTGGCGCAACGGTAAAGTTGTTGCCATGTAACCAAAAGGTCACAGGTTCAAATCCTGAAAACAACCTCTTGCAAAAAGCAGGGTAAGGCTGCGTACAATGGATCCTTCCCCGGGACCCCGCATGGCGGGAGCTTCGTGCACCGGGCTGCCCTTTTTTTTTTTTTTTTAGGAAAACATGTTCCAGTATCATAAAGTATAACTGATAGTATTGTTTTCTTTTATTTTAAAAACAAAGTGCACAACAGTTGTACCCATGGTTTAAAATCTTAACCCGTGTCGAGGTTTCAGTCCTAGACCGGAACAATACGGTCTCGATATCAGATCGTATTGTGCCAAAATGATTTCAATATTTTTTTATTTATATATAGTAATTATTAGATAAATATGTCTATTGTGCATAATTTAAAAATAAGATATATATTGATTTATATAAATTCTCAATTATTGGACAACTTAATATAGTTAGAAAAAATAATTTTTTAAAATAAAATGAATTATTTATTCATTTAATTAATTATTGATTTAAATAATATATATTTTAAATAGTAAAAAAATATTAATTAAATAGAAATATAGTAAAAAAATATTAAAAAATGAAAAAGAATTATGATATAATAAATCTAATTTATTAAAAAAAGTTTAGAATTTTTTAAATTTTTAAATGAAATTTAAAATAATAAAAAAATATCAGAATTTTTATAATTTTTTAAATTTTTAAATGAAATTTAAAACATTAAAATATAAATTTCCAAAAATTAATTAATAAATTTAATTTTTAAAAAAAATAATTTTAAGATGCTTCCGGCGGTGCTAGAGGTGTCGCGAGACGCTTCGAGCAGTGCCGAAGGTGTCACGGGGCGCTTCCGGCGCCGTCGGACACCCCCTGCGATCTCTTGTAGTCATCTGTGCGACGCGAAACTTCAGCGCGTGAGGTGCCAGTTTCGCTTGTATTACGGAACAGTAAATACCGTTCGTGCCATCCGGCACAGAATGGCATTTCACATCATGGTTGTACCTCTCCAAAAGGTATATTGGTTTTGTCAAGTTAGTAGCCCAATGGCCAAAACATGTACCAGTTGAACTATTTGGCCAAATTTAGAGATCATCACAGAAAATATTTATAAAAAAGAAGTGGAAAAGATAATAAAATTTACAGAAAAAAATAAGACTGACCTTTTTCAGCTGAAACACGAACCATAGGATTGAAATCTCTTAAAGACTCGCAACACACTTCAGAAAGGGATCTACCACCATATGCATCACTATCCCGAGGAATCAGAAAATTTGCTTGAAGCGTATCTTCCGTCACTAAGCGATCATCCATCACTGTCAAATCTCCTACTCCAGCCAGAACAATGTTCTTGCAGAACTAAGTAAAAGAAAGATCAATGCATTGAGTAATTGATAGAGAGCTACTTTCAGCTAGGCCTACCACAACAGTTATCTAAAAATCAGACAACTACGAAATATCCAACAATCTAGCTGCATTTAGTTACTAGATTAAAATATAGAATCTAAAAAAAGACATTGTAGACATTTTAGGTCTCCACAAAGAAAAAGTTGCACAATTTAATTAAAAATTTCAACTATGTGCCTAATTTGTTGCTTGTAAATCTATGGCCATTGTAATAAAATATTAATGCATAGAGCAATAACATCATGATCCTTAGATTTTGTTTCAGCAGATAATAGACACCAAGCCTAATAGTGCAATTGATTGTTTAAAATATTTAGGCGCATTGTCTTCATATTATAATCAAAGAATTGCAAAAAACAAGAAGTAAAGCTCTTCAAATATATAATTCTCACCCTTAATAAGTTGACACAGCTATTAAACACTCTACCTTTTAGTTTATATATGGGAGCAGAATAATCCAGTTCATCTTTTAAAATAAGAAAGGCAGCCTGCGTATATATTTATAACATTGTTCAAAAAAAAAGAAAGAAAGAAAGAGCTCCTAATATATGTAGTTCTCTCCTTAATTAATTCATCACTGCTATTAAACAGCCTTTTTAGTTTATATGTCAAAGAATGTTAAATCACCCAGTCACATTGAATAATACTCTTACTATGACTCCCTAATTTAATTAGTATCGTGCTAAGATGGACGAACTACAGTAAACATGGGCTTAAACATTTTTTTTGCAAATAATTGGGCCCGACAAAATTAATGGTTCCATTCTCTCATCTAAGTGACTTCACCTATGCATGGTGATAACTTTGGGAAGGGCAAGCAATGTGCCCATGAAGTCACCATTGAACCTCACATTTTGCTGCTTATGAATGACACTAGACTATGAGTAAAATTTAGAATCTTGACTGGAATTCAAACCATTACCGTGATAGATTGTGAGACCCTATTTTAGTCCGGCATAGTGTGTCATGGTTTTGAAAGACGTTCATACACTTAGAAGGTGAGCTTTTGTTCACATAGGCACAAAGTTCAAAGTATTTATGATGTATTAAAGTTTCAATATCTGATCTCAGTACCTAGCCATGTTGTGTTATGCACCAAATTTTTTATAAAACCTAATCAGTGAATTAGAGTTGGAATAATAAGATGTATCTAGGGCTGAACTATTAATGTTAATGCTGATTTAGTGTTATTTAGATCCAATTTGCTTAAACTTAGTGTTAAGATTAGCCATTTAAGGGTTTTTCTAAGTGGCATTGAATGAAATCTCGAGCCGTTTCACCTAATACGAGCGAAACATCTCGTTTCGCCCACGGACCGGCACCGGCACAAAGCTAGCACGCCAATACCACGTCGTGCGGGCTAGGCGACACGTCGCGCAGGACAGGAGAAGCGTCGTGCGGACCAGGCGACGTGTCATGTGGACTCGACAACGCGTCGTGTCGCCAAACGACACTTCCAAAAGCGTCCGCAAGCCAAGAGACTCATCACGCAAGCTCGAAGGCGCATCCGGACACGTCACGCGAGCCAAAGACACGTCCGTTCACGTTACGCGAGCCCAGAGATGCGTCTAGACACAACGTGAGCACGGAGACACATCTGGACACGTGGCCCGAGCTCGAAGATGTGTACAGACAAGATGCGCAGAAGCCCGGCGATGCATTTGAACGCTTCGTACGAGCCCGGGGACACATCCTAATGCTTCGCATGAGCCACGAGTCAGAAACCTCACGTGAACCCGACGATGTGTATGAACTCTTGCGCGAGCCTCGTCGCCCGGCCCCGACTACGAGTCCAGATGCGTCAACCAGGCCAGGCAACGAGTCAAGAACGTCACATGAGCGACGTGCTCGCAATCAGCATGAAACAGGGAGCAATAAACTTAGGTTAAATAATAAACTTAAGTTAATAATGTTAATTAATTCCTCATTATATTGGGATAATTTAAATAAGCTTAATTAAAGCCTAATAAAATTATCCTATTAATTTAATATATATTTTTTAAAAATATATATTTTATTTTTTATATCTTTTATTTTAAAATATTTAGATTAATTTTTAAATTTTTAGTTAATATATTTTATATTTAAAAAATACCCAAACTATGTCAGCACGATAAGATACCGAAACCGTATCGTTCCAGTCCATGACCGAAACCTCAGCACGGCTTGAGATTTTAAACCATGCTAAGTGGATTTTATTTTGGTGTTCTTTGAGATGAAAGTGGGCTTGATCTTGATTTGGCTAAAGTAGATACTCTTAATCTTTTTCCTTTCCTCCCCATTCATATGCCATAACCCTCGTCCCGATTCCGCACCTCAACCAACACCACCACCATCATTCATTGGCCGCACACAAGGAAACATCTAACCACCTCTAGTCGCCCTCCAGCCATTTTCCCATCACATGCAAATGACGCCTGAAGCAGCAGCCACTCGGTCCTCCATTGTTTGATGACAAAATAGCTGCATCACTCACAGTCCGTCAATGGCCATAGCAACATATGAACCCTTCTCTTCCCGCCTCTTCTGAGTAGTAGCAGCAAAAACCACACTTTTTCCCTCTATTGGGCAACAACAGCAACCCTAGACTTTCCACCAATAGTGAGCAGCTGCAGCAAAGCAGTTTCTCCATTAGCAGCTTTGGCATGAGTGAAATTTCATAGATTGCTGAAATTTTAGGAATTTGAGTGTATTGTACTAATGAAGCCAATGCATTGTTGTTCTTCAACTCCGGTGAGTATGAGAAGGCGTGGACTGTCTGCAGCAGCAAGGAGCTCCTCTTCCATCTAAAGCAATGCATTTGGTGTTTGGTCAACGAAACTCAAGATACATTATTCTCCCTTGTTCTTTGTATCCGATGGAATTGTAAGAAGAGGTCGATGAGGGATAAAGTTATCAAGTTGGTAGCTTAGACACTATGTTATCGAGTTGGTGATTAGCTTAAATGAAGTTAAGGTGAATTCAATGTGTTGATTCTTATAGGGAAACTTCGCTGACTCTTTGCTTATTTTGCTAGTATTATTCTTTTTAGTAGATTCTTTGTACACACCAGCCCCACGGCGTAGCGCAAACGGTGGGCGCATGACATCTCTGGCGTAATGGCCAAGGAATTGATGACCTGGAGTTTACCCCATCATGCACCTAACGCTTGTGTCTCTGCATTTACCTCCCTCCACATCTGTGGGATCGGCACGGGGGGCATTAAGATAGAGGATCTACCTTTTTTTTTGTACACACCATAGTAACCAACATTTATGTTGATAATAGCAGTGAAATTTGGGAGACTTGAATTACCATAGGCATGAAAAACCCTAGTTGTTCCTTGATGCCAAACCAAAGATGAGAAAAGACACAAACGAAGGGAAAAAGTTCAACACAATATAACTAAACCCTAGTTTTCCCATCACTCACAATCTCTCTAGCTCTCTCCTAACATCACAACAAGAAATAAAATCTTTGTCGATGTTGGATTTCAAATTTTCTACTACTTAAATTTTTTACATTTTAAATTATTTTTGAAATTTTTTTAGATGACAAACTAAGCTAAAAATAATATCTCAAGTTTGGGGGTCGAAGACAATTTAAGGTTAGGTTGGAGCTCATCAAGTAAGCATAATGATCAGGATCTCATGGATTAAAATTAAACTCTAATCGTATTTAATTTGGTTAGAGAAATTTTTAAGAAGGTTAGGACTTTCCTTTCTTCTTTCTCCATGTACTTCTCTCCCTCTCCCCTGATTCCTCTCGCCTTCACCACCCACCTGCTATCCATTTCTCTCTTTCTCCATGGTAATCCTCCTCTCCCAAATTCTCTCAATACCTTCTCCCCTCTCCTTCCTTCGCGCCCTCGTGGTCCTCTCTCTCTCTCTCTCTCTCTCTCTCTCTCTCCCCCCTTTATTTCCACCGTGCAATGCTGAAGTTGTTTCCACCTAGCACCACCACTCTAGTACAAAAACTATTTCACATACTAATTGGCAAACAAAATGATAAATTCGGCTCGTGCCAACTGGTGCAACTTAACACTTCCATCATTGGCACGTTACATATAGATTCTTTACTATTTAAGTCACTTGCTATGGAAGCATTAATTACGAATATTATTTGATGGATGATGGCCCACATAACTTAGGGAACAATTAATCATTCCATGGATAATTTTTTGAAAGGTCTTGTATAAGGAATATGTATAGAAGCTAAGAGGGATAAATTTTCAGAGATCAAACAAGGATCTTATTATTAATTTGAGAGGTTGCAGGAGTTTCTCCTATAATTAGTGGCTACAATGCTAGGCAAAGACACCTCATTCAAGAATTCGACTTTGATATCCAAGTTCATCTATGTTCATAATAATATCCTACCGCCATTCAGAATCCTCGACATTGCAAATTTAAATCACTAGGGGATGAATTTCTCAAAACGTTCGGAGAGCAAGAGCAATATTAACAAAGTGGAGGTCTCTATTATGGTCCCAACTGCAGCATCGAGTCACAAGTCGAGATCCAAATCCACACTTGGTCATGCAACACGTAAGGAGGAAGGGAGGGGGAAAGACTCGTCCTAGACAGAGTCCAATTAGTCAATTTTTCTTCTTCCTCTTTATTAATAATAACACTTCTTATATAAGGAGTTAAACATGATACGATTAAGGAAAGACCAACCCATAAAGGAAACAAGGAATCAAAAAAATCGAAAAGCTAATTAGGCCATTATTTGTTTCTACTATAGCAGTAGTTAAATTAGGTCATTATTTATTTTCTACTAATTAGACAATAGCTAATTTATTTCTACTATAACAGTAGCTAATTAGGCAGTAACTAATTTGCTTCCAACTATAACGGTGTCCAACAAAGGCATCCACATCGGCGTCTACATCATCACTCCCCTCCTCGATGCTGAGCTTATCCTCAAGCTCGAAAGCAGGGTATAACGCCACTAATAGCATGGAGGGAAATTTCCGAATCCACTTCCCCCACTTCCTCACCTTCCCTATCATCATCATCATCAGGCGCTTCAATCCACAACAGGCGTTTCCACTTGTGACCCGTGGAGTAGGACTCATCACAGTTAAAACAGAGGCCCTTGGCTCTCCGTCCTGCCATCTCGGCGCGGGTCAGACGCTTGAAGAATGAAGTAGGTGGAGTCTCCTTGCTGATGTCCCCTGTTGTCTTGGTCTTCGCCAAAGCAGGGCCTCCACTGCTTGTGTTGAGCTTGGTTATGGTCCCGCACCAGTTCGTGCACAGCAGCCCCCGTCTTGATGGAAGCACTACTTCCGTTCTAATGCCCTAGCTATATTCATTGCAATGCCTAGGTTTTCAGGATTCTGAAGTTTGATGTCGATACGGAGATCTTCAACTAGCCCTGTAGTGAACAAGTCAACCTGTTGTTGTGGTCGTAGGTCCGAGGTTCGGGCGAGGTGCAACTAGAACTGCCGCTAGTAGTCTTCTACTGAGCCTACCTGCTTCAAATTTGCTAGCTCTCCCAAAGGATTGTTGATCATAGGCGGCCCAAAGCAGATATGATAATGGTTTTTAAATTGCTTCCAAGTCATATCATGTTCCATCTAATCAAACCAAAGTTGGGCTTCTCCTACCAAGTGAAAGGCAGCAAGGCCAACCGTGTTGATTTCTGTGGTCCTTTGGTTGATAAAGAATTTTTCACACCTTTTAATCCAGCCTAGTGGATCCCCTTCTCCAGAATACGTGAGGAACTCCATCTTCAAGAACCGCAGAACCAGGGTGTCACTAATTGGTGGTTCAGGTCTGACCTCTGAGACTTTAGAAGGGCCACACTCCACGCTAGTAGGGTTGTTTACGGTGGGCACCGGCTAGCGTCTTTTCTCTTGAACAGTATAGGATAACTCAGCCATCTGCTCCATGAAAACATGTTGTTGCGAGATCAATCTTTCCATGAAGGCATCAAGTTTAGATGTGATAGGATCCGTGTCACCCATGATCGGCTTTGATACCAAGTTGTTATGGTCCCGAGTGCAGGATTGAGTCACAAGTCGAGATCTGGATCCGTACTTGGTCATGCAACACGTAAGGGGGAAGGGAGGGGGAAAGACTCGTCTTAGACAGAGTCCAATTACTCAATTTTTCTTCTTCCTCTTTATTAATAATAACACTCCTTATAGAAGAAGTCAAACATGGCACGATTAAGGAAAAAACAACGCACAAAGGAAACAAGGAATCAGAAATAGAAAAGCTAATTAGGTCATTATTTGTTTCTACTATAACAGTAGTTAAATTAGATCATTATTTATTTTCTACTAATTAGGCAATAGCTAATTAGGCAATAACTAATTTGCTTCCAACAATAGCGTCATCCAACAAAGGCATCCACCTCGATGTCCACATCAGTCTCTCAAAAAGCCAAAGAACTCCCTCTTAAGGCAAGTTTTCAATGAGCCTCCTAATTAACCTAAGAGACCTAGAACAGATCAGATGGAAACTCCTAGGGATCATTCCAACCTCGACAATAGACTCAAAGGCAAGCATCACTTACTTCACAGAATGTAGCAAGTTGCTTTCATTGTGGATATATTAGACATTTATAAGTCCTTTGCGTTTGGTGACAGAGTTTGCTACTTTTGTAAGAGGCCTACATACCATCAACGATGTGCAGTGAAGGCAAGATAGGTCAGATAGATTAGGATGAGCTAAGATTAGCATCCTTTTCATTCCTAAACTCAGTAGCAGTGACAATAATAACAACCTAGGCCTACACTAGTCAAAGTGTGCCATGCAATAGGAGTAGTAGGCAGATAGATCCATGGCTCCAAGTAAGAAGATTTACTTTAGTAGTTATTGTTATTGCTATAATAATTCATTGCTTGGTTTGCTTTATGCCTTGTTTGATGGATAGAAGCTTCAAATACCAAGATGTAGTTAGTGGCTTGTAGATTTGCAAAGTCTGCTTGGAGGAAGCAGGAGAAGAGAGAGCTTAGTGATTCTTCTGGCTAATAGTTACATTCTTGTGGATGTTATAACGGTGATTTCTATTTAATTGTGGCTTAGATGGTTGCTAAGAGCATTTCAGAGTAGCAGCCTAAATTTTGACTAAATTTCTTAAGATAGGATGGATGTTAAGTATTGAGGATTTGAGGGTTATTTGGAGCGTAATTATACATATTTAGGGCTGAACCAATCAGTGTTAATGCTGATTTTGGTATTTAACATCCAACTTGGATCTTCATCTGACTTGGGACCAGATTATCATGCGAGAGTTTTATTAGGTGGATTTATTTTTGTTGTGCTTTAGACTTGAGTTGGACTAGGTTCAAGTTTGAATTGATAAGGAATTTATTTTTGGTCAGGCTCAGTTATTGGGTTTAATTGGGTAAACCTAATGTTTTTCTATTCTCACCATTCATATTCAGCAACCCTCATGATTCCCCACCTCTACCTCTTGAGTTCTCTCGCTAGTTATCAGTTGCATCATTATCGACCACTTGGCCATTGCTGCCTCCATCATTCGCCATCCCTACACAACCCAACACCTAACCACCACTCATCACCTACTTGTCGTTATGTGCAGAAGATGCCTTTGCTTGCAACAACAGTAGCCACTCATTCCTCTGTCGTCTATGATACAGCATTGCATTACTCACAGCCACTGTTGGTCACAACAACAATAGAAACCATGTTCTTTCCCCCTACTCAAAGTAGCAACCCCTCCTTTTCTTCTTTTGGGTAAGTAACCCCCCTAGTTCTGTTCTCTCCAGACATGGACAACTACAGCACAGCAATTTCTCCAGTAACAACTTTAGCATAGGTTTCATTGGATTGCTGAAACTTTAAGGATTTGAATATTGTATTAGTGAAGCTAATGTTTGTTGTTGTTTATTGATGTTTAGGGATTTTATTGTATTGTTCTTCGTTCCTGGTTTAGTTGTTCTTCATCTCTAGTGAGTTCAAGTAACTATTTGTAACAACAGGAAGGAGTTCTTCCATCTGAAGCAACATATCTGTGTTTGATTGATGAATCATTTGTCGATTCTGCATAGGTTCTTCTTCCTGTTCCTTTTAATTGGGTGGAACTGTTGGTTATGTAAGGGATAAAATAAATATTAGTTAGTAAGATGTTCTCAGGGTTGTGGTGGTGGTACCTAGGATGCTAAGATGTCAAGTTAGATCTAGTAATAGCTTAAGTGAGGTTAGAGTAAATTCAACGTGTTGATTTTTATGGGGAAACCTCAATATTATCTTATTGAATCTTTGTTTGTTTCACTGTATTATTCTATTGGCTTCTAACAAATTCCTTGTACATACACCATGCTAGATGAGATGCATGTGTATTCTTTATGTTGACATATATAGTGGTAGATCTATTTGATGTTTTCCATCATATTATATTCTCATTGTGATATTGTTTATGACAGCACAATATTTGTATCAGTCAGCGGTCGACATGATATGTTTTGGTCACAATAATCAGATGCCAAATAACACTTAAAAACCATGCTTAGGCTTAAGCATTTTGGACCTTGTGTTTTGCCAAACAAAGTCAACTGGTTAGTTCTTGCAGGGATCATTCATTTTCAAAAATATATTATTCAGTCAGTTCTATTATACAATGAGGATGAAGTTACCTAGCCATTAGTAAGAAACTTCAACATAAACAAATGATGTACACTAATCAAATCACCTCAAACCAAATTCAACCTAACTGCTTTAAAACTTCAATCTTCATGTGCTTAAAGCAAATCATTAATTAGGGTTAAAGATACAAATTTGATACAAATCTCTCTTCACATTAGCAACAATGACAACAACCAAACCTATCTCATTAAGTGGAATCAGCTATATGGATTTTCCTACGCTATTGAGCTCGATCCTCTACTATATCCTGTATTTAAATGAATTTTATCTCATTTTATCGTTGCTAATCAAGTCTTCTTTGGTCACCCTCTTCCTCTATAAATGTGTGTGTCTGTCATGGTCATGCATCACCTAATTCTCTTCACATTGACAAAGACTAATAATTAATAAACAAAATCCCAAATCATTCAATGCAATAATAGTTGAACTAAAAGTAAAAAATGATTAGAAAAGCATGAAAAAAAAAAACAGTCAACTAAACCAACAACTTCAATTAACAATACATCAACAGTTCAGATAGAGTGAGAGCACAAAAATTACCTCAATCGATGTGCCATTTAATCCACTGACAAGTATGGAGGCCTTGCTTAATCTACAAAAATAAAAGAAAATGAAAATAGATATCAAGAGTAAACTAAATGCATAAAATTAAAGATGCTGGAATTGAAATAAAGATTCCAGGAAAAAAAATAACCATGAAAACTACCTCTTCTGTGCATCAACACCCCACACTCTGATCTGGCGGTCATATAGAGCTGTTTCTTGTGCAGTAAGCTCCTCTCGGTCCATTTTAATGGGTAACCTATCAGTAAGAGTGCAGGCGGTGTTGCTCAGCTCTTCCCCAGCTTCGGGCGGCAGCAGCCGTGTGAGCAGAGCAAGAGGGAGAAAGTGAGAGGGGGAGAAAAGGGTCGACTGTATGGTCTTCTCCCTAGGCTAACGACGGCGGCGACCGTGACGAGCAACGGCGGCACGAGAGGATGAGAAAGAGAGGAAGAAACCGAGAGATGGAGAGGATGTCGAGGGAATCAGGACAGGAAGACGAAAAGAGAGAATGAAAGCGGCAGGCTAGATTGGTGGGGCGTCGCCGGCTTCACCGGCGACGGCTGATAGGAAGGGGCGGCGGTAGGATCCTGCTGCGCCCTGCGGGTGTGCGTGTGATAGTGTTTGACCGTAGCAGAGGGGAGAGAATAAAACTTCTCTAGAAATATCCATAATTTATTTTAACTCGATTAAATCTTATTAGATCCAAATTAACCGGGTTTAAAAGTACATGGTCTTGAAAAAAAAAACATTTGGCATGAACTTTAAAAACATTGGGCGGACCTTAAAAAAATCACATGTTAAATAAATTATCAAAAAAACATTTTAAAAAAATAAAAGAACATCCATTTGATATTTTATCTTAAAAATATCTCTTATTTCAATGTTAATATTTAGTCATAATTTTTTGGTATTCTGTTTTATTTCTCTACGTATAGCAGTAGAATTAATCATGTAGGGTGCCCAAGTTCAGCATATAACCTTTTTAAAAAATATATATGTAATATTTAATATTGTTATAGTATTATAATAGCTACTTAGTATCTTGTACAACTATGTAGCATCTATTTAGGAAGATGTTACAATTGTTTTAAAATAATTTTAATAAATTTAAAATAATTTTGATCAAGTTTAAATGATTTTTTGATAAGTTGGTAAAGAGTATTTTAATATAATAATGTTCATAATTTGGAATTCAAGATTTATGATTTAACTATAATTATGTACCAGTTAATAGTTATTTATAATTATTTTAAAGTGATTTTAACTAACCTAAAATAATTTTGATGAAATTTAAGTAATTTTGAGGAAGTTAATAAAAATAGTTTATTATAATAGTATTTTGTCTATATTAATTTTGATTAAAATGAAATAATTGATTTTTTTCATATTGTAGCAACTATCGAGCTTCTGTTACACAGTTATAATTAAACTCTAAAATTTTGAACCCTAAATCTTAAATTTAAGTATTATTATATTAAAATATTTTTTATCAACTTAGTCAAAATTATTTAAACTTCATCAAAATCATATTAAAATAGTTGTAAAAGAGATTAAAGTAGTTGTTATAATACTACAACAATCTTGTATTAGGTGTTGCACGTTGTAGCAGCTATAAAGTACCTTCTATATGTTGTAATAGATAGTCGCATGCAGCTACTACAATAGTATTAAAAAAAAATATTATAACAACTACTCAATAGATTCTACATATTGAAGTAACTACCGAATAGTTACTACATGTTGTAGCAGCTAGAATAAGGGGTATGCCCCTAGGGCGTAGCACAGACGGTGGGTGCATGACATCTCTGGCGTAATGGTCAGGGGTCGATTCTCAGGAACTAACGACCTGGGGTTTACCCCCACCATGTGCCTGATGCGTATGTACCTGCATGTACTTCTCTTCATATCCGTGGGATCGGCACTAAGGGGATCGTTAATATAGCGGATCTACATAGAATAAGGGGTATTCTCGAGATAAAACATCTAATGGGGCATCATTTTATCTTTTTTGAAAGAAATGTGTAGGATTGAAAAGCTTTAGAAAGAGAGTGAATAGCATGTGTCGCGAACTCTCATTTTGCGAAAACTCTCTTTTTGGTTTTTCAAAGATAGAGCGAAATAAAGAAAACAAACATAGCATAGAGGCACACTTTGTTTTAACTTGGTTCACAATTTGCGACTACTAGTCCAAGGATTGTAGTCTTTCACCACTTCCAACAAGCAATCCACTAATATCCTCTTTCTCAAAAAAAAAAAAAAGGGTTCACCTTTTACATAAGGAACAGCAACAAGTTTACATATCGTTTTCAAAATCTAGTACCAAGGATACAAAATAAAAATTGTAATTATACCAACAAGATTAAAAGATCCTTCACTTAACCGCAAGTGTCGGAGCAGCGTCTCGGCGTAACATTGGCATTTTCAAAGCAAGGCGAGAGTTGGAGCACTTCAGAATTGATATCTGAGCCTTGGGTTGAGGGCTCCTTTTATAGGCCCAGATGGTCTGCCAATCCGCCTGATCGGTATACCAATCAATGTGGAAACTGAATCATGATTCAGTAGATTGGTCTACCGATCCTCGGGTTCAATCTACCTATCCAACTATCTTCCAACCCACTTCCACTACATCAGCTTGTCAATAAAGTGTTAGAAATAATATTTCATTTCTTATTAATGGCACATATGTATGATGATTTATGTTCTTTGATTTTATTATAATTAAATAGAATGATTAAATAGTCATAATTATGATTAGTGGCTACATTTATATTGATCAATGAAGAGACAATTCTCTTTATATTCATGCAAATGAATGTAAAGGAAGATGAAAGATCATTCTCATATTCATGCATTATGAGAATGAATAAGGAATTAAGAGATAATTGAATGCACACATTGATGGAATGTGTAGATGAAAGGTCACACAATGGTCCTCCCTCTATCTTATATATAGACCTTTGCTCCATCCATCAAAGAGACTATGAAAGTAGAGAGATCAAGAGGAAGAAACATAATTGTTTAAGGGGTTCTATTTTCTTCATACTTAAAGGTCATCATGAGACAAAGAATGTTTTTTAAGTATTGTGAAAATCATCTAGTTCAAAATCTTGGGCATTAAGGAATATGCAATAACTTAATTTACATATGCATATTCACATTCATAAAGATATTTGTTAGACTTACATGTGGTATCAGAGCATAAGTTAAGAACTTATGATTTTCCATTAAAGAATATTTTTCTTTCTTATCGATTTTGTGTTAAAAATATTTTGTTTTCTTCCGCTATGATTTATATATACAAATATAAACATGTAATTATGGATGTTTTTGACATGTATGATAACTTTAATTGAGAAAGCTTATATGATTGCATATGTCGAGTAATTATGCAAAAAAGAAAATTGAGACTAAAAGTTATGTATATTTTGATATCTTAACTTTCTAACGGACACAATGTATTAAGCATGTTACACTTATTGTGTTTAATTAAATCTTTATTACTTTTTAATATATTCATTCATTAGCAATAAATGATTATGATCATCACATATTTATTTAATATGTGAGTTGTGAATGTTTTCTTCCTTTGAGTTTGATTATGTTTAGATCTCTATGTACATTATTATTATGTTTACTCATGTTTTTATGTGTGATGGATCATAAAGTTAAAATTAAACAAATATGAACTTTTAAATGATTATTGTCATTATTATTTAATTTAATGTTTGTATTATGTATAATTTGTTAGTCACCAGAATGGCCAAATTTAAAAATTTTAGACATTAATTAAATAATATTAAATTATTCATGAGTATGTGATATTATAAAATGATATGATGAAATTACTTAACTTTTATCATGAATAATTTAAAGCTCACTTTTCATAAAATAATTAAGAATCATCCAAAGGTTGATTACTTTATTTTATGATCACGGATATAATTGTAGTTAATTTATATGTTTTATTAGAAATGTTTAGTATATCCAAAGATAATAAACATGTTTGATTAGAGCATATATATAACTACTTATTATATGAAATTTTATTTAAGTATTGATTATGTGTGTATTATAGTATCACCCAAAGGAGAACTTCAATATGCATTTAAAGTTCATATGAATGTTATATGAATTTTGTATTATGATTTATGAATCAAGCATTGAAGCATGAGCATTCTATATAATTTTGCAGCATCAACAACTCTTACTCTTCATTCGCAAGCCTCGTCTATTACAAACTTCAATGGGCTTAATTTTTCTAAATGGAGTGAACATATCCAGTTCCATTTAAATGTTTTGGATCTTGATTTGGTACTTCTTACAGATAAGCCTGTTGCACTTACTAATACTAGCAGCACTAAACAAGTATCTTTCCATAAAATTTGGGAAATATCAAATAGACTTTGTTTGATGTTTATGCGAATAACTATAACAGACATCATTAAGCCAACAATCCCTAAAATTAATGATGCTAAGGAATTTATGAAGTTTGTAAAAAATTTATCTCAATCTGAGTCTGCTGATAAGTCACTTTGTGGGACATTAATGGGTATGTTCACCACCATGAAGTTTGATGGCTCTCGTACCATGCATGATCATATCGCTCAGATGATGAATACTGCAAGAAAATTGAATTCCATGGGAATAAAATTGAGTGAGAGCTTCCTTGTGCAGTTTATTATAAACATCTTGCCTCCTAAGTATGGTCCATTCCAAATCAATTATAATACTATAAAGGATAAATGGAATGTGACAGAATTACAAAGTATGCTTATTCAAGAGGAAGCAAGACTTAAGAAACAAGGAGTTCACTCAATTAATTTCATGAGTCATCCTAATACCAGAAAGAAGTCGAGAAAGAAAAATACAAAGGATAATAATGGACACTTAAAGTTAAGTGTATCATTTGTCCAAAACTAAAAAAAGGAGACAAAAGAATGATAAGTCTCATTTTTGTCATAAGCCTTGACACTTTTAGAAAGATTGCCAAAAATGAAAGGCTTGGTTCGAAAAGAAAGGTAAGCCCAGTGCTTTTGTATATTTTCAATCAAATTTAGTAGAAGTTCTTTATAATACATGGTGGATTAATTCTGGTTATACTACTCATGTTTCAAATATGATTTAGGGATTCCTTATGATCCAAATCATAAAGCCAAATAAAAAGTTTGTCTTAATAGGAAATCTAGTTAAAGCACCGGTTAAAGCTATTGTAACTTATCTTTTGATTTTAGACACAAGATATCATTTAGATCTTTTTCAAGCTCTTTATATTCCTTCTGTAAGTAGAAATTTAATTTCTTTATCAAAACTTGATACAGTTGGATATTCATTTAAGTTTGAACATGGATATTTCAGTTTGTTTAAGAATAATCACTCTATTGGCTTCGGTGTTCTTTGTGATGGATTATACAAATTAAAACTTAACAATTTGTTTACTGAGACTTTATTAACCTTGCATCATAATGTTGGAATAAACATGATCTAGTGGATGAAAGCTTAGCTTACTTGTGGCATAAACGTTTGGGGCATATATCCAAAGAACGATTACAAAAATTAGTAAAGAATGAAATCCTTCCTGAATTGGATTTTACTGATCTTGATATCTATGTGGATTGTATTAAGGGGAAACATATAAAACTCATAATTAAGAAAATAGCTACAAGAAGCACACAACTTTTAGAAATTATACACATTGATATATGTGGACCTTTTGATGTTTCGTTTCTTGGTGGAGACAAATATTTTATAACTTTTATCAATGATTATTCACGTTATGGTTATGTCTATTTGATGTATCAAAAAATCTCAATCAGTGAATATCTTAGAGGTATTTATTAATGAAGTTGAGAGACAATTAGATAAAAAGGTGAAGATTATCATATCTGACAGGGGTGGCGAATATTATGGTAAGTATGATAACTCAGGACAATGCCCTAGTCCAATCGCTAAATATTTAGAACAACATGGCATTTGTGCTCAATACACAATGCCTGAGACACCACAACAAAATGGTGTTACAAAAATGCGTAATCATACTTTAATGGATGTGGTTAGGAGTATGTTAAGTTATTCTCCTTTACTCTTATCATTGTGGATGTATGTTTTGAAAATTACTATGTACTTATTAAATAGGGTTTCTAGTAAGGCAGTTCCAAAAACTCCTTTTGAACTGTGGACTGGAAGGAAACATAGTTTAAGGCACCTACATATTTGGGGTTGCCTGACGGAAATAAGAATTTATAATCCACATGAAAAGAAACTGACTTAAGAATAACCAGTGGATTTTTCATTGGTTATCTAGAAAAGTCTAAGGGTATAGATTTTATTGTCCTAATCATTCTATGAAAATTATTGAAACTAGGAATGCTAGGTTCACTGAGAATGATGAAACTAGTGGGAGTGTTAAACTACGTGATATGAAAATTCAAAAAGTTAGGGTACAAATACCTTTGTCCATTACTTCTTCTCAAGTTGTTGTTCCTATGGTTGTTGAACATTTTGACAACTTACAAGAATAACAAATGAATGATCAAATACTCCATAATGTTGTTCACAATGAACCTAATATTGATGAACCACAAGCAATAGCACTAAGAAGGTCTGAAAGAGAAAAAAGATCAGCTATTCTGAATAATTATGTGGATTATCTACAAGAGTCAGAATTTGACTTAGGTATTAATGAAGATCCATTTTTACAAGCCATGGAAAGTGTTAATTCTTCCAAGTGGTTCAACGCCATGATTGAAGAGTTTAAATCAATGGATCATAATAAAGTTTGTGATCTTGTTGAATTGCCTGAAGGGTCAAAGATAGTTGGATGTAAATGGGTCTTTAAGACCAAACATGACTCTAATGGCAATATCGAACAATACAAGGCTAGACTTTTTGCCAAAGATTTTACTCAGAAAGATGATGTTGACTATAAAGAGACTTTTTCTCCTATCTCAAAAAAGGGCTCACTAAGAATTATTATGGCAATGGTAGCTCATTATGATTTAGAGTTATATCAAATGAATGTGAAAATCACTTTTTTGAATGGAGATTTAGATGAAGTGGTTTATATGAACCAACCTAAGGGTTTTTCAATTAAAAAAAAGGACATATGGTGTGTAAGCTGAAGAAGTCAATATACGAGCTTAAACAAGTTTCTCGACAATGGTATCTTAAGTTCAATGATACTATAGTTTCCTTTAGACTTAAGGAAAACACTGGAGATCGATGTATATATCTAAAGGTAAGTGAGAGTAAGTTTATTTTTCTGATTCTATATGTTCATGATATCTTGCTTACTGCTAATGATCTTGGTTTATTACATGAGACCAAGAAATTTCTCTCAGAGAACTTTGAAATGAAGGATATGGATGAGTCATCCTATGTGATAGGAATTGAAATATTCCGTGATAGATCACAAGGAATGTTAGGGTTGTCTCAAAAATCATATATTACTAAAGTTCTAGAGAGATTTAGGATGGAAAAATGTTCTTCAACTATTATACCAATTCAGAAAGATGATAAATTGAGCCTTATGCAATGCCTAAAGAATGAACTGGAACCGAAACAAATAGAACAAATTCCTTATGCATCTATCATTGGAAGCTTAATGTATACTCAAACTTATACTAAACCATATATCAATTTTGCTATTAGAATATTGAGCAGGTATCAAAGTAATTCAGGATTGGATCATTGAAAAGCTGCAAAGAAAGTTTTACGATATTTACAAGGGACGAAAGAATGCATGCTCACTTATAGGAGATTCAATCATCTTGAGGTGATAAGATACTCATATTCATATTTTGCTAGATGCTTGGATTCTAAAAAATTCATATTTGGCTATTTATTCCTATTAGCTAGAGGAGCAATTTCATGGAAGAGTGTGAAACAGTCAATCATTACTGCTTCAACTATGGAAGCTGAGTTTGTGGCATTTTTGAGGCCACATTATGGATTATGGTTACAGAACTTTATTTCAGGATTTGGAATAGTCGACAGTATTGTCAAACCACTGAAAAGTTATTGTGATAATGCTGCAGCAGTCTTCTTTTCTAAGAACGATAAGTATTCAAAAGGTACTAAACATGATCCCAAGATCAGTGAATCTGGATCAGATCCAACTTGGCTATAAAAGGAGACCTTGACAGAGCACTTCAAAACAACAAATTCTGACAACCATTAGCTTCTACGTACTGCTCCGAGAACCTCTACGACTCCCAAACTTTTCTCCGACAACAGAAAGCTCAACCCTTTTCAGATCCTTAGAAGTCATCAGTATAATTTTAATGTAGAGTATGTCAATTATATTATTCTACTTCACATATGTATTTGTAATTTCCAAATTGATAGTAAATTTCCCAACGAAAGTGATCAACGATTATGGACCTTGAAATAAGAGTCGTCAAAGGTTCTGAACTAAGTAACCAAAAGTGTTAGCGCTTGCTTTATTTTATCTTCTATCTCCACTGCATTTTACTCCAATTGATTTTATATAAAAATGTGAAAACCCCACGAGTGCTATTCACCCCATTCTAGCATATCTCGATACTACATATTATTCTTGGTGGAATGATCACACACATCGCTATGACCTTAGATTATGATATGAATGAACTAGAGGTGGCTAAAGGTAGTTGGAGGATTGATTTGGAAGTTTGTTTGACAATGAAAATGATTGTTAACGAGCGTGAGAGATAATGTCTAGCCCTGAGAGACTATCTACCCCTACCGCTACTTGATTCTAAATGCACCACAGTCTAAAACCGAGCCAATAACTCATGGCCACTATCACACTAATCCTTAACCCCATGGAGCTTTCTGAAGTCGTGCCTGCTAGACCCAACCCTACTAGGAATTCTTTTACTTTTGGTGATTCTTTTGCACGACACTCCAGATTTAACTTCTTAGATTTTTACATAGCAATCAATTCCATCTGAGCTAAGCAGGCTAAACAAAGAAGCTTCTGGGAGGAGCAGAGGCACATCTTGGATAATCGGCACCACAATGTCGAGCAGCACTTTTAGAGGGCAAGTGATTTCTATGCTCATGATAGTGAGTATTGTTGGGACCGATGTGCCCACTAGAGGGGGGTGAATAGCGTTTTGTCGCGCATGCATCGATTTGCTTCGTCTTATTGTTATGCAGTGGAATACTCGAAGACAAACACTCACAATGCTAACACATAGGATTTATTTGGTATCCACCTCAAGAAGAGGTGACTAATTCAAGGATCCACACATGACATGCTCCTCCACTATGAAAACAACTCCTTCTCGGTCGCAGCCGGAGGTGGAGAAGCCTCGTACAAACTCACACCCAACAACACAACTCACACAAGAAGAAAATACAAGATATAAATGAAATACACCCTTCTTATTGCTTACTTGTTGCTTGTTGTTGCCTCTTGAACCTTGGGAATGCACCCAAGCGCCTTCAAGAACTAGCAGTGAAGATCGGAAGAAGCTTACGTGAAGATCGCAGGAGAAGTTCGCAAAGAACTGCGGAGAAATCGCTCCGCAACGGCTATATCCTGTGCTCGCAATCGATTGAAACCATCCTCAATCGATTGCCACGTCAGCACCGCTCCATCGCAGCCGTCCATCACCTGCATCCTGCGCAACGGTCGAATCCCAATCGATCGGCCAATTGATTGGGACAGTCTGAATCGATCCATTGATCGATTCAGATGTTTTTTGTGTTCTCACGATCGCACGAGAACTCCCAGCTCCAATCGATCGACCGATCGATTAGAGATTCCCAATCGATTGTCCGATCGATTGGGAATGCCTCTGTGCTCGCGACTCATGCTCCTAATCGATCGACCAATCGATTGAGTCATTTCTTTCTTCGCAGCACACTCTAATCGATCGGATGATCAATTGGACCTTGGTTCAATCGATTGGTCATCCTAGACTTGACTCAATCTCAAGTCCAAAGTCTCCAACCCAGCTCCTGGTTAACCGTGACCTGTTGGGTCTCTATGCCTAGCATTTGGCCACACCCGACCAACCTCGAACTAGCCTTCTAGCCTCCTCCGTCAGCCTCGTGTCCCTCGGATATCTCCCCATCCATCACGCCTTGCCTTCAAGAGCTTCCTTCGACCTCATCCTAGTTGTTGGTTCTTCCTTGCCAAGTCATACCAGGACTTACCTTGCCAAGACCACATGCTTGGACTTACACCCTTTGCCAAGATCACACTTAGACTTTCGAAGTGCCTGGCTCCTCACCAGGATTTTCTCCTTTGCCAAGATCACACTTGGACTTTCCAACTGCCCGGCTCCTCACCAGGACTTTCCACTTGCTTGGCTCCTCACCAGGACTTTCCACTTGCTTGGCTCCTCACCAGGACTTTCCACTTGCTTGGCTCCTCACCAGGACTTTCCACTTGCCTGGCTCCTCACCAGGACTTTCCAATTGCCTGGCTCCTTACCAGGACTTTCTCCTGCCTAACTCCTCATTAGGACTTTCCCGTTGCTTGGCTCCTTACCAGGACTTTCCCCTGCCTAGCTCCTCGCTAGGACTTTCCAAATGCTTAACATCCAGTTAGGACTTTCTCAGTCAAGTCTCCTGTCAACCTTGACCTACTTGACTTGTATTCTCATCAACCTGATCAACCCTTTGACCATCTCCATAATCGGACGATTGCTCTAGCAATCTCCTTATATTGTCAAACATCAAAACTCAAATCCTAACTCAAGCTTGACTCAACTCAAGCTTAATCAAACTGGTCAACCTTGACCTAGGGAAATTGCCCCAACAATCTCCCCCTTTTTGATGTTTGACAATACCTCTAAGTTAGGTTAAATCCTATAGTCTTAACCTCTTTTTTATCACAAGACTAAATCTCATAACCTTAACCACTTCTTTACACCAAAGCTAAATCCTATAGTCTTATCCTCTTCTTTATCACAAGGCTAAATCCCATAGCCTTAACCACTTCTTTACACCAAATCTAAATCTCATAGTCTTAATCTCTTCTTTATCACAAGGCTAATTCCCATAGCCTTAACTCCATGATAAAACATGAATGAAGGTTTCCTTCATCCTCTCCCTTTCCTAGAGGACAAACTCCCCCTTCTTGGGATGAAGACCTAATTTAACCTTTCATTCCCCCCTTTGTCACACATCAAAAACTGAAAATAAACTTTTCTCCATAAGAGTTAACTCTATGTTGTTTACAACCTCATATGTTGTTAACAACCCTATAATGAAGATCTCATATTCTTCATTGCCGCCAAAGCTCCCCCTTGAGCTCTACTTCACTTCACAATGTTCATCCTAGAGCATGCATCAACTTTCCAATGAAACTCTCATTCATTGTATTCAATGCTCCTCCTTGAGTAGTAATCTTCTTCTCAATGCTCATCCAAGAACATTTTTCACTTTACCAATGAAGGTCCGATCCCATTTATTAATCCAATGCTCCCCCTTGAGCAGTAACCTACTCCACAATGTTCATCCGAGAGTATTTATCATCATAGCAATGAAGATAACCAATCTTCCATTGTTCCCAATACTCGACCCTGAGTATTATCCATCACGAAGGTTTAACCCCCTTCCAAGGTCCTTGAAAGTAAATTTTCATGCATTCAAGAAGTAACTCCTCATAAAATATGGTCAAACTTCTGTCATTGCACTAACAATGACTTGGAGTTCCTAAATAGTTAGGAAAACCAAAACTTGAAGTTTGGAAGTTCAAAATTCAATAATGAAACTAACCCCAACTTAAACTTCACCTAAGTCTACCTTAACCAATCCATACTCACTTTCATCATGAAGGCTCCCCCTAATTGTATACAAGTGTATTCCAAAGGGTTAGGAATGGTTAATGATCCTTGAAAACCAAAACTTAAAGTTTTGAGGTTCAAAATTCAATAATGAAACTAAACTTCATCCTAAACTTCACTTTGATTTTATCTTAACCAATCTGTACCTATTTCATCAAGAAAACTCCCCCTAAATATATACAAATATATTCCAAGGGATTTGGAATAGTTATTGGAACTTGAAGTGACTTAATATGCTGAAATCAACCTTTTCCAGCTATAATCAGACTTCTCAATCGATTGACGTTGGGACTCAATCGATTGAAGCTACTTCACTCGATCCATTGATCGATTCTGCAAGTTTCTGCTTGTAGAAATTCCCTCTGAATCGATCGACTGATCGATCCATCCTGGGTCGATCGATCGACTAATCGATTCACTGACCTTCTGTTCATGGGAATAAACTTTCCAATCGATAGGTTGATCGATCGAAAGTTATCCAATCGATCAACTGATCGATTGAGTTTCTGATTTCTTTGAAATTCAATTTCAGCAGACTTCAGAAACTCCCCAAAAATTCTACAAATTTCTAAAAATCATGAAAACTCATGTAACCATTATTTAGGGTATATTCAATCAAGAAAAAATAATTTTCTATGAAAATACTTCCTATTTTCAAAGATTGACACAAACTTGAGACCTTGTAAAAACTTTAGTGTTTTCTTCCAAGTTTGTGTTGGGACCGAAAATGTAGCTAGAGGGGGGGTGATAGCTCGGCGTGATCTCGTGCTCGTCGTTGCTTGCTTCTTCGATGATGTGCAGCGGAAATACAAGAAAACAACACACAACGCTAACACGAGGGATTTACTTGGTATCCACCTCAATAAGAGGTGACTAATCCAAGGATCCACACACTCACGCACCCTCCACTATGAAAACGCTACAAAACTCTTATGGTAACTACCGAAGGTGGAGAAGCCCTACAAAACTTTTAATACAACAAGAAACAAAGAGAAGCAAATACAAGGGAAAGCTTACATGGTTTACACAAGAAACCCTAACCCTAGCTTCTTCTTCTTGCTGTAGATCCGTCTCTTGACTTTGAAATGCCTCCAAAAACCTTCAAGATCTAGCGGTGAGAACTCTGTGGAGAAGCTGTGAATTTGCTGTGAAGATCGGAGATGAAAGTCGAGATTTCTATCGAGAGAAACGCTCGCCAACGGTCGAATCCCAATCGATTGGATTGCTCCCAATCGATTGGGGAGGCTTTGGATCGATCGACCGATCTATCCAGAGCGCCTCTGTGCTCCTGGAAATTGCCTGGATTGATCGGCTAATCGATCCAGGGCTTATCGCACAAAATCACAGCTCCCAATCGATTAGTCGATCGACTGGAGGCTCCCAATCGATCGACCGATCGATTGGGAGGCATTCTATGCGATATGGAATTCTCCCCAATCGATTGGGAGGTTCTCCTTCCGCGGGACTCACCCTATCGATCAGCCGATCGATTGGGCATGAGCCAATCGATCGGTTGATCGATCCAGCCAATGTGAGACTTGTCAAATCAAGTCCAATCATCCCTCAAACCAACACACGGTCCTCCATGACCTGTCGGTACATCATGCCTAGTATCTGGTCACCCTTGACCTGCTAGGACTCCCTTACCAACTGTCCGGTTAATACCTTTGACCCACTTGGACTTCCCAACACCAGATGTCTGATCAACCTTGATCCATCTGGATTTCATCGTGCCAAGTATCCGGTCAATCCCTTTGACCTACTTGGACTTTTATCCTCGTACCAAGTGTCCGGTCATCCTTGACCCACTTGGACTTATCAATACCAGGTGTCCGATCACCCTTGATCCACCTGGCTTTCCCTTGCCTGGCTTCACTCACCAGGACTTCCCTTCTGCCTAGCTTCACTCACTAGGACTTTCCATCTGCCTGGCTTCACTCACCAGGACTTCCCTTCTGCCTAGCTTCACTCACTAGGATTTTCCATCTGCCTGGATTCATACACCAGGACTTTTCCTTCTGTCTATCTTCACTCACTAGATCTTTCAATCTGCCTAGCTTCACTCACTAGGACTTTCCTTCTGTCTAGTTTCACTTACTAGAACTTTCAATCTGCCTAGCTTCACTCACCAGGACTTTTCACAACTGCCTGGCTTCACTCACTAGGACTTTTCACAATTACCTGGCTTCACTCACCAGGACTTTTTACCTGACTTCACACACCAGGATTTTCCAGTCAAGTATCCGGTCAATCCCTTGACCTACTTGACTCTCCTTCTCACCACATGAATAATTGCACATGCAATCTCCATGTCTTGTCTCTATGTATTATCAAACATCGAAACTCAAACATCAAGACTCGAGCTTAACCCAATTCAAGCTCAGTCAACCAGGTCAACCTTGACCTAGGGAATATTGTACCAACAATCTCCCCTTTTTTGATATTTGACAATACCACTTTTAAGTTAGGCTAATCTCATAGCCTCAACTCCCTTCATGCCAATATATGAATGATGGTTTCCTTCATTCTTCCCCTTTCCCAGAGGGCAAACTCCCTCTTCAGGTAATGAAGGCCTAACTTAACCATACATTCTTACCCTATTGGCACACATAAAAAATTCTCCCCCTGAAGAGTTACCCAACGTTGTTTACAACTTCACTCGTTGCTCACAACATAATAACGATTCAAATGAAGATCTCATACCCTTCATTGTCATCAAATGCTCATCCGTGAGCATACACCACTTGAATAATGAAGATATCCGCTCTCCATTATATTCAAATGCCCAACCTTGAGCATTTTCGCTAAAGAAGGTTAACCACCTTCCAAGGTGTATGAAAATTAGATTTTCATGTCCTTAAAGAGTAACTCCCCCTAAAGATATGCACGTTACTTCTATCATTGCACCAACAATGACTTGGAATCCCTAAACATATAGAAAACCCAAATTTAGAAGTTTTGAGGTTCAAAAATTTAATATTTAAACCAAACCTCAACTTAAACCTCTACTTAGTTTTCCTTAACCAATCCATCCTTGTTTTCATCATGAAAACTCCTCCTAAATGTATACAAATGTGTTCTGAGGGGATAGGAATGGTTTTATAGACTAAAGGTGGTTCAAAATGCTGAAATCAAACTTTCTCAGCCAAAATCAACATTCCCAATCGATTGGAGTTGGGTTCCTATCGATTAAACTCATATGAATCGATCCACTGATAGATTCAGACTGCGTGGATCGATCGACTAATCGATCCAGCGAGCTTTTGCTCACGGGAAAACTCCTCTCAATCGATCGCCCGATCGATTGAGGCAGTCCAATCGATCGGGTGATCGATTGGAGCTCTGAAAAATTAAAAATTTATTTCAGTGAATTTCAGAAACTCCCCTAAAATTCTACAAAAATCAAAAAATCATAAAAATTCATGTAGACATTCCTTAGGGCATATACTATCAAGGAAAAAAAGTTTTCTATGAAAATACTTTCTATTTTCAAAGATTAACACAAACTTGGAGACTTGTAAAAAGTTTAGTGTTTTCTTCCAAGTTTGTGTCTAACTTTTCAATGATATTACTATCAAAAGATAGTCTTCATCAAGATTTTCTAAAAGCATTTTAAAATTATTTTAAAAATAATATCCAACCATGTTCTTTGGGCTCAATGTACATTACTTGTACACTAGCTTTCCCAATGATTAGAAAACACATAACTATGTTTTTGATGAACTTAAAACTCAAAAGAATGCACTAGATCAACATCTTGAGTTTTGTTCATCATCCTAACATCTCACTTGTATCTAATGTGTACAAAACTACATACAAGTCACCTTATAGTTCTTTAGTGGGATGTAAACTTTGGTTTTGCCCTAATCTAGAGATCATGCATATCTATCTAGGCATTTTGAGGTTAGGAACATCCACCAAGGATGTTACTTGTTAATGAATGTCATTTGTCCTTAGTTTGCAAGGAATTAAAATAATGCATGATGCGTTATGGCATACATCAAAAAGAAATAATTTTCAAAAGAAAATTTCCTATAACTACATGATGTATGTATAACATGACATGGTATTTTTGTATTTTTCATAATAAAACATGAATGCAAGAATAAATATGATGTCATAACATATGATGGGCAAACAAAACATGGTAAACTAGCATAAATAAAATACCTAGAATGACTATCTAAGTATCCTTAAACCTAACTTAACTTAAATTCTAGATTACCCATTACTTCCCAAGAAAATGCCAACATCCAAATTTGACATTTCTTTTGCTTTTATAAATTTTTGTGTCAATTTAAATTAAGTATATTCCTCAAATTTTGGCATAATTTACTCTTTTAGAGAGTAACAAGTTAAAATAAGGCTTAGATTTGCTTTTAATTTCCCAATAAAATGCCAACATCCTAACTTGGCATTTCTTTACACTTAATCTCTTGTGCCAATTAAAATTATATCCAAATACTCAAACTATGGCACATTTTACTCCATTTAAGAAGTAAATGATAATCCTTTTCATTTTCAAAGGTTAATAATAATAACATTGAAAATGCTCTCCGAGTGTCAACTTCATCAAAGTTGGGTTAACTACCCTTCTAATCGGAGTCGACACTCTCTATCCCATCTAAGGGGTAGAGAAAATGCTCCTAGAAACCCAAAACCTATTGGAGCTCCTTGGATGCTCTAGGTACTCACTAGGGATAACTTTCCTAGATACCTTCTTAGTGACCTTGTTAAGCTTCTTAGAAGCCTTGGTCACTTTTTCTAGATCAATTATAGGGATTTCTTCCCTTGTGACCTTCCTAGTGACTTTCTTAGACTTCTTAGAAGTCTTAGTCACGTTTGTTGTTGCAAAAATACTTCTAGGGATAACTTTCCTTGTATTTTTGACTTGACCACTAGGCTTAGGGTTAGTTCCATAGTTATATGGAACCCTATGTTAAGAAATTACATCCTTCTTAGTCTTAGGTTTGTATCCCAAACCTTTACGACCATAGGATGCCTAGGTTTTGACTCTTGAACCCTTGTGTATCATTTGTGATTTTTCTAAGAGTCCTTTCCAATTTATCAAGTCTTGACCTTAAGACTTGATTTTCTCTCCATAACTCCTCAACTTTAGATTTTTCATTTACACTTTGATTTTTCTTTTTCTTAGGCAAATACCTAGAATCCTTAGAGTTATTGCCTAAATTATTTTCTATCTTTCTAACATTGGGTTTGGTAGTTTTAGCATGAAGAGCCACATGATTTTCGTTTATTCTATCATGTTTCCTATTTTTATAGTAAATAATATTAAAATGATATAAATTAGAACTAGCATGTTTTTTACCATTATTTAAAGGGGTAGGCTCAACAAATGATACCTTGCGTTTACCTTGGAGGCTCCCCCTTGAGTTGTGCTTCCTCCTTGAGCCTTGACCGTTTTCTTCCCCTTGGGACATTGACTCTGATAGTGTCCCTTTTGATTGCAAGAAAAGCACACAATGTGCTCCTTGCTCTTCTTTGTTCCAGGAGCGGTCTCCTTGGGCTTCTCCTTGCCCTTTGGTGCCGCTTGACCTTTTTTCTTGGCCAATTTAGGGCACTTGCTTTTGTAGTGTCCATGTCCCCTATATTCAAAACATATGATATGATCATTATTTTTAGATGAAATATTTATACCTTCACATGTAGGGATGACACTTGATCCTCCATTTGATGTCTCTTGATTTTTGGAGGATACGTCATCTTCTTCTCCTTTTGACCCGGATGTAGAAGCTTCTCCTTCTTCTTGATCCGATGTCAACAAAGGTCGCTCCCCCTCAATCCTAGAGGTGGAGGCTTTTTCATCTTCATCTTGTATATGGAACAAAGAGTATGCTCTCTCTTTACCCTTTTCATTGTATTCCTTTGAAGATGAAGCTTCTTGGACTTCTTCTTCTTTGGAAGTTGAGCATCTCTCAATTTCGGAGTCCTCTTGCTCTTGTTCTTGCTCCAATGAGTCGTCCTCTTTGGATTCTTCATTGTTTTGTATAGTGGAGGGGATCTCATGTATTTTTGCCACTTTGCTCCATAGCTCCTTGGCATTCTCGAATTCTCCAATTTAAGCCAAAATATTGCTTGACAACAAATTGACCAATAACTTGGTCACTTTATCATTTGCCTCGCTCCTTTGAATTTGCTCTTTGCTCCATTTGCTCTTCTTAAGGATCTTGCCCTTTGAATTTCTTGGAGCCTCGAAGCCTTCCATGAGAGCAAACCATTGCTCTATCTCCACCATCAAGAAATTTTCGATCCTTGATTTCCAAAGATCGAAGCTCATCATTGTGAACGGTGGAGGCACCCTTATATCAAATCCAAGTCCATTTTGGAATTCCATTTGAAGTTGAGCTTGATGAAACCTTTGACTTTGATGAATTTGCTTCAACTTCTTCACCCTCTAGCTTTGTTGCCCCTTCCGACGATGATTCCGGTGAAGAGCGACCTTGCTCTGATACCATTTGTTGGGATCGGAAATGTAGCTAGAGGGGGGGGTGAATAGCTCAGCGCGATCTCGTGCTCGTCGTTGCTTGCTTCTTCGATGATGTGCAGCGGAAATACAAGAAAACAAACGCACAACGCTAACACGAGGGATTTACTTGGTAGTCATCTTAAGAAGAGGTGACTAATCCAAGGATCCACACACTCACACACCCTCCACTATGAAAATGCTCCTTTACGGTAACTACTGAAGGTGGAAAAGCCCTACAATACTCTCAATACAACAAGAAACAAAGAGAAGCAAATACAAGGGAAAGCTTACACGGTTTACACAAGAAACCCTAACCCCAACTTCTTCTTCTTGTTGTAGATCCGCCTCTTGACTTGGAAATACCTCCAAGAACCTTCAAGATCTGGCGGTGAGAACTCTGTGGAGAAGCTGTGAATTCTCTGTGAAGATCGGAGATGAAAGCCGAGAGTTCTACCGAGAGAAACACTCGCCAACAGCTAAATACGACGCTAACGGTCGAATCCCAATCGATTGGATTGCTCCCAATCGATTAGGGAGGCTTTGGATCGATCGGCCGATCGATCCAGAGCGCCTCTGTGCTCCTGGAAATTGTCTGGATCGATCGACTGATCAATCCAGGGCTTATCGCGCAAAATCACAGCTCCTAATCGATCAGCCGATCGATTAGAGGCTCCCAATCGATCGACCGATCGATTGGGAGGCATTCTATACGATCGGGAATTCTCCCCAATCGATCCACTGATCGATTGGGAGGTTCTCCTTCCGTGGAACTCACCCAATCGATCAGCCGATTGATTGGGCATGAGCCAATCGATCGGTTGATCGATCCAGCCCATGTGAGACTTGCCAAATCAAGTCCAATCATCCCTCAAACCAACACACGGTCCTCCATGACCTGTCGGTACATCATGCCTAGTATCTGGTCACCCTTGACCTGCTAGGACTCCCTTACCAACTGTCCGGTTAATACCTTTGACCCACTTGGACTTCCCAACACCAGATGTCTGATCAACCTTGATCCATCTGGATTTCATCGTGCCAAGTATCCGATCAATCCCTTTGACCTACTTGGACTTATCTCCTCGTACCAAGTGTCCGGTCATCCTTGACCCACTTGGACTTATCAATACCAGGTGTCCGATCACCCTTGATCCACCTGGATTTCCCTTGCCTGGCTTCACTCACCAAGACTTCCCTTCTGCCTAGCTTCACTCACTAGGACTTTCCATCTGCCTGGCTTCACTCACCAGGACTTCCCTTCTGCCTAGCTTCACTCACTAGGACTTTCTATCTGTCTGGCTTCACACACTAGGACTTTTCCTTCTACCTATCTTCACTCACTAGGTCTTTCAATTTGCCTAGCTTCACTCACTAGGACTTTCCTTCTGCCTAGCTTCACTCACTAGGACTCTCAATCTGCCTAGCTTCACTCACTAGGACTTTCCTTCTGCCTAGCTTCACTCACTAGGACTTCCACAACTGCCTGACTTCACTCACCAGGACTTTTCACAACTGCTTGGCTTCACTCACCAAGACTTTTCACCTGGCTTCACACACCAGGATTTTCCAGTCAAGTATCCGGTCAATCCCTTGACCTACTTGACTCTCATTCTCACCACATGAATAATTACACCTGCAATCTCCATGTCTTGTCTCCATGTATTGTCAAACATCGAAACCCAAACATCAAGACTCGAGCTTGACACAATTCAAGCTTAGTCAACCAGGTTAACCTTGACCTAGGGAATATTGCACCAACAGTTTCTGTCTAACTATTCAATGATGATTACTATCAAAAGATAGTTTTCACCAAGGTTTTCCAAAATCTTTTTAAAATCATTTTCAAAATCAATATCCAACCATGTTCCTTGGGCTCAATGCACATGACTTGTACATTAGCTTTTCCAATGATTGGAAAATACATAACTATGTATTTTGATAAACCTAAAATTCAACAAGATACACTAAATCAACATCTTGAGTTTTGTTCACCATCCTAACATCTCACTTGTATCTAATGTGTACTAAAACACATACAAGTCACTTTATGGTTCTTTGTAAGATGTAGATTTGGTTTTATCCTAAACTAAGTGATCATGCATATCTATCTAGGTATTATGAAATTTATGATCATCCACCTAGGATGCCACTTGATATACTCCCACTTGTTGGAATATTTACCATTCATAATAAATGTCATTTGTCCTTAATAGCAAGGGAATTAAAAGAATGCATGATGTTATATGGCATACATCAAGATGAGCAATTTTTCAAAAGAAAGACATGCTACTGCTACATAATGTATGTATGACATGACATGGTATTTTTGTATTTTTCATAATAAAGATGAATGCAACATATGATGTCATGACATGTGATAGGCAATCAATCATGGCACTTTAGCATAGATAAAATATACCTAGATAGACTATCTAAGTGTCCTTAATCCCTTAGCTAAGCTTTTAAATTCTAATCCTAGATTGCCTATTTCTTGAAGAAATGTCAAAACCTAACTTGGCATGTCTTTTATCCTTTCCTATTTGTGCCAATTGAGATTAAGAATTAAATCCTCAAAATTTTATTTGGCACATGTTACTCTTTCCAATGAGTAATTGATCCGATTAAGGCTTAGATTTCCTTTAATTCCATAAGAAAATGTCAAATTCCCAATTTGACATTTTTTTTTGCTTCTCTCAAGTGTGTCAATTTAAATTAGATTCAACTCCTCAAATTTTGACACATTTTACTCTTTCAAAGAGTAACACTAATAATCCTTCTTATTTTTAAAGGTTAGTAAAATCTTGAAAATGCTCTCCAAGTGTCAACTTCATCAAGATTGGGTTGACTACCCTTCCAATTAGAGTTGAACTCTCTAAACCCATCTAGGGTGTAGAGAATATGCTCCTAGGAACCGAAAACTTATTGGTACTCCTTGGATGCTCTAGATACTCACTAGGGATGACTTCCCTAGATACCTTCCTAAGGACGTTTCTAGGCTTCTTAGACGCCTTGATCACCTCTACTAGGTCACTTCTAGCAATAACTTCCCTTGTAACCTTCTTTGTGACTTTATTAGGCCTTTTTGGAGCCTTAGTCACCTTTACTAGATCAACTTTGGGGATGACCTCCCTTGCGACCTTCTTTGTGACTTTGTTAGACTTCTTAGAAGTCTCAGTGACATTGGTCTTGTCAAAAGTGCTCTTAGAGATTCCTTCCCTAGTATCTTTGACTTGACCTCTACACCTAGGGTTGGTCCCATAGCTATATGGAACTCTATGAAAGGAAGTTACATCCTTCTTGGCTTTATGTTTATATCTCAAACCCCTATAGCCATTGGATGACTCTTGTCTAGCTTTTCCTAGGTTATGCTCATTTTGACCCCTAAGCATGTTTTCCATTCTTGCTAGAGTCCTTTCTAAATTATCAAGTCTTAACCTCAAGACTTGGTTCTCCGTCATTAAATCCATAGATTTGGATTTTTCTTAACCCCTATGAGCATTTCTATATTTTGGCATATATCTATAATCCTTAGAGTTATTACCTAAGATACTATCTACCTTCCTAAACTTAGGTGTGGTAGTTCTAGCATGAGGAGGAATGTATTTTCCCTTAACACTATCATGCTTCCTATTCTCATGATAAATAACATTAAGATGATAAGAATTATTTCTATCATGCTTTTTATCATGTGTTAAAGAAATAGATTTATTAAATGATACCTTTGTTTTTACCTTGGAAGTTCCCCCTAGACTTGTGCTTCCTCCTTTGAATTTGGTTGGCTTCCTCTCTTTAGGACATTGACTTCGGTAATGTCCTCTTTGTTTGCATGAGAAGTACACAATGTGCTCCTTGCTTTTGTGTTCCGTGGGACCAACCACTTTAGGCTTCTCCTTAGCCTTAGTTGCCACTTGGCCCTTCTTCTCGGTCAATTTTGGACACTTGCTCTTATAATGTCTATGTTCCCTACACTCAAAGCAAATGATATGATTTTTATTATTTACAATCGAAATTTCTATACCTTTGCTTGTAGGGGTGGCACTTGATCCTCCATTTGATTATCTTGCATTGTGGAGGTTGCATCTTCTTCTTCCTCTTCTTCTCCTCTTGAGGGTGTGGGTGCTTCCACCTCTTCAACTCTTGAGGATGTGGATACTTCCACCTCTTCCTCTCTTGAAGATATAGAAGATCTCTCATCTTCTTCCTTCTCCTCCTCTTCCTTCTTCTCCTCGAATGTTGAGCTTATGTCAACATCGGATTGATCCTTCTCTTTTTGGACCAATGAGCCCTTCTCCTTAGACTCATCCACTCCTTGAAATTGAGTGGGCTTCTCATGATAGGCAATGACCTTTTTCCAAAGATCACTTGCACTCGTGCATTCACCTACACTCAAAATTATGTTAGAGGGTAATAAATTTAACAAAATTTTTGTTACCTCCTTATCCGCCTCCGCTTGCTCTCTTTGTTCCTCGGTCCAATGTCGAAGGCGCTCCCCCTTTTTATCCTTTAGAGGCTCAAATGGATCCTTCAATGCAACCCATTGGTTCCAATCCATTTGGAACCAAGTTTCCAACCTCGTCCTCCAATAGTTGAAATCTTCTTTGTCATACGGAGGTGGAATTCGGATATCCCATCCGAGCGGTCCTTCAGACTCCATCTTTTTCTTAATCTAGCTTCTTGCTCTCTTGGCAGTTAGTCCGTAGAAGAGAGACATCGCTCTGATACCAATTGTTGGGACCGATGTGCCCGCTAAAGGGGGGTGAATATCGTTTCATCACGCTTGCGTCGGTTTGCTTCATCTTGTTGTTGTGCAGCGGAATACTCGAAGACAAACACTCATAATGCTAACACTTAGGATTTACTTGGTATCCACCTCAATAAGAGGTAACTAATCCAATGATCCACACACGACACGCTCCTCCATTATGAAAACAACTCCTAGGTCGCAGCCGGAGGCGGAGAAGCCTCATACAAACTCACACCCAACAACATAACTCACACAAGAAGAAAATACAAGATATAAATGAAATACACCCTTCTTCTTTCTTACTTGTTGCTTGTTGTTGCCTCTTGAACCTTGGGAATGCACCCAAGCGCCTTCAAGAACTGGCAGTGAAGATTGGAAGAAGCTCGTGTGAAAATCGCTGAAGATCGTAGGAGAAGTTCGCAAAGAACTACGGAGAAATCGCTCCGCGATGGCTATATCCTATGCTCCCAATCGATTGAAACCATCCTCAATCGATTGCCACGTCAGCACCGCCCCATCGCAGCCGTCTATCACCTGCATCCTGCGCAACGGTCGAATCCCAATCGATCGGCCAATTGATTGGGACAGCCTGAATCGATCCATCGATCGATTAAGATGCTTTTTGTGTTCTCACGATCGCACGAGAACTCCTAGCTCCAATCGATCGACCGATCGATTGGAGATTCCCAATCGATTGCCCGATCGATTGGGAAGGCCTCTATGCTCGCGACTCATGCTCCTAATCGATCGACCAATCGATTGGGTCATTTCTTCCTTCGCAGCACACTCTAATCGATCGGATGATCAATTGGACCCTGGTTCAATTGATTGCCCAATCGATTGGCCATCCTAGACTTTACTCAATCTCAAGTCCAAAATCTCCAACCCAGCTCCCGATCAACCGTGACCTGTTGGGTCTCCATGCCTAGCATTTGGCCACACCCGACCAACCTCGAACTAGCCTTCTAGCCTTCTCCATCAGCCTCGTGTCCCTCGGATATCTCCCCATCCATCACGCCTTGCCTTCAAGAGCTTCCTTCGACCTCATCCTAGTTGTTAGGTCTTCCTTGCCAAGTCATACCAGGACTTACCTTGCCAAGACCACATGCTTGGACTTACATCCTTTGCCAAGATCACACTTCGACTTTCGAATTACCTGGCTCCTCACCAGGACTTTCTCCTTTGCCAAGATCACACTTGGACTTTCCAACTGCCTAGCTCCTCACCAGGACTTTCCACTTGCCTGGCTCCTCACCAGGACTTTCCAATTGCCTGGCTCCTTACCAAGACTTTCTCTTGCCTAGCTCCTCACTAGGACTTTCCCGTTGCCTGGCTTCTTACCAGGACTTTCCCCTGCCTAGCTCCTCACTAGGACTTTCCAAATGCCTAACATTGAAATAATTCATTTATCTTAGCTCATTAGGGAAACCATATAATAGGAATAGATAGATTCGTTAAGGATTAATTATGACACATCACCTACACACATAAATTTAGATTGCAAGTTTTGCTTAAAAACAAACAAATATTTAAGTTTGAGGGTATTTGATGTATAATTTTTTATATTTTTTCATGCATTGTGTTTCATCACATGAGTATATTTTGCAATCTTTCATTTCTTTTGTATTATTTTTACTCTTTCAGTTCGGAGAACTATTCTTTGCACTATTCTATTGATAGGATGAGAATTTAGAACTTAATTGGTGTTAAAAAAGCATTGGAACGGGAGTCCATGACAAGGAACATGCTCTGTCCATGTTTCATGACACATGTGTGTTCTTCCAGATGAAATTTAATGTGAAATAGAGCGACAACATGGTCTCCAACACCTTCCATGGGTAGGTCTTGCCTAGCACGATCGTGCCTTTTGTGGTCAACATGAAAAAAACTCTAGAGTCAAACATAGTATGGCTATGCTTTCCAGCACGACCGTATCCGACCCTTTTTTTACTGACTTGGAAGCCACACTTCTAGGCCATGTTTCCCAACATGGTCGTGGCTCATGGGTGGCACCCGTTTTTTTAGAAAGTCATAATGGAATTGGTCAATTTTCAGGGCTATAGAAGGACTCACGGGCTTATATTTAAGGAAGGGAGGCATTTCCCTATGACAAGGAACCCTAGGAGAGTCATTTTCAAGGAGCAGTCAGAGATTCTATTCACCATCTAGATTGGAGTTCATCCAAAGGCAACAATCGACACATGATGAAGCATTCTTTTTTCCTTTCTCCCTAATTTTGAGTTGTAGAATGTTTTTTTCCTTGTCTTTACGTTGTATTTCCATCTCCATGATGTAATACTCTAAATTCTAGGATAACAAAGTAGCCCGATTGATTTGTTGACTTTCATTTTATATCTATTCATCTTTTTTTAATCATATGTGTTGATTTATGATCCGACCTTACTATGCATACATAACTATAACACTAATATGCATTTTCATATCCCATGGAATGTGGGAAAGTATTAAAATGTGAGCCCAACTCTCCAACTCATAAGGACCAAGACTTGAGGGGTTGTTTATGAAAATAGTTTAAAACCTCATGATGATACTATTGGCTATCATAGAGCTTAATGGATTTACCCCGATTCAATGTCATGAAATAGATAATAGCACCTAGATGACCATGGGGAATTGTGACTAGTGCCTCCCTGAGTACTTTGAATGTAGGCATCGCATTTAGATAAGCACACTAGTATAATTTCAAAAGTCTATATTGGTTACCTCAATATAGACCACCTATTAGGACTAAAAGGAATTTAGATATCTCTACAATGGTGTGATATTATCCATTTTGGGCCTAAGCCCTCATGATTTTATTTTTAGGCTCTACCCAAAAGGCCTCATACCAATAGAGATATCTTTCTCTTATAAATTTATGATCTTTTCCATGTATTTTTAATATAGGACATTATTTGTAATCTTGCAGCCCAACAATCCCCCCTCAAATGAAGGACCACAAGCTTTCCACGTCCGATCCTCGACCCACCAGGTCTTCCCGCCCTCGGTCTACTTGACCTACTAGGATTTCTTGCCTAATGTTTGGTCCTCTTGATTTGAACACGGGAGCCCCCACTTCCTTTGTTTGAGGTCAATATTCTGTTAGAGCAGCGGGTCGGCAAGAGGGAGGGTGAATTGCCTATAAAATAAAAACTAACCTCTTCTCGTCCTTTGGACTTGATTAGTAGTACAATAATAATAATAAAACAAACTAAACAACTTAAATAAAAACATAAGAAGGTCAAACATTTACTTGGTTACAACCTAGATGATTGTTAATCCAAGGTAGTGAAAAGCACTAGTAGATCTCTTTCATTGTAGGTGGAGAAGCCTCTTACAGATGTTGACAGCTCAAGAAATAGACTAGAAAAGAGTACAAGAGTCATAGTTACAGTTGTTATTTATTTCCTAACTCCGAAGACTTTTTTATAACTCCTAGAAAATCTTATCCAAGGGTGGAAACCTCCTTCAAGAGGGTTCAAGGCGCCTTCAGTTGGTTAAGTTTTATACGTACGAAGATAAAACTTTATCTTTGCTAACGACTATTGGAAGACGCCTTCGTATTGTTCATCGAAGGCGCCTTCTAGCCATGGAAGGCGCCTTCCAAGTGGCAGATAAGTTCCCAGTAGTTGATCTCTTCACTTGGGTGATTATCTGGTTAACTGGAGTTGAGCTCACCCAAACACAACTCCGACCTTCTCCTCGAGCAGGCTTCCTCCCCGGCTTCTCATCCCTCGAATGGCATGCACGTCCTTTTCATCCACTGATGTACTCTTCCACAATATCTCTTCCTTCGGATGCACTGAGCTCGTCGGCTCCTTTCCCGTGCCACCCTTCTCGCTAGCTACGTCTTCCGCTAAACTTCTTTGTTCCTAAGCTCCTGCACACTTAAACATAAGGATCAAATACAATAGGACCTAAATGAATTTGGTTGACCATATCAAAACTATCTCGGAGTACTTATAATCTCCTCCTTTTTTATGTGTATCAACCCAAGTTTAAGTTAGGGTTAAAAATACAATAACATAACTAAAGTAGATAATAAATTATTTGCAAAATAAGTAAAAAATTCTAAACAAAAAAATACTAACTCCCTCTTACTAGTACCTATTTCACTCCTTTGATCATATAAAAAAAATAAAAAAATATAATAAACAGTTAAAAAACTTTTAAAAAATTTCTAGAGATACATTACAAATATTACTAGTAGGCTAATATTTTTTAGAAATAATTTTTAAACATAGTCTATTTTTAATAACTAAGCGTTTGTTTTGATAAAAAATAATTTAACAATTACTTTTCAGGTTTGAAAAATCCTGAAAAAATTTATCAAATTTAAGCAGAGTAAGGTAAACCAATAAAAAAACTTACATAAAGAAAGACTTTGTATTTAAAAATATATAAATTATTTCAGTACAAAAATTAATTTTTGAAAATAAATCTTTAAAAATATTTTGATAACTCTAAAAATTTTATTATTTTTCCTGGATATATGAGACACATTGTTTAACAGCAGAAAAATAAAATTTTTAAAATTTCTATTTTCTTAAAATTTTAAAATTAATATTTATCTTTTCAGAAAATAATTTGTAATAAATAAGATGGTGCAACGTTCGCACAGACATGTTAGGAAAAAAGTTTTCGGAAAAATCTCTAATATATTGCTTTGTTATTCTCTATGCTAAAGTTCTTTATGGGGAGGTTCTTGATCAACATACAAGATTTCTTATCCTTCTTTCAATCTACGACCAGGACTACCTATGCCTTATACATCCATAGCATCCATATCTCACTTCTACAAATATTTATAAAGTCTCTGACCAAGATGAACTATTTACTTATTCCGGTCTATATTTCCTATTAAGACTCTAAAACTATTATATTGTAAGAGATTTCTTTCACCTTGGCTGAGCCCGGAAAGAAGCAAGTGTAGGATTGTAAAAGCGCTAAAGTGGAGATAAATAATGCTCTTTGCTAACTCTCATTTTAAAAACTTCTTTTAACTTTTATAGATAAGCAGTAGAAATAAACAAAACACCAGCTGACAAGCATACACAAATACCTTTATTTTTATTTGGTTCATAGTCTACGACAACTAATCAAAGGCTTATGATCTTTGATCATTTTTAATGGACAATCCACTATGTGTCTCTTTCTCCTTTATCAAAAGAGAAGTAGACTCGTCTTTATAATGGATTTGGAACGGTAACACATTTACTGATCCTTAAAGATAAGGGCATGAAAGATGAATAAGAAAACACAATTATACTGACACAAAGGATCCAAAGATTTTGCAATCATCGGAGTAGTAGTTCATTGTTGCATCAGTGTTTTAGAGCGAGGCGAGAGTAGGAGCACTTGAGAATTAATGATGAAGCCTTAGGCCAAGGGCTTTTTTTGTAGACCTGATCAATATACCAATTACCTTGAAAATCGAATCCAGATCTGGTTGATCAATCCAACGATCCTGGTTGATCGATCTACTCATCTGGCCTTCGTCCAACACTCTTTCGTCACATCAGCTTGTCGAGCATGATCCTCTGCCATGTTAGTGTCTTGGTCCTTATCTTTGACCGGTCCCTTTGCCTCGTTTGCTGGTCAAAGTCTATCCATTTGCCACATCAGCTGGATCACCCTTATCTTAGCAATCCGAGAGTAGGTCAATCCAAGTCGGATGCCACGTTAGCACATAGAATGACTTGGTTGACACATCAGTGTTCAGTCTACTGATCAAGCTGATCAGTTTACTAATTCAATCTCTCGATCCTACAAAAATAAGTTAGCAGGTAATATAATAAATAAGTATAATTGAGTCTAACATTTTTCTAACATCTTGACTTTGAAATTCAAGTGAATCCTTTAATCGGACCGTTACCTAAGGATATTCCTATAAAGAGGACTCATCCTTACTTGTTCTTCCTTTTAGAAGAACCACTCCACTTAGGAGCTTACTTCAACTTACCATTGGTCAAACCTTGGTCTTCCAAACCCGTTCGAGCTTTCTCCACTCAACATCCGATCACTTGACCCCCAAGACTTTTAGACTTGATCTCCGGTCCTAATTGGCTCATCAAGTCCTCCCAGCTAAATGTTCAATCCGCTGACCCATCTAGACTTAGTCACCTAATCCTCTTGATTTGTTAAGACTTCCTTTCCTAGTCTCTAGTCCAGTTTACCTACTTTGACTTTACTTGCCTAGTATCAACTTGACCTATTAGGACCCTTGGCGGCTGGCTGAGGGGGGTGAATAACCCCTGCACAAATTAAGCAAACGAACATTTCTCGACTTATAACTTAATTAAAATAACACTTGTATAAGAATAATATTAGAAACTAAAAGGAAAGAGGCATAACAGGTTTACTTGGTTACAACCAGGGAGGTTGTTAATCCAAGGCAAATGAAGTTGCACTAATTTCTCCTTCAGGCGGAGAAGCCTCTTTATAGCAATGAACCCACAGAAATAGAAGCAAAACAGAAAACTAAATGAGTACAAGTGTTGTTTCTCTTTTTCTTGTTTTCTTAGCCTTTGGGAGCAGGGCTGCTTATATAGGCCTACTCGGGGCACCTGGAATGGGATAATATTTTATCCCCGACTCAACAGTACGTAGCACATCGAATGTGGCTAAGTTTTGGGTTCTGGGAGCCTGGAAGGGTTCCGGACGCCCCAAGCCCCAGAAGTCAGCCTTTTGCTGTCTTTTGATCTAGATCTCCTGCTTTGGTTCCACTCGCAATGATATAGGTCTTCCACTCTGGCTCTGCTCGCTTAGATGATTTCGCCCATCCAAAATAGGGCTCATCCAAACCCAACTTCCGACCTTCTCGAGTAAGCTTCCGCTCCAGCTTCTTGTCCCTCAGAAACGACGCACACCTCCTTTTTGTCCGCCTACATACTCTTCCGCAGCACCTCGTCCCTTAGACGTACCGAGCCCGTCGGCTCTCTCCCGTGTTGTCCTTCTTGCTAGCTGTGTCTTTTGCTTGACGTCCCATGCTCCTAAGTTCCTGCACACTTAGACATAGGATTAAACACAACAGGACCTAACTTAACTTGTTTGATCACATCAAAACTGCCTTAGGAGTACCAACTGTAACGACCCGACCCCTCGGCCCCTTGGGCGGCCACACTAGCGGCCCAACCTTGGTCCCTTGGCCGGCCACAATGGCGGCCCAACTGGCGACCCCTTATGTCGTCAACCGACGACCTTTCGGCTGTGCAGTTACTCACAAGGACTACCCACCCCTGGCCAGTGGATTTTTGCCTTCCCCAGGATTCAAACTCTAGATCTCCAGGTTAAATACTAGAGTTTATGAATCCTGGTAGCCAAGTGAGTGACTAAATTGTCACGCCCCAGAGGAGTCCCTGCCAGAGGAAATTTCGGCAGCATCTCCCTTGTACGGGTGACAATCTGAATCATTTATATATGCACAATATATCTCATCCACAGGCGGCTGGAATATACACACAACCACGCAGTTTATATGCAACATACTCGACTGATACAATAAAAACGCAACCACGCAGTTATATGTAAAACTAACAGCCCACTCGGCTGTACCAGAACCAAACACAGCGGAAATACAATGGACACACATACAAACTAAAAACGAAGATTGCTAGCCGGCTAGGCTTACACCACACAACAAAACAACACTCCAAGAACAAAGCCGGAACACAAAGCTAAATACACAAATTCATATACCAAAATACAAATAAACAAAAGCGGAGACAGGTCTTCTAATGTGACGTGGGGACCGACAGGCAGGATACTCCAAGCGACTCCATAAACAACCTGGTACCTGAAAAAGATAGTGCTCACGGGGGTGAGTTCAACAACTCAGCAGATACTTAGTTGACATGTATAGTAAACTATAACAAATGGTAATAACTATGGAGTACAGTCTCCTGGACAAAAGCTAGAAGATACACAATAGAAAAAGCTGAAGAGAATTGTACTCACTAGGGCCTCCTATTAGAATAGTCAGGTCGTCAGACCGAGAGTATCATAAATCCTGTATGCATGTCAAACATATGCATCCATCGAAATGCAGCATATAAATGCAACAAACATAATCAGTAAATGCATAAATGCATATGATGCCAATGACATGGTCACCCCTGACGCCAGTCAGCCATCTCACACACAATGGTGAGACCGAGTGGGTAGGGTTGTGACAACCGTGCACTCTGCCGTCACTTCTCCTGATGAGTGACCGAGTGGACGGGATGCTATCGGAGTACACCTATCCTCCTACTCCAAATCATAAATGGGGGAGCTCAATGCTCTCATCTCCCGGTACACGATGGCGGGGAGGAATCTCTGTCGGCTACCACGCTGCATCACACTACCCATGAGCGGACCAACGGAGCCAAACAAAGTACAACCGTCTGTCGGCTACCACGCTGCTACACTAAACCAGCGAAGCATAACAGAGCAGAACTGTCTGCCGGCTACCACATTGAATCACCGGACCAGCGGAGCCAAACAGCAGAACTGCCACACACCTGCCTGATATACCACTAACCCATAAGTGGTAGTGTGTGTAGATCCATGTAACTGGTGATGTGCTCAACAATAATGGAGCTGACTATCGCACATCATGCAATCATGCGAGATGATACATGACACTAAGCATGACAATATCCTGAACAGCATAGCAATATCCATATATATATATATATATATATATATAATGTGTACCATAGGGCAATGAACCAAATCAAATGTACACAGATCAGATAAGGTATAAAACCTAGATACTGAACACAATAAACACATGGTCATGTCACTACCCCAATAAGCATGTATAATCAGGTAGGTACTATCATGAAGTGCATAATAAGTAAACGAAACAAGCATATAACAGGTATCGGGTAGTGACCAACCGAAGCAAAGACGAGCATAATCATTACTAAAGGTTATAACCTACTAACATATCAACATGACATTATCAAAGATAAGTCAAGATACCCGCCTCAAATAGCAGGTTCAATCCAGTCAAGTCCAACGTCGAGATGTTCGTCTCGAATCAAAGTCCTGTACTGTAATACATGATATACAGAATTAGCTAATTTCATATAAATAAATTAGCTAAATTAAATCCTCGAGAAGCTAACATAAATCCAGATTCAATTATAAACCCTAATTGGATCATCTAACTCCTCAATCATATCTTAACCAATTCATAAGAACTCACCCAAATCCAAGATAATCGCTGATGGCTCACGGTCGAAGGGGTTCCCTGCCCAAAATAGAATGACCGGTGCTGTGGATCGCCGGTGAACAGTATTGGCCAAGCTACAAAGACTGGTAGACAAACAATCACAACCTCCAACTACAAATAAAACTCGCATCACTACCAATCTGATATCATATTTCTTACCTCTAGTTCCACAGTCATTCTTACTGCTGGAATCAGTAGCTACTAAATGGATTGACTGGTCAGAACCAAGAATAACCCCACAGCAAGTCCTACTTCACCTCACGATCACAATTACAGTCTTGAGTGTTGATCCACAACACACAACATTTGCCGAATACTTCACTGTTCGAAATCAAGAAGAGAAGATTCACTTATCAACACCCATCAATACTACTCAGCAATCAACTACCCAATTTACCAATTAGGGCAGCAACCTTACCACTGTGCTCTGAGCCCCCAAATCGACGTCGGTGATCTAGGGCTCGGTAGAACCTGGTGGCCGACGACAGTGTGGATGCAGAGGTGCGGCGGCGGTTGTGAACTCAAAACTAGGGCGCGGCGGTCGGCGTTGGCGCGTTCCTGATCTCAACATCGGAGATAAGGAAGAAGAAGGGACCTCGGCCGACGACGATTGCTCGGTGTTAGGGAAAAAGGGTGTCGTCGCCGTGAGAGGCAGAGGGTGCTAAGGCAAAAGGGCATCGTCGCCGTGAGAGGCAGAGGGTGCTAGGGCACAGGTGTGTCGGCGGTGGATCGACGCCGCTCCGTTCGGCCTCAGGTGGTGGCGGCGCCTGGTGCAGCTCGGGAAAGAGAAGGAGGAGAGGCCAACGCTAGGGATGAGGGGAGTCTTGGCCGTGTCGGCTGTGGCGACAACAGCGGCGCTAGGGCACGGATCGGCGGTGTGCGAGCGCAGGGGGGAGAGAGTTGGTTGGCTCTTGCTCAGGTGCCGGCGACGTCGAGAAGATGAAGACTCGGCACCGCACGGAGGAGAGGATCGGGATAGAGAGGAAGGGAAGAGGAATCAGAAGAGAGGGGATCACGGAAGAAAAGGAGAAGAGGAGACGGCGGTTTCAACGCACAGGAGGTTAGGGCACGCAGCACTATTCGGCGGGGAGAAAAGGAAAAGGAAATCAAAAGAAAAAATAAAAAAATAATAAAAAAACCAAACTTTTCCTCTTTTAAATGGGGTACCATAAACAGGCCTTTCCAGGGCCCAAATTTATCCCCGTAAATTCGTCCATACGGTCTCCGAAAAATTCTCAAAAAATTCCCTTATTATTATCTACCCTTTTTCCGGTATTTTACACCAACAATCTCTTCTTTTTTGATGTGAGCAATGCAAGTTAAGTTAGGGTAAACCAACATAAAGTAAAAGAAATAAATTTTGTAATAAAGTGTAAAAATTGAAAAAAAAAAAAAAAAGTTAAGCTACCTCCCCCTAGATTTAATCTTCCCTTCTCCTCCTTTGATCACATAAAAAAAAATGAGGTACCTTAAAAAAATCTAAGGGTAATTATTTAAAAATAAGAAAGTTTTTAGTAATAAAAAAACTATGATTTTCCAACATTTTGAAAAAACTTATCAAGTTTATAAAAACTTTGAAAATAACTTTGATATCACTTAAAAAAAATTGTAGTAATTTTAGAAACTTTAAGTTTTTTTTAAAAAAAAAGTCTAAGTAAAAAACAATATTTGAGTAACTATTTAAAGTATTAATTACAATTAAATGTTTTACCGGTTAGTCAATTAAATATTTTATTTCATTAATTGACTTCCAAGCTGTGGCGAAGCATTAGAATTTCTTGGTTATTGGAGCAACAATACTTTCTAGACAAAGCCTCTTAAAGAAATCAAACATTTAATCTACTATTTGAAAGTCCTAACTTTAAAGTTTTAATCCCAGAATAATTTTGAAACCCAATATAGGTTCCTTTCAACTGGATTGATTAAAAACCTTTTAGGAATAAATTTCTAAGAAATTTTCCTAATTTATCCCTTGTGGTGATTAAGGTACCAATTTAGACCATTGAATTTTCTAATACTTGTATTATATGAGCATGTACGATTTTTCAAGTTCTTTATTTCTTTTTGTAAATTATCATTTTTCCAATTTTATTTTGTCAAATTCTTCTACTGGACAAGATTTGGCTAGAATTAATTTTAACTCTTGGTTTTCTTTTTCTAGCTTATAGCAATCCTTTGACAATAATTTAACACACTTGAATAATTTATCGAGAGGCAGAGATCATACCTGACTTACCTTGTCAATCCCGTTGTCCGTAGCTCTCCCTGAACTGTTGCTTTCTTCTGATGTCACTCCTCCGTCATCGATACTCATTTCGGACGAGCTTGCTTCATTTTCATCTTCTTGATGACTTACCATTAGCGCAAGTCCGGTGATGGCTTCAATTTCCGATTCGGACAACGTTTCATCCCACGTTACCTTTAGCATTTTGTACTTGTTAGATTGGACAGACTTCTTATTATTGCCCTTGTCCTTGTTCTTTAACTTAGGGCAGTTGTCTTTAACGTGCCCTTCTTCATTGCAGTGGTAACATTTGAATTTTCTTTTCTTTCTACCCTGCAGATGGTTAGTTTTTCTATATTTAAATAATTTTTTAAATCGCCTTACCATCATTGTCATTTCATCATCGTCGTCGAGAGAGGATTCTGAATCTAGATCATCCATCTTCACCTTGAGGGCAATATTATGTTTCGGCTCCTTTTTCGAATCAGCACATTTCATTTCATGGACTTCAAATGTTGAAAATATTTCTTCTAATGTGAGAGATTCTAAATCTTTAGATATATAGTAAGCATTTACTAATGATGCCCACTCGGTATTTCTAGGAAATGCATTAAGCGCGTACCTTAGCGAATCTCGGTTGCTTACCTTTTCTCCGAGATTCGTGAGTCTGGTGATTAGTTCCTTCATTCACGAGTGAAAATGTGCAATGGTTTCTTCTACTTCCAATTTTATGTTACTTAGTTGGTTCCTTAGTAGATCTCATCTCGCAAGCTTAGCTTCAGATGTCTCTTCATGTAGCTCAAGGAACTTCTCCCAAAGCTCCTTTGCTGAGTTATAGGCACCAATCCGGTTGACTTCTTGTGGTGGTAGGATGCTCAGCAGATGGAACTCTGCTTTTTCGTTTTTCACGAAGTCAACATACTCCTTCTTCGTCCACTGATATTCTTCTTTACCTTCGGGTGCTACAAAACCAAACTTCATTATTAAAAGCAATTCAAAATCGGTTTTTAAAAAAATATCTCCATTCACTTTTTTTAGCTCGCGAACTCCCCCTAGAACTTTAGTGAGTAGATACTTGGTCCGGCCATCTCGTGTGCTTCGTTTGGCAGTTAGTCCTCCTGAAGCATCCTAGCTCTGATACCACTTATTAGGACCCTTGGTGGCTGGTTAGGGGGGAGTGAATAACCCCTGCACAAATTAAGCAAACAAACATTTCTTGACTTATAACTTAATTAAAATAATATTTGCATAAGAATAATAAAAGAGACTAAAAGGAAAGAGGCACAACAGGTTTACTTGGTTACAACTAGAGGGGTTGTTAATCCAAGGCAGATGAAGTCGCACTAATTTCTCCTTCAAGCGGAGAAGCTTCTTTACAGTAATGAACACACAGAAACAAAAGCTAAATAGAAAACTTAACGAGTACAAGTGTTGTTTCTCTTTTTCTTGTTGTTTTTAGCTTTTGGGAGCAGGCTGCTTATATAGTCCTGCTCGGGGTGCCTGAAGGGTTCCAGGCGCCTGGAATGGGATAATATTTTATCTCCGACTCAACGGTACGTGCCACGTCGATTGTGGATAAGTTTCGGATTTCGAGCGTTCGGAAGGGTTCCGGGCGCCTGGAAGGGTTACGGGAGCCCGGAATCCGAGTCCCACGAACTGGTCCGGGCACCCCGAGCCCCAGAAGTCAGCATTTTGCTGACTTTTGGTCCCTACCTCCTGCTTTGGTTCCACTCGCAATGGTCTGGGTCTTCTGCTCCGGCTTTGCTCGCTTGGATGATTTCGGCCATCCGGAATAGGGCTCACCCGAACCCAACTTCTAACCTTTTCGAGCAAGCTTCCGCTTCAGTTTCTCATCCCTTGGAAACGTCGTGTGCCTCCTTCTCGTTCGCCCACGTACTCTTCCACAGCACCTCATCCCTTAGATGCACTAAGCACGTCGGCTCTCTCCCGTGTCGTCATTCTCTCTTGTTGCATCTTTTGCTCGACGTCTTGTGCTCCTAATTAAGTTCCTGCACACTTAGACGGGCGTGTCATGCGGATCGGTGCGGTGGATCGATCCACTGATCGATTCACCCCCGCTGGATCGATCAGTGAATCGATCCAGCAGGCGCGAGAAGACGAAGTGGGGCTTCAGCCTCGCTGGATCGATCCAGCAGGAACGAGAAGACGAGGTGGGGCTTCAGCCCCGCTGGATGTTGGAACCCCTTGGGTTCACCTTCCCTTTCGGTTATAGTAAAGTTCAGGGGCAGGCGGTTGGAGGCCGCCGACGGTGGGAGGGCACGACTGGCACGATGGGCGCGAGAAAACAAGCAGGGTTGAATCGATCCACTAATCGATTCATCCTTGTTGGATCGATCAGTGGATCAATCCAGCAGGCGCGAGAAGATGAAGCGGGGTTGAATCGGATCGATTCAGCCCCGCTGGATCGATTAGTGGATCGATCCAACATGCGCGAGAAGATGAAGCGGGGTTGAATCGATCCATTGATCGATTCAGCCCCACTGGATCGATCAGTGGATCGATCCAGCACTAATTTTGATGCGCGCCGCACCAAATCGCATGGAGCGTGCCGCAGGGTAGTTTCTCTATATATATATATATATATATATATATATATATATATATATATATAAAAGAGTTTTTTCAAAAGATTTTAAATAATATCTTTTATATTGTCAAATATTTTTCCAGTAATAAAATGTAAAGAAGTCCCTACTAATGCAATGCTTGTAATTAAGTAAACAGAATTGAATACTGAAAAAAATTATTAATGGTTGCAATAATTGAATTTAGGCACTTAAGATTTAAACAAGTTAAAGTAGGTGTCAGAGTCCAAGCATGCATATCATTTTGACTTAAGGCATGATTAAAAGATTATTTGACTTGATTAATTTATGATTTTTAGTTATAATTTACGACGATACACTAATCTAAGTATCTGAAATTTGATCTTGGACTTATACATCTCGCATCGATCTAAGTAGTTCAATACATATATAAGTTAACATTAATGTGTTTGTGAGATGTCATGACTATCTAAATTTATAGATTTATACTTTCTAAAGTAAGACAGAGGTTAAATCAAAAGAAAAAAAAAGTAAGTAAGAATTCTTAGTGTTTGAATTTTTAATAATAGGATTTCTCTTGTAAAAATTATTTTGATTTTCAAATAGTTTCAGATTAAATAGATTGATTGAATCTAATTTATTCAAATTAGTTTTGTCTTGAATGAATAGATCAACAATTTTGTCAAGACTTTGATTAATTTGATTTAGATTTAAATTAACATGATCTTTATTATCTAGATTAATTAAATTTGAATTACTAACGATATAATTTGAATTAATTAATTGAGGATTATTTTGATTAATTAATTTAGTATTTAAATTTGAATTAATTTAAAATTAAAATTTAGACTTTTTAATTAAATCTGGATTATTTAAATTAAAATTTTTGATTAAATGTGGATTATTTTAAGTTAGAATTTTTAATTAAATTATTAGAGTTATTAGAATTAGGATATTTAATTAAATTATTTGAGTTATTTGAATTAGGATTTTTAATTAAATTTAGATTACTTAAGTTAGAATTTTTAATTAAATTTGGATTATTTAAGTTAGGGTGTTTATTGAGTTATTAATTAAATTCAGATTAATTACCTCAATTGAATTTGAATTGTTCAAATTAATTTTATTGTTATTATTAAATAACTTTAGTTAAATTAAATTAATTAAATTAATTAAATTTGAATTGTTTGAATTAATTTTATCTTGATTATTAATTAAATTTAAATTAATTAAATTAGGATTCTTCAAATTAATTTTATCTTTATTATTAATGGAATTCAGATTAATTAAATTTATTATAATTGTCAAAGTCATCTTATCTTGATTATTAATGGAATTCAGCTTAATTAAATTAATCATAATTGTTCAAATTAATTTTATCTTGACTATTAATTGAATTAAGACTAATTAAATTAATTAAATTTGAATTGTTTAAATTAATTTTATCTTGATTATTAATTAAATTTTGATTAATTGAATTAATTATAATTGTTTGAATTAATTTTATCTTGATTATTAATTGAATTTGGATTAGTTAAATTAGAATTATTCAAATTAGCTTTATATTGATTATTAATTATATTCGGATTCATTAAATTAATTATATTAGAATTGTTAGAATTAAATTTATCTATATTATTAATTAAATTTGGATTAATTTAAATTAACAACCAAGTTAGACCTAAGTGTCATGTGAGATTGTTCTTAATTTTACTTGATTTAAAATCAATTTGAATTTTGACGAAGGTATTTAATTTTGAGTTAGATTTAAACTTAACTTTGGGCCCGTCAAGTTAGTATTTTTAGAATAAGCTACCAGGTTATGGTGAGTCGTCACAATGGATATCATTAAAGTAACTATTTGTCTAAGATAAAGCTTTCCCAAAATAACCAATCCAATTGACTTAATACTAAATTTTGGTCTAACTAACTTATATTAGATTGGGGTAGCTTCAGCTAGATCCACTAAGTTGATTGTACGAGGTAGAAGGCTCATGATTTAACCAAGGCATGCTTCGATAAAGCTTCCTTAGTTTACTATCATTCCCCAATCTTTTCTCATGCTATGTTGTCAAAGTCATTCAAACCTTTTAACTATTCTAATTTAAGTCATAAAATTAAACTTGCAAAACATTTAAAACAAACAATCATGCAATCCAACAAGAAAAATAATTTTTCTATTGGCTCCTCCTAGATCAATACTTTGATAATGTTTATCTAAGTAATAAATATGATCTTTAGGGATCTAGTACTAGTTTTGTCTAACATGATTAATTAAGTTTGTTTTAGGGACACATGATTGGACTTGTTTTCTAGCAGTTTGATTAACTAAAGATAAATATGATTTGAATCAACTCTTAACTTTGTATTTGAGTCTAGATCGATTGTATATGACCCTTTGAGTTTCAAGTATCATGTCAAGGTACTTGTAGCTCAAAGTGAACCCTTCCAACAATCCCTTAATTAAGTTCTTCAACTTGAGTTTTCAAAGTGGAATTCTCTTCCTCAAGTTTTTGAACTTGAGTTAAGGTTCCATTTTGAACTTGATCGGTTGAAGAACTTGGGTTAGCCTTCTCTTCAAGGGCTTTTACCTCATTTTGGAGTGACTTGACTCAAACATTTGACTTGTCTAATTTTTGAGTCAAATTATAAATCATTGCATACAACTTATTGACTAAAAGAGTGTAACACCCCACCCTCCTCACTACTGGTCTGTGAGGGCGGAGCGCTACTGGACTACTAACTTTACTTAACTATCCTTGTTCACATGTTGATAGAAATTCCTAAAACTCTCGGAGAACTCAAAACATACAATTAACTAGCAACGGAAGACTAAATGACTCATCTAATACATTCTTAATAAATTGTTATGCTAAATCCCAAGGCTTCTATAGTCCAGGCATCACACATCCATCCGCACCTCCTTGTCGCCTTCCTTTGCTATAACTTTTCCTTTCCTTTATCTGCAGTAAAAGGAAATGCAACTATAAGCAAAATTGCTTAGTAAGCGCTATCTAACTCACAAAACTCGAATATGCATGTTGCTGGAAGAAATCTAAAACTGAATGCTCAGAAAGAAATACTGCTCATGCTCATCTAATAGCAAAAGAAACATAGCATACTGAAATACTAAATATGTAAGCAAATCTAAACAACATGTCAGCATATAGGAAAACTAAACTTGCTGAATTCTAAACATATGTGAAGCTTGTTTCTTTTGTTTAAAAAAAACTTATACTTTAATACTTCAAAATAATAATCAACTTCTCTTGGGCCCAGGCGTAGTACCATCTTATGCGCGTTCCCTAATAGGTTGGGGTAGAGAGCCACCAATCCTAAAAGAGCAGACCTTGGTCTACCAGGGCCAAGACCTCAAAATTGGACACCTGGATTTGTTTAACGACAACCTCGGAAGTCGGGTACTAGCCTCTTCAAAGTAAAATATCTTAATTACTTCTTCTTTAAATGTCTTGACATTTTAATAAGCACCTTGTGTGCCAAAATCCCTAAAGTCTTGACTTTGTGATCTACTTAAGGCCTTGGCCTTTTTCTTTCTTTTCTTTATCTTTCTTATACTTGTTAATACCTCTAATAAAAGAATGCTTCTTTAAAAATTGAAATGTTTAAACAAATTCTAACTTTGAAATGCATAAACAAAAATCTGCATACTATGCTAATCAAAATTCTACATACTATACTAATCAAGATTCTGCATTCTATGCTACACTATTTCTGCATGCTATGCAAACATAAATTTTGCACTATAATACTTAACCAAACTGCATTATAATATTTTTCTTTAAAAATTGTACTATAAGTTCCACCAAAAATCTGCACTACAAATTCCACCAAAAATCTGCACTATAAATTCCACCAAAAATCTGTATTATAAGTTCCACAAAAAATCTGCACTATAAACTTTAAAGAAATCTGCACCATAAGCTCTTTAAGAAATCTGCACTACAAGCTCTAAAGAAATCTTCTCTAAAGAAATCTGCATTTTAAGCTCTAAGAAATATGCACTACAAGCTTAATTAAAATCTGCACTATAAGCTTACATAAAAATCTGCACTATAAGCTTAATTAAAATCTGCACTATAGGCTTAATTAAAATCTGCACTATAAGCTTAAAAAAAATCTAAAAATCTGCACTATAAGCTTAATTAAAATCTGCACTATAGGCTTAATTAAAATCTGCACTATAAGCTTAATTAAAATCTGCACTATAAGCTTAATTAAAATCTGCACTATAAGTTTACATAAAAATATGCATTATAAGCTTAATTAAAATCTATACTATAAGCCTACATAAAAATCTGCACTATAAGCTTAATTAAAATATGCACTATAGGCTTAATTAAAAATCTGCACTACAAGCTTAATTAAAATCTGCACTATAAGCCTACATAAAAATCTGCACTATAAGATTAATTAAAATCTGCACTATAGGCTTAATTAAAAATCTGCACTATAAGCGCTTCTCATGCTTCGAATTCAAGAAGAACAAAGGTCCGAAACTACTCCTACTGCAGGTGAGAAGCACTTACCTTTGCGTTCTTGGGCTTACAACCGGAAAGAAAACTTCTAGGGTTTGCGCGAATTGCAAGCTTCGACCCCTCCTTCGTGCTCACGGTTTCCCCTTGACGAGAGGATCACAACCATGTAAAGATCTCCCGGAAATCTCCCTTGGGCGGTCGCCGGAGAGGAACCCTTGATCCCCCCCTTTTTTCCTTCGCCCAAACAGGAGACGTTGTGCCGTCAGGAGAGAAAAGGAGAGGAGAGGTTTAGGTTTTAGAAAATAATTCCTAAGTTCTCCCTTTTTATAACTTAATGTTTCTGTTAACTATCTTAAATAAATTTGCTACCTTTTCTAAATAGACAAATCCAATATCAACTTATCCCTTTTATAATTTAATATTCTGTTAACTATCTTAAATAAATTCGCTACATTTTCTAAATAGACAAATCCAACATCAACTTATCCCTTTTATAGTCCAATATTCTATTAACTATCTTAAATAAAATTTTCTAACTTTTCTAAACAGATTTGTCCGTTTGCACACCTGGTCAGCCGAGTTTTGACTGAGTCAAAGGTCGTGGGTTCAATTCTCGGCTTAGACATTTTTTTATCGAAACTTCTTTCGTTTAGTAAAAATACCAAACGACCTCCAAAAATTACATAAAAATTCCTAAAAATCTCTAGAATATTTCTAAAGTATTTCTAAATATTTTTAACCACTATTAGAACTCATAATGAGGAATTTTGGGTCATTACAAAGAGAGTCTACCTTAGTGTTTGGATAGTCTAAAATGGATACAGATCCGTGACTTGACTCGGACTCAGGTTTAGACTCGAGTTCAGACTCAGACTTGAACTTGTCCACTTGGTCTCTTGCTATAGCACTAGGAAGCTCACTTGAGCTCGTCCTTCTTTGTCCAATTCTTCCAATGAAGATTTGTCTTAGGTTGCTTTCAAGGTGTTTTTCCTTCTTTGCCTTTTTGCCTCCTTCATGTTTAGACACTCAGCCTTGAAATGCTCTTTTTTATTGCACCCGTAGCAGGCCATCTCTGACTTGACCTTCATGGTTCAGTTCAGACCCATTTGCTTGTTCTTCAATTGGATCACATCTTGATTTTGCGCTTGGTGAATCCTTTCTTCTTCTTGAACATTTTTGAACTAGATTAACTAGTTCAGAGGTGATCTCCTCATTGTCTTTTGAATCTGATTCATCTTTAGATTTGGATTCAGATCAAGATTTGGGGTTTGACTTCTTGTTCTTGATTTTACTTGTAATCAAAGCAATACTTTTCTCGGCTAGACTTGCATTAGTTTATTAATGTAACTCAAATTTAGAGAATAGTTCATCTATTTAACTTTTGAAAGATCCCTTGAAACTTTGTAGGCACCTATCATAGATGTTCACAATGTGTTTCTTAGAAATGCTTTTAAAGCATACTTGATTACATCTTGGTTCTCAACTTGTTGTCCAATGGAGTGAAGTCTGTTGAGAAGGCCATGGATCTAGGCATGTAGCTAACTCCCTGATTCTCTATCCTACATTTATATGTTATATAATTTATTAAGACACAAATTATGTTTGCTTACTTTCGGGTCCTAAGTTCTTGCTGTAGGACCGTTGGGCCGGCTAGAAGGGGGGTTGAATAGCCCTGCAAAAATCAAAATGCAAACACCCTTCTCGAACTCTTAAACTAACACTTGTAAAATAAGAGAAATAAATAAAAGCAGAAAAGTAAAAGGCAAACCGAGATTTACTTGGTTACAACCGGGAAGGTTGTTAATCCAAGAAAGCGTAGCACTAGTATCTCCTTCAGGCGGAGAAGCCTTTTACAACAATGAAGCGCACAATAGAAGCTTAAAACAGAAAAGCGTACAAGTGTAGAAAGAATGCTTGAATTCTCAGTTAATTAACAGCTTCTGGACCAAGGCTATATTTATAGTCTTGGTCGGGGCGCCTGGAAGGGTTCCGGGCGCCCTGGGGGGGATAAAACTTTATCCCCCAACGTCCAGAACGTGAAAGACGCGTTCTGGTCAAACTTCACATTCCGGGCGCCCCGGAGCAAAAAGTCAACTCTGGTTGACTTTTGCGTCCGGGACCTCTGCTCCGTTTTAGTCCCGCCTCGGTCCGGGTCTTCCGCTCCGGATCCGCTTACTTGGGTGATCTCTGCCATCCGGAAAAGGGCTCACCCGAACCCAACTTCCGGTCTTCTCAAGCGGGCTTCCCTCCGGCTTCTCGTCCCTCGGAATTGCCGCGTGTTTCCTTCTCGTCCGCCAGCGTACTCATCCGCAGTCTTCGTCCCTCGGTCGTAGACCTTCTCGCTAACTGCGTCTCTTGCTCCCCGAGCAATCTTCCGCTCCGGCTTTCGTCCCTCGGAACCACCGCGTGCTTCCTTCTCGTCCGCCGGTGTACTCTTCCGGAGCACCTCGTCCCTCGGATTGCCGTCCTTCTCGCTAGCTGCGTCTTCCGCTCGACTACCAGTGTTCCTAAGCTCCTGCACACTTAGACATAAGGTTAGAAACAACGCAGGACCTAACTTAACTTGTTGATCACACCAAAACAACCTTGGGGTTCCAACACTTGCATGTAGCTTGATTAGCTTGTTCCATAAGTCCCTCGCGTTGATGAAGGGTTTGACTTGGTTGAGTTCTTTCTTAGTCAAGCCGCAGTGGAGAGTCTGAGTCGCTTTGGCGTTGACTTTAATTTTCTCTTTGGTGACAACCTCCCACTTTTCACACCCTGGTGACAGTCCTTCCTTGTGGATGGATAATGTGAATCCTGTTTGAATCATAATTCAGATTTTTACTTGGGTCTTCAGTTGATACTTCATTTGACCCTTCCAGTAGCTAAAATCATCACCGAAGAAGAGTTGGCGACGAACTGTACAGAACCCTTCCAAATGGGCTATGTAGGGTTTTTGCAAAACAAATTTGATCAAGATGTAACAAGACTTAGTCATGGATTAATAGTGTGGAAAAAGAATTAAAAAATCAAACAAAAAATAAACAGGATTGAATGGTGGTTGCTCCAATTCTGAGTACCCTTGCTCTGATACCAATTATAGGATTGTAAACATGCTAGAGGGTGGGTGAATGACACTCTTCACTAAATCTCATTTTAAAAACTTCTTTTAACTTTTGGAGATACGTAGCGGAAATAAACAAAACACAAGCATACACAAACATCTTTATTTTTACTTGGTTCACAACTTGCGGCTGCTAGTCTAAAGCTCACGATCTTTTATTGCTTCGGATGGGCATTTTGCTATGTGTGTCTTTCTCAAAAGAGAAAGAGACTCGTCTTTACAAAGATTAGGAATGGTAACACATTTACCAACCCTTAAAGATTAAAACACAAAAGACGAACATGAAAACACAATTATACCAACATAAATGATGAGATTTTGTAGTTGTTGGGGTAGTAGTTTGCCGTAGTGTTAGTATTTTGAAGAGAGGCAAGAGTAGGAGCACTTGAGAATTGATGATGAAGCCTCAGGACGAGGGCTTCTTTTATAGACCCAAATTTGTCTACCAATCCTCCTGATCGATATACCAATCATCATGGAAACTAGATCCAGATTTGGTTGATCGATCTATCGATCCGTTCTTTGTCCAACACCCTTCCACCACGTCAGCTTGTTGAGCTTGATCCTCTTCTATGTCAAACTGTCTTTATTCTATGCCACATAAGCAATCGAGATTCAGCTAGTCCATGTCGAATGCCACATCAGCACATATAAGGATTTGGCTGACACATCAATGTTCGGTCTTTAGATCATGCCGATTAATTTACTGATCCTGTTCGAACTACCGATTCAGTTGATTGGTCTACTGATCCTACAAAAATAAGTTAGCATAGTAGTATTATAAATAAGTATAATTGAGTCTGATATTTGTTTAAGTGTTCGATCTCGACTTCAAAATTCAAGTGAATCCTTTAGTCAGACCGTCGCCAAAGGATGCCCTTATAAAGAGGACTCATCCTTACCCATTCTTCCTTTCAGAAAAATCACTCCATTCAAGGAGCTTATGTAATGCCCTGGCCTGGGCGGGCTCCATCCGAACCGAACCGGGAACGCTACCAGAATTGCCCATGGGTTGACGACTAGCTCCACAGACCACTGGAGGTCCTTTCAGCGTGCTTTGTCCTCACTCGCACGCACCCTGAAAAACTTCTCAGGAGGTCACCCATCCTCAGATTTCTCCAAGCCAAGCACGCTTAACTTTGGAGTTCTTAAGTTTGGGCTTCCAAAAAGGAAGGTGCACCTTGGTGATATGGATAGTACCATCTAACCTTTTAAGTCATACTTAACCAGAATTTTAGAACTGGGGTATTACAATCACCCCCACTTAAAGACATAATGTTCTCGTTGTGTAACCACGAATCACACCACAGACAAATCCCAGAATCTCCTTCGCTAGGTGGTGCCCTGGGTGCTCCTGCCACAGGCGCACTCACGGTCGCAAGGTCGCTCTGATACCATCTGTAACGCCTCGGTCCGGGTGGGACGCCTGGGCGGGTCCCACCCGGACCGAACCGGGAACGCCACCAGAATTGTCCATCGAGTTGATGACTAGCTCCATAGACCAGCGGAGGTCCTTTCAGCGTATTTTGTTTTCACTCACACGCACCTTGGAAAACTTCCCAGGAGGTCACCCATCCTCAAATTTCTCCAAGCCAAGCACGCTTAATTTTGGAGTTCTTAAGTTTGGGCTTCCGAAAATGAAGGTGCACCTTGGTGATATGGATAGTACCATCTAACCTTTTAAGCCATACTTAACCAAAATCTCAGAACCGAGGTATTGCAGCTTACCTCAACTTACTGTTGGTCAAATCTTGATCCTCCATACCCATTTGGGCTAGCTTCCTTTGCTCATCATCCAATCATTTGACCCCTAAGACTTTTTGACTCGATCTTCGATCCTCACTAATCCATTAAGTCCTTATTGCTAGATGCCCAATCCAGTGACCCATCTAGACTTAGCCACCTAATATCCTTCATCCGCTAAAACTTCCTTGCCTATTCTCTAGTCCAGTTAACCTATTAGGACTTTATTTATCTAGTATCTAGTCAACTTGGCCTACTATGACTTTCCACGTTGAGATACCTGTACATCTTATCAACCTTATTAGATCATGATTAATCTTAATTTTGAACTTTTATTAATTATCAAAATATATATTCGATTATCTGGTACTCTCTGTATTAACAAAAAGTTAGTAGAATTTATGATGGTGACTATTGGATCATGGAGTAGTCGCCTATAAATGATATTAAACCCTTGTGCTTAGGTTTGTGGTGCATTGCTTTAGTTGTTTATTTTTATTTCCATTGTGTTTACTTAAAAAGTAACTCACAAACGAAAAAGTTTGTAATTAGTGCTATTCCACTTGTCCCCACACACTCTAGTGTGCAACCGATCCAACAAACCTACCCATTCTAAGTATCAACCATTATTAAATGATGTAAAGTGAAATCCACCAATGTTGACCATCCTAGAATCCATTAAGAGTTAAGGATTGACTTGGTCACCAAAAAGAGATCATGCGCAACCAGATTCACCACATATTCGTTAGGGAATCATTTCTCATATATCAAATTTTGTGAAGATAAGGATCAAAGATTATTATTATTATTAGTCATTTTTATTTTTTTTTAGTAATTTTAGATTTTTTTTTTGATATTTTAAGTATTTTTTGATAATTTTTGTTTTTTTTTATTTTGAGACACTTTAAGAATTTTAGAATTATTAGTCTGTTAATGATGTGTGCCCGCAAGTATACGGGTGTCATCAAGTAATAAAAATATCGATCCCACAGGGACTGTTGATTAAGCACTAATTAACTTTGCACGATGAGTTATCTAGACAATCGAATGTTGGCTCATGAACACTTAAAGGAGAAAGAGAAGGGAAGAGAGAGAGAGAGTAGAGAGTAGAGAGAGAATAAGAGTAGGTGAGTGAAGGATGATAGATTCTAGGATTTTAGTTTCGTTATGATGCTAGTTAATGTCCCTATGCAATGTTCATTTACCTAACTCCATGTTTACACTTGTGTAGGAATTCTAACTAAAGTCGAGCATGACCCCTGCACAAGTCACTCCGGAGAGTTTACCCAAGTTCTAATGTCATTAAGTAAAGTAGCTCTAGAAAAGTCCGATAATAGGATATCTCTGTCACTAGGGCCCCTCCGTCATACAATCATAGAGTAATAATTTACTTCCTAATAATAGATTAATGCAATTAAATAGAAGAGATAATCTAGAAAGTCTGGTTAAAGGGATACCCTCTCTCATAGCGCCCCTTGGTCATACAATCGCTAGATTACACAAATCACTTCTTAACATTAATTTGGAAGAACTCTCTAAACTTTAATTAGTTTCCCTAGTAAGAGATTGACCTTCGTTTTAAGAATGATACCCTAGAGAGTAGGGGATACCTTCTGTCACAGGGTCTCCGGTTAAACAAACCAAACTATCCCCTTTACATGGTGAACAAAATCCTACATCTACATGAATTGCCCTCACACACATTTCGTCAAATACATACAAGGCATAACACACATAGAACATGATATAAACACTTCATAGAATAAATAAAAGTCCAAATGCATAGTTCATACATCCACATTGTTAGGATCGTTCGTACTCAGCTAGAGAGGGGGGGTGTGAATAGTCGCCCCAAATTCTCGCGTTCTTCCTACAGTTAGGGTTAGTCGCAGCGGAAATACAAGGAAGAAACTAAGGAGAAGAAAAACAAACCGATGTAACGAGGTTCAGAGATGAACTCCTACTCCTCGGCGTGTCCGTAAGGTGGACGAAGCCTACCAATCCGTCGGTGGATGAAACCCCGGAGAACCGGCTAATGAAAACTCCTTCTGGGTGGAGAAACCTCACCACAAATCCTTTGCAACAACAATAAGGAGTACAACAAAATAGAACAAGAAGAACAAGACTAACAGAAATGTGAACAACACTTGCTTGCCTTCTCGTCGGAGTTTGTTGATGAAGCAGCAGCTTCACGGCTCCTAGAATCGCTAGAAAACCAGCACGAAAGCTCACCCGAAGCTTCAGCACAATGAGAGCTCAGCAAAGCTCTAGAGAAACAGTAGCAGCAACCAGGAATAAAGAGGAAGAAGAAGGCACTGTAGAAACCCTTGAACTCCTTTTATAACCTGCGAAGAAGACACAGCAGAAACTAGTCGTTGCTACGCAACGGCTAGGACCTGGACCGATCAGGCATGCTCCTGATCGGTCCAGCTTCATCCTGATCGGTCCTGGGGACCGATCAGAGCTTTCTCTGATCGGTCCAGGGACCGATCATCTTCCTTTTCTCCCGAGCTTTTTGCCTTCTGATCGTTGTTTCCTGATCGGTCTGCAGACCGATCAGATAACACTCAGTATGCTACTGTTTGGTTACTGATCGGTCACCAGACCGATCCAGATACCCAGTGTATCACTGGATCGATCCACTGATCGATCCAGAGCTTGGTTTTTGCCCAAATCAAGTCCCAAGCCTTCCAAACCAATATCCGGTCTACCTTAACCTATTGATATCTCATGCTTAGCATTTGGTCACTCCCTTGACCTGCTAAGACTCCCTACCAAGTGTCCGGTCAATCCCTTTGACCCACTTGGACTTTTCTCTTCGTGTCAAGTATCCGGTCACTCCCTTGACCTACTTGACCTTCTCAACACCAGATGTCCGATCACCCTTGATCCATCTGGATTTTCCCTTGCCCGGCTTCACTCACCAGGACTTTCACCTAGCTTCACTCACTAGGGTTTTCACCTGGCTTCACTCACCAGGATCTCCAATCTGCCCGACTTCACTCACCAGGACTTTCCCACTGCCTGGCTTCACTCACCAGGACTTTCACCTAGCTTCACTCACTAGGGTTTCCATACTGCCTAATATCCCAGTTAGGACTTTCTCACTGCCTGGCTTCACTCACCAGGACTTTCACCTGGCTTCACTCACCAGGATTTCCACACTGCCTAACATCCCAGTTAGGACTTTCCCACTGCCTGGTTTCACTCACCAGGACTTTCCACCTGCCTAACATCCCAGTTAGGACTTTCCCTCGTGCCAAGCTCCCTGCTTGGACTTCTCCGTGCCAAGTCTCCATACTTGGACTTTTCCCGTGCCAAGTCTCCACACTTGGACTTTTCCGAGTCAGGTCAACTCACCTTGGGTCAACCAGGTCAACCTTGACCACGGGTTGCACCCACAATCTCCCAAGCTTGTATCCTTGTCAAACATCAAGATACAACCATTGTCAAACACAACTCGTCAAACATCAAAACATAACTCGAGTCAAGTCAACTCGAGTCTGGTCAACCAGGTCAACCTTGACCTAAGGTTGCACCAACACACATCATAATTACTTCCTACATCCTAGATCTAGAGAGTCTACTATATTATAAAGGATTACAATCCAAAGACAAAGAAAGAAACAAACTACACATCAATACATGGAGATAGAGAGAAGAGATGCTTATCTTTAAAGCGTAGCGTCCTTGGAAGCGCTTCTGTACTCCGGAGATGGAGGGATCTTGAAGAAGGAGAGCTTTAGGGCTTCCCCCTAAGGGGAAAACCCTTCCCCCAAGCAGAGGGACGAAGTCTCCAATCCCAAGATGAGCCAAAGAATGAGGTTCTTGACCCTTTTATACCTCCTCCAAATTGCCCAAGAAAATCAGGATTATAGGGGTCTGGTAAACCGAGCTTTTCACCTATTAAACCTAGTTTTCTCATAATTCACCTTGAACCAAAGTTATAGTCCTTAAAATTATCTACATTTTGATATTTGAATCTAGCCCTGGCTCCAACTGACCCGAAAGTTATGGTGGTTTAAAGTTTCATTTACAGTCTGGGTAGAGGTTTCGATGAAGCCACGGTTGGGAGACACGGTTATGCCTTTTAACATGGCTAGACTCTACTTTCTCTCTGCTAAACTGAAGTAAAGTTATAGATCTTAAATTCAGCTACGTTTCGATATAAAGAACAACCCATAACTCTAATTAAGAGCAAAGTTATGGTCGTTTTACGATTAGTCTGCAAACTCCAATCTACCAGAATTCAGCATGACTCTATTTTAGCGTGACATGGCCTTAGCTTTTCCGCCACACGGCTATGTTAAAAGACATGGCCTCTATAAAAATGGCACGGTGATGCCATTGGCACGACCACGCCTTACTTCACCTTTGGAAACTTGGTATGGTCGGAGCCTGCTTTACTTCCGGATGGCCACACGACCGTGTGCTTTCACATGGCATAAGCTTGATTTCTTCCGAAGTTGCTCCCATGTACGTTTTTGCTTCATTTTCGCTCCAAATAGCATCTTGACAATCAAAATATACAAAGATTAGATCTCTAAACAAAATGAGTGGAAATATGATATTATAATAAAATAAGGTACAATAAACATAGATTATGCTCATGAAATACAAGTAGATGTGCGTCAAAATATGCATAAAAGTGTATATAATCTAAGTACATCAGTTAACAAATTTCCATTTCTTTCAGAATTTTTTTTTCTTTCTTTACAAGATAGGAATTGGAATCTATATGTTAGGATTTCTATCATTTTGTGTGTATATATATAACACATGTTTAGTTGTTTGAGGAATAATCTTTGAATATTAAATATATTTTTTAAGAAAAAAATCTAGAGGGCAACGGTTATCTCATCTTACCTTCTCCTGAAACTCCTTATTCTCGTCAGCTCGTAAGATAATCACTATTCTGCCCGACGTCAGTTGTTATCAGAGATGACAGATTCTAATTTGAGGAAGTTGAGTGTTAGATCCAATGGAAGATTGTTGTGGTCATGATTATTTTTGTGCCAGGCAGTTCCGGCTGAGGAAGCCTCACACCATGGTCGTAGCACATAAGACGAGATTAAGGATTTATAGAGGCAAGTCATAAATTTAACTCAACATGTAGTGGTGGCAACGTAAAATCTTGAAGATAGTGAGGTACATGGTCAAGAGTATCTACATAAAGATCATAGATATTGAGTTGATCTGTACAAATTTGTTGGTATGTTATAAATAGAGAATTCTATTGATTGGATCAACAAAATGGAGCAAATTTTTGACTATAAGCAAGTTTCAAATCTGATGAAGGTGAAGCTGATTTCTATCAGACTCAAGGGTCGAGCATTAGCATGGTGGGAGCACTTACGACGCTCACGAGATAGACAAGGCAAAACCAAGATCAAGGATTAGGAGAAGATGAAGTAAAAGATGAAAGGTCACTTTCTTCCCTTTGGTTACACACAAACTTCGTTCCAACGATGATTAGATTTTGCCATGGAGAATGATAGCTTCGACGCCCAAGATGGCCTTGACATATTAGAATATGATTTGGAAAAAAAAAATTGACAAGGTAGTTTATGGTGATGACCTTGAGACTTTAATCGTTTGTGAGAATTTGTTGATTGAGAAATATGTGGGAGACAAGATTGAGGTGATCAGTGAGCTAGTATATGATGATTATGGAGCGAAAGAAGAGCTTGATGATGATCCTTTATTCATAACAGATTCATGTTCTATCCAGCAAGGTTATTCTGAATTTTTTTTTATTAAATTATATCAAACAAGTGATTATAGACCATCTGAGGAACACCTAGAAGGCAAGATCAAAGAGATTTACTAACTGATTTACAATGATGATGGAGTTAACAAGGTGCAACAACTATTTTCAGACTATCCTGAATTTATTCTAGAAGATCTTCCTTGAGTACCCTTGCAATTGTAGTTACCAACATTGTTATCATTCTTTGAAGGCAAGATATTGCATTGGGATGATGAACACACATAGGTTGATCTAACTTTAAAAGGATTTTGCTCAGTATTCTTAGCACTTATCATTGGTTCGGTGATAGCCACAAGATCCCACTGAATATTAGAGTTAAGAGGGTTAGGAAAGGTGGATTTAGGGCTCAGCGTTAGTTTGAGCTCCTCTAGTTACAAGCAGTAGAAGCAGCGGTAGCCGCTTGAGCTGATGTCCTCCATTGCCTCACTAGCATCGTTCCCTTGCCTCCATAGCATCCACTAGGCTGCTTAGTTTCTCGCCGTTGAGTCATTGGCAAAGAAGAGATTCACAACGGTACTATCAGTGGAAGAGGCGGAGGTAGGGCAGCCGGATCTACCGCTGTTGAGGGGGATCGGCGTGAATTGGTCGCCGAGAGGAAGGGATGTTGCTAGCAAGGAGGATGCAAGCACGTCGTCCCCCAATAGCATGCTCTTGAGCATGAGTGGCAAGAGGGTGGAGCGCGATGGCAGACACCATCTCCTCAGTGATCACGAGCTTCTCGACGCAGATTGATCCTGCTCCCGCGAAGGGATTAGCGACGAGGAGGTCTGCAGGGACGGATCCTGCAAGAAGCTTCGGCTCTCGAAGGACTAGTTGGCCATGCTGGAGGAAAGCTTCAAGGAGCGCTTTAAGGAGCTTAGAGATAAGGGACCTATAGTTGTGAAGGACAAGGTTGAAGCAAAACTCAAGGATCCTATTTCCCTCATCCGTGAGCGGGAAATAAAAAGCCAGCTAGTGAGCCTTGGAATTACTATTCAATGTTTTAATGGAGATCTCTTATATGAATTGTTGAAATTTACAATTATCCCTTGGGCATATCTAAGGTGGTAAGTGAATGGAGATTTACCATTTGAAGCTGAGGGGTCAAACCTTGGGCTGGTAGTGCGTAAAGCTTAGCACCCTGTATAACTCACCCTCTCATCCACTTACCTCCTCAGTTACCATAATTTACTTCTTTCGTATTAGTCCTGGGACACAGGGGCATTGTGGGTCGATGCTTTACCTTTTGCCACATGAGAAATCTATGATGAGCCATTTACCAGAAGCTTTGATGCATTATGGAAGAAGTGCATGAGCACACCAATTGAGCTAACTTTGCCTCTTCCTCCTCCGTGGAAATTGGTTTCACCTTCGGGCATGAAAATGGTTTAGGGTTGTTCAATGGGGGAACTAGTGCTTGAAAATAAAGCTAAAAAAATTAAGTAATGCTTTATTAGGCGGGGGTTGGTCTCCTAGCCGGAGCAATACAAACAAGGTGGTAAGTGATAAAAGAGTGTTAAGTGAATTTATTAATGGACATCTAGTAGATTATTCTGAAAGCAGAATGAAGGTGATGGAAAGAAAACCGAAGATTTTCATTATACTTGAATTTGCTTGGAGGGGGAGAGCTTTTTGACAACAACAGTGTCCACGATGTTATGCTCGTCGGCAGATCAACGAGATTTTCTAAGTTCAACAGCTGATAGTATATTTTATCATTTGGTACTAGATGATCTTCCTCTTGAGCTATTACCTGACACTACTCTGAACTCGTTGATGAATTCTTTTCAACCTGGGCAACTAATAATGGAGGATCTAAAGATTATTATTATTAGTTTTTTAGTACTTTTTATTTTTTTGGTAATTTTAGATTTTTTGGTATTTTATGTATTTTTGATAATTTCTATTTTTTTATATTTTGAATCCGTTTAGAAATTTTAGAATTATGAGTATGTTAACAATTTTTTTATAAGATAGAAATTGGATCTATATGTTAGGAATTCTTTCCTTTTTTTTATATATTACGGTTGAAATCTATATAAATATGTGTTTAGCTGTTTGAGAAATAATCCTTGAATATTAACTTAAGAACTCCAAAGTTAAGCGTGCTTGGCTTGGAGAAATTTAAGGATGGGTGACCTCTTGGGAAGTTTTTCATGGTGCATGCAAGTGAGGACAAAGCACGTTGAAAGGACCTCCGGTGGTCTGTGGAGCTAGTCGTCAACCTGATGGGCAATTCTGGTGGCGTTCCCCGTTCGGTCCGGGTGGGGGCCGCCCGGGCCGGGGCATTACACCACACCTCGATGAGATACTTGCTTAAGATGTCAAAGTATAAGTCTCTATAACCAAGATGACTTGTATATCTCAAGTCGAAGGAAACTTGTACTCGAGTTAAAGTAAGAGCTTCACGGACATATCTATATATGTAAATAATCATATGAAGTCTTACAATAAGTCATGACTAGCATCCACGTTTAACTCTCGACATTCCAATATCTCCGGCTAGTGATAAAACAACAGCTTGGCAAACCAAGGAGTATAATCCATGATAGTCTTATAGAATTAATGATGTCTGAATGCATCAATTCGACGACTAGGGAAATTCTAATACGTTCATAATTGCACATATAAAGATAATCACAAGTTGTGATCCAATCACAAATTCTCTTATGCTATGAATTATATTACGGGCATTCAGTAAATGAGTTAAAGACCATCTAACATATAATATTCACTTAAATAATGAATCTATATTTATCAAATAAATAATAAAAATCATAAGGCAATCGTGCATCCCTCAAAATCTAACAATGAAGAGGGATAGGTTGGCAACGGGATGAAGAGAGGGGGAAATCGAGAATGGTCTGTAATGAAGAGGGGAGGAGGGTGAGGTTGGGTGAGGAAATTAAGGGTTGGAGAAGCTTTTATACCGATTTAATTTAATTAAATCCTAGTTAATTCTTCAATCAACTCCGACTTAAATGGTTATTCCAAATAGACTTTCTCTTAGCCTAATTAATCCATCTCTTAAAACATCTCATTCAAGCTTAGAATAAATCCATTTTTTTTAATTTCCTATTAAATTACATAAGATTATTTCTCAAATAACACATATAATTTAATTGTTGTATCTCATATACCCATATCTCTTGCCTAAATCCTGAACCGATCAAGTGTGTTGTGGCAGCTACGAAACCATAGCTTTTACAATATGAGGAAAACATTTATGACTAAAATTGTTCTGAGCCTCAAAAATGATTTAAACAATATTTTTTGAGCCTATTGGGCCATTATGAAGTCCACCTCATAACCAGTTGCAGATTTCTAAATGAGTTTCAATTTGCTATACTATGTGTCTCATGGTTCAAACTGAGTCAAAAGCTATGGTTTCTCAAAGTTTAGGATTTAACATTCACGTTATAGTTACTATGAAAATGTAGTTATTATAATTGTGTGGTAGCTACAAAATCGTAATTGCTACAACTGCATAATAGCTCAGTTGTAGTAGCTACGAAATCATAGTTACTGCACACTTGTAGCCGCTTTGGTTTCGTAGTTGCTGTTAAATGATAAACTTTGAGAGACTATAACTTTTGACTCTGTTTGAATCATGAGATGCATAATATATCAAATCGAAGGTCATTTAGAGATCTACAACTGGTTATGAGGTGAAACTCATAATGGTCCAATTTTAGGCTAAAAAATATCATTTTAATCATTTTTGAAGGCTCCGAATAATTTTAGTCTTAAATGTTTTCCATGTTGTAGTAACTATGAAAATGTAGCTGTTTAGCAACTATGAAACTGTACCTGCTATAACTATGTGATAACTCTGTTGTAGTAGTTACGAAACCGTAACTGCTCCAATTGGGTAACGACTATAGCTTCGTAGATGTTACAACAAACTCGACCAGTTTAGAATTTAGGTAAGAGATGAAAAATATTAAAGGATAATTATGTCATTTTATAGGGATGATATGTCCTTTTGATAAAAAATTAAAGTAGGACGCCTTTTGATGATTTAAAAAAAATGTCATTTTGACTTTTGACCATATTTTTATTTATATTCACTACTAATTTGTTTTGAAACCTTGCTGGGATCGTAGCCAAATGAAAGAAAATTTGTTATATATAGACATGCTATTCACAACTTCCCCTCTAACACTCACATTCACCTCCTCAGAATCACCATTTGGACCAACAGGAGACTCCTTGAGACTCACAATCTCACAATCTTTGTTTGAGTAAACGAGGATAGGATCACATAGGTTTGGTATGCTGACCTAGAGTAGAATAAGTCTTTTAGGGTATCAACCCTTACTTTGCATCGACCTAATTATGATTTAGATCAGTTTACATCAAGTTCAATTATGCATCTAAATTTTCGCATGAATTCTCGATAAAGATGAATTATTTTTTATTATATTAATTAATATTTTATTTAGTCTCTTTTTCTCCCATAAATAGTTCAACTCTTAGAAAATTATTAATCCACTTTGAAATTTATTGGTCTGCGTTGAACATCACATTATAATATATGCCCTCATAAAAAAATTACACACTTATAAAATAATATCTATAATAGTGGCTGCAGAACTTTACCATGCCATATTAAGATGATATTTTGTTACATAACTGAAAAAATATTGTAATATTTCACATGTTCATGATACTCATGTTATATTAATGCAAATTATTGCTAGCTCAATTTAATGAACAGAGCTATATTTAAAATAAAAGAAGGTTGTTTGAATAGAAAAGATACGGATTGCTGCCCATTCAATGTTGTTTGGACAAGCAAACACATAGCTTGATAACCTCCCGATAACTACGCTCAACCGGCAGGCAGTAATCTTGCAACAAAACCAAACCTTGTGGATTGCTAATATATATTACTCTCAAGATGATGAGAGGAAAGCCTTTTTATTCCTTTTCCCATCAGTGACCATTTCATCAGCCTCAAGCCATTCTTTGTCTAAGTTCATGTGTGTATATGTTCAACATTGGAGACGCTTAAGCTTCTTTATTACAAAAGAAGCCTATACTGAGAAGGAAAGTGACCACAATATTAGAAAGGGATACTCAAGGTAATGCTTAATCGATCATCAACCCTGCAAAGGAAGAGATCAAATAGCACCAACGTCCTTCGAAGGACCTTCTCCATGAGGAGGTCCGCCTCTATAAGGGATGTCAGATATATGAGGATCGAACATGACATTGCTCGGGACAATGAAGATCAGATAGAAATTGATCATTACCACGATGATGATCATGACCGAGATGAAGAGCAACACCCAGACATATCTAAGAAGAAGAAGGGAAAGTTTAAAAACGCATGCAAGAAGCTCTTTGGACTCTCATAATATGCTTCATATATAAATTTTAGTTTTTATAGAAATTTAAAATTTTAATGACACCCGAGTGGAATATGATGTTCGGGTCTTCATATTTCAGTTGTTGTGCATACAAAATGCATTTCAAGGGATTGGTAATATTTTCTCACTACGCATTGTTAAATTATCTAATATCTCCATAATATTTTTTTATTATAATAAATTCAGTTTCATTAAAATTTCATGATTTTTTTAGTTTGAAAGACAAGACCTTTAAACAAAAAAAGAGGATTAATCCAAAAGCTATACAAAATGCAAATTCAGATTCAAAATAAAAATTAATATTTTTAAAGTTCCAACAATTAACATGGGAATCAGAATTTAGATGTGTGGCACTCATCAATAAGAGAATTAAAATCCAATTTGATCAATGAATTCACGCATGGATTAGTGATGTAATTGTTAGATCTTCTAATGAAAAATTAAGAAATTTAAAATTATCATAAGCAGGACAAACTACACCAAGAGCAACATCAACAATAGGAATAACAACAACATCGGAAGCCAACTAAATTTGTTTCTTCAAATGCTTTCTTCATGGCTTCGTTCGTTTTGTTTTGAGTTGCAATAACATTCACACTTGATTTGTAAGTTGTATATCTTATTGCTTCACACATCTCACAATATAATTATTGTGACCTTTGAAAGTAATCCGGAAGGATTCTCTATTTTTACCCGTATAGTTCATATGGATCAAAAATCATTAGGCAATCATCTGTATCATGCCAATCTACACCACAAACCTGACAATAGAGATTAGGAAATTTTACAGTATTAAATTGATTGAACCATTGATTTTGAATATCTATTTTGCTTAATCAGAGAAAGAAAAGAAAATGCAGTAAAAGAAAATATGAAAAAGAAATCTAAATTAACTAAATTGCTATCCAACTAATATTGATTGACATAGTCCCCAATAACAATGTCAAAAATTTGATGTGTGCAAATTTACAAGTGTATGAAAAATATCATCAATTAATAAAAGATTGAATTCACTGAGACTATGAATCAAGTACTAAGGATGTGATCAACTAGATGGAAAGAAATTAGAGAGAAGTAATGAGTTGTGAGCAGACTTAATGTTAATCAACAAAAGTGTAAAGATAAGTATGAGAAGATCTTCTCATGCAGATACAAGCAACATCCATGGTCAATCACCTAATGTAGATTGACCATGCTAAAGAAGCGGGTGAACCTGTGCTGCAGTGCCGCCGGCACAAAAATGGCCGGAGAGGGATCCTTGTCGTGTATCCTTGCAGCGTGGCAGGGTCGCGTAGCATGGCCATCCCTGCCACGTCGTGTGGCCAAGCGCGACAGGTCGGTGTTGCACGACCATCCCTGCAACGCGGCCGGCGGGGAGATTGGGACAGTCAAGGCAGATGGGAAAGATTGGAGACATTATATTAGGGCAGAAGGGAAAGATTGCAACAAAGGAATGGAGAAATTGCAGTGAGCGAAGTGAAAGAAAAATAAAATAATTTTACAATCGAACAATAAAATCAGCTACTAATATTAACTTAACGATCGATTTTTTAATTATTTATTAATTTATGGTAAAAAATTTAATCGATGGCTATAATTTAACGATTGATTTTAAAATTAGTAGTTAATTTTATTTCATCGTTAATGGTTGACAAAAAGTTTTATTCGGTATTATTTAATGACCAAATATTAATCCGATCGTTAAGGTAGAGTTCTTGTCGTGAAATGACCCGTTTGGGTTTTTTTTTCTTATCTACTAAATGTTTGATCCATTTAGCCATTTGGACTTTTTAATACCAATCCATTGATCTATTTTCTCCTACAACTCCTGCTGGTCTTTCCAATTGCTCCTGAAATATTCATGTCAAGTTTATTTTTGTACCCCTATACTTTACACATATTTTAGATTACAAAATAATTAACTTTAAATCCTTTGTAATATATTAAAATACTGATTTAATTGCTTACTGTCTATTTGCACTAATAATATTATTGATTTCAAATTTGGAGTCTTAATATAAAATAAAACCTAATTATAAAATTATAAAATATTTTTGTTTTCTATTTTTAATAGCTTCGAACTGCTTTGTCCAAGGTTATTTATTTAACTTTCTATTTTTTAATTTTTTTCTTTCCATTAACTATTATTTTTTAAAATTTTTTTATTAAGATTCTCTTCTTATATATATATATTTTATTAAAAATCTAAATTTTAAAATAAAAATATGTATATATTTAGAAGATTTTTTTTTAAAGACCATTAATAAATTACTTATTTTTTAAAAAATATGAAAAGATTATCAAGGTCCCAATAATATTAATTTAATATAAATTTCAAGTTTTTTTTCTTTCTTATTTTTAATTAGCTAATAAAATATAAAATTAAAAATTAAATAAATAAATTTAGGTTTTTTATGGATAAATTATCTAAGCTCCATGTATGCAAACTCGAATTTATGCTTAGTCTCTACCTTAAAAAAAAAAAAATATTCTCACCTTAGATTTTTCTTTACTTCAACCCCCTTTCAATTCCTTGATGCACACTAATTTAACTAATTATCTTTATTTTTTTAGGTAAAAAAATTTTAAATAAGATATAATTCTTTTAGATTCAGCATATTTAAATTAGAATTTAGTATATTTTACATTAAATTGAGTATGACCATTTTTCTGTCTAACAATCAATTGATATATTTGATTCTAGTTAAATGATGTTGAATTTAGGTAAAAAATGATATAATTCATTTTAAATTAAATACTATTTAACTAGAATTGATAGAAATTATATTAAATTCTAATTTAAACATATTACATTTAGGAGGAATTATACTTCATTTGAATTTTTTTATAAAAAAATAACAATAATTGGATAAATGGATGTATGGAGTTGGAAGGGAGTTAAAGTAAAGAAAGTTTTTCTAAAATAGAAATCGAACTCAAAGTAAAATTTGTTATTAGCGATTTTAGGATAATTTATAGTTTTTTTTATTGATATTAACATCGCTAGAAGTATAATGATATAAATTTAAAATATATTTAAGCTCTTCAAAATTTTGGTTAAAACTTATTAATTTTAAAAATTTTAAATTTTAAAAAATAAATAGATTTAGGGATGGTTCAATTTAATTCGGTTGACGTCACAAAAATTTATTTTTTACTTTATTTTGGAGCTGGAATGGACAGAATGGTATTTTGAGGATTTTTTAAAATAAAATATTTAATTTTTTTTTTTTTTTTAAATTAAGTGTGCGTTTTGGTAAATTACAAATTCAAAAATTCTAGAAAAAGTTTCACCTAGGGTTTTACAAGGAGATCGGAGATGGAAGTGGAGGTATGTTGATGGCGGCAAAGAGCAAGCAGGAGTTGGGGTTGGAGGGGCAGAGGCACCTCGAAGAGACTATCAATGCTGCGTTTCAAATCCTTTCCTCCATGAACGATGAGCTCTGCAACCCCGCTCTCTGGTCTGCGAACTCTAACGGCCACTCTACCGCCGCATTGGATGGTACTGGAGACGCATCGGTAGATTCCTCATCGCATTCGTCAGAAGGAGCTGGAGGCGGAAGCGGCGGCGGTGCCCTTGACGAGGCACGGCTGCGTTACAGGTCTGCTGTCGCTTCCCTTCGTGCTTGTATCGCTGCTATTCCCAGCTCCACCCAGGTATAGATCGTGCTTAACTAGATCTTCTGCTTTTTTACTATACAGAAGTTCGGTTCCTGTATTTGCTATAATATTATCCATATATGAGATTGATGGTAGTTTTTGGGAATGAACGAGTAGTTTGGGATAATATTGAAGTGCCTGATTTCATACCTTAGTTTAAGCTATTTTCCCGAGTGTTCGTACCTTGAAGATTGCCATTGATTGTTCTCGCTTTCTGTTAACTTCTAGTATTGATCTTGACCTGTTCTTTGAATGGATTATCTAGGTAACTACTCTGTCTATTATCATTTCATATTCTCAAAAAGATGTACCTAAGGATCTTGTTGTATTACTGCGTTGCTTAAACGCTGTGCCATCTTTGGCAGAGGAAGGCAAGCACTGGAACATAAACAATAACACTACCAAGTTTTAGTTACTGTATTCACAATGATATATTGCATCTTGGCCTCCAAAGCAATATGCTATGCACAATCTTATTGTTTGTATGCATTTTCTATGCTGAGGATACACAGTTAGAGCTACTTACCAACTACTTGGTTGCTTGTACAGGAGGCAAGTGTGTTAGATGTGAAAACGGATGAAGATGAAATTGAGAGATTGGAAGAGCAGGCCTCTTCTTTGAGAAAGGTACCATTATGTTAATTTATGTTGATTTTAGTAAAACTTCTATGTTGCAAATAGCTACAATTTCAAGTATTGTATATGCTTCCTCTACTAATTTAATTTTTATCCTCTTTACCAGTTTCTGTTTCTTTTCTATTTACTTTTTTTCTGTCTCTTGCTCATTTTCTGTCTTATCTGAAACTATTAGGCAGGTTGGTATTATTTGAAGATTGTCGAGTTATTCAATGTATGTCTGTGTGTGTGTTTTTCTTCTGATGATACAAAAAGATTTTACTTTTTAATTATTTAGTTGGCCTATATTTCTTTGTAATTAAAGTGTTCTTTGGAGATTCCTCTTGCAACATGTTTATCGATAAAGCTGATTCATTGTAGGGGATTGGAATTTGCAAGCAAACTGACTGGGCAAGTTGTGCTTTTCATAGTCAAATTTACAAGCTCTTTTTCTTTTTGCCTAACCTTATTCATTTCTCTCATCTTCTTTGTGGGTTTCAAAACATCATGAACTGGAGAAAGTTGTCAAATCAGTTCAAGTTTGACCAATTCTACTTCAGTCAAAGTTTCATCTATCTGTAAAGCTAATTACTCAATTGAAACATCTTATTTAGGGGAAACATTTATAATTATACAATTTGTCTATAGATGTATAATGGGGTTTCTATTCGATTTTCTCATATACATGCTTGAAAAATTTCAAACAGAGTCTTAGAAATTGGTAAAACATGTCAACTAGTGATCTACTTCCCAACCTAAGATTTCATAAATTTTATCCAGAGTCAGTTAGAACCTTTGGATTCGGAAATTCATTCTGGTCATTGAGAAAGTCAGAATCATTCTTGGCCAGACACTCACATTTTAAAGTATTCCTGTTTAAACTTATAACCATTCAAGATTTCAAATCTAGTTATGCACTTTTCCTTTGCTGAAATTCAATTTAAAATGTCACAAGCAAACAAGTGGGCATCCCCATAAGTTCTAGGGAAAATTGGAACTAAATGTGTATCATACATAATAATTCTTTCTTTCAACAATTCCATTAGATTATAGGGAATAATACTTGATGAACTATCTCATGCTTTTCATAGAATAGAAAAAAAATTGTTCAAGATATAATTTATCAAATTTAAAGATATTTATCTTTCTTGAAGTTGATTTTCAAGTTTCATCTTGAGCTTTAAAGATTTTAGATCATCGATAGATTTTAAAAGACAGGTATAACAATACTTGGAGTGATCATACATCACAAAGTATTTCTATGTACTCTTGTGGTGTTTTATTAAAATCACTGACATCTGTATTAATCTTAATAGTTGTGTCCTTAAAAGGGAAGTGTTCAAAAGGGTTTTATGCTGTCTTGATCATGTACAAAGTTTACATTTACAATCAAAATCATATAAGAGTTTAGTGATCAAATCAAGATTGGTCATTCTCAACATAGATTTAAATTAATGTGTCCTATTCTACTATGCTTGACATTATAATTTAATATTCTACTAGACATTAGTATCAAAAGAATCTCCATAGATGATAATTTAAAATATCGAGAAGAAACAACTTGCATAATTGAATTTTATTATTTCGCCAACCAATTGGCATGCGAAACCTTGCAATTCTCATGATCCTAAATCTATATGAAGTGAAGGGGAAAATTAAAATCACACAAATATTGAAAAAGTATAATATATCATTAATTTTAAAAGTTAAATATTACATAAACATGATACATATTTGATAGACTTGGTCCTAAACAAATTAGAAAATAAATAATCCAAATTAGGAAAACACACTAAATCATAGTAGGAATACAATTATCTTGATTATACAAAAGAGAAAATTTGAAAACTCTAAATTACCAAATGGTAAATATTAAATTTAAAATTGAATTGCAGATGTTTCAAATTTGAATTATTTCCTAATTGTTTCTCTAATTGAAGATGTGCCAAGTTTTAATTGTTTTCTAATTTAATTATAGGTAAGTGTTGTGTTGGGCGCATGAGAGTACATGGGGTGCCCCACGTGCACTCAGGCGCCCACACTGGGCACACACGGGGGTGTGCAAGGTATCACCCTCATTTAATTATAATTTATTTTTTTATTTTCATTATTTTATCCTATTGAGGGAAAACCCAGACACGTTTAAGATGATAGAGACATGTACTTAGACAACCAATAAATGCTCCAGTTAGGTGATGTGAAACTATAACAAACACGCCCATCAAACGAGGAAGAGGAAGATAAAAAAAAGACTTGGTTAACAACAATAAAATAACATAAAATTTATTTATGTATAGATGATGATATAGTAAGGGATAGAACTCAATGGCGTAAAAAGATCTATATAGCCGACCCCACCTAGTGGGATAAGACTTAGTTGTTGTTGTTGTTGTATTATTCTATCCTATTGAGGAGAACTTGACTCTAGGCGAATTATTAGCTTCTCTTCTTGGGTTATAATTTTCAAGTATAGAGAACAACTGTTTCACTAGCTTTTGTTAGCTATATTTTTAATTATTCTTTTCCTTTAGATTTCCTTTCAATAAGAAAGAGATTGACGCACCTTGCTCCATTGCTTGCACATTAACTTTCTTTTGTTCGTTTTCACTCGCTCTTTCCAACGAATAAGGTGAAAAATGTTGTCCAAACCTTTATTGAATTCATGGGGCATGAAGGGTGTAATGGTGAGAATGAATCTGCATATTTGTGATAAACTCAACATGCAAATAGCGACACTTGAATTTTTCATACAAATTAGCATATTCTCTGATTTAAAAATTAAACTTGTGTTAAGTGAATTGGAAAGGTAAATAAAGAAGAATTAATTAGTCTCTTTCACAATATAGTCAAATAAAGTAAATATAAAAGATTTTAATACTCCTAAAGTAGATGTTATGAACAAATTCATATTCGAAATTGAAAGTCATAAATAACTAGGATGGAATTTGATTTGCAAATTTAAAGTTGTTGTCTTGCGTTACTAGTTCATGTTGGTTCCTCTAAGTAACATGAATGAGCTATAACGCGATATGATAAATAGGGCAAGTCAATAGGAGGATCTCTTGAGATTGTATCATTAAAGGGCCAAATCCAATTTAAGTTGTTATTGAAGGGTTTCTCTAAAATATTGATAGAGAACTTTCTTAGGATTAAGTTATTGTTGGTTTTTTCTTTGTACAACTCATTCGTTAACTAAAAGTTCATAGATTGTAGGAGAACTAGGATCTGTGCAAGAATTTGTGCATTGTTTTTTTTAGTTTACTAAAGAAACATTGTTTCATGTTTACATACTTATTAGATAGACCTTTAAAATTTAGTTAGATATATTTTTTTTGTCAATTGCCTTTTCATTTTGTTGATTCCATGCTTGATTGATCCTTGTTCATCTTAGTCTCTAATAGTCTAGGCAAGTTATCTGTAAGGAATCAATTGTGTGAATTTAGTAAATTGTACTCATCTAGTGGACATGTTATCTTGGTTATTAGATTTATTCAACTAATAAATATTTTGTCCTTGCAAGATCATTGGGTGAGTCTTAGTTAAGAGAAATTTAGCACAAGAATTGAGTAGTTTAGCACAAAAGTTAAATACACCAAAGGAAAATCTTGACTTTCAAATCTGACCAGGATACCTTAAGTGTCTATAGTAAAAACAGTGAGTTTGCTTGAATAATCATAATTAAGATGTTGGTAGTTCATAGTAAAACCAAGCTTTGAGTTACTAGGCATGTCCATATTCCAACAACATACCTAAGATCCTGAATGGAGATTAAGGATGGGCATTGCCTGTTGCGACCCTTAACTTTGATAGTCGTCTCACAGATGCATTCATTGAGTGGGTCATTGAGCTAAAATATTATTTTAACCCATACTGTATGACCCATGCTAAATGGGCGTGATTTGCAAAAATCAAAATCATGGTTAAAGAGTGTTTATTTGTTGTTATAAAAGCTGAAACTGTCATAAATTAGATAGAAATGAAGAGAAAGTCAATAGAAAAGTACATTTAAATGCATTTTAAGAATCAACAGTACACACCATATGGATCATCTAGAAACAATCGTTCCTAAATGTAATTAAGTATCAAAATAAGAGTATTTGCACATATGTTGAAATCTTAAATTATACTCTAGGAAGGCCTTTCCACTTTGACTTCCGCTTGAAATTCAATAATGGATCTTGTTGTTCCTTAACCTTAATCGAAGTCGGTCATAAAATCATAAATATTGAGGAATTTCTAAGACTTCACTTTTTGACCATTAAGCTCCTTTACACCTTATTTGTTGTCATCACAATTGAGATTTAACCAATACAACTCGCCATGGAATGACTCACCCTAAATTTGTTATTTTGGAAATGGAAACTAACACCCCTATAATACTTAAGAGTCCAATCTTTTTCATATAATTTTGCAATTGTTGTGGCAAGGGTCACATAGCATCAAAATGGCTCAAGGAATCTTGGCTTTAGAGTCAAAGCACACCCTTGAAGACGAAGTTGCATACTTCCCAACTATAGGCAGTGATGAAAAGGTTGAATGCTTAGATAAGTGTTGGATCATGAAGAGAGACCAGAGGGGGTTAAATAGGCTTACCGCTTCTCAATTTCATTCATTCCTAATTGTCTACAAGTTAGGACGCCCAACAGAGAAAATAGATATGTAAAAGTAGACAAACAGAACACAAAAACAAACAAACTAACATAGTAGATTTTATATGGTTCGATAATCCACAGGCTTATGATCCATTAGGCGGATCACTTCTCGAAGGTTCACTATCTTTCCCCTACTCAACAACATTGTGGGCGGAGAAACTTCTTATAGTAGCAGTGATCTCTCCTCTTTACTGAAGCACAGGAGGTGACAAGATGAGTATAATGAAAATCGAAAAAAGTAAAGAAAGAGCTTAAGGTGAGATGAAGAGCAATTGCTTCACAATACAACAAATGTTGTCAACAGAGATATGAAAATGACAAAAAGCAATTGCTCACTGTTATGTACGAGGTCTCTACTTTGGTGCCACCAAGAAGGAGAAAGATAGTGGACCTTGGTTGATGCGGGATATTGATCAAAATGTAAATAGAGACTTTGGGAGTTCATCTAGAGATAATGAAAATGACAAAAAGCAATTGCTCATCTCCTACGATAGAAATCCCACCTTGAGCTCTTGTTTTGTCGAGGAGATCTATGCTTTTGTAAGAGGTTTCTTCACCTTTAGTGTTACCGAGAAGGGAAAAATAATGGACCTTCGAATTGTGATCCACCCATAAGGTCATAGGTTGTGGAGTAAAAGTTCTCCCACGAGATTGTCCAACCACGTAAAGTATGTTGTTGCCGGTTTGTTTTCTTTTGTGCTATGTTTATCTACGTTTACATATCTATTTTCCTTATGCTTACTAACTTGTAGACAACGAACAACAAATGAAATCGAGAAGTGGTTGAGCCTATTCATCCTCCCTTAGTCTATCTTCACAGCAAACATATTTCTGTTACTTCTATTTGAACTGTAGTCTACTGCTCAACAAGATCCAATTGATCCTGTCGTTTGCTTTTGTTTGACTGCTCAATAAAATCCTATCGACTATTAATAGAAGCAATTCTATTTCTTGCTTCTATTTGCTTCACAATCGACTGCACAGTCGACTATTCATATCGTTAGTCGATTGTTTAACACAATTCTCGATTGTTCAATAGAGATGTATCCTAGGCATTGTTCTACTTGAATGCAAGTTGATTGATGTGTCCATGCAATAGACTATTTGATAGAGACATATTATACATTTAACTCATCATATCTTGTGACAAAAAATTCCACCTTGAGCTCTTCCTTTGTTGTTTTTCTAATTTCATTATTCACATCTTGTCTCATTATGTGTTTCATCTTCATTATTTATGGAAAGGGGAGATCATTGCTACTGTAAGAGGTGTCTCTGACTTTGGCACTATCGAAAAGAAGAAAGATATTGAACCTATGAGGAATGATCCGCTTAAAGGATTATAGGTCGTGGAGCAGAAGTCTTAGGGATTGTCGAACCATGTATTATTGTGTTAATTTGTTTTGTTTTGTGTAGTGTTTTTCTACTTTTGCAAATCTATTTTTTTGTCGCGCTTACTAACTTGTAGACAACGAACAACGAACAAAATTGATAAATGGTTGAGCCTATTCAACTCTGGTTTCTCTTCACGATCCAACAAGTGATATTTGAGCCAAGTCGCTTCAAAGGACTAATAACCAAAGGAGCACTTCTTTAAACAAAAATGGCTATGCAAAAAGGATACAACACCATGAGACCCTAACTTTGATGGAGCTAATATCATGTATTAGAAAGGTAGGATGGAAAACTGCCTTATGACATAAATTGACAATTGCTTTATTGTGAGGAAAGGATTCGCAATGGCAATGAATAAAGATGGGTCAATTATGAATGACACAGTGGACTGCTAAAATGAAGAAGGCTTAATCAAATGCCAAAACCACATTAATTCTACAGTGTGGGCTAGCCCAAAGAAGCTGAATAGAGTCGGTCCTTTTATTTATGGAAAGGGGATATCATTGCCATTGTAAGAGGGGTCTCTGACTTTGGCGCTATCGAAAAGAAGAAAGATATTGGACCTTTGAGGAATGATCCGCTTAAAGGATTATATGCTGTGGAGCAGAAGTCTTAGGGATTGTCGAACCACGTATTATTTTGTTAATTTGTTTTCTTTTGTGTAGTGTTTTTCTACTTTTGCAAATCTATTTTTTTGTTGCGCTTACTAACTTGTAGACAACGAGCAACGAACAAAATTGATAAATGGTTGAGCCTATTCAACTTTGGTTTCTCTTCACGATCCAACAAGTGATATTTGAGCCAAGTCGCTTCAAAGGACTAATAACCAAAGGAGCACTTCTTTAAACAAAAATGGCTATGCAAAAAGGATACAACACCATGAGACCCTAACACTTTGATGGAGCTAATTTCACGTATTAGAAAGGTAGGATGGAAAACTACCTCATAAATTGACAATTGCTTTATTGTGAGGAAAGGATTTGCGATGCTAATGAATAAAGATGGATCAATTATGAATGACACAGTGGACTGCTAAAATGAAGAAGGCTTAATCAAATGCCAAAACCACATTAATTCTACAGTGTGGGCTAGCCCCAAAGAAGCTGAATATAGTCGGTCCTTTTTGGAGTGCTAAGGAGTTTTTGGACCATGACTATTTTGATGTGTTGTCAAACTACTCTAAGTTAGATCTTACTTGAGTCATTAACTTACGTGTTTAAGTGTGTAGGGACGTAGGAAAACACATAGATACTCGATGGCTTAAGAAGCAACGGAGACGGTGAACCTTGGCAGAAGACACAACGAGCGAGAAGGATGAAAGGGAGTTGACGGGCTCGGTGCATATAGGGACGAGGAGCTTCGGAAGATTACTTTAGCATTTAAGGGATGAGAAACCGGAAGGAAGCATGCACAAGGCGTAGTCGATTAAACCGAGAGTTTCAGGCGACTTCCGATCTATCGAACTAGTAGATTGGTCGACCGGATGCCACATCAGCAAATGGTCAAGCGAGTACCGTTGAGTGAATTAGCCATGTCAGCTTGCCACGTCAACAAACGACCGTTGAGTGGATGAGCCTTATCAATCGAACGTTGAGTGGATGAACCTTATCAGCCATGTTAGCCAATGATCGCCGAGTGGATTAGCCTTATCAGCCACGCCATGTTAGCAAACAATTGTTGAGTGGATGAGCCCTATCTACCACGTCACCGGATCCGATTGACCGAATAGCTCGATCAATCGAACGTGCCACGTCGGCACTTCGAATAGTGACTATAAAAGGACACGAGTTCAGTTATATTTTCTATTATGATCTTTCATTATTTGTGTTAAATTGTGGTAAGAGGTTTCTCTGCCTCCGGGCCATTTCAGAATGAGGATAGTGCTTTCATAGTTCTTGGATTAGCAACTAGTGGGTTGCAAACCAAGTAAAATCTATTTCTCTTCTTTCTTTTATGCATTACTCCTTTTCTAATTAATGTGTGTCTTTGCTAAGCTGTTAGCGAGAGAAATATCATTTTTAAATTGCAGCTTTGCTATTCACCTCTTCCTTCTAGCGGTTCGAATCATTCCCGCCACACCAACAATTGGTATCAGAGTCAGACTGCTCAGAAGGATTAACCGTCGACTAAGCAACTATATTGGGAGGTATGGTGGGTTCAAGCATTCATCTATCAAAATTTGAAGGCGACTTTACCACGTGGAAGAAGAAAATGGAAGTATTCTTTAAACTTGACTTTGAAATTATGATTTTTTATAAAATATGATTTTGAACTACTCAAGCACGAAGACGGAGAACTCGAGGAACATAATTGAAGCAAAAAGCGACGAGAGGAATTCATGGCAAATGGTAAGGCCGAATTTCATCTATTAAGCGTATTACCAGAGCAGAAACTAAATAGGATCGACATCTATCACTCCGCTAAAGAACACTGGGAAAATTCCTAGAGCTCCACGAAGACACCTCAGAGGCAAAACTGGCCAAACATGACCTATTAAAAAGCCAATACAACAACCTCCAATTAGAAAGGGAGAAAAGGTAGCACAGTTACATGCCAGGCTTAAAGAGATTTTATCAAATCTCTAAATCTTGAGGAAATAGAATTGGGACACTTTGAGGTATGTTTTAAATGCTTTTCCACGCACTCAATAATAGATGTCTATGGTAGATTCCTACTATATTTCAAAGAATCTTGAGGGAAGTAGTTTAGAAGATTTCTTTTCAACTATGGCATTACATGAAACTAGATGTGTAGGCTTGAAAGAAACAAGTACAACGATCCACAAGATAGCTATACAAGCCAAGCAAGGCGAGTCAAATTTTGAATCATTGATGTTTGGAGATGAGGAAGCCTACTTGGTAAGGAAAATTAAGAAATATTTTAAATCCAATAACTTTGACAAGAAACAAACTGTGAAGCTGTAAAGCAGAAAAGGAAGGTAAGATGTTTCAATTGTGATGAGGAAGGTCACATCAAGAAAAATTGTCCCAAGCTCAAGAAAAAGATCAAAGAGAAGGCCAAAGACAAGGAGCCTATAAAATTCAAGCACAAGAATCTAAAAGTAACTTGGACGAATCCTTAGAAGATTTGGGATTAAAACAAAGGACGAGACTTACATTTATTGTTAGACGAGACTTACATTTATTTTGCGACTTGAAACCCTTTTAAGTGACATATGCTAATAGCATTCAGACAACTAAGATGAGCTATAGGTGTGTAGGTTTCATTATAAACCAATCTCTTTGAGTTATAAGTCTTGCCTCGTTTCTAACTATGATTCCTTTGTTGTCTAATTTGCTCCTAAAATCTCATTTAATATTAATGATTGAACTAGGTTTGGGTCTATGATCTAAATCCCACACTTGATTGCTTTTGAATAGATCCAAATGGCTAGAAGCCAAATCGGGTCAAGTAATGCATCATCTATGGTCTTTGGCTCAATTTAGAAGATGAAGGCAATTTAGTTTTCCTCATTATTGACATGTGATCTAGTTCTCACCTCTTGGAAATGTCTCCCACAATTTGATCAAGGGGATGATTGCCATTTAGGGTTGTAAATGAATTAAACCTTTGTGAGCAAGTTTGATGTTCAATTTGATAAGAGTTTATTGATATTGATTCAATAAGGTCAATAAATGAATAATCTTGAACAACTCATTATACTTAATGAACAAAATTTACATGTTCAGCTTGTTAATGTCTTTGAATAGAGATTGTGAATTATTCGTGATCAATGTTCACGAACAAGGTTTATGAACCATGTTCATCAATAAAACTAATAGACTGACAAATTCCTAGTGGAATTAGGCATCTGAAGTCTTGATTGAGAGTCAGACAAGAGTTAAGTCTTGGTTGGAGACCAAGCAATAAATTTTTAGTTGGAGGCTAGGTGAATCAAGTCTGAGTGGTTAAGGCTTGAAAGACAAATTCGTAGATGAAGGCTAGGTGAATCAAGTCCGAGTGGTTAAGGCTTCATTGACAAATTCCTAGGTGCTTGGTGAATCAAGTTCAGGTGGAGTTAGCTAGGAGTTTAAGGCTTGACAAGCAAGTCCAAGTGGAAGTAGTTGGGAGCTGTGGCTTTGTACCTCGGTCTAAATGAGTCAGTCAGAGGCTGAACGTTTAGAACCAATGTAAGTGCGAGTAACTTTACATTTTGTATCCTACTTATTATGTGTAACCACTGTTGTGAAGCATGTTCGACGATTCCAAGTAATCAGATGGAGTCTGTAGTGATTGGCTGGTCATAACTCTTGACGAAGGAATTTTAGAGGGCCCAGACAATCAAGCATTTGGGTCAAGATGAGATTTGACCCTTGTCTAGGCGACTAGCCGATCGGAGAGCTTTGTTAACGTTATCTCATGGATAATCGTTGTAGCCACATGAGTACTGATACAGGCGATTGGGAAGGATCTAGGCGACTGAAGGAGTACTATAAAAGGAGCTTCGAGGCAGAGCTTGTAAAACACCTCATCTACATAGAATTCACTTTTGTTCTAGTGTTCTAAGTGCTCTTTCGCTTTTTGTTCTGCGACACGTGTACTTCGTTTCTGATCGGTAACACCTATAGTACATTCATTTTTGTTATGTTGCCTAATTTTGTTATTGTTTAATTTTTAGATTTTTTTTAGTAAGGTTTCTCCACCTAGGATAAGTTTAGAAATAAAAATCTTATTATTATTATTGCCACATATGTCTACTTTTGGTTTGATTGTTCAATTGCTTTTATGTTTAAACTGTTAGCTAAATCTATTGCATGCTTATATTGCCTTATCTTACTTGATTGAATCAATCTAAGTAATTTGTATTTCCGCTAGGCTACTATGATTGATTTAACTATTTTATTTACTATCTGCTCATTTTTAAAATTCGTAATGATATTCACCCCCCTCTAATGTCGAATTCGATCCTTACAAATTATATCAAGGAAATGATCCTCTTATTATGATCTCATAGAATATCCAAGTTTAGTTTTTTTTAAGGAAATCAAGAAAGTCTATAACGCGAAGAGTAGTTCTTACTGATAGAAGTTAGCAGAAATTTTCCAGTCATTTATCAAATTCATTATTCATGCAGCATCACTATTGCTTAGGCTGTATGCGGATTGAGAAATAATACTACTAGCAATGACTTGATTGGATGCTACTTGTTCTAACATTGGGTCAAAATTAAAAGGATGCCTTTTTTTATTGGAATTGTCAAAAGGGCCTCCTTTTTCATTTATCATCAAAACAATGCTCTATTTTGCTTCAACCCATTTTTGCTTTCAAAAATACCCTTGTTCGGTGCTTGTAGCAGCTTTTGGTTGATAATTGCTGCAACATAGACATTTTAACTCTGGTTAACACTAGTTAACACTAGTAACATCATGTTGTAATAGCTACAGTTCACTTTATCTTTGATCAATATTAATCAATATTATATTATAGCAATTATGAATTGTATGTGCAACAATATATATACTTTATTTCTAGCCAACATTATATTGTAGCAGCTACGAGATCATAGCTGCTACATAGTAGTAGCAATTATGATCTCATAGTTACTACAATTATATAGCAATTGTGATCCTATAACTCCTACAATAATAGCAAAAATAAGGATATTTTCGCAAATAAAAATGGACTGAAGTGGGATAGGGTGCTATTTTGATTATACATGAAAAAGGATGTCTTTTTGGCCATTTCAATAAAAAAGGGTGCTCTTTTATTTTTGTCCTATAACATTTCTTCTAAGTAGACCAGATGTCATTTTCACTATTCAACTGTATTCTTCCTCCAAATTGATAACTGGCTTTACATCATTTGCTTAAGCCAAATCTGTTTTCCAAATTTTTATATCATAGGTTTGTCTGGTAGTGTTTTTATATATTTTTTTTCAAGACGAAGTGGAATTTAATCGCATATGGATTCTTGTTTATTGATGAATTGAGTTAAAATATCAGCAATTTTTTGAGCATGGATTGACCAGGCAAGTTTAATCCCTGTCTTTTTATGGATGCAGGAGCTAGAAAGCAAGAACAAGCATCTCAAGTTACTTATCGATCAGCTCAGATATCTGATCACTGATATAGCAATGTGGCAGAGTCCTTGTTCTGCCTAATATCCGTTCTCTGCATTCCATGAGTTCAACCTTGGAAGGTGTTACATTTATTGCAAACTATTCTGTGTCTACATTAAAGAACGAAAACAAAATAAAAAGGAAAATACAGCTTGGCTTCCAACATTGTCACTCTAATTGCTAAGTAGTAGGATGATCGAAGATTTAGCTATTGTTACACGTAATTTACCTCTGCCTATCCTTTTAAACATTTATTAGGCTTTGTTGACATTTTCTTTCTTGTCACGGTAATTTGACCTCTCATAATTGCATCACTTTAAGTAGATTTGATCGGATAAATTTGTAAATGATTGTTCGCTTTTTCACAAATTATAGGTGATGGAGGGTTTTGTACACCCCCTCAGGTTTACTGGCGATTGGAGTAAAGATTGAGTGGTGGTGAGGAGTTCACACAAGCTCTGCTCTTGTACTAGGATTGATGTGATGTGCCTCGATAAGGAGGGGTAAAGTCTTGACTGTTGTGGGTGATAAAGGAGTTGTATTAATGTTATGCCCTTTTATTCTCGTGCCTCCGCTTCGTTTCTTGTCTTCTACTGTTTTTTTCGGAGGCAAATTTTCTCTCTTTCTACAATATTTTATTGAACCGTGTATATAGATTTTTTGTATTATCCATGTTCCGTACCTAAGTTTCATAATTTCAAAAACACGTAGCACATTCTCAGTATGCCCCTGCTTAATTAGCAATTGATTGGTCATCAACTAGCAAGCTCTAGACAGGTGTAGTTGAGTACCACCCTTGATTTCTAAATTTACTGTATTATATTTGTGATCAACAATTGATTGTTCATAACTTGTTGCTCATAACTTATTAGTCGAGTGTGAAATTTTCTGTACTCTTGTAGAATTTATGTATGAGGATATGGTTACACTCGAATGATGTAAGGAGTGCAATGAACTTAATTTGAAATGTTTCTGAGGTGTGTAAGGCTACAACAAATTTTTATCAAAATTTGATGATAGTGTTTCTTTAAACCAGCACTATTATACTCCTGGCAGGTAGGTCACTCAATTTAAATTGTGGAATCTAGATATTATGACATGAGTACACTTAGAAGACTCGAGTGTAATGATTTAATTTGAAATGATTCTGAGATACCTAAGGTAATTGAGTTTTGATCAAAATAGATGACCCTTGTAATGTCCATAATTTTAAAATCTTGATATGATTTGAACTGAGAGTTCTAAGAACCTATAAGTAGTATTGGTGAGTAACTATGACGGGTCTAAGCCCTTTAATGAGCTTATGTCAAATTGTTTTAAGATGGTGATGATTTTAAAAATTCATATATCACAATTTAGATTGTTGTGAAATCTACGAAGACATAATTACACTCAAGAGGCTTTCAAAAGTGTAATAGTTTTATCTTGAAGTCATCAGTAAGTTTTGGTTAAAATTGATTGATGACTTTATAGTGTTTAAAATTTTAAAATCTTGACATGGTCTGAATCATGGAAGTCTTAGGAACATTTTAGCAGTGTTGGTAAGTATGACTAAGCCTAAACCCTTTAATGAGTTTGTGTCAAATTGTCTTAAGGTTGTGAAGATTTCAAAACCTCACATCTCTCAATTTAGGGTATAGAATGTAGGTTTGAGGGCATGATTATACTAATGAGTAATATTCTTGATTTGAAGTGATTCTATGGATTTTAAGGTCATCAACGAGTTTTGATTAAAATTTGTTGATGGCCCTATAGTGTTTAAAATTTCAAAATCTTGATATGGTCTAAACTAGGGGTAGAGATGTCAATTTAGGTATTGTCTGTCTTGTTAAATAATTTAAGCGAATTAGATTAAGATTATACCAATCCATTTTAAGGAGAGTCCAAGCGGGCGGACTTGCTTAGGTTCGCGACCTGCGTGGGTCGTCTCATAGTGGGCTCGGGTTAGCTAGCGGGTTGAGATTTTTTTTTTTTGAAAATTTAAAATTAACGTGGAAAATTCAACGGCTCCTGGGCTTGACTTGCCTAATTCTTTGGATCGGAGGTTTCCTAACCCGTCACAATATATATATATATATATATATATATATATATATATATATATATATATATATATATATATATAAACGAGCTCATGGACTAGCCTGCTTAATCCGCAACCCGCTTTGGATTGGAGGTTTCCTAACCAGTCACAATCGTGGACCAGCCCGCCTTGTTCCGTCATATGACAAGTTTTTGCTAGGTTGACTTATTTCGCCACGGGTTGGCCTGTTTGACAACACTAACTAGGGGATTCTTGGATCCCTTTAGTGGTGTTGATGAGCAAATATGACAAGCCTAGGCCTTTTAATGAGTTTGTGTAAAATTATCTTGAAGTTGTGAATATTTACTCATATCTCTCAATTTAGAAAGTGGAATCTATGTTTGATGACATGGTTACACTCTAGAGGTGCACATCACCTTTTCTGGAACTTCCCTAAATGAATCGCCAAAAGCCTCTTTGTTTTCTAAGGCATAATTTTTACACTCTAGAGGCGCACATCACCTTCTCATATCTCTCAATCGTAATTTTTATCTTCATCATCATCAATCAACTATTTGCACACTATCAATTGACCGATGTACTTATTATGATTGATATCATAGGAAATGTCAAGCCTGCATATTCGGCATCCTCATTATTCACTCCACGAAATAACTATTAGTCGACTTCTGGTGGTCCATCATGTAGGACCGTTAGATTCGATAGAGGGGGGGGGGGTGAATATCGATTCGAAAAGTCGAGTAAAAATACACAGCGGAAAAGTAAATGAACACAGTTGTTTTTACTTCGTTCGGAGCCTGTGACGACTCCTACTCGAAGGCCCGTGGTCCTTGACCACTTTCGTTGGGCAATCACTAACAGTTCGAATATAATTACAAAATGAATACAGGGAATGCTAGTGAAACAAAGTAATACCGACAAGGAAATCAACTAAAAACCGAAGGAGCACTTTGTCGGAGCTTTGTTGGCGTCGCAGTAGAGCAGCAGGACCAGTAGTAGAAGAGTTCTCAGATTGATGATTCTGAAGCTCCTGCTTGGGGCTTCTTTTATATGTTGCTCCGGGCGCCTGGAATGTGACGTAGCTACTCAAACCGAGATGCTCCACGTGGCGACGACTTGGCTAGATATAATTTGCCTTCCGGGCGCCCGGATCCCTTCCGGGCGCCCGGATCCCCTCCGGGCGCCCGGACCACCTTGTTCCAGAAAACTCCCTTTTCCTGCAAAACAAAGTTAGTCCGAGGCAATATATATCCTGCAACATAAATTGTTAGCACATTTTATAATAGTATGAATTAACACAAATAGTATGACTTAGATTCCGTCTTTCCGAGACCGGAATCTAGTCACGATCTCGACTTAGACATCCGAAATGGATCTAAGCCGGATCGACGCCTAATGTTCCCTTCCCGGGAACGCGCCCTCACAGAGTCACTGCCCCCGAGTGACTTACCTTTACTTATCTTTTGCCAAACATCCGGTCAGCCCGTCGACCAGTTTGGACTTCATGCTAGCTATCCGGTCAGTCCGTCCGGGCAGCTCGTCAACGTAGCTGGACTTCGTGCCAGCTATCAGGTCGGTCCGTCGACTTAGCTGAACTTCGTGCCAACTATCCGGTCGACCCATTGACCTAGTTGGACTTCTCCTGCATACTCAGTCATATTGTTAGATCATAATGAACCTAACTTAACTTACTTTGTTATTCATCGAAACATGAGTTAAACTGTTAGTGCTAACCGCACCAACAATCTCCCCCTTTTTGATGGAATGACAACCTGGTTAAGTTAGTGATAAATATATGCAAAAATCAAGCATGATTTTCGAGGTTTTTAAGGTTTTAAGTTAGTTTTTCAAGTTTGCATTTAGTTGCTCTAACTTAACCACCTAACCCTCCCCCTTTGGCATTCATCCAAAAAAAAACAAGGGTAAACAATCATAGTGTAGAGTTACAGTAACAAGTAATCAAATTAAAAAACAGCTAATTTTAAAAAATATCTATAATTTTTTAACACAAAGTTAAAAATAGTCAAGTTGACTTGGGGAAGACATGTTGAGTAAATCAAAATTTTAAATCAGATTTTTTTTTTTAAATTTACTTTTCAAGTTTAAGTAACATTTACATTTTTCAACAACGTAAATTTTCAACTTCAATTTTTCAAAACCAAGCAAAAATTAAACAAGTAAGATTAAATTTGCCAAAATAAATTTTTAAGGCTAATTTGATAAAAGCTCAATTTGGAAGGTTTAATTTTCAAGCATATGTTACAAAACTGAATAAATTTAAATTTGCAATAGTCAACTTTTTAAATCAGGTTTAAAAATTAGGTGGGATTAAACTTCCAAGTTTTTCAAACACTTAGTTAACTTTAAAATAAATGTACAAAAGCATTTTTCAAACACACAAAATTTTAATTAATTTCTCCCCCTAAACTTGATACTTAAATTTAAACAGCTGTCTAACCAATTAGGTACTAACTAGCTATCAGAAGATAGTAGCTTTCACTTGGTTAGCCAGATTAAGGTGATTATAAACAGTCAGTGTTTGACTTGACTGATGATCTTAATATGATTACTGTCTGATTTGTATTTAACGTTCAGACTTATGCTGATGCACTGAAATAAGCATCTTAAGTCCAGACAGTTGGCCTATGCATCTCACCCCTTTCTATGTTTGTCAAACACAAGCAAGGTAAACCTAAGGTGTTGGTGAGATGCTAAAAAACTAGTCCTATGGGTACATGCTTTCTAAGGATTCAAAACTAGTCTAAGGCCAAAACTGTTTTTGAAAATCTAAAAATGGAAAGTTTTGAAAACACACAAATTTAACTTATAATTTGAAAGAATTGTTTTTGAAATTTTTTGAAAAATCCTATTCTATTAAGCACATCCCTAATTTTTGACGTAAGTTGCTAAATTCACTTTCAGGGAGTGGTTTTGTGAAAATGTCTGCTAAATTTGATTTGGACTCAATGTATTTGAGTTCAATATCACCTTTAGTAACATGATCCCTGATAAAGTGGTGCCTAATTTCAATATGTTTGGTTCTTGAATGATGCACAGGGTTCTTGGTTAAGTTAATTGAACTTATATTGTCAATTAATACTTTTACATTTGTGATATTTAAGTTGAAATCTTTTAGAGTATGCATCATCCATAATAATTGTGCAACACATTCGCCTATAGCTATGTATTCTGACTCAGTTGTAGATAGAGCAACACAATGTTGTTTTCTACTAAACCAGCTAACAAGTGATGAACCTAGTAATTGGCATCCACCACTTGTGCTTTTGCGGTCTAATTTACATCCAGCATAATCTGAGTCAGAATACCCTATTAGTTCAAAATTATTTGTCCTAGGATACCAGATTCCTACATTTGTTGTTCCTTTAAGATATCTAAAAATTCTTTTAACTTGTGTCAAATGGGATTCCTTAGCACAAGTTTGGTATCTAGCACACATACTAACTGCAAATAAAATATCAGGTCGGCTTGCAGTTACGTACAGTAGGCTACCTATTGCACTCCTATAATGTTTTAAATCAATTGGTTTTCCATTTGGGTCACTGTCTAAGATTGTGTTTACTTCCATAGGTGTTTTTATTTCTTTTGTATTTTCTATTCCGAATTTTTTAAGTAAGTCTTTAGTGTATTTATGTTGATAAATATAATTTCCTTCATTTGTTTGTTTGATTTGTAATCCTAAGAAATAAGTTAATTTTCCTACTAAGCTCATTTCAAATTCTTTTTCCATTAGATTAATAAATTCTTCTAAAAATTCTGAATTTGTTGAACCAAATATTATATCATCTACGTATATTTGTGCAATAAATATGTCTGTATTTAAAGATTTAACAAACAAGGTTGGGTCAATTTGACCTTGGTTGAATCCTTTAGATGTTAAGTACGATGTTAGCCTTTCATACCATGCCCTGGGTGCTTGTTTAAGTCCAGATAAAGCTTTCTTTAACTTAAAAACATAATCAGGGTGTTCTAGATTTTCAAACCCAGGAGGCTAACCTACATAAACTTCTTCTTTAATTAGTCCATTAAGAAAGGCAGACTTAACATCCATTTGGTATAGTTTAAATCCCTTGTGGGCTGCATAACTTAGTAACATTCTAATGGATTCTAATCTGGCTACTGGGGCATAAGTTTCATCATAGTCAAGTCCTTCAACCTGACTAAACCCTTTGGCAACTAGCCTAGCTTTATTTCTAGTAATTTCCCCAGTTTCACTTAATTTATTTCCGAATACCCATTTTGTTTCTATTATTTTCTTATTCTTAGGTGGTGGTACTAGGTCCCAAACTTCATTACGCTCAAATTGGGCTAGTTCCTCTTGCATAGCTATAATCCAGTCTAGGTCTAGTAAGGATTCATCCACAGTTTTGGGTTCAATTTTTGAAATTAAAGAAATTTGACTTAGGTTTCTAAAAGATGATCTGGTTTGAACTCTCAAGTCTGGGTCACCAATTATTTGATCAGTTGGGTGATTTGGGTTAACCCTTATTGTTCTAGTGGGTTGACTCTCTTGATGTTGTTCCTCTTCTTCATGACTTAGAGTCTGGTTGGTTTCTGGAACAAATTCAGGTGGTTGTGTAAGTTCTAAGTCTTGTTTAGTTTTTTCAAATTTTACATTAGTGGTTTCTTCAATTTTTAAGGTAACCTTATTGTAAATTCTATAGCCTCTACTATTTAGGGAATATCCTACAAAAATTTCATTTTCAATTTTAGAGGAGAATTTTCCTAAGTGTTCTCTTGTATTTAAGATAAAAACTGGGCACCCAAATACTTTAAAATATTTTATATTTGGTTGTTTATTATAAAACATTTCGAAGAATGTTTTGTTATGAGTTTTATTTATTGTTGTTCTGTTCTGTACATAGCAGGCTGTACTAACGGCTTCTGCCCAAAAGTATTTAGGTAGGTTATACTCATTTAACATTGTTCTAGAAGCTTTAAGTTAGGTTCTATTTTTTCTTTCTACAATCCCATTTTGTTGGGGGGTTTTAGGGCATGAGAACTCATGATGGTAACCGTTTTCAAGACAAAAACTGTTAAAGTTGTGATTTTTAAATTCTCCCCCGTTGTCACTCCTAATTCTTTTAATTTTAATATCTTTTTCGTTTTCAATTTGTTTGCAAAAGTTTGTAAAAATTTCAAAAGTTTCATCTTTATGTTTTAAGAATTTTACCCAAGTAAACCTAGAATAATCATCTATAATTACTAAACAATATAAGTTTCCATTTATAGATTTGACTCCATGGGAGTCAAAGAGGTCTAAATGTAGAAGTTCTAATATTGAGTTAGTTTGTGGCTGATTTATTTGTTTGTGAGTGGATTTAGTTTGTTTGCCTTGTTGACAAGCATTACATATGGTTGAATCTAAGTTAGGTAATTTTGGTAAGCCTCTCACAAGTCCATTTAGTTTACTTATATTTCTGAAGTTGGTGTGAGACATCCGCCTATGCCATAACCAAGTTTCTTCTTTTTGTGTTAAATAACACTTAATGGAAGAAATGGTTAAGTTGATGGCATATATGTTGTCTTTTCTAAAACCTTTTAGGCTTATGGTAGGATTATCTAGATGTTTGATTAAACACTCTGTGGATAGAAATTTAACCTTATACCTAGTATCACACAATTGACTTATACTCAGAAGATTATATTTAAAATTTTCAACAAGTAAAACATTTGTAATTATAAAGTCTAATTTTAATTCAATATTACCTATACCAATTACCTTGAGTTTGCCGTTGTTTCCAAAGGCAACTGTTCCTAAGCTTTTTTAAGTGAGTTGAGTGAACTTGGTGTGATCTCCAGTCATATGTTTGGAGCAACCACTGTCCAAAATCCACTTGGTTTCCTACAGTAAGTAGGATTTTACGTTAGTCTTTTTGAGCAGGCATTATTTAAGTTAAGTTTTAAAGATTTGAAATTAATTTTTAAGTTTAAAATTAAAATTTTGAAATTAATTTTTAAGTTTAAAATTAAAATTTTGAAATTAATTTTTAAGTTTAAAATTAATTTTTAAGTTTTAAAATTAAAATTTTGAAATTAATTTTTAAGTTTAAAATTTGAAATTTTGAAATTAATTTTTTAAGTTTTAAAATTGAAATTTTGAAATTAATTTTTTAAGTTTTTAAAATTGAAATTTTGAAATTAATTTTTAAGTTTTAAAATTGAAATTTTGAAATTAATTTTTAAGTTTTAAAATTGAAAATTTGAAATTAATTTTTTAAGTTTAAAAATTGAAATTTTAAAATTAATTTTTTAAGTTTTAAAATTGAAATTTTGAAATTAATTTTTAAGTTTAAAAATTGAAATTTTGAAATTAATTTTTTAAGTTTAAAAATTGAAATTTTGAAATTAATTTTTAAGTTTAAAAATTGAAATTTTGAAATTAATTTTTTGAGTTTAAAAATTGAAATTTTGAAATTAATTTTTAAGTTTAAAAATTTTAGCCTTATTCATCTCACCCGATCTATATTATCAATCAGGGAATCCTATGATTTTGTGAGATGAAATTGGATTGTTAATTGTGGACTTTTGGTTTAACTTGTGTTAGATTCAAATTTAGCTTTGGTTTCCACAAATAGGCAATCTTCGGATAAACTTCTAAGCTTGGTGAGTCACATGGACGTCATTAGAAGTAACCAACCTTTCGAGATTTTCCGAATAGTCCTATCCACGGAGCTTAGTACTAAATCTTGGTCTAACTGATTATGATCCATTTAAGGGTAGCTTCGGTCAATTCCACTTGGCCAAATGCACCAGCTCGAAGCCATATCTTTCTAGACATGCGATGCCCAAGCTTCCCTAACGTACTATCATCCAAAAATTTCACCAGTACCATGATTCAAGTTAAACTTGGTCTCTAATCCTAATTACCCTGCCGGGTTAGTTTGTTTTGAGTTACCCTGTCGGGTAAGTTAGTTTTGGAGGTGCGTTACACCTCCCCCTGAATTATTGGCCATTAATTTAAATTTTGGTTTTAGGTTTGTGTCGATTCTTTTTATAGTTATGGTTAACTTGGTGATAATTTTGTTGATTTTTAAAGTGTTTAGATTTTGAATTTGATTTAGGTTTGTATTTTGTATTTTGGTTTGGTTTATTCGATTTTATATAATGTATTTTTTCTTTAGGTATATAATATTGATTAAGTCCTATTTGCGTGGTTAAGCACGCTTTCGGAACCCAAGCTAGATTGGTTGATTTGTGTTGGGTTATTAATGATTTGAAGGTTTTATTTGAATTCGACTTATATCCTAGTCCGGTTTTATTATAGCATGCTTTTTGATTATTTAGGATTAAGTCTAGATTTTTTGATCTTGTTGTGAATTTTTCTAACATTTCTTTTAAATTGTTAATCTCATTTTTTAGTGATAAATTCTCCTCCTCAAGTGTTAGATCTTGAGTTGGATTTGAATTTTTGATTTGTTCCTTGAGGTTTTGATTTTCCTCAATAAGTGATTTGTTTTCATTTTCTATTTTAGTTAATTTACTATTTAAACAGGAAATAATTCTAAAATTTTTTTTGTTTAAATTAAAATATACCTCATTCGGGCCTTCGGAAACGAGTACGGACTCGTGGCTTGTTTCGGGTTCAGACCCGTCTTCATCTTCCGACTCGTCTTCTGTTTCATCTTCGCGGGCCATCAGTGCGAGGTGGCTCTGATGTTTCTGCTCTTCTTCCTCCGATTCGTCCGAGGAGTCGTCTCACGTTGCTTTGAGTGCCTTCTTTTTGGTTGGCTTTGGTTTGTCGAACTTCAGTTTTGGGCATTCGTTCTTGTAGTGTCCCTTTTTATTGCAGCCGTAGCAAGTCACGTTCTTTTGTTCTGAGGGAGAACTGATCTTTTGAAGGTCCTTTTTGCTGAAGCTCCTTTTTCTCCTGGTGAACATTTTTCTTACCAAGTTCACCAGGTGTTCTTCGTCTTCAGAATCTTGGTCGGAATCTTCTTCAAATTCAGGTTTGCTTTTCTTTTCTTTGGTGGAACATGCAAATAAAGCTATACATTTCTCGGCTCCAGCATTAGTTTGTTCATGTAATTCTAATTCACAGAAAAGCTCATCTAACTTTAACTTAGAAAGATTTTTAGAAATTTTGTAGGCATCCACTATTGATGCCCACAAACTATTACGTGGAAAGACATTTAATGCGTACCTTATTAAGTCTCTATTTTCCATCTGGTGGCCTATCGCATGAAGCCCGTTGAGGATGTCCTTGATTCTCGCGTGGAGCTGATTCGCCGTTTCACCTTCCTGCATTTTTATATTAAAAATTTTATTTAAGAGCAAGTCTCGTTTGGTTACCTTGGCGTCGCTCGTGCAGCTCGATCAATTTGTCCCATAGCTCTTTAGCGTTTTTGTGTGGACCGACTCTGTTTAGTTCTTCTCTTGTTAATCCGCACTGTAGAGTGTTGATTGCTTTATTTTCTGTTGACGCCTTCTTCTTCAAATCAGCTGTCCAGTCTTCAGGATCCAGTATATTCCCGGAAGTGTCTGCTGGAATTTTATAGGGTCTCGTAACGCTCATCCACTGGTCGAAGTCTGTTTTGAGGTAAACCTCCATGCGCTTCTTCCAGTACGGAAAATCGTCCCCGTTGAAGAGTGGAGGTCGTACTGTGCTGAAGCCTTCTTGTTGGGACATCCTGTACATAGGTAAATAACCGAAAAAAATATCCCAAGACTTGGTCTTGGATTAGTAGTGCGGGAAGAGAAAATAGTAGAAAAATCTAGATTGATGTTGCACCAATTTAGATTTAATTGCAACAAAAAATATTAAAAAAATGATAAACCAGTTTGGAGTTTAAGTGTAAAATTGAAGACCGGAAAAAAGAAAAAAAATTCACCCCCAGTCTGATTGGTGGTTGCACCAAATCAGAGCGGAACCTGGCTCTGATACCACTTGTAGGACCGTTAGATTCGATAGAGGGGGGGGGGGGTGAATATCGATTTGAAAAGTCGAGTAAAAATACGCAGCGGAAAAGTAAATGAACACAGTTGTTTTTACTTCGTTCGGAGCCTGTGACGACTCCTACTCGAAGGCCCGTGGTCCTTGACCACTTTCGTTGGGCAATCACTAACAGTTCGAATATAATTAAAAAATGAATACAGGGAATGCTAGTGAAACAAAGTAATACCGACAAGGAAATCAACTAAAAACCGAAGGAGCACTTTGTCGGAGCTTTGTTGGCGTCGCAGTAGAGCAGCAGGACCAGCAGTAGAAGAGTTCTCAGATTGATGATTCTGAAGCTCCTGCTTGGGGCTTCTTTTATATGTTGCTCCGGGCGCCTGGATTCTTTCCGGGCGCCTGGAATGTGACGTAGCTGCTCAAACCGAAATGCTCCACGTGGCGACGACTTGGCTGGATATAATTTGCCTTCCGGGCGCCTGGATCCCTTCCGGGCGCCCGGACCTCCGGGCGCCCGGACCACCTTGTTCCAGAAAACTCCCTTTTCCTGCAAAACAAAGTTAGTCCGAGGCAATATATATCCTGCAACATAGATTGTTAGCACATTTTATAATAGTATGAATTAGCACAAATAGTATGACTTAGATTCCGTCTTTCCGAGACCGGAATCTAGTCACGATCTCGACTTAGACATCCGAAATGGATCTAAGCCGGATCGACGCCTAATGTTCCCTTCCCGGGAACGCGTCCTCGCAGTCACTCCCCTCCAGTGACTTACCTCACTTACCTGCCAGACGTCCGGTCAGCCCTTCGACCCGTCTGGACTTCTTGCCAGCTATCCGGTCAGCCCATCGACCTAGCTGGACTTCTTGCCAAGCGTCCGGTCAGCCCGTCGACCCGCTTTGGACTTCTCGCCAGCTATCCGGTCAGCCCGTCGACCTAGCTGGACTTCGTGCCAGACATCCGGTCAGCCCGTCGACCTGTCTGGACTTATCCTGCACACTCGATCAGAGTGTTAGATAACGACGAACCTAACTTAACCTGATTTGTCATTCATCAAAACCTGAGTTAGACCGTTAGTGCTAACCGCACCAACACATCAATCAATTGTGCTTTGTAGAGTTGACTGTTAAACATTTTGTTCATTTTAAAAAAATATCAATTGATTTTAGTAGTATACTGAATAACCTTTTGTTCTATCCCTAAATTCATTAGTCGATTATCTGAGTCGACTGAATAACCTTCTATTAGGTCCCAAAATTTATCAGTCGACTACTTGAGTTAATTAAATAATTTTGTATTCTTCTATTTTCAGGCTAAAAATATTGTTCATACTGAAAATATTATTTATACTAGAAACACTTTTTATTTGTTAGGATCATTGATGTTGCTAGAAGAGGAATGAATAACAATTTTTATTTTTTGTTTGATGATCGTATGCTCATCTACAAAACAATTAGTACGCAGAGAAAACAAAAACATATAACAAAATACAAGTACAAGAACACCTCTATTTTATGTGGTTCGGAATCCCCATTCCTACTCCACGACTTAGAGTGCTAGCGGTAGCACCACTATTCTTTCTCCTTGTCGGAGATCTTTGGAGGCGGAGAAACTTCTTATAAACCTCTTCTTATAAGCAATACAAGCAAGAATCCAAAGAAATAATAGAAAATAGATATAATGAAAATGAAACAACTTTACAAGAATGAATCTATGCTTTGTAATGGCTTTTGATAGCCTTTTGAAGGTTTGGAATGCAATAACATTTTCTGATAAACCTTCCAAGAAGTGGGCTTTTGATAGACACTTGACAGTTGAAAGTTTAACAAAAAGTTATCAAGTGGAGAAGTCCAAATGAGCTATGGTTGACCGAACACTTGGCGGTTAGAAGTTCAACAAGGATGGTGTTATCAGTTGACTGTTTCATTTGAGTGGTGAACTCGACTGATGACATTATGGAGCGAACATAAAGTTTGGATCTTGACTACTCAACTCGATTGATCATCATTAGTTGATTGATGGAGAAGAGCATTTTATTCGATCAAACAAAAAAGTTCAGAGCTCAACTGCAGGACTCGACTGTTTGTGCATTAATTGATTAATGTTAATGAGCAGTCGATTGTTCTAGTTAAAGTTGAGCTAAAAAGAGTCATTCTGCAAGTGAGACAATTGAATTAAGCGAAGCTATCGACTGATAGGTGTAAATCAGCCATGACCTGAAGGCTATAAAATAAGGCTTCTTGGAAGATTTCATAGTTGGTTCTTGGGGTGGGGGGTGTTGCATTTTCAAACCTTCAATAGACAATCCAGAACAATTAGAAAGTGAGCAAAACAAGATTTATTTGTAAAGTTGTTTCATTTGCATTGTATTTATTTACATTTGTATTATTTATTTTCTTGTTTGTATTGCTTGTAAAAAAAGGGCCTTGCAAGAGGTTTCTCTGACTTTGGAAGGTCTCCGATAAGGAGAAAGATAATGGTGCTATCGTTGGGACTCTAGGCCGTAGAGTAGGAACTAGGGATTATCCTAACCAAGTAAAATATCGTATTCTTGTGCTTGTGCTTATGTTTTGTTCTTGTGTTTATTTCTGTTGCGTATTAATCTTTTGTAGACGAACACATAAACGATCAATCGAATTTGAATTGAAGGTAATCACTATTCACCCCAATAGCGATGTGTGGCCCAAGTGGTATCAAAGTTGGGCGTCTAAAGAACTCATAATCGATGGAGCATAGTGCTAGGAAGAAAGTGTGATTTTGAGCCCTATAATACCCAACAAGTGGTTTTATAGAGCCCGGTTGACTCGTGACTGGACTGGCCGTTGAAGTGCCCAGTGCTAGAGGGAGAAAGAAAGAGCTACGAATTTAAGTTCTTTATTATAGAATAAGTGGTATCAGAATAGTGTCGTTTTTAATTAAACTAACCATTCGGAATGGAAAATTTTGAATATTAGGAGTCATGGATGGACCATTTCATTATGATGGACATCGATAGTTGGTTCATCTTGATGGACGAATTTGATGTTTCAAAGGATAACAAAGGAAGATTTCTCAAGAAGAAGAAATGGATCGAAGAGTAAATTTAAAAATATGAGACAAACGATAAGATAATTAAGATTTTGATTAATTTGCAACTTTGATGACATGTTGTGTAAATTAGGTAATTACAATAATGCAAATGACTTATGGAGAAATTTGACCAAGCTTCATAAAAATTCATTATCAGCATAAGATGAGGATTACCCAAAAGAGGAAGGCTTGCTGACATAAGAGGATTCGGATGTTGAGAGCTGGTCAACATCAGAAATGGAAAAAGAATGAACATCCACCTCAAGGACTGAGGGGGACTATAGGTTATTGACTCGTAATCCTTTATATCCGGAGCTGATGAAGCAGTTAGTGTCACCTCGATGAGTATAGAAAGGTCAACTCATGAAAGTATAACAATTTTAATTGTTAAAAATAAAAATCATATCATACTTTTTGAATGTAGGAAAAATGAACATTATAAGAGCGAATATCTATAATTGACAAAGAAAAAGTCTCATGTGACACATAAGGCTAAGGAAAAGCTAAAAAAATTTGAATCCTTGATGCAAATGGACAAGGACATAGTATGCTTCTTGTGCAATCAATAAGGCACTATCAGAACTAATGTCCAAGGAGGAAGAACTTGAATAAGGACAAGGGAGGAAATTTGAACCTAAGGGAGTCCCTAAGGTAAAATCCAAGTTATCATTGTATAAGGAAATGCCTTTATTTCATAATAAGAAGTATGTTAGAAATAATGTTATAATTTAAGTGCTCATTTTCATAAAAATAGAAAGAATGATAAATCTAAGGACAATTATAGATTATATCATGTTAGAACTATTTTACTTAAGGATAAGAAGGTAGAGAGAGATCTAGACAAAAATCCCAAAAATAGAAGACATATACTTAGGAAGAACAATGACTAAGATAGATATGAGCAATCAAGAATTAATGCCTTGGCAAAGAAAAATCAAGTCTCAAAGATAATGACTCAACAATTTAGACACTTAAAGAAAAACTAAGATTATGAAAACATAACAAATCCAAAGATAAAGAAGGTTTGGGTCACAAGTCTAATGCCAAGCAGAGTGCGCCATCACACCATAGACTTCTATAACTACGAAATAAATTATATATTTAGGAGTCAAGTCAAGGTTGAAAAGGGAGGTCATCCCTAGTATTGATCTTGATGAGACTAGCATGACTAAGACTTTTAAAAAGTCTAGAAGAGTCACTAAGAAGATATTTAGAGAAGTTATTCCTGATGAATACCTAGTACATCTAAAAAGTTTCGATAGATATTGAGTTTCTAAGAGTGTGATCCCTTCACATTATATGGGTATTGGGTGTGTCGATCTAAAATGGAAGAATAGTTAATCCGACCATGATAAAATTGATATTTTATGATATTTTCAAGGTATAACTATATTTTGAGAATGAAATTTTAAATTTTATCTTAGAGGATTTTAGTGCGCGCTAATAATAAATTGAATATTTAAGATGATAAAAAATTTACACAATAGGATAGAGTCCAAAAGTATATTAAGTTTGGGGTTTTAGCACGCATTCATTTATATCAAATTTTGGAGCAGAGATTTAAGCATGAGAAGAAAAGGTACAAAATTGTTAAATAAATCTCAGGATAGATCTGCTATTAATAATAGAAGTGGCTTAATGTCTCTTCATTATGTTTGCTGCTAACCTTGTGCTGATTTTTTTGTACTATAGTAACAAGGGTATGCGCCTCGCTCTTCCTTGCACAAAAAAGGTACAAAATCACGGAGATTTTTAAGCATGGGAAGAAAGGTATAAAATCATTCAATAAATCTCAGGATAGATCTGCTATTAACCATAGAAGTGACTTAATGCCTCTTCATTTTGTCTGTTATTAACTTTGTGTTGATTTTTTATAATCTGTAGTAGCAAGGGTATGTGCCTCGCTCTTCCTTGTACATCATGCCCTGCAAGAGCCATGCAAGGTCATGGCTTGCTCCTATCAAGGCCATACCTGTAATGGGTCGGGCTTTCTGCCTTTTGGGGATTAAATGTGTGCTATTTGTTCACCCCTAATATCTCAGTCAATCTGTCTCTAGATCAACATAGAAAAGATAAATCATAAATGATTACTAGTTATTAGTATAGTTGTCAAGACATGGGGAAAATATGCTCAGATGTATCGAGTTTTGACCCTATGATTTAATCTGATAATATCTCATACCTTAACTACCACATCTTCTGCTAACTCTTCAAAGAGGGAGCAGATCTCTTGATCCCCCTTTTTTTGGATGGTCCCCCTCCTCATTTTTTTTTTGCCATCCGTGATGGACAAGTGGCCAGGTTGCTAGACGTCGAGCGGAGGTGGTATCTGGATAATCTTCGACCATCCTTTCCGAATCAAACTATAATTTGGGAGGACGGTGAACCTAAGAAAGAATCATAACCAAATACGATCGGATTACGATCATAATTCGATCATAATTATGAATGATTTATCCACTAGTCTATAGAAAGGGATGAGGAGATCTCCTCTACTTCAAAAAGGCACAAATTAGTCGGGAAGCTAAACCTTGGGAAGTTTAAGGGGATGTTGAACGTTGAGTTGAGGAGACGTAAACTCAACAGGCCGATCCCTTTGGTAGTAGAAGTGGGGCTTAGGGCGCTCGGGATGCCGAGCATTCTAGAAGAGGAAAGGGACACTTGGGATGCCCAAAGAACAATATAAATTTAATTACAGTGCTTTCCTTGCTCTACAATTAACTTCGGTTGTCCCAAATGAAAGCACTGCAATCTGCACACAGGATTATTGCCTAATATAGACTTAAAAACATTGCGATCAAAGAAATTAAGTATGACAACCAAAAGTCCATTATGATATTAATATTATAGCCATGTAATCAAATTGTGATTTTAGTGTGGTGACTAGCTAGCAATGGGACGATGTATGGATGAGCTAGGCGCGCGGTGATGATCAGCATCTCCAGGCGGAAGCGGCGATGATGGGGCGGTCCTGCCACCCCAACAGCAAGCATCCCTTGTCCTCCGTCAGCCTGTACCCATCACAGGGGTACAACCCCAGCAAGATCTTGCTCTGGTTCACCGCGTTCCCACTCAGCGCCACCCCCTTGAACCCCCTCCCCTCCATCATCCGCCGCCACCTCTCCAATCTCTCGTGCCGCACCACCCTCTCGCTCCCCTCGCACGCCACGATGTTGCATATCTCCGGTGCCAGCAGCAGCTGCTCCACTTTCGCCCGAGCAGCCGACTCCGCCGGGAACGTCGCGTCCAGCGAGTCGAAGATGGCCGAGTAGTAGTGTAGCGCCTCCAAAAAACGCCCCAGGAAGTAGGGCCCGTTGTGGCTCGCTTCCTGCTCCACCAACGTCAAAATCTTCGGCGCCTGGTCCCGGATCATGGCCAGTAGCGGGCCAATGTGGGCCCCCGGCACCAGATGGAGCCGGTCCACCGAGTTCACCGCCAGCGCCTCCCCCACCCGGCGGTGGAGCATGCTGGGCCGGAGATCCTCCAGCTGCTCTACTGCGGCGGCGTGAAACTCGAAGGGCACGCGGAGGGAGTGGGCCAGCTCGGCAAGATGGCGCCCGGTTTCGCGGACGGCCTCGGCCGGATGCCCCACGCCGGTGATGCGGAGAGCGGGAGCGCCGCCGGGACGGGCGGCAAGAGCCTGCAGAAAGGCCGGCCACTGGTACCCCTGTAGGATGTCCAGGTCGATCACATGGACGCAGTCCTCCGACTCGAACGCCTCGAAGATGGCCTGGTTGGCGGTGAAGTGGGCGAACTTGATGTAGGGGCACGCCTGGTATATAATCTGATATATCTTTAGCACTTCGACGGGGTGCGGTGGCTTAATGCACCGGCCGCCGTAGCCTGATGGTGATGGTAAGGAGGAGGAGGTCGGGGAGAGTCTGGCGGCAAGGGCGTCGGTGAAACAAGAGGCCACGCGCTGCATGGAGTCGCCGAGCGGCGAGACGACGCGCTTGAGGTGGTGGAGGTAACGCCGCCCGCTCACTAAGTCATCCTTGGCGATCGCCTCCGCGCACGCCAACAGCAAATGTACCAGTTGCAACCCACTGTCGTGCTCCTACCAAATTTTAACAAAACAAATTAAACTGCTTCAACAATTCCATAAAACAGCAGGAAGGAAGGAATAATCAAGTGACCTTAATTACCTGTCCATGCTCTGAGGAAACGATCGACGACGTGGTATCACCAACGATTCCATGATACAGAGCAGCCTCAACGGCAGCCGAAGTATTGGTGTCAGAGCTGACAATACTTGTAGATCCTACAGAGTTCACAAATCCATGTCCCATCTCTGCTTTCTGCTGTGCTTCCTCGTACTGAGTTTGCGCCACCGCTGGGCCGCCGCCATAATGCTGGTATGCTACATCCTCTTCCGCGCAGAAATTAATCCCTGCCGCCATCATCTGGCTACCGTATCTCGACTCCATCACGAAGCAATCAAGAAGGGACGGCAGTGCCGCGGCCGCCGGCGGCGGTAACGCTGCCCCTGTGTAGGACGTCGCCTCCGACGAGAACTGATCGGCGTCGCACCTCACGCTGTGCATGTCGTACCCTTCTCTGCCATAGTCCTCAAGGTACGCGTCGACGGCCGGCAGCGCCAGGCTCTCCCCGTGGAGGAAGTCCGTGACAGGGGAGGAATAGGGAGGAGCATAAATGGAACAGTTGGAGACCTTCTGAAGCGGGCTCTGCGACTTCGAATTGTTGGAGTAATTGTAGTGGATGAGCGAGGGAGGCACCGCCTCGAGCCCGGTGGTTCTCCTAGGCGACAAGACCATGTACTCTCGCTTTGGGGAGGACATCATGAAGTCTCTGCGGGGGGAGGAAATCATGTAGTCCCTCTTGGGGGAGGAAATGAGCATGAAGTCTCTGCGCGGGGAGCAGATCATGTAATCCTGCCGCGGGGAGGAGATCATGAAGTCGGCGGTGAAGTCGAGGTGATCGGCTAGCAAGGACTCGAGGAGGCCGCGGTCAGGGGACTGCACCTCTACCTCGTTGTCAGCCTCGAATTTAGGCCCTTTGAGAGAGCACTCGTCTCTTTCCTCTGTTACGGTGGCAGTGAGCACGTTAGACTCCTCCGCAGAGGTCGTCGGCGACGGAGGCCGGACGGTGGCCTGCTTCGAGTTGGAGCCGTCAGTGGTGGTGGTCTTCAGGATCGCCAAGGTTGCGGAAGAGCGGTTGTTAACCATCTTTGTTATTTCTTCCGAGTGATACTAAAATTGATCGAAGAGGAGGAGAAGAGAAGAGAAGAGGAAGAGAGGGGAAGGGGAAGGGGAGCGTGTGAATTGGAGAAGTGGAGAGCTGTTGGCGTGAAGTCTTACGCGGACGCAATGCAAGGATATATATCTATGAGAAATTCTCATAATATTTATCTAGAATTTTCATCTAGAAAATTCATCTAAATAGATACATAAATGATGGGCCCACAAAAAGTGAAATGGTGGGTTCCATTATTTATGTGTCTATCTAGATGAATTTTTTAGATGAAAATTCTAGATGAGTATCACAACTCTATATCTATATATATATAATATATATATATTAATTGTGGTCTATTTCAATTTAGGCCCTGGAGTTTTTCTTTTAATGCCTACGCTTTTTTGAAGAACATAAAAGAGTCAGGTGCCTTCTAAAATATTAGACAAATGCCCCACTAATCTCATCTATACACCCGAACAAACTCATATTAACTCACACATTTGAACAAACTCCTAAAACACACATCTAAATAAGCTTATATATTAATTTTATTTAAAATGAATATTAATAAGATGAATAAAGTGGTGTCTCATATCGGGACGAAGTCAAGAAAGTCAGTTAATGTGACAACCAAAGTTAAAAAGGAGTCAACACTCGGGGTTAGCAGGATCATTTGGTTCGGCTGAGTGGTCTAGCCGATCGGGTCATTGGGCCGATCGGATCTCGAGTCCCTTAGAGTTGACGAAATCTCGAGCTGTATCAGTGACATTCAGAGATGATTCAAGTGTCTTCGCCGAGTGCTATCTCTGATTGGATTAGAGGTCCGATTGGACATGTTGGTCACTTGATTCAATCGGATCATACTCTTTACACAAGTATAATGGCCGAGCGAAGATCGAGCCGAGAAGGTTGCCATTCTTTAGTCGACCCAATCCCATCCATGAGTCGAGGCCGATCATACTACAAAGGGGGACTCAGTCAGTCGGTAGGCTCACCATGTCGAAGGCCCATCAATCTAATGACCTAATATCCCCTTTTGGCATTTTGTGTAACTGTTGTTAGAGAATCAAGGAAATATTCCCTGTGCTATTTGTGCGAGGAAGCTTCTACTCTGTAAAACACAAAAATAGTGGACCCATTTTAAAAAGTTATCAGAGTGTCAGAATGGTCAGTCCTTTTTTGGCAATGCTTCGAGATTCATGTAGAGAGTAAAATTAACATTATAAAAGGGGGTCTCTATATACAGGTGCAGGTACGTTAATACTAACACAAACACTACGCTACACAACCTAAGGCACCCAGATTCCATTGCTCTTTACTACTGTTCATTGTATTTCCTCTCGGACACCTGTTTAACTTGAGCATTAGAATGCCTGAACCGGGGACCTCTCCCTGGCCTGATTATTGATATTTTTTTCCTCTACTTTCTATTTTTGACACACAGGATCATACGACATCTTTAGTTTCTAACGTAGAGTCTTTTCACAGTCAATATCAGAGTCATGTTGTAATGTTTCATCTCCATCAATTTCACACAGGATCAAATTTTGCATCGTCTGTGGGAATCTTCTACTGAATCTGAAATGTAGAGATGGAAAAGACTGGACGACTTACTATAGTTACTTTATCACAAGAAGACGTGGAGATGCTAATAGCTACCCGAGCGCAGAGATTGGTACAACAACAACAAGTAATAGTCGAGCATCTTTTGCGGAACGACCCCGCTATATTAATGACGGGTCCTCACATTGAGCGAGAGACTCGAGTGGAAGGGCGACTAGGTTCCAAACCATTCCTCCTCCTCCTCTGGCGGGCTTCGTGCAAGTACTTACTATTGGTGCAATTGACCTCTAGGGTTTCGATATTTGACAATGCACCCAAGTCTGGTCAGTTTGACCAAGGATTAATCCAACCAGGACTTGATGTTTGGAAAAGAGTAGTCTAGTCAGGACTAGATGACTAGCAAGGAGAAGTCCTAACTGGAGGTTAGGCAAAGTGAAAGTCCTGGTGAGTGAAGCCAGACCTTAGTGAGTGAAGCTAGGTAGTGGAAGTCCTGGTGAGTGAAGTCGAGCTCTAGTGAGTGAAGCTAGGTGGTGGAAGTCCTGGTGAGTGAAGCCAGACCCTAGTGAGTGAAGCTAGGTAGTGGAAGTCCTGGTGAGTGAAGCCAGGTCCTAGTGAGTGAAGCTAGGTAGTGGAAGTCTTGGTGAGTGAAGTCAGGCCTTAGTGAGTGAAGCCAGACCTTAGTGAGTGAAGTTAGGTGGTGAAAGTCCTGGTGAGTGAAGCTGGGTCCTAGTAAGTGAAGCTACGTGAAGGAAGTCCTGGTGAGTGAAGTCAGGCAATGGAAGTCCTAGTGAGTAGAGCTAAGCAACCCTAGGGGGAAATAACCCTAGGTTATATGTGGCCGATTGGTTTCCGGTCGATCACGCGCGGTCGACCGAGTGATCGACCGAACCAGCGAATCTTGAATTCTGTTAACACTATTTTACCTTATCATTTTATTTATTGTGCTAACTTAATGTTACAAGGAAGTTCAGCTAAGTCGACGGGTCGACCAGGTAGCTGACACAAAGTCTAGACTGGTCAACGGGCTGACCGGATGTCTGACACAAGGTAAGTAAAGGTAAGTCACTGGAGGAGAGTGACTGTGAGGACGCATCCCAATTGAGGGACATTAGGCGTTAGTCCAGTTTAGGCCCATTTGAGATCCCTAAACTGAGACATTGACTAGTTCCTGGTCCTAGGACGACATGAACTAACTACTCTACTTTTATATTGTGCTAACACTTGTCTTGTAGTGTATTTTGGACTAAGACATTTGTTGCAGGGTAAGAAAGTAAGCAAAGAAGAAAAGCTGTCTTCGGGTGAACAATACTCGAAGGCACCTTCCATGGCTATGAAAGGCGCCTCTATACTGTTCATAGAAGGCGCCTTTCATGGCTATGGAAGGTGACTTCCACTGGATGAAATTTGGCCGAAGTCTTGGATAAGCACCGATCATTTCGGGATAGATTCTATCACATTGGAGGCACCTTTAAGGCCCTTGGAAGGCGTCTTCTAAGCCCTTTATAAGGCAGTCTCTAGGAGGCTTTGGGACAACAACTACATATGAGCTACTGCGCACATATTTGAGCCTCCGACTATTTCCAATTGCTGCTACGACTCTACTACGAAGCTGCTGAGCCTGACAACTAGTCCGAAGAGTTCCGATCGCGCTCGACAGACAAACATTAACACAAAGCGCCTTGGTTTGATTCCTATGAAGTGTTGGTAAAATTTTGTTATTGAACTTACCTACTATTAAAGGACAAGTGCAGGCTGTTGCACTTACCCTAACTGTTTGTACTCGATTCTCTCTTCCAGGGGTACCAGAAGATATTTTTAGTGGATTTTCCATCGATAGGTCCGCGGGACCTGGGCCTTGGAGTAGGAGTCACCAAAGGCTTCGAATCAAGTAAAAACCACTTGTGTTTTTTTCTGGTGTTGCTTTCGTATTCGCTTTTCGCTGCTTACTCGATAACGATTTTCAACGAACGCTATTCACCCTCCTCTAGCGTTTTCACGATCCAACACTTACGCAGTCAATCAACTTGCCACTTGTGTCGCCCTTCTCGGTCGTGTATCACAGGACATTGTTTCGCACGCCACTCTATTGTATGGGATGAGCGGAAAGGCCCCAAGTATCATCCTCTAGAGACACGCCTGCTCGGGATCTTCGAAAGGGGAAAGACCCAATGTCCAATAGTCCCTCGGAATGGATCAGTATGTCGTTCTTTCGAGAAATTTTGGAGGACAAACTGCCAAGCCACTTTCGACCCTTAATAATAGGAGAGTATGGAGAAGCGACCAACCTAGAGGATCATCTATTGAAATTTGAAAATGCAATCATCCTTTATCAATACACGGATGATGTCAAGTTCTGAGTGTTTCTTATAATTCTTTTAGTCTCTGCACAAAGATGGTTCAATCGACTTTCGACTGAGTTCATTAGCTGCTTCAAGGATTTCTGTAAAGCATTTCTCCACCACTTTGTCAATAGCTGCTGCTACACAAAATCATATTGAGTCTATTTTCCCTCAATAGGGGTTGAAGGAGGCGCTGAGGGCATACATAAAAAGATTAAACCAGGTGGTTATGGATGTCCCTTCGGCCACCCCATAAATCTAAGTGAGTGCCTTCTCTCAAGGACTCACTGATGGGAATTTGATAAAAAAAAAACCCCAGAGACTTCGATTATCTGCTCGAAAGGGAAACTAAATATATCAATGTAGAGGAGGTAGAGTCTGCTCAGAAGAAGGAGGTTGCCATGCTTGCTCCTGTCTCTGCCCCTGAGTGCTAAGCCCCTCTCCCGCCTCGGCCGCACAAAGGACCCCGATCGAGACCCCAACTGCACCACCATGAGCAAAAGCCTAATGTTGTATAGCACGTGGAGGCCGAATAGACACAATTCCTCAAGCTCCTCGATGTTCTACATCTACCATCGTTCAGAAACACACAACACTGAAGAGGGTTATCAGTAAAAGCATGAGATGTGCCGAGCAGCCAACCAAGAGTTTCGTCGACGCTCACCATCTCCCAACAATTGACGCTACTAGCGGCCGAACGAACCACTTAAAAGAGACCACTGAGATGTTGGGCAGCGCTAGAAAGCACCCTAACAGCAAGAGAATAGGGCCTAGACTCTTGCTCGAGTCAAACAGGAGTGTCCCCCGGCTTGGCAAGAAGAAAACCACAATAATGCTACTCAGGGAGATATCAGTATGATAGCAGGCAGGCCAATTGATGAAGAATCCAATCGAGCATGAAAGTCACACGCTTACCGATTGAAAATTCATGCGGTCGGATGCAGCCAAGAGCAAGCATAGGGGCTCGAAATCAACTCCGGTCCCAAGGATTTGGAGGGGGTGGAAGTATTCCATGATGATGCTCTAATCATTAAAGCTGTTATAGCTAATTATAACATACATTGTACCTTTGTTGACATAGGCAGCTCGGTCAACATTATTTTCAAGAAGCCATTCAAGCAATTACAAATAGAGAAGAGTGAGCTTCAGCCTATGGTCACACCCTTGTATGGATTTGATGCGGCGATAAGGAAGAGCCTACTTGGCACGAGTCAATTGCAATGGTGTATGTCAAAATCAAGGTGGTCAACACCAGGGCTTAAGTAAGACTCTGCTGCACCCGCGCGGGAAGCGGTTCATCGGCCAATCGGAGGGATCCTTGTCCGATCGGCATTTGAGTAAACAAGTATAGTTAACCTGGTCGACAGGAGAATAAGCTAAGCTGGCCGAGAGCCTGAGCCGAGCGGGCCACCCATCTGGCTCGAAGAATGGCGTTGGCATTATACACATAATGAATCGAATAAAAGAGGAAAAGATGGATAATTAATAAAGGAAAGATAAAACTAAATAGAACACTCCATCTATCATTAAATGAGAAGAAGACAAGACAAAGATATCATTAAACAGGAGAAAATGGAAGGTCATCAAAAAAGGTATAAAAAGGACATGTCAGGATTAATTCCTAATACAGTTAAATAGATATGTATATATACTCTAGACCTTAATACACAAAAAAGGAAATAAATTCCAACATATAGACCTCAATTCCTAACTTGTAAAGAAAGGAAAGGAATCTTAATAAAAAAGAAAAATATCCACAATCCTAAAATCTCTAAAAGGATTGAAAATCCAAAAATAGAAAAAGATAGAAATTACCAAAAGTAACTAAAATTCCAAAAATCCTAAAATTACCAAAAAAATAAAAATTATTAAAAATATTAATAAAAATCTTTGGATCCTCCTACATCAGTGACCTAGGGTTGAAAAAAACTCATCCTTAAGTTTTGAATAGTATAGCTCGGGAGGAAGATCATCTGACATCAAATTGACAAAATCTACTAACAACTACTGGACTTTCACCTCTTTATAAAAATCGATTGAGTCTCCATAATCTCCTGTGACTAGACAATAGGGTGAATTGACCACATGATCAGAAACAACCACATTCTCCACCTTGTCATCCAACACTTCCTTGACCTTGTAGTGGCCTTTGAATTTCTCCTTCAACGCTTCCTTAGGAAAGACAAAGTAGACTACACAATGTTTATTAAGACCAACATATGTGAATGTCAAGACTAGTTTGGGCCTTGTCTCATGGGAACTTCCAAGTTTCATTTCCTTTGATCCATGAATAACTCATACATGTGTCATTGTGTCAATATTATTCTTCAGTACTAGATTTCTATGTTCAAGTCTTTGGTTTTCTCGTGGTTTATGCAGCAGAATTTCTTTCAGTACCTGAATATATCAAGACATCTGTACTATCCATGTCATCATTATAGCCTCAAGTTGCAATTGATATACCAACTTTCTTTGTTGCATCTATACCTACTTGAAATGTCCGATGAAGACCAATAATGGATAACTCCACCTTGTACCAGAACTTATCTCCAAAAAGATTAGAAGATAAGACTGCATCAAGATTATCAATTGGAGACTCAACATTGTTGGTATTGGGTGCACAACATACAACCCAGAGTTTTGATATAAGACTAAGATTAAAGTTAGGTTAGTTGTGATCTAGCCATTTGTGTCAAGTTTACAGGTGCATGATACTTGACAAGGGACAAAGTTCTATTGAGTGAATCTACGCAGTGACATAGTCCTAGTGAGTGAAGTTAGGCAGTAAAAAAATCCTAGTGAGTGAAGCTAGACAATGGTAGACAACGTTAACTGAAGTCTTGGTTGGAGACCATGCAACAAAATTCCTAGCTAGAGGTTAGGTAAATCAAGTTCAAATGATTAAGGCTTAGTAGATAAAATTCCTAGCTGAAGGTTAGGTGACTCAAGTCCAAGTGATTAAGGCTTGATAGATAAAATTCCTAGATGGATGTTAAGTGAATCAAGTCTAAGTACGTAGAATCAATTGGAAGCTGATTGCTTGGTAAAAATTCCAAGTGTGTGGAATCAGCTAGAAGTTGATTGCTTGATAAAATAGAACTAGACGGTTAAATTTAGTCGAGCAAGTACAAGTAATTTCACATTCTATATCATACTCATTATGTATAATAACTACAGGATAGTATGTTCCATGGTTCTAGGAAATTGAATGGAATTCAGGGGCAACTGGCTAATGATAACTCTCAACGAAGGGATTTTAGAAGGTCTAAGCATAGCTGTGTCAAGATGATTGGAACATACGGGCAACCAGAGTATCTTCAAGGCAACTAGGAGATGACATTATCAACACCTTAAACAAGGTGGTTAAGATAAAGTTTGACTAGGTCGGATGGTGCACGTACGACCAGATAGATAGAAGTTGCAGGCATGTCAGCACCTCTACAGGTGACCAGGAAGGCTTTATGCGATTGGAGGAGTCCTATATAAGGAGTTTTGATGCAAATCTTGAACATCACTTATCTACACAGAATTCACTCTTGTTCTTGTGTTCTAAGTGCTCCTTCACCTTCTATCCTGTGACACACTGCAACACACGCTTCATTTCTGATCGATGTTATCTAGAGTAACATTTTTATTTTAGTATTTCCTTAATTTGTTTTATTGTGCTTAAACTTTTTAGATACTTTTTTGGTAAGAGTTTCTCCACTTAGGAGAAATTAGAAATAAGAATCACATTTTATATCTACTATGTGTTTATACTTCTAGTTTGATTGATTAACTTGCATGCTTAAACTGTTAGCTAAATACATCTGTATACTTTTATTGCCTTTGTCTTACTTAGCTTGATTGAATCAATCTAAGTCTAATTTATCTCTGCTATGCTTACTCTGATTGATTCAATTGTTTTAAATTATTATTTGCTCATTTTAAAATTTTTAATGCTATTCAATCCCCTCTAGCATCAATTTCAGTCCTATAATTTGGTATCAGAGCATCTTGAGCTAATAAAAACTAGAAAAGCTTGGCTAGTTGCATGTCTAGGTTGGGTTTTCCTACTTAGTGCATCTAGTCATAGCATAAGTTATCTCACCTTATTCTAAGGCTAGTTAAACCAAAGTATTGTATTAATGTTGGCTTAGCCCCTATTTCTTAAAAAAACTTTATCTAAGGAAGTGACCATTGTTTTGATACTCAAGAAGACCGTTGTGTCTCACTAAGACCTAGAAGCTGATTTTAAAAACTCTTGCTAAATTTACCCATAGCAAAACCTAAATCTAATATAGGACGAACTTTATGCTCTGAATCAGGGATAAACAATCAATTGATTAATAATCCAAGCCTAGCCCATACCTAAATCCAAATCCAAAGAACAACCATACTAAACCCAAACCAAACTTATGTCTTGTCTTAAGCCTTAATACAACTTGAACAAATATTGAGAAATGACTTTGCAAGAAGGTTTTAGCACAACCCACCCTCTTCTTTTCTATAACAAAAGTTTTGCCAATTTTGGAGGAAAAAGATGGAAGACATTCTTCAGACCAACTCAGAATGTAGGAGAAAGATGTAAGTAATGGAATCAACTTGCCAAGAGACACAAAAGGTGAGTTATACAAGTTTGAATCATGGACAAGCAACATGAAGGAGGCAGCCCAATTAAATACAAAAACAACTACTATAATTCTTTGTGGTCTAACTCAAGTTCAACTTGAGAAAGTTGGACCATTTAAAGATATAAAAGTACTTTGGAAATGTTGGTTAGTCCTAAGAAAATCGTATCGGTTCCACTGTACAAAATTTATTTGTACAAGTGTCGAACCTTTCCTTAAATAACCTATTGTGTTCTTTAAAAGTTAAATTAGGAATCGCAGATGGAACTTAACATCATTGATTCCAAATTTAACTTATCTGTTCTTAATGGTTTAGATTTGAATCGCAAGCGGAACTTAACACTATTGATTCAAATCTACCTAAGTTATTAATTCCATAAATATTAATTTCCAAAATTGGCTTCGAGTACTGCATGGTGAGGCACATGACCTTCTTGGATATGGGAGCAACCACCACCGCCTAGGCAAAGCCTTTTAAGGAAAACTAATATTTATTTCCTTAAATAACTCTAGGTTAACCAAAAAGAACAATCGAATCACAAATTCGAAAAAGAAGAAAACACAAACTCGGAAAAAAACTATTTCGAAAACTCTAGAATCATATGCCTCTTGTGTTTAGTATTTCCATAAATAACTATACAAAGAAAACTAATATGATGCGGAAAATAATTACTAGTTATACCTTTCTTTGTAAGCAAAAATAACCTCTTGATTTTCTACCGTATTCCTCTTCTAACCTCGGACGTTGTGTGGGCAACGATCTTCCGAGACGAGAACCACCAAGCACCTTCTTCTTCCTTCTAGGTTTCGGCCACCAAAAACTCCTCCAAAGATGAAGAGGTTCGGCCACCACCAAGCTCCAAGGGATGCTAGAAATATTGCCTCCTTTTCTCTCCTTCTCCAAGCAAGATCCGGCCACCGCAAGGACTCCAAGGAAGAGATGTGGTTCGGCCACAAAGTGGAGAGAAGAGAAAAGAGAAAGAGATGTTGGCCGGCCACACCAAGGAAGAGAGGGAGAGAAAAAGAAATAGAGTCGTTCTCCATGAAGACACCTTTACCCCCTCTTTTATAATCCTTGGTCTTGGCAAAAAAGGAAATTTTAATAAAAACTTCCTTAATTCTTTTGCCATGAAAAAGAAAATTTAATTAATTAAAAATCAATTTTATTTTCTCAATTCATATGGCCGGCCACACTAAAAATCTCCAAGCAAATAAAATTTTAAACACAAATTAAAACTTCCTTATTTGCTTCCGGAAATTTATAAAAATTTTTCCAATAATTTTTATCCCTTCATGATTGGTTAGTAAAAAGGAAATTTTATAAATTAAAATCTTTCTTTTAAACATGTGGATAAAAAGAAAGTTATCTCTAAAAAATTAAAATCTCTTTCAATCTACAAATAAGGAAAGATATCAAATCTTTTCTTAATCTCTTGTAGAAACTTATAAAAGAGATATTTAATTTTTAAACTTTCTTTTAAATCATGAACATGGTTAAAAAAGGAAAGTTTTCTCAAAATTAAAATCTCCTTTCAATCTACAAACAAGGAAATATTTCAAATCTTTTCTTAATCTTTTGTAGAAGGCTATAAAAGAAAAAATTTAAATTTTAAACTTTCTTTTAAAACCATGATATCCACATAAGAAATAATTTTAATAAAAATCCTTTATTAATATGATGTGGCCGGCCACCTAAGCTTGGGTTCCAAGCTATTGGCCGGCCACCTTAAGGCTCAACCTTTAGGCTTGGCCGACCCTAAGCTTGAGCTTCAAGCTTGGCTTGGCCGTCCCCTATTGGTTGGGTAAGAAGGTGGGTATGTGGTGAGTATAAATCTCTATATACAATAGGCTACGATAGGGACTGAGGGGAGGAATTGGTTTTGGTCTCCCGATGAAATTAAGCATCCCGTGTTCGCCCCGAACACATAACTTAATTTCATCAATAATAATTCATTCCACTAAAGAACTATTATTGAACTACCGCACCAATCCCAAATTACATTTTTGGGCTCCTTCTTATTATGAGTGTGTTAGTCTCCCTGTGTTTAAGATGTCGAATGCCCACTAATTAAGTGAGTTACTGACAACTCATTTAATTAATATCTTAGTCCAAGAGTAGTACCACTCAACCTTATCGTCATGTCGGACTAAGTCCACCTGCAGGGTTTAACATGACAATCCTTATGAGCTCCTCTTGAGGACATTATCAACCTAGATCACTAGGACACAGTTTCCTTCTATAATCAACAACACACACTATAAGTGATATCATTTCCCAACTTATCGGGCTTATTGATTTATCGAACTAAATCTCACCCATTGATAAATTAAAGAAATAAATATCAAATATATGTGCTTGTTATTATATTAGGATTAAGAGCACACACTTCCATAATAACTGAGGTCTTTGTTCCTTTATAAAGTCAGTATAAAAAGAAACGACCTCTAATGGTCTTACTCAATACACTCTAAGTGTACTAGTGTAATTATATAGTTAAGATAAATTAATACCTAATTACACTACGACCTTCCAATGGTTTGTTCCTTTCCATCTTGGTCGTGAGCTACTGTTTATAATTTATAAAGAACCGATAACACGATCTTCTGTGTGTGAGACCACACACTATGTTATCTACAATATAAATTAATTGAACATCTACATTTGGTATATATAAATGTAGACACTTGACCAATGTGATTCTTATTTTTAGATAAATATTTATACCAAAAGCTAGACTTTTAGTATACATCCTAACAGGAAAAACCTAAGTGCAGAAAATGAAGAAGCAAAATCAGAACAAATAAATTGCACTACTCTTAAGGACGAATAAGAGGACTTAACCAATGAAGCTCAACCCGAGTCAGAATTTGAACTTGAGTTAAAATCTGAGCCCGAATAAGAATTTGAGCCCAAACTAGAATCTGGAAAAGGTAAATAAAGGTAATTGACTTAGGTAACATCCCTTTAAATTTGAATTTATTTATTAAGAAAAATTTGTATGTTGAAAATTCCTTATCTAATTTACTTAGCATGAATAAATTGTGTGCTACTAGCTATAAAGTAAATGTCCTTTAACTAAGTACATTGAAGAATTAAACTTAAAGTTATTAGAAATTAAGAAAGATGACATGTTCACACCTAACCTAGCTTATTACTCATACAAGTGTTCTACAATACAACAAGAAGACATTTTTAGACGAAGTAAGAAATTATGTCATAACCATTTAGGATATAATCCACATTGGATCCCCAAATATCATGTTCATTATATGGATCAAACTCATATTAACTCGAGTTCAAACCTAGGAGAAGATAGAAACTTTTGGACGAAAAAAAATAAACCTCCAATTTAAGGGGAGCCAACTTGTAGTTTTACTCAGACTAGGATTTAGATCTTGTTAGGTTTAGCTAATTAGACTTATTTTGACTTGTCTAGTGTTAACTTCTTAACTTCATTTATTGATGCTTAGTTTATTTGTCAAAAGATACATGATTACATATTTTATTGACATTATCTCATTTAATTTCAAAGCTACATACCTACTTGACTTTACTTAATCTCATTACTTACATAAGAATTCATTTAAAAAAGATTTAAATTACTAACTTAAAAGCTTGCTTAATTTATTCACTAGTTCATTCAAAGTCTAAGTAACTCTTATTTTATTCAAGTTAAATACGCATTTGTTTACTTACTCTTTTGTAAGCTATAGTCATCATTCTTCGAAGATTTCATGATCATTAAGCGTACTATGTTTGACTTACTTATCAGATATTTGAGCCTACATGAGATGATTCTAAGCCTATTGCCTACTTAAAGCTTACTTATCTACATGACCATTCAAAAGCCTATTAATTATTTAAGTCATGTTAAGTTAATTATCATTTAAAAACATAAGTTATAAAGTCTTGTTATAAATTTGATGCTTACATGCTTGATTAATTCTTAGACTTAGCTTGACCTATATGAACTCACATTGATTTGTAGTGACCTTTAGTTGACTAGTTTTAACCTTTATGTTGACTTGGAGAATGCCTGATCGTATTTTCAATATTACTTATGTTGACTACTCTATTTGCAAGTCCTACTTGATTACTAAATGTCTTTAGTCTACTTACTTTCAATTATACTTGTTTAGACTTCATGTGATTTCAATGTTGTTATGCTTACTTGACATAAATTCAATCTTATTAATTCATCACCTATCTAATGTCATCGAAGCTTATTTACTTAAAAATTGTTTATCTAATTGTACAAAATGCTTCTAAACTTATACAACCTTGCTCAATATTTTAAGCATACTTGTATGACTTTATTTTTAACTATGATTTGACTATGGTTTGACTTAAACTCTATTTATAATTGCAAATGAATTATTATTGTATCTATTTGATTTATTATTACACTTGACTATATACAATTTCATTCCTTTATTTACTCTAGTTTTGTAATTTGACCATATGAAAAAGGGGAAGAAACGTAAAGGTTAGAGTCTGAAAGGTAAAGGATTAAAGTATAAAGTTGCTTCTTTAAATTTGTTTCTTACTTTCAATTTTAATTCCTTATCTAATTAAGGGGAGCAATAATTAAAGGGGAGTTATATTTCATTTATTATATTTCCACTTGGTTATATTCATGTATGAATGCACTAACCTTATTTTATTTCTCATGCAATGAATATAAATACAATTTCCAATTTCTAATTTTGATTATTATTTACTAATTCTAACTTAGTTTTAATATTATTAAAAATGGAGAGATTATTAATGGTGTTAGGTGCACAACTTACAACTCATAATTTTGATACATGACTAATGTTAAAGTTATGTTAGTTGTGATCTAATTATTTATGGCAAGTTTACAGGTGCAAGATACTTGACAAGGGATAAAGTCCTAGTGAGTGAAACTAGATAGTGACGAAGTTCTAGTGAGTAAAGTTAGACAATGAAAAAATTTCAGTGAGTGAAATCAGACAATGAAAAAATCTTAATTAAATTATAGTATTAAATATATAAAAAAAAATTAAATTAAAATATTTTTTCAAATATATGCATGTCTTATATCACAACCTTATTCTAGAATTGAAGGGTCATTATTATGGTAGCGCTATTTAACAAGTTAATAACTAAGAAAGAGAAACAGGCGACTACGTCTCCTTTAACTTCTTTTGTTTTTTTAATTAAATTTGCCTACATTGCATGCGTCCTAACGCCATGGAGGCCGGCGCAAGCCAGGAAGTTAACGCAACAAGGAAAGAAGGAAGCAACGAGAAGGCTGCAGACTGCCAGACTGGGGATCAGGGCATATACGAATACGACAGATAGAGACAAATTGGAGGCATTGCAAATTGCAATTGCATCGATAACGAGGATGAGAGTGACATCGGAATATGTATATATAATTATTGTGGAGATCAAATAAAAGAGGAAGGAGGTATTGCGTGGTGCATGGCGTCCGTCGGTAGCGGCGTCGGTGGCGCCGCCTGATCCTTTGTATTTATCACAGGATTATGCTCATTCCGCCTAGCTAGCTCTTGGATTTGTACGTACCTTGTGTGCTGTGGACGGTGACATTGATTTTTACAATTTATCAATCTGTCAGTTTGTTTATATTTGCTGATCATTCTTTACTTGCCACTTCGAGACATTAATGCATCACGCTTAGCGTGCAACTTGTAATTGGGGATTGGCTAATGTTAAGGGAGGAGACCATTTCAAGGCCAACAATATCCCTTTAGGACCAACAGCTGCAAGAAAGTGAAAGGCTATTTTTCAGGAGAAGACAAAGGAATTGTACAATAAATAATACGATCGAATTAAAGAAAAAGTACGGACATGTTGTTAAATATCTGGCCCAGCTTGGTGCTTCTACACAAATTCATAATTAATGCACCACAGCCAACAATCAAAATAGAAGGCTGTAAACAGAAGGCAAAGCCCAGCCACCAACCATCCCCAATCCAAATGCTGTAATAAGCAGCAGCACCAGTTTTAGTCGAACAACATCAGAAATTCAACCAAAACAAATTCATCTAGAGTACTTTTCATCTCGGCATGCAACCATGCTCAATTCACCTAGAAACTAACCCACCGACTGAAATCAGATTCAGATTTTTAAAATCCATTATCGGCTAGTATCAACTCCAGAACAACTTTCCTATTTCAGCAAGTTTAAGAAATGATATCGACAACTTCAACTTTCAGTAGGACTCCTTGTTTCGATATAGTATCATAAAGCAATCAAAATCGTACGGGCAAAAAATCATTGTGTAATAATTTCACAACATTCAAAAACTAGCATATTACTACCAGTTACTCAAATGTAGAACTTCATAGAACTAGAGAATCCAAAGTGTCCAGCATAAGTTGATATTCAACCATTCATCATTGGCACACAACTGACTACCAAAAGAGTTCTAATTCAGCATGTTGAAATGCATGTGATACGGCGAGCAATGGAGGGGCCCAAAAGGAAAGGGTGAGAAGGATCAAGGTCATATAGTGGTTAAAAGTCAAGATGATGTGACAGTCAATAGTCAAGCTGACTGGGCAGTCAAAGTCAAGCATATGTGGTAGTCAGAGGTCAGGCAGACTTGTCAATCAAGGGGCAAAGTAGTTGAAAGACCAAAGGAGACGACAGACAAAACGCAGGGTACAGGTCGGGATCGGCAGAGCTGTTTAAAGGCAACTCGATCTACAGGCCTACGGTCGAGGGCCAGGAAATACAAAACGATGGGTATAGGTCGGGATCGGCAGAGCTGTTTAAAGGCAGCTCGATCTACAGGCCTACGGTCGAGGGCCAGGAAATACAAAACGTAGGGTATAGGTCGGGATCGGCAGAGCTGTTTAAAGGCAGCTCGCTCTACAGGCCTACGGTCGAGGGCCAGGAAATACAAAACGCAAGGTACAGGTCGGGATCGACAGAGCTGTTTAAAGGCAGCTCGATCTACAGGCTTACGGTTGAGGGCCAGGAAATACAAAGTTTAAAGGCAGCTCGATCTACAGGCTTACGGTTGAGGGCCAGGAAATATAAAGCGCAGGGTATAGGTCGGGATCGACAGAGCTGTTCAGAGTCAGCCCGACTGGCAGGTGACGCTTAGAGGCTGGATCCGGTGGGAGGATGCGAGGCAGATACAAGCCACAATAGATCGGATGAGCTAAGCCGTGCAGGAGTCGGAGAATCACAATTGTCCGTCAAGGGGTAAACATCACATACCAGCGATATGTGCAAAGGCGGATGTTTCTAAACGAAAAGATGTCCTCATAACCAATAGCAGCTTGACAGATGTCCCTCATTACAAGACAAAACCTATGTGTAAAGGCGGAGGTTTCGAAACGAAAAGATGCTTTCACAACCAATGGCAGCACGACAGGTGTCCGGGACTACACGACAAAGCCCAGAGTCTAACGCTTTCTGAGGTGCTTGCAGGTTCTAGAAGCGAGGCGAAAGGAGGAGGATTCTTCGTACGCGGGTACGCTCATTCGTCACTTTTTTCCACAATTTCTTACTTTCGATCATTTTTTCTCTATGTTTTTCTGGGGAAAAGTACCTGACTTGAGCGTCGGAGGGCCTGACCCGGGGACTTTTTCCCTGGGGTTTTGGTCTCTAACGAAGGAGAGGAGGGGATCGTCTGAGTGTGTGCAGGGGCCTGCAGCAGCGTCAGCTACCCGTGGGAGCTGGATCACCCACGACTTTCCGTCAACATCTAGGCCGCTGTGACCAGCCTTCGTCCGACTCAGCTTCCGGACAGGATCAAATTTGGCACCGTCTGTGGGAAACACAACAGCTTGATCTGAAGCGTGAAGATGGAGGACTCTGGTCGAAGTTCCGGCAGGAGGATTAATGTTACCATGACCGCGGGGGAGTACGAGCTCTTTAAGGAGGTCAAAAAGCGAGCCGCCTCGGAGAAACAAGGAACAGTTTCACGACCTCGCCTAGCGCCTGAAGCGTCCAAAGAACCAGCTCCTGTCTCCGACAGGGGCTCAAAGAGGAAGCAACCAGAAGAACTCCCTCGTACTTCATTCCGAGAGCCTCGCTGCAACTATCATCAACCCGGACCTCGCGAGCATAATCCGAAGAAAGAAGAGCCGCAGGCGTCGGTGGCGGAAAGCTTTCTACATCCACCCCGGGATTCAGGAAAGGGGAAAACTATAATCTCTGCCAAAGATCTGTCCGAAGACCCGGATGACAAGGTACCCTTCTCGGCTCAGATCTTGAGGGTGTTAGAGTGTATACTAAAAGCCTAGCTTTTGGTATAAACATTTATCTAGAAATAAGAATCACATTGGTCAAATATCTACATTTATGATAAATGTAGTTGTTCAATTAATTTATATTGTAGATAACATGGTGTGTGGTGTCACACACAGAGGATCATGTTATCAGTACCTTATAAATTATAAACAGTAACTCACGACCATAATGGAAAGGAACAAACCATTGGAAGGTCGTAGTGTAATTAGGTATTAGTTTATCTTAACTATATAATTACACTAGTACACTTAGAGTGTATTGAGTAGGACCATTTGAGGTCGTTTCTTTTATACTGGCTTTATAAAGAAACAAAGACCTCGGTTATTATGGAAGTGTGTACTCTTAATCCTAATATAATAACAAGCACATATATTTGATATTTATTTCTCTAATTTATCAATGGGTGAGATTTAGTTCGATAAATCAATAAGCCCGATAAGTTGGGAAATGATATCACTTATAGTGTGTGTTGTTGATTATAGAAGGAAACTGTGTCCTAGAGATACTAGGTTGATAATGTCCTCAAGAGGAGCTCATAAAGATTGTCATGTTAAACCCTGCAGGTGGACTTAGTCCGACATGATAATAAGGATTAGTGGTACTACTCTTGGACTTAGATATTAATTAAATGAGTTGTCAGTAACTCACTTAATTAGTGGACATTCGATATCTTAAACACAGGGAGACTAACACGCTCATAATAAGAAGGAGCCCAAAAATGTAATTTGGGATTAGTGCGGTAGTTCAATAATAGTTCTCTAGTGGAATGAATTATTATTGATAAAATTAAGTTGTGTGTTCGGGGCGAACACGGGATGCTTAATTTTATCGGGAGACCAAAACCAATTCCTCCTCTCGGTCCCTATCGTAGCCTCTTATTTATAGAGTACTATACCCACCTATACCCACCTTCATACCCATGTTATAGGGGCCGGCCAAGCTAGCTTGAGGATCAAGCTAGGGCCGGCCAAACCATTGGTTCATGGGTGGCCGGCCCTAGCTTGAACCCAAGCTTAGGTGGCCGGCCCTATTTAATTTAAAAAGAATTTTAATTTTAAAATTTTCTTATGTGAAAGATATAATTTATTGAAGTGATCAAAAATTAAAATATCTCTTTTATAAGTCTCTACAAAAGATTAAAGAAAGATATTAAATCTCTTTCCTTATTTGTAGATTAGAAAGGATATTTTATTTCTCTTCTTTATAAATTATTCACATGTTGAAAAATTAAAATTATAGAAATTTCTTTTTATAAACCAATCATAAAAGGGATAAAAATTATTGGAGAAATTTTTTATAAAATTTCTGGAGACAAATTAGGAAGTTTTAATTAATTAAAACTCTCCTTGTTTTGTTTTTTAAAGTGGCCGGCCATTGTGTTTAAAAGAAGAAAATTGTTTTAATTAAAATAATTTTTCTTTACATGGCAAAAGAATTAAGGAAATTTTGTAATTAAATTTCCTAATTTGCTAGGCCAAGGAATATAAAAGAAGAGGTGAGGGTGCCTTCATGGGAACAACCTCTATTATTTTCTCTCTCTTTTTTCCTTGGTGTGGCCGGCCATCCTCTACCTTTCTCTTCTCTCTTTTGTGGCCGAAACTTATCTCTTGCTTGGAGTTCTTGTGGTGGCGGATACTACTTGGAGAAGAAGAAGAAGAAGGAGAGAAAGCTTGTATCCCTTGGAGTTTGGTTGGTGTTTTGTTCTTCGTCCTTGGTGAAGCTTCTTTGTGATTGGCCGAACCTAGCTAGGAGAAGAAGAAGGTGCTTGGTGGTTTCTCATCTCGGAAGATCGTTGCCCACACAACGTCCGAGGTTAGAAGAGGAATACGGTAGAAGATCAAGAGGTTTTTCTACAAGGTATAACTAGTAAATTTTATTTCCGCATCATGCTAGTTATTTATGGAAATAATACCAAATACAAGAGGCTTACGTTCTAGAATTTCGAATATGTTTTTTTCGAAGTTGTGTTCTTTTGTTTCTTTCTTTTCCTTGTGATTTGATTGTTCTCTTTGGTTAACCTAAAGTTATTTTAGGAAATTAAATATTAGCTTTCTATTAAAGGTTTTGTCTAGTCGGTGGTGGTTGCTCCCATATCCAAGAAGGCCATGTGCCTCGCCACGTCAGTACTGGGAACCTTTTATGGAAATTAATATTTAATGGAATTAATAACTTAAGGAGACTTGAGTCGAACGTGTTAAGTTCCGCAGGAGATCCAAGTCAAAAACCTAAAAGAACAAATAGATTAAGTTTTGGATCAAACGTGTTAAGTTCCGCAGGCGATCCAAAATTTAATTTAAAAGAACACATGGTAGCTAGGAAAAGGTTCAGATCTTTGTACAAAATTTTTGTACAGTGGAACCTATAGGTTTTCCGAGTAGCAACCAACAGAGGGAAAACCTACCAAGGGGTTATCGGGCCCCAAACATCGGAGAATACGATGGAAGTAAAGATCCGGAAGATCATCTGCGAAAGTTCAAGAACGCGGCTATGTTGTATCAATACAGCGATGCTATTAAATGCCGAGTATTCCTACATACCCTGTCGGGTTCGGCGCAGAAGTGGTTCGATGGATTGCCCCTAGAGTCCATCAATCGCTTCTTGGATTTCAAAACGACCTTCTTACGTCGTTTCGCCAGCAGTCATAAGTATAAAAAAATCGACCACTGTCTTTTCGCTCTTAAACAGGGTCCGACCGAGCCTTTGCGAAGCTATATCAATCGGTTCAGTCAGGTGGCCAATGACGTCCCCTCCGCCACCTTAGAAATACTGATGAGCGCCTTCTCCCACGGATTGCTAGAAGGGGAATTCTTCATGGACCTCATCAAAAACCCCGCCCGAAGTTTTGATGATGTGGTGGAGAAAGCTTCTTGCTACATCAAAGTGGAGGAAGCTCAGGTAGCTAGGAGTAAGGCCGAAAAGACAGTGGCTCCTGGCAACCGACCTGAAAGGAGAGCACCACAGCCAGCTAAGCCTCTTCAGCGCGTTCAACCCAGGCCTGTCCCTCAGCCCGCTCAGGGAGTCAGACCAGCTCCGCGAGTTGCTGCCATACACGCGCCCAGGCCTGGACCAAGGGGAGTACCATATTGCACATATCATCAGTCCAGGACGCATGATCTCAGTAACTGCTTCCAATTCGCCCGTGACTCCAGGCGAGTTGTAGAGCAGGGCTTGCCTCCCCCGGAGTTAGCGCCCCAAATACAGAGAATGGAGGAAGAACGGGCCGCAGCCGGACGTGCTCATCAGACCCGGCCCGACCTAGCCGGTCCTTCTAACCAAGCTGGTCCCGTGGAAGACCGAAGAGATGTCGGGGAGCTGGAAAACCGGGGTAACGCTGCTGTACGAGAGATCGGCATGATTTCAGGAGGGTCCACTGACGGGAACTCAGGCCGAGCCCGTAAGTCACACGGTCGGTGGTTATATGTGGGAGTTGTGGGGTGCAGCCACGAGCAGGCGTCTGGCCCTGTTATTAGCTTTGGGCCACAAGATTTGGAGGGCCTGGAACTACCCCACGATGATGCTCTCATAATCAAGGCCGTTATTGCTAACAGCCGAGTGGCTCGGGTCTTTGTGGATACCCGGAGCTCGGTCAATATTTTGTTTAGAGCCACGTTCGAGGAGATGCAGATTGATGCCGCCGAGCTCCAACCCGTAACTACTTCTTTATACGGGTTCACAGGTAACGAAGTCAAGCCCATGGGTCAGATTAAGCTGGCCATATCCATGGGCACTGAGCCATTGATGCGCACCAGGAGGAGCACCTTTATAGTGGTAGATTCTCCTTCCTCCTACAATGTCATCCTGGGAAGGCCAGCTCTGCATGAGTTCAGGGCTGCTGTCTCCACTTTTCACCAGAAGATTATGTTCCCGGTCGGCGAGTGGGTCGGAGAAGTCAAGGGAGAGCAGAAGGTGTCTCGTAGTTGCTACATCGATATGGTCCGGGTGGAGGCACGCAAGAGCAGGAGGACTCAGGATGGTGGTGTGCACGCTATCCAAGAGGAGCCTCTGCCTATTGCCGAGGAGCCTATCCCTTGGGAAGAGATTCAGTTGCATACTGACAGAGCAAAGAGCATCACGCGCATTGCTAGTGACTTACAGCCGGAGCTTAAGTCGGAGCTGATACAGTGTCTGACCCGTAATAGAGACGTTTTTGCTTGGTCCCCGGAAGAACTGCCCGGAGTCAAACCAGAGATAGCCGAGCACAAGTTGCATTTAATACCTGAAGCCAAGCCAGTCAAGCAGAAGAAGAGAAATTTCTCTGCCGACCAGAATAAAATTATCCGAGCTGAAGTGGATCAGCTCAAGAAGGAGGGACATGTTCGGGAGGTGCAATTCCCGTCCTGACTTTCTAACGTTGTATTAGTAAAGAAGCCTAACAACAAGTGGAGGGTGTGCATAGACTTCCGTGACCTCAATAAAGCCACCCCCAAAGACTGTTATCCTCTCCCGCGGATCGATCAGATGGTGAATTCAACTGCTGGCTGTGAGAGGATATGCATGATGGACGCTTATCAAGGATATCATCAGATACCCTTAGCTAGGGAGGATCAGGAGAAGGTTAGCTTCATAACGGCTGATGATACTTTCTGCTATACGGTCATGCCATTTGGACTTAGGAATGCTGGGGCCACCTACCAAAGGATGATGGACAAAATCTTTCGGAGTCAGATCGGGCGGAACGTTGAAGTCTATGTTGATGACATCTTAATCAAGTCCCCCCTGGCGTCCAATCTAATAAAAGATGTAGAAGAAACCTGTGGGACTCTGAGACAATATGGTGTAAAGCTGAATCCTCTGAAATGTCTGTTCGGGGCCAAAGGAGGGAAGTTTCTGGGATATCTGGTGACTGAACGAGGGATAGAAGCTAATCCTGAGAAGGTTCAAGCACTCCGAAATATGCAGATCCCTCAGAATCTGAAGGAAACGCAGAAGTTAGTAGGCAGGATAACGGCGCTGTCCAGATTCATCTCCAGATCTGCAAATCGAGCCGTGCCCTTCTTCAAAGTGCTCAGGAAAGCAGCCAAGTTTCAGTGGACGGAAGAGTGCACACAGGCCTTTGAGGAGCTAAAGCAATACCTGGAATCTTTACCATCGTTGTTCAAACTTGCTGCTGGAGAACCCCTTTGGGTCTATTTATCAGCCACCCCCGAGGTTGTGGGGGCTGTGCTAGTTAAAGAGCAGGACAATGTACAACGACTAGTGTATTTTAACAGCCATCTATTGAAGGAGGCTGAGTCTCGGTACACAGCCCTGGAGAAGTTGGTTTACGGACTTGTTCTCATGGCTCGACGCCTCCGACCATATTTTTTGGCGCATCCTATTACCGTCCTGACAAACAGTACAATGGGTCGAGCTCTCACCAAGGTGGAGGTAGCATGGGCGACCGAGCTAGGGGAATATGATATACAGTATCATCCCCGAACCGCGATCAAGGCACAGGCCCTGGCGGATTTCTTGACAGAGGTTTATCAAGCGGATTCGGAGGAGGTTTGGAAAGTTTATGTAGACGGGTCGGCTACCCATCATGGAAGTGGTGTAGGTGCACTTCTAATATCTCCGCAAGGAGACATTATGCAGCTGGCTGTACGGCTAAATTTCAGAGTTACCAACAATGAGGCAGAATATGAAGCCCTATTAGCAGGTCTGCAAGCAGCTCGGCATGTGGGGGCAAGCCGAGTCATAATATATTCAGATTCGCAGCTAGTCACTCAACAGGTGACCGGACATTTTGAGGTAAACAACGAAAAGATGCAAGTTTACAAGGAAGCCTATGAGAAGATGAGGAAAGATTTTAAAGAAGTCACAGTCACTAAGATTCCCAGGGCTGAAAATGAAAGAGCGGATGAATTAGCTAAAATAACCAGCTCCCTGACCACTTAGGTACTTGACAGATCTATAGCACAGACCTTCCTTGTAGCTCAGATAGATCTACAAAATAACCTGGGAGGAGTAATTGATTGGAGGGCACCCATAATAAATTTCCTCCAGTAAGGAATAGTACCAACCAACCTAGAAGAGGCGCGTATGCTCAGGAGACAGGCCCATTCTTATGTTATTATTGGAGATCAACTGTACAAAAGGTCTTTCTCCAGACCTCTGCTCAAGTGCTTGAATATGGAAGAAGCAGATCAGGCCTTGTGGGAGATACATTTGGGCTACTATGGAAATCATGCAGGCGGAAGAACGCTGGCTCGGAAAGTACTACTGGCCGGGTATTTCTGGCCTACCTTGTGAAAGGATGCACAGAAGCTGGTGAATACTTGTTTGTCATGCCAGAAGTATCAGAACTTGACTCACCGACCCACAGAGCTGCTGAGAACTTCTATAGTGTCTTGTCCATTTGACCAATGGGGTATGAATATTGTAGGACCTTTCCCGATGGCTACAGGGCAAAGACGCTTTTTATTGGTAGCAGTAGATTACTTCTCCAAGTGGGTAGAGGCGGAAGCTCTGGCCAGAATTACTGAAGATGCGGTGATCCAGTTCTTGTGGAAGAATATCTTTTGTAGATTCGGCTTACCTCATAAGTTAGTGTCGGACAATGGCAGACAATTTCAGGGACGCAAGATACAAAATTGGTGCAAGGGGTTCGGCATAACTCAGGCCTTTACTTCAGTGGCTCATCCTCAGAGCAATGGTCAGACAGAGGTAGTCAATCGAGAAATAGTGCGAGGGCTCAAAGTCAAGCTGGATCACACGGGAGGCAATTGGGTGGACGAGCTGCCGAGCATTTTGTGGGCTTATCGTACGACACCCCGAGAAAGTACAGGTCTGACACATTTCCATTTAGTATATGACAATGAAGCAGTGGTACCTCTGGAGGTCGGGATACCATCCGTCAGAAGAATAATGTATGACGAAGGGAACACAGAGCGACGGCTGGCCGAACTAGATTTCATCAGCGAAATTCGCGAACAAACAGCTGCCAGGCTGGAAGCCTATAGACAAAGGATGAGATAGAACTATAATAGAAGCGTGATCCCCCGATTCTTCGGAGAAGGAGACCTATTCTGGAAGCAGGTGAAGCCCTTAGGGGAAGTGACAAAGTTGGCGCCTCAATGGGACGGACCATACAAAGTTATCAAGAAATTGGCATCAGGGGTCTATTATTTGTAGGATGCTCAAGGAAGGAAGCTAGACCGACCTTGGAGTGCTAACTACCTACGGCCCTATCGGGTTTGAGGGGTGATGACTCTGTTCGTGTAAGCCATGTCAGGCGAAGGGCCTGGAGACAGTAGGATAGTCAAGTAAAAACTCAAAGATAAGTATGTACATGTAAAAATCTCATCAGTTTAAGCAGTTAGTACAGATCATTTAAAAAGGGCAAAGATCTCATCTGGAAAGCCTTGAATGATCTTGTCTTGATCCAAGAAGTCTGCGGGAGGGATGGAGTTCAAGAGGTTCTGTGCGTAAAGTTGTCGGATAACTCCAGCCGCCGTGTATGGTACAGTTGCAGAAAAGCGTGCCCCGGCCTGGGATAAAAATTTAGGAGAGCTCAGATATGACATTCGACTTCGCAGGCAACGATCATTCTCTCCTTCTTGATAGACCGCCAGGGCAGTAGATACCCCCGTCAAAGCCGCCCGAGACTGGGATAGTTCCGCCCTCAGAGTCCTCAGTTCAGCTCCTTGAATTTCCAACTGAGCTGCCTGAACCTCCAATTTATTGTTCCTCTCCTGCAGAAGGGTATCCTTGGACTGTATTTCCTGAGCCTGGTGGGCTAGTTGTTGCTGATACCCTGCCTCAGATGCATCTCTCTCCTCCTTCAAAGCTTGGAGCTCATCCTTGACCTGTACTAGGGACCTTTTCTGCCGGTTGGTCTGATTGGTTAAGGCTTGGATTTCTGCTCGCAATGCATAACTAGCTTGGGCTGGGTCATTCAGTTGCCGCTCTAATTCAGAGACTCTCTCTCGGAGTTCTTTGCATTGATAATGGAGGTCGTGGAAAGATTGGTTTAGAACTAAAGATTCTGCATGAGTCTGGATGGAAGATATAACCTTCAGTTGAGACAAACTAATAACAAGTGTAAAGTAAGGAGTACTTACTTTACCCCAGGACTTCGAGAACCTCTCCATCTGGACTAATGGCGACGCGCTATCCATTTGACTCATGCTCTCTACCCACAAACTGCCGAGACAGCCTTTCATCATCAGAATGCTCGTGGGGACGTCATGTCGCCGAGCTAAAGCATCTTTAGAAGGGATAGTGGTTTTGTAACGATAGCGGGCGGAGGAGGAAGGTCGAGAAGGGCCGGCGGCAGAACCAGGAGGAGCAGGAAGTGGCCCTGGAATGTGCTTAGTTGGCGCTGTGTCATGATGCTCGCTTGAGCTAGTTTCCTCAGCAGGGGTAGGGGCGGAGCGGAATGCCGCTGGTCTTCCCCTGTAAGGGTTGGGGGGGGGGCTGCCAGATAAATAAAACAAGAATGAAGAGGGGAGTGGTGTTAGAGCCAGCCACAGTGGCAACGGGGAGCAATATGATAGTAAAAGGAACAGGATCGAGCGTTTGTGAAGTCAGACTTGGTCTCCGACGCCGTCTGTGAAGCAGAGGCTGGTTGTCAGAGTCAGAATTAGTAGAACAAGGCTGACCTTGTGAAAAGGCTGAAGCACCCCTGCCTGTGGCGCCCCGACCGGATGTGCCTCGACCTGCACAATGAAGGGCTGCGCGAGCACGTCTAGAGGCCCGGGAGGCTCCTCGGAAGACGCGTCTGGCCAGACGGCCGGCTTGATCACGACCCCGACCTCGGCTCGGGGCGGCAGGTGAAGGAGAAGCGTTGTGTGAGGCGGGGTTGGAAGTAGGCTGAGTCGCTACCCCAAATGAGGTGGATCCAAGATGAGGGAGTAGCCTCCTTTCCAAGATTACCCGACCGCGCCGCAGTATTTCCAGATCACTGAGGGGCAAAGGCAGAACCTCTGATGCGCGATACAAAACCTCAACTGTAGGCACCAACACGAAAGGTCATTCTAACAAAGAAAATGATCGAAAGGGGGGGGGGCTCAGCACGAACTTACCTAAGGAGTGTGGTGTTTCAGGAGAAGAAAAGCCTGAAATAAGAAAGTAGGTCTTCAGATAGCAGTCTTGTTAGATTCAAGCGCCAATCCTCCATCTGGGTTGCAGCCATAGTAAAGGGGAGGTCCATATGGAATTCGTCTAGTGCCGGAGGTAGAGGCAACTCAGATTGCCAATGCATAGGCCAGCCTGCTTCCTCTGGAAACCGGAGAAAAAAGAACTTTTTCCTCCAGTTAGCTAAGGGGAGGAGAGAAAGCAGTGTGATTACGAGCTTGGAAATAAAAAAGACCGTCAGCGTGCCGAGCAAGAGCGAAGAAGCTGTGAAAAAGAGCACCTGACCAGGAAACCTCACAAACTTCGCAGAGTATTACGAAGCCACACAAAATCTTTATGGAATTGGGAGTCAATTGACCTAGGGGGATCTTAAAATAGTGGCACACTCCAGATAAAAAAGGATGTGGGGGTAGACGAAGGCCAGATACAAATTGTTCAGTAAAGAAAGTACAAGAACCAGGCGGATGATCGAAGTATAGGTTCACACCAGTAGGGATGATGGGGCGAAAGCTAATAGAGATTTCATAAGTATACCTTAGGTCATCCCAATCCAACTCAGCAAAAGTTGAAGCGCCCGGGAAGTGCTCCGCTAACAGGGAGAACCAAGAAGAAGAGGTCATTGCAAAAGAGATTACCTCCGGAGGGAGAAAGAACAAACGAAAAGAAGAAGCCTGGAGAAAAGGAAGGATCTCGGGGACGTCTCAAAGGAAGTCGGTTTGTGGCGGCGACGTCTGAGTGCTCCGTGGTAGTGGCGAATCATAACAGAAGGAAGAGAGTAAGAAGATACTTATAGGTATTGCGGAGGAAGGACATTTTCGTAAGTTGACAACGGACGGTTGATACAGGGGCGGAGATAGGCAGGGAATGCCTTGTGAGGATCCTCGAGAATATAACCAGGGGGCATTATAGGAAAGACAGGGGCTCGAGATACGAGGCACCTCGTAAGGACAGAGGTGTACAGAAGGGCCATCAGAAAGATAGGTAGATCAGATCAGCGGGCTTCATGGACATGCATCAGAGACAAAAAGTAATATCTAGCTCTCGTTGAGCTCAGTATAAAAGCAATTATTGGAATAAGAGCAACCTAAGCACAATAAGCAAAGGCGAGCTGATTACTAGAGATCAGCGGATTAACAAAAGCCGTGGACGACTTTTTAAGAAAAGAGGCAAGCTAAGGATGCATGAAAGGGAAGCAGTATGACCATCCAGATATAAGGGTGGATAAGTATAGTCATCAAAAGTTTAACATGACCACACAGATAAGTACAGTCATGAAAGATTCAGCATCAGCGCATAAATGTTAACATCACAGCATGTTTCCGATTATGTAACATCCGGGGAAGAGGGTGCAGGGTCATTGGATACCAACGGAAGGAGCACGGGTTCGGCCAGCACTGTGGAGGAAGACGCAAGATCAGCAGACGCTTCAGAAACAGTAGTAGGAAGAGCCTGGGCAGAAATATCAATGGAAGTCTGGTCGACCGCAAGGGGAGGAGCCTCCAGAAGAAAAAGTTCATCATCCGCTTCAAAGGAAGGAAAATTTTCCTGCGGCAATTCCCTAGATAAGCGAGCTGTGTCCAGAAAAGTGGCAGGGGGTGCCGAGCGTAGAAAACTTTGCTCGAATGCCTGTTTGACCCCGCCAGTGGCCCCGTAACATAGCAACAAGATCATCCAGCTCCCTAGCTTTCGGAGAAATAAGGAAGAACGGATATAGGCCAGTCTGTAGGCTTTCAGCCGCCCTGGTTCGCCAGCCTGGTACACTTCCAAACTGTTCTTGTTCTCGGCAGCATCAGCGCGGGCCACGGATAAGTCGTTCTGGCCCTGAGATGCTGCTTCCTGGGCCTTCAAGATATCTTCTTGCAAAGACTGAAGAGTAGCTTGGCAAGTTTCCCATTGAGTTTGCATGGTTGCCTCCCGGGCAGCGGAAGCAAGAGCCAGAGCCTGGGCATCGGCCAGTCCCATTTGCAGGAGCTCCTGACTTTGCCGTAACAGTGTCAACTCAGCTGATCGGGAAAGTAGCTCTGCCTCTTTATTTTTCAGTTCGGAAACTGCCGCGCGATGGCGCTCCGCTTCAAAAGCCAATGAGGATTCACTCGTCTTTATGGCTGCCTCCAACTTTTGTAGCTTATCGAAGGCGGCATGGGAGATGGCTCGGGCAGAGACTGCAGATTCCCCAGCGGCACGCAGATAGGCATCCAAATTTCCAAGTGAAGGCTCAGGAGGAGCTGAGGAAGCCACAGGAGGCTCTAGTTCCTGAAGGCGGGCCTTGAGCACCACATTCTCTCGCTGAAGCTCGGCCGCTTGTTGAACGACACTCAAACTCGCGGAACAGGTCTGCAAATGGCCATAGGAAGGGAAAGGGGGTTACAGAAATGTATGAATACCCAGGAGAAGAAAAGGAGCTTACCGCTACCAAGGAACGGGCAATTTGATCAAACCCCTCCAAAGGGGAACTGCTCTCCCAGAATTGACGATTGACTGATTGCCAGGAGGTGGCCAAGTCCCCATAGAAATCAACCCTACCAAGGATAGAAGATAGGGCGGCAGCGGGTGCATAAGCCGGATCGGTCTCTGAGGGAAGTCTCCAGGAAGCCTCGAAAGCTAGCTCCGTGGAAGGCAGTTCATGGGTCGGTGTGACTGAGCTTGTAGGCATAAGAAGAGGAGAGGATGAGGGAGTCATCGAGCCCTGGGGCTGATCGCCAGAGGACGAAGGCGGGGCAGGTAATAAGCTCTGGATCGGCACCGGAGCTGTCACGTCCAATGACAGGTCTGCAATTTCCGGATCAGAGGCCTTCTCCTGGGCCAAGCTTGTATTCGAGGGCCTAGAAGGAGAAGAGATACCAACTACACGTTGACGGCGAGGGGGTGGCGGAGAATTTGCGGTGACCGGTGCCACTCTTTTGCCCTTGCGCGCAAGACGCAGCTTCATAGTAGGAAGGGGAGAGGGCACTTGTCCTGCTGGCGATGGCTCAGTTGCAGGTCGAGCAGAGACTCGGAGTAGGGCTGAGTCTGCAGGGCTGGGGGTAGGTGGTTCAATAAGTGTCGAGGTGGCTACCGCATCAGAGGTTTGGGGTTCCAAAGGTTGCAGACTGACAGAAGCAGCGGGATCAGAAGATAGGCCTTGTGTTAACTCTTCGTTCAGAGCTTGCAGAACGACCACAGATGGTTTTTCCTGGCTGGCAAAAGAACGGAGAATGACAGTCACTACAAAAATAAGAGGAAAAAACACCTCAGTTAGCGAAGAACGGCATATAAAAAATAGCAACTTACCAAAAGGAGCTCCGATTTTTGTGGAAACAGGGCTAAGACTAAAAGCGTACAGAATGCCTTCTAGCATCAGCACGGACAAGCGAACAACAACACCCGTCAGCTTGTCCGAGGCTGTGGAGCAGGCAGATTCATGAACATGTGAAGGGAAGTCCGAAGGAAGGATGGAACGCCATTGGGAAGGCCCAGCTAAGGGGACGGGGGGCTTAAGAAAGAAAAAGCGAGATCTCCAGCCTTTATTGGAAGAAGGTAAATCATCAAAAAATTTATAGCCCGGCTTGGCCTGTACGTTGAACACCCCCGGCTCAGCCCGCCTGAAGGAATAGAAATGATGAAATAGTTGAGCGGTCAAGGGAATTTAATAAATGCGACACAAGATGATGATTCCGCAGACGGCTCGGAATACATTGGGGGCAAACTGAGAAATGTCGATGCCGCAATACTGACACAACTCGGAGAGGAAAGGCTGTAAGGGAAAGCGAAGGCCGCCTAAGATTTGATCCCTAAAGACAGTGACAAAACCTTCGGGAGGGGAAGAAGGGTGTTCATTTGGCAAAGGGAGACGAAGCTCATACGTGAAATCTAGCTTCAAGTGGGATTGCAGTAGAGACAGGTCATGATGGTCTAAATCAGAGATGTAGCATGAATACCAGAAGATTTCCTTACCATCCATGATTATGAGGAGTAAGCAAGTGAGGGGGTCGGAGACGAGAGGGGTCACAGGTCGGGCGCAAGCAGGAAGACGAAAAGTTGCACTACCAGAAACGGCCACGAACGAAAGGAAGAGGATAGTGAAGCGTCAAAGTGAAGACGGCGGACTGCCTTTAGGGTTTATAAAGCCCATTCATTCCTAGGAAACATCGAGAGTCGAGCCAAGTATCTTTTTGGGTAATATGCCCCAGCGCCGTCTGATAGGAAGTAAGCGCCGAAGGGTGCGAAAAAGGGTCAGAAGATGACGTCAGGAGGTGTGAGCAGTAAAGGCGTCGAACAAGTGTCGTCCTGAGAAGAAGTGCATTAAGGATTGACATGGCAAGGCAATCATGAAGGGGCGTGACCTAAAAAAGATGCATTCTTCATGAAAGGCCCGAGACTAAGCAAGAAGTTTCATAAAGCTGCAGAATCCAGGCAATTCAAAAGGGCCGAGAATGAGATAGGGCAGGTCAGCAGGAGTGAGTGTCAGATCAGAGAAGTAGCGAGCAGGCCTGTAGGGGTGTTGCTTGATCGGATCATCTAAGTAAGTAGTTCTGCGTAGGTATCTCCCGACCAGACCATCTAACCAAGCGCATCGCGAGAGCTGCGGGGTCATCGCAAACTACAAGGGCATTATGGCCCAAGGGTCAAGTAAGGTTTATGTGCTCCCTTCTTTATTCTTAATCCTATACCATACATAATGCGATTGCAGGGAAAAAAGTGGTGCGGATGAGTAAGCCTAAGGCTAGCAATAACAACCAGATCGACAAAGCAATTAGGCCGGCATAGGCAAGATGGATGAAAGCGGAAAAGAGCAATTCATCTATACCTTTGCCGTTTGGGGTCCAACTGGTTTCAGACCAGCACCATCGCCACCGATCTCGGACCGGATTATCCCAGACTCTCGCCTCAGTGCGAGTTATAAGTGAGCTCTGTTCTCACGCCCAACGACCTTTCAGGTCGGCTCCCATGCGAGAATCAAAAGTGAGCCCTGTGCCCATGCCCAACGACCTTTCAGGTCGGCTCCCATCCGAGAATCAGAAGTGAGCCCTGTGCCTATGCCCAACGACCTTTTAGGTCGGTTGTCCCAGACTCTCGCCTCAGTGCGAGTTATTAGTGAGCTCTGTTCTCACGCCCAACGACCTTTCAGGTCGGCTCCCATGCGATAATAAGAAGTGAGCCCTGTGCCCACGCCCAACGACCTTTTAGGTCGGTTGTCCCAGACTCTCGCCTCAGTGCGAGTTATAAGTGAGCTCTGTTCTCACGCCCAACGACCTTTCAGGTCAGCTCCCATGCGAGAATCAGAAGTGAGCCCTGTGCCCACGCCCAACGACCTTTTAGGTCGGTTGTCCCAGACTCTCGCCTTAGTGCGAGTTATAAGTGATTTCAGGTTGGCTCCCATGCGAGAATCAAAAGTGAGCCCTGTGCTTATGCCCAACGACCTTTTAGGTCGGTTGTCCCAGACTCTCGCCTCAGTGCGAGTTATAAGTGAGCTCTGTTCTCACGCCCAACGACCTTTCAGGTCGGCTCCCATGCGAGAATCAAAAGTGAGCCATGTGCCCACGCCCAATGACCTTTTAGGTCAGTTGTCCCAGACTCTCGCCTCAGTGTCAGTTATAAGTGAGCTCTGTTCTCACGCCCAACGACCTTTCAGGTCGGCTCCCATGCGAGAATCAAAAGTGAGCCCTGTGCCCACGCCCAACGACCTTTTAGGTCGGTTGTCCCAGACTCTCGCCTCAGTACGAGTTATAAGTGAGCTATGTTCTCACGCCCAACGACCTTTCAGGTCGGCTCCCATGCGAGAATCAAAAGTGAGCTCTGTTCTCATGCCCAACGACCTTTCAGGTCTGCTCCCATGCGGGAATAAAAAATCAGCTCTCTTGTGAGAATCAAAAGTGAACCCGACGCCCACGCCTAACGGCCTTTCAGACTGTTATGCCTCACGTTGAGCAGAGCGTCTTCAAATAATCAGGTCAACTACATATGATCTTATTTTAGCTCCTTTATGCAAATTGCAAATATACAACAAATATGCAAGGTACTGAATACGGGAGGTCATCCACCATACCCATGCAGCATCAATATTAACTGCGAAATCAAGAAAAGGATAAATATACAAGTATAGCAGCACAGCTCGATGAGTGCGCGATACAGCTGAGGCTACAAGAAGGAACGTCCCGAGGGTCAAGAGCCCCGGAGACGACTAAAGCTCACTAGCTACATTACTGTATCTAAGTTACATAAGACCATTAGGCGATACAGCTGAGGCTACAAGAAGGAACGCCCCGTAGGTCAGGAGCCACTGAGACAACTAAAACCCGGACTAGCTTTAACTCGGGGAAAGGATCGGTTATGGAGCATGAGCACTGTCGTGTGAAGAAATATCTGGGGACTCAGGAGCCTCTGGGGCGTTCAAGGCTCGAGCCATCTCCGCATGTAAGGATTTGATGACTATTTGTTGCTGAGCGATCGTGTCTTGCTTAGCGTCGAGACACACACGGAGGAGAGATAGCTCTGTATCATGCTCTTGCTGCAAACGTTCCTGAAGGCTAAGTTGGCGCTGCAGGCTAGCCTGGCATTCCTCTTTCCTCGCCTTCTCAGCATGCACGCAAGACTTTGCGAGACGATACTGGGTTTCCATGGAGTGCAGGGCAGCCAGCTGACGAGCCCGATCCCTGGACATGCGCTCCAGTTCGCATTCTTTCTCGGCAAGTTGCAGGGTGAGTTGATCTATCTGCATTTGGGAGGATGGTTGATCAACCTCATCAGAAGAAGGAAAATGCATCGCGTGGGGAAGAAACTGGTGGAACGTGGGTTATCAAAAGAGAGTAGGAAAGCATGAAAGAAGAAGAACAGAATAAAGAAGTGACTGTAAGGCTCTTTAAAAAGGAGGGTGGGTACCCAAGTCAAAGCAACTACAGGGGTACGGTACCCCAAGCAACTGGTAAAGCAATTAAGGAGGCATAGTATCCCAAAATAATTAAGGAGGCATAGTATCCCAGGCGACGGGACACAAAGGTTGGTACGTGAAGCAGGAAGCAGAGGGCGCAGAGGTATGGTAAAACACAGAGATATGCTGAGGTCACAAAGATATGCTGAGATCTTAGAGATGTGCTGAGGTCTAGTCAGTCAGACTGTCGTCCTCCTTTAACTAGACTTGTGGGGGAGGCTTGTGATACGACTGACAATGGAGGGGCCCAAAAGGAAAGGGTGAGAAGGGTCAAGGCCATATAGCGGTCAAAAGTCAAGATGATGTGGCAGTCAATAGTCAAGCTGACTAGGCAGTCAAAGTCAAGCATATGTGGTAGTCAGAGGTCAGGCAGAGTTGTCAATCAAGGGGGCAAAGTAGTTGAAAAACAAAAGGAGACGACAGACAAAACGCAGGGTACAGGTCGGGATCGGCAGAGCTGTTTAAAGGCAGCTCGATCTACAGGCCTACGGTCGAGGGCCAGGAAATATAAAACGCAGGGTACAGGTCGGGATCGGCAGAGCTGTTTAAAGGCAGCTCGCTCTACAGACCTACGGTCGAGGGCTAGGAAATACAAAACGCAAGGTACAGGTCGGGATCGGCAGAGCTGTTTAAAGGCAGCTCGATCTACAGGCCTACGGTCGAGGGTCAGGAAATACAAAATGCAGGGTACAGGTCGGGATCGGCAGAGCTGTTTAAAGGCAGCTTGATCTACAGGCTTACGGTTGAGGGCCAGGAAATACAAAGCGCAGGGTATAGGTCGGGATCGACAGAGCTGTTCAGAGTCAGCCCGACTGGCAGGTGACGCTTAGAGGCTGGATCCGGTCGGAGGATGCGAGGCAGATACAAGCCACAATAGATCGGATGAGCTAAGCCGTGTAGGAGTCGGAGAATCACAATTGTCCGTCAAGGGGTAAACATCACATACCAGCGATATGTGCAAAGGCGGAGGTTTCTAAACGAAAAGATGTCCTCATAACCAATAGCAGCCTAACAGATGTCCCTCATTACAAGACAAACCCATGTGTAAAGGCGGAGGTTTCGAAACGAAAAGATGCTTTCACAACCAATGGCAGCACGACAGGTGTCCGGGACTACACGACAAAGCCCAGAGTCTAACGCTTTCTGAGGTGCTTGCAGGTTCTAGAAGCGAGGCGATGCATAAAAGGAGGAGGATTCTTCGTACGTGGGTACGCTCATTTGTCACTTTTTTCCACAATTTCTTACTTTCGATCATTTTTTCTCTGTGTTTTTCTGGGGAAAAAGTACCTGACTTGAGCGTCGGAGGGCCTGACCCGGGGACTTTTTCCCTGGGATTTTGGTCTCTAACGAAGGAGGGGAGGGGATCGTCTGAGTGTGTGCAGGGGCCTGCAGCAGCGTCAGCCGCCCGTGGGAGCCGGATCACCCACGACTTTCCGTCAACATCTAGGCCGCTGTGATCAGCCTTCGTCCGACTTAGCTTCCGGACAGGATCAGCATCCATTGCACATTTCAAAATGATGAACCAAAATTACAGTTGGTCCACTGATGCACAGAGAGGTTAGGGTCAACCGATTTATTTTTAGTGTGGTTCGGCAAAGAATTTAAGTTAGATTTATTTTTATAATTTTGATGTGCTTATCAAGTGTTAGAGTGTAGAAATTTAATAGGTAATTGAAGGTATAGTGGTGACTCAACCGGTGTTTAGTTTGTTGATAGAAAGTTTAAGAGGTCTAAGCAAATAGAAAAGTCCAAGATGTAGGATCTAATGGACGCTAGGGAGTGAATAACGTTTATAGATTTTATGAGATTAGTAAAGTTCTAACCAAACAAAAAGGTAAGCAGCAAAATTAAATTCTAGATTAGCCCAAGTATAGCAAGTATGCACAACAAAATTAACTTGATGTATAATATGGCAAGATCTAAGAAGATCGAATATTTGAGATCTAGAATAACACGATCAAAAAAATGCTACTTAAGATTTAGTATTGCAAGATCAAGAGAACGCTAAGCAAATCTAGTACGCAAGATTACAATAAAAATTGATTCTTATTAAAAGCTCTCCTTTCCAAAAAGTTTTTAGAGTTGGAGAAACTCGTTTGAAAAGAAACTAAAAACTAAGCTCAGTAAATAAAATGTATGGCAACTTAGAAATAAAAATTGTTGCAATCTCTATCTTTGAGAAGCACACGTGCAGCAGTCGGCACAAGAAGGTAGAAGCACAACAAATAGAATGCCGATACGAAAATTGTTATAAACAAAAGTAATGCCTCGAGCCTTTATTTATAGAACCTTGTCAATGTTGACATGACACTATTATGGTCGACTGGAAGTCCCTCCGTTTGCTTGGAGTATGCTAAATTGACTGCAAACTCTATCTTCATCGATAACATTTCCGCGGTCTCCTATCACCTAAACTCCTTCTGGACGCTTGGAGCGTGGTCAAATTTTAATCTTGACTGGCTCCTTTGGATCGCTAGATAACATCGTCTTCAGTCACCTTGAAGTATTCTCCAGTCTCCCAGACACTGACGTCGCCTCGTTCCCCACTCCGGTCATTCTCAACTTCGTTAGTTAAAACTTATCTACAAGCAGGTCGCTCAAAATCCCATCCAGTCATTTGGAACCATCGAATACCTCCTTGCATGAAAGAACTTTAATGAGTAATCATGGTAATAATACTAAATAATATACTTACCTTAGCTAGATGTTCAATTCCCAACTGATCCATCTAAACTTATTGCCTAGACATCAACTCCCAGGTAGCTTGCTTGGACTTGTTTACAAGACCACATCTCTCTACTGCCTTGCTTAGACTTTCTTCACTTAGTTCCCAAGTAAGTCTTCCGTACTTGATTCCAACTAGGTTTTTCTTGCCTAGTCCTACTAGGACTTTTCATGGCTTGTTCTCAACTAGGTCTTTCTTTTCTAGTCCCACTAGGGCTTTTTGTTGCCTGATTCCCAATCAGGGCTTCTGTTGTCTAGTCCTACTAGGTTTTAGCCCTTGCCTTGTTCCCAACCAAGACTTCCGTTGTCTAATTCCACTTGGTCTTAGCCCTTGCATGGTTCCCAACCTGGACTTTATCTCATGTCAAGTTATCTACACCTACACACTTGACAAAATCGTTAGTGTTGGATATATGTGAATGGAGAAGAGTTGGAAGAGGAAAGAAGTTCCATTATGAATGAGACTTTAATCTCACATTGGGAGTTTCAAGACATATTGGTTGGTTTATAGTGATTCATATACATTGATGATGTGAACAAATGTATGGGGAGAGACTCTCACTCACGCGTGGGTGTGCAGGGGGGTGTAAATCCAGAGCTCGGATTGCACTGAATCAAGTTGACTCATGTGCGAGCACGACCTGCTTGAGCCGAATGCTGGACCGGTCGGGACAATGTTTGTCCAAGTGGAACAACTAACATTTTGCCATGTAAATATTTTTGCTACTTATTTTAAGTGTGTAACGGATGCATTAAATTAAGATCGATGCAGAATTTAAACGGCCAAGTGAAACGTTGGCGTTTTACAGCTCGATGAATAATGATCATGGATGTTTCCCATTGGTTTGAGCTCCTATATAAGGAGGCTGCGATCATTAGCAAAAGAGGTTACACGCACAAAAAGCTAAAGTTCTCCACCTACGTTCCTCTCCTCCTTTGTTGTGGATCTCTTGTTCGACAATAACTCGAGATAACAGTCGGGTACTGCTCAGTTTGTCGTGACCACCAATGCTTGGTGTGCATCATAGAAAATTGTTGTATCCTAGGAAATAGATGACCCGAGTACGCTCGAAGCACAGTCGGAGATGGGGTGAATCTGTTTTAAGGAAATTGATCTTGACCACCTCCTCTGGATCACTGGATCACATTGTCTTTGGTCACCTTGAAGTATTCTCTGATCTCCCAGACACCGAGGTCACCCTGTTCCCCACTCCGGTCACCTAGAAGTTCTTGACTCCGTCAGTCAGAACTTATCTACTAGTCGGTCGCTCAAAATCCCATCCAGTGGCTTGGAACCATCGAATAGCTCCTTGCGTGTTATAACTTTAATGAGTAATCATGGTAGTAATACTACGTAATATACTTACCTTAGCTAGATGTTCAATTCCCAACTGATCCATCTAGACTTATTGCCTAGACATCAACTCCCAGCTAACTTGCTTGGACTTGTTTACAAGACCACATCTCTCTGCTGCCTTGCTTAGACTTTCTTCATATGGTTCCCAACTAAGTTTTCCTTGGTTCCAAATAGGTTTTTCTTGCCTAGTCCACTAGGACTTTTCGCGCCTTATTCCCAACTAGGTCTTCCTTGTCTAGTTTCAATAGGGCTTTTTGTTGCCTAGTCCCCAACTAGGACTTTCGTTGTCTAGCCTACTAGATCTTAGCCCTTGTCTGCTTCCCAACCAAGACTTCTATTGTCTAATCCCACAAGGCCTTAGCCCATGCTTGGTTCCCAACAAGACTTTATCTCATGTCAAGTTATCTACACCTACACACTTGATAAAATTGTTAGATTGTAAACAACATAAATTTAAACTTAGTCATACATCAAAATATAGATTCGATGTGGTGCTCCTAGCACCAACAATCTTCTCTTTTTGATGAATAAAAACTTAGTTTAAAGTTGGTTCAAAATAGCAAAGTTTTAAAAAAATGATTATGCATTTTATGTATGATAAAGCTTAGAAATCTAGATGCGGTCATACATCAATGCATTGATTGAATTTCTAAATTCTCCCCCTTAATATAAAAATCCCCTTTAAAAAAGGAATATTATGAATTTTAGAAAATTTTATATTGGGAAATTTTCCTAACTTTAAAACCCCTTTTTCTTACCCCCTTTTTCATATGTAAAAAATAGAAAAGAAATGTAGGATCGCTAGATGCGTTAAAGGGGGAAGGGGTGAATAGTGCTTGTTAATTTTTTTCTATTTCATCGTATGTTAATTCGCTCTACTAAGAGCGTTAGTAGCAAGGGAAAAAAACCAAGAAAGATAAGAATGGAACAAATTTTTTTTACTTGGTTCCCAACCCCCAGTTAGTACTTCAAGGCATATGTACAGGAGGTGCCTACCCACTATCTTATTTTCTTTCCGGAATTTTTTCGGAGGCAGAGAAACCCCTTGCCGTTTGTATTCAATCACAATAGATATAAAACTAAAAGCACTTAATGAAAACAAACACACTTTTGCTAAGCCAGTCCAGACGTCTTGAGTGTTGCACACTCCTCCTAACGCTTCCTTGGTCACATGAGCAAAGCCTTGAGATCGTTTCGAAAAACAGAACAAGAAGATGAAGAGTTGTAATTGATGTATTGAATGTAGAGTCTACACCTCCTTTAATAGAGTTGGATCTAACCTTTATTGGTTGACTAAAAACATTATCTGATCGACCAAAGACTTGATCAAGCTCTATCTAGAGATTGAGCCTCTTGATCTCGTCTCTATCAAATTTATCAGTCGATTGAACCTCTTATCGGTTAACTAAACCTCTTATTAGTCAAGAAAACATTTTAGTCACTCGAATCATGAGATTCGAGACTTGAACCAAACTTGGGTTAGTCAATCGATCGGACTGGCTATTCAGACGACCAAACTGGCTTGGATCTGATTCTACTTGAGTCAAGTCTGGTTCACTTTGAACTTGGTCCAACTTTATCCAGTATCTTTGTCTGCTCTCTATTTTTCTTCTGGCTTCAGGTTTTTACAAAACAACCATACAAAAGGCAAACAAACAAATAAGCCTTAGTCTACCTGACCTACAGACTTACTTCTTTCTCGGAGTTCAATCCTCCAAGACTTCTCACCACCTAACGTACACTCCCTTCGAATTTTCTCTTTCCCAAGCATTCGATCACTTTAACCTAATCGGACTTGTCACTTGCCAGACATCCATTCATCTTTAACCTGCCTGACTTCCCTTGCCAAGTATTCGGTCACCTTAACCTACTCAGATTTGTTAATTGCCAGACATCTGGTCAACCTTGAGCTGACTAAACTTTCCCTTTATTAGTCATCCGATCTTAACCTGACTAGACTTCTTTTTGCTAGTCATCTAGTTAACCTTGATTTGACTAAACTTCTCACTTAATTCACTTCCAAACATCTAGTCATGTTTGGATAAACCCTTAGTTACACTTGACCAGACACAGGCATATTGTCAAACATCAAAACCCTAAAGGCTAATTACATCAACAATCTTCTCCTTTTGGATGTTTGCATAATACTTTTAAGTTAGACTTAAGTATTATAGGTCTTATGCCAAAATGAGGTTATAAGTTTTCTAAATTTAAACCTTCCTCTCCCCTTTTGGTATACATCAAAAGGAATATTTGTTGGGTGTTTCTATGTGAGTTTTAAATTTTTATTTTGTAAACAAGCAACAGAATCATAATAATTTTCTAAATTATTATAACATACACATCATACACGTACAGGATACACACATGCATAGATATAACCATAGAACAAAAATTTTTAAAATGCAATTATATTTGCTGGATGACATTAAGCAGGAATGACATCAACTAGCAAACTTGACCAAGTTTGCCTCTACCGATATCCACTCCAAGATATCTTTGAGATATCTTCGCTAAGCTATAAGTTTCATCTTCGATTGAGAACTAACTAAAGGAAGAGATGAAGTGATTAGATAGAGATCTCCATGGCCCGATTTGTGCCTAGCGGCTAAAGCAACCCAACGACACAAAAGGGGAAAGAGAGGACAAAAAAAATTGTTACTGTTTGGTGGCATGGCCACCGTCCAACTGTTGTTTGGTGGTATAGCCACTGTCCAACTGCTGTCCGGTGGCTTGGAGTGGCTGGTGGTGGGTTAGAGGCGGTAGCACAATCGACGGTGGGCTGGAGGAGGCAGTAGTGGCTTGCGGCAGCAAGCAAGGTGGACTTTCCTCCTTGCTGTCTGGCTCCCCTTTGTGTCTGCTAGATGGCCAGCCGCCAGGAGGGAGGACGACAACAGGTGGCCGAACTCCAACGACTATAGGTAGCTAACAATAGCTTGTTTTGGGTGGCGGCGGCAATAAAGGTGGCTCACCCTTGTTTCTAGGGTAACAAGAGAGGGAGAGGAGAGAAACCTAATCCTATTAGGTTATTCTTCCAATAAATTAATTATCCTCATGGAGGGGTATATTTACACCTCTTCACAATGACTTGGGGAGCAAGCTATCTCCCAAATCCAAAAACCCAATAACAATCTAATCCATTAGAATTAAGTTTGATTCAAAATCAAACCATTTTGATTTATAACCAAACTAATTTTGATTCATAATTAAACTAAACCAATTTAGTTTATTATTAAACCATAATGGATTTAACTTTGCCTACAAGAGGCATGACCCGCCATCATTTATGTCCAACAAATATCTTCCATATTTGTGCCTAGTCTAGTCCTACCAGACTTAGTCTCTTTCAATCTAAGAATCAATTCTCAAACTTATTTTAAGTCTTTCTTATATACTCATAGTGCATATGATCTAATAGTTTATCAATTTATATTGGTCATTCATGAATACCTATTAATTATGAATCAATCATAAGTGACACCTAGTAGTACATCATGATTCTTAATTAACAAAAAAATTACAATTGATCCCAAAGCTAAATCTAAAATCTTTCAACAGCTATATTTATTAGTATGTCTGGTCCTTTTACTTATCTTATATCAACTTAGTTCAGGACATAGTTTATATGCCAGTCTCCACTAGGCTGACTGCTTTACACCTAACCCAAGTAGTAGTTCCTTGTCCTGTGAATTTAAATTACTCAAACATGTGTCTAAGAAGACCATCGTCTTGATGTGTAATGCTTTGGACAAAGACTTACGAGTAATAATCCCGACAAGAGACCATAGGGTATATGTCTCCTTATAAAAGAAGTGGTGAATTCTCTATGTCTTATTCAAATACTTTTGGACATATTGACTTATATTTAATCATCCCAGACTTGCACCTCCAAAGAGATGATTACTAAGATATCAAAGTATAAGTCTCCATGACCAAAATAACTTGAATACCTCAAGTCTAAGGAAACTTACAGTTAAGCTACAATGAGATCTTCATTGATATATATAGAACTACTTGAAGTCTCATAGTAGGTCATATCCAATAAACTAGTTACCCTTAACCAACATCCATATGTTAACTTTTAACATTCTAATATTTTTGGCTAGTGAGGATCGACTGTTTGGATAAATCAAGGAGCATAACATATGCCAGTCTTACAGATTTGATTATATCCAATTTTATCAATTTATCAACTAGAAAATATTTCAGTACGTACATAATTACACATGGAGATATACCCACTAATTATGATCCAATCATAATTTTTCTCTCTTGCTTTACATTTTATTATAGACTTCATTAATCGAGTTTAATATTAATATCATATACATATAAAATGCACACTTAAATAAAGAATTTTATTTATCCAATAAATAATATAATATCTAAGGCAATTGACTTAGAACACCTCTCAAATATAACAATATTACCTAAGGTCCTTGTTAGGTTTTACACTAACAATTGTAAAGTTTTCCTTAGTCAAAATTCTCATTTATCTCTTCTTGAATTACCATTAATTTTACAAAATTTCATTGAAAATTGCTATTTAATGGTTCAAGCATATTTGAAAAAAAAAACTTTCAAGACATTTTCAAATGACTTTTGGAAAGTAATTTTTCAAATATTTTTAAAGATTAATTTCTAAGAATTTTTGACCAATTTTGAATGTAATTTTGAACACATTATCAAAGAAATTTTCAAGTAAAAAGTTTTTAAAATAATTTTCAATATATTTTTCAAAATCTTGGTTAAATTCATTTGAAATATTATTTTTAATGACCCAATATTTTCCTCTTTTCAAAGTGTTTTTAAAAGTGAGTATTTTTGAAGTTAATTTTGAAGGTATATTTTTAAACTAAAATTTTAAAATATTTTCTACATGATTTTCACACACTTTGTTGAAGAATTTAAAGGATATTTTCAAAATAATTTTAAAAATTATTCAAAAATAGTATTAACTTGAAAAAACTTTTCTTTTAATATTTGGTCTTTCTATAAGTGTCTCTCCTTAATCTAACGGACCCTTAGGATATTATTGCTAACCACAATAAAGATATACTTATCTGTCTTAGGGGTCGAGGAGTTCAAATTTGACATAAGGATCTTGAAGCTAGGTATTAGTCAACAGTAATCATTTTCAATGATGTATAAGTTTTTCATATATAGATTCCATCTGCGTCTTCAACCTGATCAGATTTACTATAAGCATCCATCAAGGTGTTCTAAATTATGATATTTGATGTAATTCCTTTCTTTTCCATTTCTGCTGGAATGATGAGAGCTTCCTCCTTCAATCCTTCATCACAAAAGAACTTGATTAGAGCTCCAATAACCTCCACACTCCATTTGACATCATTTCTATTCATTCTTTGAAAGTATTCCCAATCATTCTCTCCATGCGTACCGCTCTTTCTCATGACAGTTAACATAATCAAACAAGTCACATGATCTAGCTTAATATAGTTGGCTTCAAGAATGTCATACACTTTTTTTGCATTATCATACCTCCCACAGGATGCAAGGCCAGAAATTGTAGAGTTGTAGACGCATATATCACTGATCCTTTTAGCTTTGGGCAAGTTTTGAAAGAGAATCATCAGCTTATCTCCCATCCTAGATCTCCCTAATATAGGGAAAAGTACCTAAAAAGATCTCGGCATCACCCGTGATGGCTCCTGTAGCCCCATCCATTCAAACAAGTATAACCACGTGGAGGCCAAGCTTGGTTGATAAAATGACTCAAAATTAATAATTGAGTTATTGGGTTGATGAAGTGTCAATGAGTGATAGTAATGGTAGTAGTGGTTCAATGTATCTTCATTAGTTGTGTTAGTGGAGTAGAATTGTTGAGTTAGTGGGGTAAATTATGGAATCAGTGAGTTATGATGAGTTATGTAAGTAGCTTATAAATAGACTATGCGTTTTATGAATTATGTAGTGAAAAAAATTATTGTGTTCTACTTTTCCATCTTATCCTCTTATCCTCTTCCCATTCTTCTCTAATAGTGTTATCAGAGTGCTGGATTTAATTTGATGTGTCATAGTTTGCTTGCAACGATAATCAATGAAGTTTCTCAACCCCTCATCCCCATTTTCAAAGGAGAGTGCTACAAATTTTAAAGTATCAAAATGAAGACTTTATTTAGATCTCAAGACCTTTGGGATTTAGTAGAAAAAGACTTTGACGATGAGGATGCTGATGAAGGTCGATTGAAGGAGAACAGAAAGAAAGATTCGAAAGCACTGTTCATTCTTCAACAATCAGTACATGAGATGATTTTCTCAAGAATTGCAACTATCTCATTTTCCAAAGAAGTATGGGAAATATTGTAGAAAGAATTTCAAGGCTCCTCCAGAGTGATAGCAGTGAAACTTCAGACTCTCGGAAGTGAGTTTGAGGCCTTACTTATGAAGGGTAATGAAACTTTATATGGCTTTTTATCTAGAGTAATTTCGATTATCAGTCAAATGATATCTTATGGAGAAAAGATCACTGATGCAATTATTGTTGTGAAAGTTTTGCGAAGTTTGACTCCTAAATATGATTACATAGTAACTGCGATCAAGGAGGTAAAGATCTTTCAATTTTATCTTTTGATAAACTAATGGGTTCTTTGCAAGCTCATGAGGCAATGCGAAATAGATTCGCTGAGAAGAATGAAGAAAAGACATTTCAAGATTCTCAAGTGAAGGAGGAGATGGAAAAAAAAGAAAACTTCACTGCTAGAGGTCGTGGAAGAGGATGATTTCATGGTAGAGGGTGTGGCAGAGGAATAAATCATTTTAATAGACGAGAAGTTATTCAATGGGGATCAAAAATGGAATAAAAATTCTATTCAGTGTTATGGTTGCAAAAGATTTGGGCATATAAAGGAAAATTACAAAAATAGCTCACAAACAAATTATGTGAAAGAAGAAAATGAGGAAAGTAAGTTATTTATGGTTAATTCTCATTCTAACGAAGTTCAAAACGATATTTAGTTTTTGGATAGTGAATGTTCAAATCACATGATTGGCAATGAGTCATTATTTAAAGAGTTAGATTGATGAATCACAGAAGATGCTAGTAAGACTTGGAGATAATAAGTAGATACAAGTCGAAGGTAAAGACACAATTGTCATGGAGACAAGTGATGGTAAAGTAAAATTGCTTTATAATGTCTATTCTGTTCCTAGCTTGGCACATATTTTGTTAACTGTTGGGCAGTCTATTGTATTTGATAACGGAACTTGTGTTATTTCTGGCAAAGATTCTAGATAGTCTATTGTTAGCATGCAAATGACAGAAAATAAGATGTTTCCACTGAAGATTTCTAATGTGGGAAACAAAGTTTTTATTGCTAGCTAAGATAATGAATCCAAGATGGGATTGGCAGACCCCTTGCTTGGGCACCAAGCAAGGATGTGGCCAACCCCTATCTTGGGTAAGAAGCTGGATTTGGGTGGATAAAAAGACTTTTAATAAGAGGCTACAACAATGACCTAGAGGAGGAATTGATTTTGACCTCCTAATGGAATTGAGCTTCCTGTGTTCGACCCGAACACCCAACTCAAGTTCATCAATAATAACTCATACCACTAAAGAGTCATTACTGAACTACTGCACCAATCCCATATTGCATTGTGGGCTTCTTCTTATCATGAGTGCATTAATCTCCCTGTGTTTAAGATATCGAATGTCCATTAATTAAATAAGTTACTGACAACTCACTTAATTAATATCTAGCTCCAAGAGTAGTACCACTCAATTTCATTGTCATGTCGGACTAAGTCCACCTGCAGGGTTTACATGACAATCCTTATGAGCTCCTCAAGGGGACATCATCAACCTAGATAACTAGGACACAGTTACCTTCTATAATCAACAACACACCATATAAATAATATTATTTCCCAACTTATCGGGCCTATTGATTTAACGAATAAATCTCACCCATTGATAAATTAATGAAATAAATACTAAGTGTATGTGCTTGTTATTATATCGGGATTAAGAGTACACACATCCATAATAACAGAGGTTATGTTCATTTATGCAGTTAGTATAAAAAGAACAACATCAAATGATCCTACTCAATACACACATAGTGTACTAGTGTAATTTTATAGTCAAGATAAACTAGTACCAAATTACACTACAACCATTCCAATGGTTTGTCCCAATCCATCTTAGTTGTGAGCTACTATTTTTATAATTTATAAGGAACTGATAACATGATCTTCTGTGTGACACCACACACCATGTTATCTACAATATAAATTAAATGGATAACTGCATTTTACTAAATGCAGACATTTGATCAATGTGATTCTTATTTCAAAATAAATGTTCATACAAAAAGCTAGGCTTTTAGTATACATCCTAACAGTTTAACCATAGAAGAACTAAACCAAGTGGGACCCTACGAAAATGTGAAAGAGTTTTGGGATCTCCTGATAAAATTACATGAGGGAACTGATGACTCCAAAGTAACGAAAAGAGATATCTTGCTGAACAATTTATTCAATATCAAAATGCTTCCCAGAGAAACTGCCATCCAACTGCACACATGACTCAAAGACATTCTCAATGACCTCCACCTAATCAAATATCACCTAAAAAACCACAACACGATAAGATATGCCTTGGACGTCTTCCCTCAAAATGCATTGTGGGCATCGATAGTAGATTCTTACAAAGTTTCTATGGACCTTTCAATTATTAAGTTAGATGAACTCTTTTGTGAATTAGAATTAAATGAACGATCTAAATTGAATCAAGTCGAGAAAGGAATTGCTTTATATGTAGGACGAAGTAAGGAGACAAAATCCAAAACAAAGAGTGAACTTGAAAGTGAGTCAGACTCAGACTCAACAAATGAAAAAGAACTAGTAAACATGGTTCAGAGAATGCTCATCAAGAAGAAGTTCAAGAGAAGCATGAAGAAAGTACCAATCAACCAAAACCAACTGAAATCAAAAGTGACTTACTATGAATGCAACAAGAAGGGCCACTATAAACACGAATGCCAAATCGGAAGGAGGAGAAGCCAAAATCAACAAAAAGAAAGAAAGCTATCCAAGCGACTTGGGGACAAATCGTCTTTTGAGGAATTCGAGCAGAAGAACCAAAGAACTCAAGTCACCTTACTTTTATGGCAAGAAATGAAGAATCCAAGTTTGAGGAAGAGTACGAGTTCGAGTCTGAGTTCGAGAGAAGCCACGAATCCGTATCCGTTTTTGAATGTCTTGATGTGGTAACATTTTTTCCAAGTTAAACTTACTTACGTTATAAAATGTTTGTTTAAAAAGTTAACCAAGTCCGAGGAACAAAATTACTTACTACTTAAGGAAATGGATCATCTTAAGGAGAAAGTTAGCTTGAGTCACTCGACTGACCAAATTCAAGTTGGAACTTCAACTCAAGTTGCAAAACTTGAGGAAGAAAATTCTAACTTGAAAGGTCAAGTGGAACGACTCAAGAAGATGTTAGAAAAGTTTGAATTAGGATCCAAGTATCTAAATATGGTACTTAGATCTCAACAAGCCATGTATAATAGATCCAGACTCATTTACAAACTAAACAAAATAAATAAATCATACTTTTCTGTACTTAATCAAAACGTAAGAAAACCAGTCCAAGAATGGATCTCCAAATCATGTTTAATTAAACAAATTGAACCAAATCAGTATTAGATCCCCAAGAGTCAGATCCATTTCTTAAAGAGACCATATCTAAGTTATGACTCAGGGGTAGCAAATCGAAAAACTGTTCACATTACTTGATTGATCAGATATGCATGCTTAGTTATATATTTACTTTCCTGCTTAAATTAGAATGGTTAGTTAAAAAGATTTAACAAATCCTAATAACATAGCATCAGAATGGATTGACATGATAATATGCTAAGAAAACTTTGTCGAATTCATGTATAAGCTAAATTATATGTGTTATACTTGGTGCACTAGACCTAGTGGATATTGTCGAAGTTATCCCAGTCAAACATGAGCTAGTTAGATCAAAACTTAGTATTAAGTTCTTTGGGTTGATTATTTTTGGAAAGTTATCTCAGATGTGGTTACTCTAATGATATTCATGTGACTTATTACAATCTAGAATCTTAACCTATAAACTTTTTTTGATGAATCCAAAGCTAAATTTAAATCTAACATGGGTCAAACAACTTTTTTTTAAAAGAATTCTTGAATAATTTAAATAATAATCAACTTTAATTAAAATAAGTTAAAACTTTAACAAATTTAAATTCCATACTTGAATAATAACCAATAATTTAAATTAAGCAATCAAAATCTAACCTAAAATAAATAATCCTTAATTCCTAACATAATCAAACTAATTATTCAAATAAAAAAGTTTGACTTAATCAACAACTTAAAATAATTAAATAAAGTTGAACAATTCAAAAGTAATTAAACTAATAACCCTAATTTTTTAAACTAATTGACGATAAAATTTAACTTAATACAAATGATTAATTCTTAATGAATTTCAACTTGAAAGCATAACTTTAATTAACTAATAAAATACTTTAATCAAAATTATAAATTAATTAATTTGAATAATAATGAATAAAAATCTATAACTAACAAATTAATCTTAACTAATTATACTAAATAATAATTCAACAATTAAATAAGATTTAAAAGAATTACTTAATAAATTTGAAACAAATCTAATTAATAAACTAATACTAAATTAATTATTTTTATCCAAAACAAATAAAACTAAACAATTCTTAAGTAACTAAAAATCTAATTATTTAATAAATTTAATCAAACCTTCTTAAATCCTAAAATAACTTGGAAATAATTAAACTCCACATAAATCTAATCTTAAGATAACACTTAATCAATTTAAAACCAAATCAAAATCATCTTACACAAATCAGTCTATCCTGCTTTTATATATATATATATATATATATATACTTCGGTCAACCAAACCTTATTACATAAACATAGCGGTACATTTAAGCTATCGGTCGACCGAAAATCCAATTTAGTCGACCGATAACATAAATTCGCCCACAACCGATATGAAAAAGTTGACCTTGTAGGATCGATGTGCGGTGCAGGGTGGGGTAGGGGGGGGGGGGTTGAATAACGCTCATGACTTTTCACCTTTTTTTATAAAACACTCGATAGATAAAACACAACATAATTAAAAGTAAAGGAAAACATGCAATGCTAACAAGGTCAAGTTTTACTTGGTTCGGAGCCTGTGGCGACTCCTACTCAAAAGCCCGCACTTGAGAGTGTTTTCGTTAGGTAATCGACAATTCAAATTATTACAAAGTAGATACAAATATTTAAAAGTTACCGACAACTACAGATCTAAAGATTCTTGACTTCAGTTGTCAGAGTAGTGCTTGGGCATCGTAGAGTCATTTCTGAAGCAGCGCGCAAGAGCGAAATTTGTTCGGATTGTTGTTCTTAAGTTGCTGGTCGAATCCTCCTTTTATAGCCCCATTTAGGTGCCTGGATCCCCTCCCGGGTGCCTGGAGTGTGCTGACATAACGAGCTCTCGTCAAAACTTCATCAAAGAAGTTTATCCATGTTTAGGCACCCGGATCATCTCCGGGCACCTGGACTGCTAAGGTGGGTCTGCCAACCAATGTGTGACACCGTAGCTTGAAGAATAACTTTTGCAAATCCGGTCGCCTGGACCTGTCCGGGTGCCCGGACCGTCCAGGCGCCTCGGCAGCCACCCGGGTGCTCCTCTTCGCTACTAACCTAGGCACCTGGAGCAATTTCGGGCACCCAGATAAGCTTTGGGCGCCCGGAGCCCTATTTTAAAGGCACCTTTTACTTTTAATCACCTACACCACAGAGTTAGAAAGACAAACAATAACATATAAAGTAAAGTGAATTTTGATAATCTTCAGATTGTCTGGTCATGACTTTGAGTTTTATTGAAACTGTAGGTCAGATCAATGCCTATTGTTTCCTCTGTGGGAACACATCCTCACCTACTTCTCTCAGGAGAGTTTATTTTTTTCCAGACCATCTGGACTTTTGCTCAACATCCAAGATTTCAAGACTTTCACCTAGTGTCCTCGACCCTAGGATTTTTCGCCTAATGTCCGCGACCCCCAGGACTTTCACCTAGTGTCTTCAACCCTAGGATTTCACCCAACGCCCTCGCATTACCAAGACTTTGCCCAGTCCCATGAACCAGGACTTCATTACTTAGCCGTAGCTAGGACTTTCCACCTACTAGTGTCCGCTAGGACTTCTTTGCCTAGCATCAACTAGGACTTTCACCTTGCTTAAGATCACTTAGGATTTTCCTGCACACTCAGCTAGACTTGTTAGATTACAACACAGCTTAACTTTGAATCATTTTAAATATCAAAATACAAATTTGATTAGCTAGTGCTTCCAGCACCAACAGACCTATCATTAGTTTATCAGTTGACCAATTCCGTTAATCGGTCAATCGAACATCGATCATTTCCTTTTGATTGGTTGATATTTCGGTGAATTTAAGGGATCAGTCAACCAACCAAAGGATCGATCAATTAATAAAACATTATATAACTGAGACTCGAGCAGAACGTTTGATTCATCCCAAACCTGTTGGAGCAATCCCAATGGTCCACGGGACCATGTGTTTTGATGTTTGGGCAAAGGGTTTAAGTTAGGATTAACCTCGTTATTTGATATGTGTATGTGAGTGTACAGGTTTGCAGGATACACATGTGATTCAGCTTGATGGCTTCGGGTCTGGTGAAGGATGGAGCATCTGAGGGACTGTGGACAAGGCAGCAAGGACAAAGGCCGAGGGAAGCGACTTCGAGGCATACGCGAAGGATGACATTTTGGACGAGCCGCGAGCTTGGATGCATCATAGGGACGAGAGCCAAAGGAAGTAAGCTTGAAGGCAAGAGGTCAAAGCTGCAAAGAAGAGTCAAGTGAGTCATGAGGATACGAGTGCATGAGAGATTGTACTCGGGAAAAAATCCCGTGGGTTACTGTAGCAGTCAACGGGGTACTATAGCAGTCAACGGGTAATGTAGCAGTTGACGACACTGTTGCAGTCGACTGATGCACTGTAGCGTCGACTGGTAGAGAGCCGTTGAGAGAGCCATTGAGCTGGCACCAGTCGACTGGTGCAATGACCAGTCGACTGGTAACGGGCAAATCAGCTTGCTGATTTGTTCCAAGCTCTATAAGAAGGAGCTTGGGATGGTCGGCCAAGCTGACGAAATTAGACTTGGTTAAAGCCTAATTAGTAGTCACTAAGTGCTCAAAGGTTCCCTTGTGTCCAAGTATTTTTGGTGAGTGTTGTTGTGAGGTTTCTCCACCCATAAGGAGGTTGATCTAGTCGGAGTTTGCCGGGGACTAATCCATCGATGGATTGAGGGATCGTCCACCTTACGGACACGCCGTGGAGTAGGATCAAGTTATCTCCGAACCACGTAAACAAACGTGTTAGCGGTTTGCATTTCCATTCTTGTATTTGGTGTTTAGCTTTCTATTTGTGTTCGTTTGTATTCCACTGCGCTAACATCGTAGGAAGCAAAGATTTAGGGGCGCCGTCTATCCAACCCCCCTTCAAGCCGGCCGCGAGATCCCCCTACAAGTGGTATCAGAGCGAGGCCGCTCTCCGTCGGACTAACCGCCGAGGAAGCAAAGATGACCAGCTTGATAGATCCGCCAAAGTTTGAAGGAGGAAGCTTATGGGACATCACCTTTTGGATGATGAAGATGAAGAACTTCTTCGAGACAGATTGGGACACAATGATGGTGGTGGAAGAGCCATTTGAAGTCCCTAAAGACAAGAAAGGGAAGAAGCTCCGACCACGACATTGGACGGAGGAGCAAACCACACGATCAAAGGCAAATTCAAAGGTAATATCAATTTTAATTGATATGTTGCCTAATGATGTTGTGAGTCATGTAGGTAAATATGAGAATGCCCATGAATTATGGAGCAAAGTGAAGAAATTTCCATGGGAGGAATTTTTGCCTACACAAGAAGAAGAAGAAAAATCTGAAGAAAGTGATGAAGTGGTCCATGAGGAGAAGAAGGATCAATCGGATGTGGAGCCCAAGGAGATGGGCTTAGTAGCTCAAGAAGAGGAGGTGGAGCAAACGGAAGTTGAGTCATGCTCAACATCCGAGGAGGAGAAGGAAGATGAGGCATCATCTACATCCTCAAGAATTGAAGAAGATTCCAAGACAAGTGAAGAAGAAGAAGTCTTGGAAGTCAACATAGCAACCACCTCCACCGAAGTGAAGTCAAAAAATAACATAATTTGCTTCGGTTGCAATGAAAAAGGACACTACAAGAGTAGGTGTCCATTGGGTAAGAAAGAGGTATCTCTTAAACTCAATTCAATTCATTTTGAATCTAATTTGAGTTGTAGGAATGAAGAACCCAAAGGAGGAGAATGTGCATTACATGCTTCACGTGTGGGGAGAAGGGACACTACCACACCAAATGCCCCAAGAAGACGGAAATCAAGAAGCTTGCACATTTAAAGAAATGGGAGAAGAAGAAGAGGAGCTTGAGTCAAGGGGGAGCTTCAAGGGTAAGGGAGGTATATCCTAATTTGAATCGTAATTCAAATTCAAATTCTTATGTTCCCATGCATGCTAGGAAAAATAATGATTATCATTATGTAGCAATGAAAAATTTTGATTTTAGATATCTTGATAGGAATATGGTAAATGTCGATCAAAATCCTAGGAGACCTATGCATGATAGACCTAGGCAAGTTAAATTCTCATTACCTAAGGAGAATAAAGGTAATAGAGAACCAAGGCATTAATCCCAAGAAGGGGAGGCACATTCCTAAAAAGGGTAGGTCTAGGAATGTCCAAGGTGGACATGTTGACTCTAGGGTTAGGAACTTAGAAAGGGAAAATCAAGCTTTGAAGTCAAATCTTGATAATTTGGAGAAATTCCTTAATAGATTCACTATTGGATCTAAGGGATTAAATATGGTGTTGGGTAGTCAAAGACCCAATAATGATAGATCGGGTTTGGGATACCGATCTAGCACCTCAAAGGCCAAAGAGAGATCATATGATAGGGTGGTAAATGATCATGGCAAGGGAGGATCATCCAAGGCTAAGGGAAAGTCTTATGCTAGGGTTGCATATGACTATAGCAAGGATGATGTGTCCAAGGTGCACCACTGTGGTTTAACCATAATGGAGAAAGCATCTAAGAAGATGGCTAAGGTTAAGAGCTTTAGGAGGAGCTCAAAGAGTCAAATTGGGACCTATGGCCAATGGATCTCAAGTGGGTACTACTTGGGAGTCTAAAGGAGCCATGGAGTGTGCCAAATGGTTTGGAGACGGACTTGAGTCTCAAACCTAGGGATTTGGCACACATGGTTTGTGTTTCATGCAAGAAAAATGACATTTGGGGTCATATAGCATGATAATTAGTTTTGAATGTATAGATGCCATATAAACCAATGCTAGGGATGTATTGTGGGTTGGTATGGGCAAATACATCAAGAGGAAGCCAAAACTAGGACTTTAGGTTAAGGTTCAATTGAACCATTTAACTAGTTTTGGATTTTGTGTCAATCTTGAGATTGGTGATAGATATATTTTGTAATGTATTTTTCCCAAGTAGACAAGGGTACAATAGACCTCTCTACAAAATTTGAGGATTTTTGGAGGTCTAGGAAATTTCTGGTGCATTTCTGAAGTTGGCCTGAAAAGGTTGATTTTTGCAGAAATAGGATGCCAGTCGACTGGTACAGATACCAGTCGACTGGTAACAGTAGATTTCGACCACAGAATGTTTCTGTAAGGTTCTGTCGAAGGGAGCAGTCAACTGGCACTCAGGGTCAGTCGACTGATAACAGCCTGATATGGTTTTTCAGTGCTGTTCGTGACCGTGTCAACTCGTTTAAATGTATGAGATCCATGGGGGATAGATACATGAGTTTGGGTCAGTTCGGATGATAAGTTTTCAACAATTGGGATATTGTTGTAGAACTTTTTGGATGTTAGGCAAAGGGGGAGAAGTAAGGTTTAGTTGGGAAAACCTTAAGTGCCTTTGCGTAGGGGGAGCCTTGGGATATGTTCTTAAATATCCCTGTGAGAAAATCCTAGCTCATTGGGGAGCTCAGGTGTAGGGGGAGCCTTGGGATAGGTTCCAATGCATGTTGCATTTTGTTCCGGCGGTTGCCAAGTGTGTAGCCTTGGCAACGTAAGTCCATTCGGCGGTGTAAGTCTAAGTGTGTAGTTTTGGCATCGTAAGTCCATTATTTTTAGCATGTTTATTTGCTATTTGTTTTCCCTAACTTAAATGTATTGCCAAACACCAAAAAGGGGGAGATTGTTGGAGCAATCCCAATGGTCCACGGGACCATGTGTTTTGATGTTTGGGCAAAGGGTTTAAGTTAGGATTACCCTCATTTTTGATATGTGTATGTAAGTGTGCAGGTTTGCAGGATACACATGTGATTCAGCTTGATGACTTCGGGTCCGGTGAAGGATTGAGCATCTGAGGGACCATGGACAAGACAACAAGGACAAGGGCCGAGGGAAGCGACTTCGAGGCATACGCGAAGGATGACATTGTGGACGAGCTGCGGGCTTGGATGCATCCGAGGGACGAGAGCCAAAGGAAGTAAGCTTGAAGGCAAGAGGTCAAAGCTGCAAAGAAGTGTCAAGTGAGTCGTGAGGGTACGAGTGCATGAGAGATTGCACTCGGGAAAAAATCCCGTGGGCTACTGTAGCAGTCAACAGGGCACTGTAGCAGTCGACTGATGCACTGTAGCGTCGACTAGTAGAGAGCCGTTGTGAGAGTCGTTGGGTTGGCACCAGTCGACTGGTGCAATGACCAGTCGACTGGTAACAAGCAAATAAGCTTACTGATTTGTTCCAAACTCTATAAGAAGGAGCTTGGGATGGCCGGCCAAGCTGACGAAATTAGACTTGGTTAAAGCCTAATTAGTAGTCACTAAGTGCTCAAAGGTTCCCTTGTGTCCATGTGTTTTTGGCGAGTGTTGTGGTGAGGTTTCTCCACCCACAAGGAGGTTGAGCAAGCTGGAGTTTGCCGGGGACTAATCCACCAACGGATTGAGGGATCGTCCACCTTAGGGACACGCCGTGGAGTAGGAGCAAGTTATCTCCGAACCACGTAAACGAATGTGTTAGCGGTTTGCATTTCCATTCTTGTATTTGGTGTTTAGCTTTCTATTTGTGTTCGTTTGTATTCCGCTGCGCTAATATCGTAGGAAGCAAGGATTTGGGGGCGTCGTCTATCCAACCCCCCTTCAAGCCGGCCGTGAGATCCTCCTACAAAACCCTCTCCTCTTTTGCCTTTTTTTCTCTATCCCACTGCCTATAAGTCTTCTTGAAGTCTTTTTACAACCTGATCATGCCTCGGTATGATTCTAATACCTCTCTCTTTCATTTAAAATAGTTTATTTATACTCTATCTTTTTATTATCGTAAAAAATTATATAAGATTGCACAAAAGGAGGCTAGCTCGTCAAATCCTAGCTAGAACCCTAGGTTTTCTATAGAGGACCTACATCAATCCTTTAGCAACAAAATCTTCTTAGTTGTAGGAACTCAATGTCTTGATATTCCCTTCTATCAGACCTACTGTGCTGATATTATAGATATAATATAAAATTATTCCTTAGATAGCGTAGTCTTCTGTTGACATGCATACAATACCACACGATGTACTAACTTTTATCATAATCTATGTGAGATTGATGCCCATCATTATAAGACTAGAGTTGCATCAAGGGATATGATATTTGATCTTGACATATTCCTTCGTTTCTTACGCTTGGGCCCTTCTCCTAATCGAGTTTTTCCCTATCCCTCATACCCTGACACTTTACCTGATTCATTTTCTCACTTAACCCTTGATATCATGTATGCCAATTTTTTCCAAGGCCCTCGACAAAAGAAGATGTCATCGGTACCTCTTAGTCCAAATAACAATTTCCTTTACAAAAAAAGGTAGATCTGCTACCTTAGTGACCCCCCTAGTGCCGGCCTGATGGATATGGAGGGAGGTACATGCAGGTACATAAGCCATAGGCGCATGGTGGGGTAAACCCCAGGTCGTCAGTTCCTGAGAATCAACCCCTGACCATTACGCCAGATATGTGATGCGCCCACCGTCTCCGCAACGCCCTGGGGCCTGACAATTCTCTTTACAAGATGGTTGTCTCATACGTTCATCCTTTTTCATCTAGAGATCATACAATCTTTCGTCCAGTCAATCTTTTCCTGATGTATGCACTTAAGTATAAACTAGATTTGGATCTTGGTTATTGGATTTTTAAATCCATCATCTACTATTCAGGATATAGTACCTCACTTAAGGTCCATATGGTTCACTGTCACATTCTCACTGCATTTATAACATCATTAGGAGTAGGAGTCAGACGAGAAGAGTTGATTGAGTTATCTGACTTTGACTTAGTGGGTATCCATCAAATGTCTTTGGCTGGGATCAAGACTAATTTCTAGGGTCTGATATACAAGCACACTCATCTGTGTTACGTTCAGCCTGTTGACGAAGAGGTTGATATTGAGGATATACCTATAGCTATTGAGGAGCCTTATGTTCCACCATTGGCCCTAGACTTCTCCCAGACTCCATATTTCGATGCAGCTCAGGGGATATCATCTACAACTCCTCCACCTTTTAGTGATCCTTTTAGTGAGTTTTGAGATGACATCTTTGGTTATTTCAACTCTCTTCATATCATAATTTAGGATCAGTACACTTCTTTCTAGGGGAAGCTTGCAGATTTCCGTCAGAATGTGACCAAATGAGTAGATACTTTAGAGGCACAATAGAATAGGATGTTTGATTATTTTTGTGCTGCACATGATCCTCCACCTCCTTCATCTGATGTATGACTTATCGTATCTACTGTTAGACTAGTTCTGTTCTATTTGACACTATGACTTTGGTTGTATTTGGTACTTAACCTTTGATGACAGTGGTTATGATCATAAATTAGCATTATGACTTTTAAATTCAAGTTATCTCTAAGTTTCTATGTGTGATTTGTAGAATAGGAAGTTTTTTCTTTTTAACTAATAGTTGTCAAAAATTTATTTTTTCTTTTATCCATGCTTTACAAAACTTAGTTTTTAAATATTTCTTTATGGATTAGCCTAGGACTTACCATAGAATATCATGATCTGATAGTTTTAGCAGCTAGCATCTCACAAGTACAGTAGGATTCCTTACTTGTGTATTGTGAAATATAGAATAATGTGAGATGCTTATGACTTAGCTTAAGATTTCAGATGCTTATGTTAGTGCATTGATATAAATTTGAACTTTAAACAAATATATTGATCAATTTGAGTAATCTAGCTAGCAACAAACTAGTTGGAGACCATCACACAAATTAACTAACTTGAGTCAGCAGTTGCTATCTTATGGTAGTCAGCTAAATATGAAGGTTGGACATTTCTTTAAGGACTATTTTCTTAATATTTTTTATTTCTTTAAAATATTTTCAAAACTTATGCATTTCATACATGCTTGTACTTGTAGGAAAATATAAACTTAAGGGGAGCATTAACATCATTTTTTGAATTTATTTCAAGACTAAGTTTGTTTTCCTTAGAAATTTTTAAATTTCATATTTTCAAAACTTATTGGTTCAAAATTTATCTTCTTTAAATTTTTTTCAAAACTTATGATTTTTCAAAATATGTTTAAAATTCTCTTTACAAAATATTTCAAAAATTATACACTTAGGCATTTCCCTTAAAAGTATATATGTTTCAAAATTTCTTCTTATTAGAAAAATTTGCTTCAAACTTTTCAAAACTTAATTTTTGACTAAAAACTTCTTCTTCAAAAAATTTTGACTTAGAAAATTTTTCTAAGTTTTCTAAAGATAAATTTCAAAACTTAATTCACAATTTTCTCTTTGAAAAATTCTCTCTTAGAAAAATTATCCTTAGAAAAAATTTTAGACAAATCTCAAAACTTATGTTTTCTTGAAAATTTTCTAAAGTTATATACTTATCCATGAAATTTTCAAGATATTCTCTTCAAAAATCATTTTTTAAAATTTATCTTAATTCTTTTCAGAATAATTCAAAACTTATTCCTTAAAAAAAAGTATGCTTGGAAAACCTTGGTTTCAAAATTTTTTTCAAGTAATTTTTCTAACTCCAAAATTTAATTTTACTCTTGGAATGCTTCAAACTTGTTGTTTGATATTATCCCTATTTTTTATGTATGTCAAAGGGGAAGAGATAGTAAATTAAGGGGAGTTATTAAACTCAGGGGAAGAGTTAAGAAATGTTTGATTACTTAAACTCTATATATTTTTAACTTAACTGTGAACCTTAGTTTCCAAACATAAAAAAGGGAGAGATTGTTGGTGCAGAATATACTAGAATTGAACTTGAGTTTTAATATTGTCAAAAGTTCAAGTTAAGTCTTGTTGTGATCTGATGAATTGACTAAGTGTGCACGCTATTTACTCAATCGAGAAAGCCTTAGTCGTGGATAGGCAGAGAAGTCTTAGTAGATTATGAAAGCTAGGCAGGAAAGTCCAGGTGGATAGAGGACCTGACACTTGGCAGATGAACTCGATAGGTCTGCAGGACCTAATATTGAGGGCAAGTCTTGGTGAGCTGATCCAATCCTAAGCCAAAGTCTAAACAGGTCTAGAGGACTCAATGTTTGGCAGGTAGGTTAAGGTAAGCAACTGGAGTAGAGCGATGGAGAGGTTGTGTCTCGGGAAAGGACAAATCCTAGGTCACTGATCCAACCAAAGAAACCCAAAGGTTTCTAAGTTAAGATCAAGATAGATCCTATTGTCTTTTCTTACTCATGCATTATTATACTACTTTACTAATTTTGTGTTGAAGAAATATTTTTTATATTATGGGATTAACTCTATTTTATAGAAATCGATGGGATCAATCGACCAAATAGGAGATTCAGTTGACCAAACCAAGCTGATGTGGCAGAGTTCAGATCAAGCAGAGCAAACTTGGAAGTCAGGCTGATTGGTCGATTGAACCCAATGATCGATCAACAGAATCTATTTAGTATACATAGTAGCAGATTCAAATCTCAGCGAAGAAGAAAATCAAATTGATCGGTCAACTGATCAAGGTGATCAGTCTACCGAACATTAAATGCAATTAATGGAGTGAAGATCGAATCTTAGTAAAGAAGGAAGGACACATGTTCAGTCGACCAATAGGGAGATTAGTCGACCAAATGTGTTTTCAGTTGATCAAATGCAGCTTATAAAAGAACATCTCATGATCCGAGCTAGAACCAACTTTTTCTAAGCAACATTCTCATCTTCTCTGTTCGTGCTACTGCTACTGCTACGCTTTATTTACATGTGCAAGTTGCTATGACTCTTCTCTGACTATTTGCGCTTCAACTTTTTATCTTTGTCGGTATACTTTAAAGTTTGTATTACTTTGTTAAGATAGTGGTTTGTTACTATCCTATACATCATTTGTATAATTACTTCTTCTCTAAATTTTTCGAAAAGAACACTATTAGTGAATTGTCCAACGGTGCGATCAAGGATTGTAGGACTTAGAATAAGAGTCGACACAAGCTTCGAACCAAGTAATTGAACTTGTCTATCTTTTCTAGTTTAACTTCGACTGTTACTTTAACATTTGTTTTATGAATCGACATACAAAAAAAAGGTTTTTAAATGAACGATATTCACCCCCCCCCCCTCCCTATTGTCTCTACTCAATCCTTCAGTTCTATGCTATTACACTCATCTTGATCATATTTTTAGCATAATTATTCTCTTTGTCAGAGATATGCTCGTGCTTAGTTTTTCTTGATAGAATGTATTTTTGGAGTGAAAATGGAGCTAAGGTGTGCTTTAGAGCAATCCTAAAAGAGGAGCAAAGTCTTGGTCGTGCTCCCTGGCATGGTCATGTGTCACACCAACACTTAAGCATAGTCAGGTCATGCTTGGAGGCACAATCATGCCCCCTCACCAAAGAGCAAGTAGAGCCTGATCATGCCCTAAACATGCCTCACACCAGTAGCCAATCTTGCATCGATCGTGTGAAACCACATGACCATGTCACCTTTCCAAAGTCGGGTCATAGGGTCGTGCCTCTCCACCTGAGCTCATTCACGCTCTGTTCATGCCCAGAGGCACAACCATGACACAACCCAGGTAGGGGTCGTGCCCTTCCTATATGAAGGGTGTTCTTTCCCCTTCCAAAGGGGAGGAGAGGTTTTCCCTTTGGGGAGACCTATTTGGTCAAGATTTACTCTTCATCAACACTCCCATCGATGATTCAAAGCCATTTCCTCCATCTCCTTCACCTCCGGAAGTAAAGGATTGGATCTGAAGACCTCTCATCACATTAGCTAAGCTTTCTTCCTCTTTCTTCTTAGATTTGGATTTAAAACTTGTAAGGATCATGTCTTTGGGTTTATCTCCTCTTGTTATGGAGTAGGTATACTTATTCTAGAATTAAGAGAGTAGTTGTGATGTATGATTGATGTAAACTCTTTGAATTTACCAATTTCCTATCTGTATGACATGTTTATGCCTTGTACCTATTTGATTAAATGTGTGTGATGAATTTGTACTTATATTTCTTATTTGATTGGATGATTTTATTGATTGCTTGCCCCATAGAGGGGATATCCTAGATTCTATGACCGGGGGATCCCGTGATAGGGGGTATCTCTTTAATCGGACTTTCTAGGATGTCGACTTGAAAGGGAGGGCAATTCTCTATGAGGAAGTGTCTAATTAGACTTAATGTGTTATTCCTAATCTTGCGTTAGTAATTATCCTGAGTAATCTAGCGATTGTAGGACCAGGAGCTCTTAGTGACAGAGGGTATTTCTGTAACCAGACTTTGTAGATTACCTCTTCTGCTTAGTGACATCGGATAACACTAGGAGTAACACTGATACTACCATCTCGGGGAGTTTCGGTATTTTGTTAGACTTTTTACATGAGCGTAAGGATAGAGAATGGGAGATTGGTAATTCATAGTACATTAATTAGTATCATAACAAAACTGAAACCCTAGAACACTTTCCTTGACCAACTTCCTTGATCAAATATCCTTCCCAATTCTCTTCTCTCTACTTCTCCTTCTCTTTTAGTGTTTAAAGTTACAAAATTCGATCATTTAGATAATTCATTATGGTAAGTCCCTAATGCTTAACTCAATCCTTGTGGGTTCAATATCTTTTATTATTTGCGACAAAATCATGCACTTATGGTTTGACAACAGTTGTCTAAGAAGAAGTATAGCTTATATTATTGACCTTTTAGGCATGAACCCAAATTAATTTTTAGTCATCGTGGTCTCCTTTCTTAATCTTTTTTTTATTACTTTTTCTAAAGTTTTATGGTATGCCTCATTAGTTTAATACCTCTATAGTTTGTAGAATTTTATATGCCTCCCTTATTCTTATATAAGAGAACTAAAGTACTTATCCTCCATTAATAAGATATTTTTTGTTTTTTAATATCATGTTAAATAATTTTGTAAGTCATTCAATACCTTTTTTCCCTCGACGCTTTCATACCTCTATCGGAATATTATCTGGACTAACGACTTTTTCATTATGTATCCTATTTAAAGCTTGTTCTACTTTTAAAGTTTAAATTCTATGATAAAAATTTAAATTTCTATACTCATTTGACCTATTTAAATTATCTAAGTTAAGTTGTTCATCTAAACATTCATTAAAAAGTTGATAAAAATATCTCTTCCACTGCTCTTTTATTTTTCTATCGTTTACTAGTACCCTATTACATTCATCTTTTAATACATTTTATTTGGATAAGATCTCTTGTCTTCCTTTCTCTCACTTTAGTTATTCTATAAATATCCTTTTTCTATTTTTTGTATCTAATTTTTGATATAATTATTCAAAAGTTTCATTTTTTGTTTCATTCACTACTTTCTTAGTCTCTTTCTTGACTATTGTATTGTTTTAAGTTTTCCTCATTCTTACAAATATATAATTCCTTATAAGCTGTTCGTTTTTCCTTCACTTTCTCTTGTACTTTCTCATTCCACCACTAAGATTCCTTATTTAGTGGTGCATGCCCCTTTGACTCATTGAAGTACACTCTTAGCTACTATTTTCAACTTTGATACCATCTTATCCCATGTCGTATTAGAGTCACCATATATTTCATCTAATACTTGTACTCATACTTGCTCCTTAAATATATTTTGCTTCACATCCTTTAACTTTCATGACTTAATTCTAAGAGTTGTATATATATTTTCTTTTTATTGATACTATACTTGAGGTGTATATCTAATACTACTAACCTATGTTTGGCAGTTGAGCTTTCTCTAGGGATGACCTTGCAATCTTTACAAATCTTTCTATCATTCTTCTTAATCATAAGAAAGTCAATTTATGATTTATTATTTTCACTTTTAAACATGACTAAGTGTTCTTCTCTTTTTTTTTTTTTTTTTAAAATATTAGTTAATATAAGGTTATATGCTATTGTAAAATATAATATACTTTTCATTTCTTCATTTATCACATATGTACTCTCTCATATTCCTTATTTTTCACTGTGACATGCCCTCCTATTAAAATCATTTTATTTGGTGAAATATTTTGTAATACTTCATCTAAGTCATCCCAAAATAGTAATTTAGTAGCTTCATTTAATCCTACTTATGGTGCATATATACTAATCATATTTATAATTTCTGTCGTCACTATTATCTTAAACGTTATAATTCTATCCCTTTTTCTAACTACTCCAATAACTTTATCTTTTAATGAACTAACTATTTATAATAATATCCACTCTATTTCTTACTTTTTACTCTTTCCTATGTACCATAACTTACAACCTGAATTCTCTATCATCTTTGTCTTCTCGCTTACCCATTTTGTTTCTTGTACATATAAAATACTAATTCTTCTCCTAATCATCGTATCTACTACCTCCATTAATTTATCAGCGAGGATTCCTATATTTCATACTCTAAATCTTATACTATTAGTTTTTTTAATGATATTTATTTTTATCTAACCTACTGTTTGCAAAATTTTAATAATACAAATTCAAAAATTCAGAAATTAAATTTTAAAATAGAAAAACATAAATTAATTTTAGAAACAAATTACAGAGAATAAGAAATTAAAACAGTCAATCAAAAATTAAATTCAGGAATAGAAATTAAATTTCAGAAATCCAAAAATCTGAAATTGAATTTAAATTCAGAGAAACAGTTTTTTTTTAATAAAAACAGTTTTTAAATATTAAAAATTCAAGAAATTTAAATTATAATTTTAGAAAAATAAAAACAGAATTCTAAATTAAAATATAAGGCCACTTACTGCACCTCAAAATTATACATATAATTAATGCCTCATTATACTATTCAACCACAACCTTCATTAAGGCATTTCTCGGAGCCAGTGATATTTAAACTTTGCCGTGGTGTCTGAGCTTGTCTAATCAGTAATTACCCTTTAATTTGCTATGTTAATGGATCGTGAAGTAATCAAGTCGCGTCGATCTGCAAATTTGTGCACAATTAAGCAAAGCGTTGACTTCGTACTAATGACCCAATTTTTCTGATCTTTCATTTAGTAGCCATGACAAGCACTAGCTATCTAATTAATGGGTCGCTAACTTTACAGTTATTCGCTAACTAGATATATTTAATGAGATTTTATGAAACAAAATCACTTTATTGATTGAGTAAATTAACTAACGCTTCGCGTAATGCCCTCCAAATAAGCACGTTCATGCGTGCACAGTATTAATTTGGCTAAAACGTTGGAAATTAATTTCTCCCGTCGTCGTGGATAAGTTAAAGCATTTCCTTAAGATTGAAATCTGTCTGCCACCTTATCGTGGGGCGAATAATGTGGGTAAAAAATGTTTCAATATTGAAAAAAAGAAAAATCCAAGAACTCACCTGTTCTCATGCAGCTAATTAACCTGCATTATTAACTAATTAATATATATTTAACACCATCATTAATGCGAAGATTTCGTAGTGCGTGTAGAATTGTAGCATGGATTTCGAGTCATGAGCACGTAGAGAGCTTAATGCACATGGCTCGAGGCATATATCGTTAAGGAAGTGTTCTGTGGCTCAGTCGTGCCTATAGCCAAGCACGAACAAATTAAAGTTGCTATATGCATGCGAGCAACTCTTCTTGTTGATCATTAATTTAAGGCCGAACTTGTTCACTCTTTAATTTGTGCATGCGCAAAACTAAGCAGCTAGCTCTATGTGATTTGTGCCTCTGGTTACTGGAGAAAATAATTGATGGTGCACGCACGTTGCAGTTGAAATGTTTACTGACCACCTATCAATTAATTAACATTTTGGCTTTAATTTATTTTCCCTATATAAAGAGGTAGATCGGAAGCGGAAAGTTACCAGATCATTTCTTTATCTATCTATCAATCTAGAAATTATAAGATGAGCCGTAAGTTGGACTTGAAGCTGAACCTGTCGCTGCCGGCGGCATCGAGGAAGGAAGAGGAAGAGGTGGACTCTCCGGCGCGTAGTAGCGCAGCGGCGTCGTCGTCTCCGAGCTCTTGGTTGTCGGAGGAGGAGGAGGAGGCAGCAACTTCGATGGTGGTCACTGGCTGCCCGCGATGCCTGATGTACGTCATGCTGGCAGAGGACGTCCTAAAGTGCCCCAAGTGCGGCAGCACCGTAATCATCGATTTCTTCCGAGGAGGAGGCGGCGGCGGCGGCGGTGCTAAGTCCGAGAAGAAAAACAAAAGCCAGAAGAAGAAAAAGATGGGTGTTTAATCAAATAAGATCGATGAATTGTGTGCTTCATTTTAATGAATGGAGTAGCCGGCCAGATTTCTCTTAACAAACGTTAGCACCAGCCTAGCTCTTTGCTTCAAGTCGAGACTGAATTAATTATTTTTGACGATAACTTAATTTTGCAGATAAACGAGTAATTAAAATTCTCTTTTGTTTGTAGCTTCTGGATCGGATCGATAAATTCTCTTTTGATTAACTAGTCTTGTTTTTTTTAAATATGTTAAATGTATACGCGTGTGCGTGTGCCTCACTGGGAAATCCGCATGTCGATCACCAAACCAAACAAGGCTCTAGATTGTCACCCAGATATCTATAGTGATCCCCAATTATTATAATGTATTTATAAAAAAATTTCCTTCAAATGAGATACGCAATCAAAGGATGATGGATTTTTGAGTTGCTCGTCATGTGCGCTTTTTGATTTATCTTAATGACTAGTAGAAAATTTCTGTGAGATCGGACCGGTCACCCTCGAGCAAATCAATAAGGCTAACTATTTTTTTTATATTTTTTATTTATAATATAGCAGTTTTTTATCTTTATAGTAGCAAAAAGGTAGAATATGTCATTCTAGTGGTTCCACATGGATCCCACGATCATATGTGAAGAGATAAATCAGAAAATTATAGTTGGTCAATACGAAGGAAAATTTTTTTCATCAATTTTACTGAAATTCAAACCCTTACTTATAGTAATAATTTTATTCCACGCTAGCCAACTCAATCTTACTGTGAAGGCACACACATAGTATATATTAACTCATACAATCGAATGCCAATGGTTATTCATCTTTCCCATGCCTTCTGAAATGATTGATAAATTATATAAAATTAGACTGTATTTATATTTGGTCCACAAAGCATCTGCGAATGAGCCACTTTGTATCTTTCCAAAAAGAAAGGTAGATAAGGTATGCAAGATCTACGTGCATGGAAGTTTGTACTCCTATGACGGACTCTGGAATATTCAAAGAAAGGCATTCATTTTGGGTGAGATGGGTTCACCATCACTGCCCCAAGAACTTGGATTTCTGGCATTGGCAAGGTAAAATCTCGGATTCACCATTGATTAAAAGACTGCTTCAGATTAAGGACCAGATGGTGGCACAAGCAGGGAGTAGGAGAGTTGCAGTTATGCTGCTCTTCAAAATGGATCTATGTTATGACTATAGTAGGTTGTAGCACACCTTAAATTTATGATTAATTATCAATAATGAGGGCTCACACATCAAGGTGTTGAAATGAGATTCATTTCCTTACCTGCTAGTTTATTATGACATCTAATCAAATGGAAACAAATCAAGTGACACAATATAAATTATGGAGAAAATCATTCCTTAAAAAAAAATCTATCACGTCTAAATCATATAATAATTTTATTACATAAATAATAAAAAAATATAATTTGGTTGAATAAATTTATTTGTAGCATAGTCGTCCAGAATAATAAGTTTTCTAATTAATTAATTATGTCTGTCAAATTTATATAACATGATGTGTTAACGTACAAATGGACGTAACCGAGTATGCCTATGTGTATACTGTTGGATCTACCATATTTTTTCATCGTATATCTCGATGATATTAAGGATTTTACCTAATGTAATAGAATCAATTTTATAGACCCAATATATTAAACGAGCTTTAGTTAAGAATATAGATGTAAATTCTATTATAAATAATTTTATAATTCAAAATTTCATATGCACAATCTCATTAAATAATATCATGTACAAAGTATATCTTTAATTTTTTTATTTTTTTTAACTCTTGATTATGTCAATTAAATTTTACCTTCCCGATTTAGGATTTGAGTTATATATATATATATATATATATATATATATATATATATATATATATATATATATATATATATTTCTTGATTCGTCCCTGCTGCTCTTGATTGGTTTGCACCAGTCAAACCTGATGTAGCAAATGCTTATGCATTCTTTCGACTAAGAGCTCCTAAGATGCATTGGGCAGCAACGGGCATCCTTCCCAAGCACCGTTTCTTAGTATTCTAAAAATTATTTGATAAATCATGTTGTCACAAATCTATTTTGATGCCAAAATCAATTTTAAAATTTTAGGAAAATCCTAGGTTAGTCCACCATTGAAGATAAAGTGTGTAAATAATGAATTAATATATGGTTAACATGGTTTGAGTAAATTATGTTCAAATTATAAAATTTTGAAATTTTCATGCTAATTAGTTTTCTTTGAAAATATGCCATGCCATCTGGGAGTTTAAAATTTCATGATTTTTAATAATTTAGAAATATTTTCTAAATAAAATCATTGTATGTCAAAGTTAGACACCTAAATTTTAAAAACTAAGATAAGATTTATCAGAACTATAATTGCTTTATAAAAGAAGAGCATGCTAATTCTTTACATGGCTAAAATTTCAGAAATTTTCAAATAAAAAAATAATTTTATGAAATTGATTGGCATATATATATATTTTTTAAAAAAATCAATTTTAACTACAAATTAAGGAGGTTAATTAAATGATTTTATTTTTGAAAAAGTATTATCCCTGCATTAGCTGTATTATCAAAGGGATAGAAAGGAGAAGAAGGTTGAGTTAGATTGATACTTAATCATGACCACCGAATTAAATCTAGAATGAGAATAAATGTAGGGAGAGATTATTACTACCTCTAACCTAATCAATATGATTTACCCTAACTTAAACTATTTTTGTCAAATATTAAAATGGGAGATATTATCAGTACCTCTTACGGTCGAGGGGAAGATCATTGGTACCCCAAGTGATTCAACCATGATTTTTATATTTGTGCAAATGAGTTTAAGTTAGGCTTGCTTTAGTATTTGATACATGTGTCTAAGTGTATAGAAATTAAAAAAAAACGCATAGTAACACCAATGACTCGGATCCTGTGAAGTACATGTTGGTAGTTTTGAGAGCATGAAAACTTAAACGAAGTAATTAAAATAATAATGCGGAAACCATAAACACTCACATTGATCTCCCGAAGAATCGCAACCGAGGACGCCGGTCGATGAAGTCGCCGATGAACCACCGGAGACGTCGCTGCTGCTGTCGCAGAGAAGATCACCACACGGAACCTTCTCGGACTCTTCCACAAACCAAATCCCGTCCCTACGGATGTTCTCCCTTTGCTCACACGATCACCTCCACTGCTCTTCTGCGCACCTCTGATCGCCAGAAGCTCTCCACCACCTTTGATTGCCTTGGACGCCTCTTATAAGAAGGCTGAGGAAGACGAAGGGGAAAGGACGCCCCTTCATCTCCCTGGCATTTGCAGCAGCGAAAGGGACGAACCCTTTCGTCTGCCAAGTGTAACGCCCAACATCTCCCACTCGTCCAAGTCAATCCATATGGTCACATAGACCAAGTTAGTCACATAGACTACAAGGTGATCAAGTCACGAACACCGGAGCGAAATTAGTCACAAAGACCAAATAAGTCACGAAGACTTTATGAGGATTAAGTCACGAGGACCAGAGCAAATTTAGTCACAAAGACCAAATAAGTCACGAAGACTTTATGAGGATCAAGTCACGAAGACCAGAGCAAAATTTAGTCACAAAGACCAAATAAGTCACACAGACTTTATGAGAATCAAGTCACAAAGACCAGATCAGAACATCCATTCCATACATTAGGGAAAATGGTTCGTGCGACAGCAAGCACAGTGAGCATTCAATTGCTAAGAAGATTGTCACACCTTACTTAGCTGCTCCATAGAACAAATCAGAGACATAAATGTCCATAGAACAAATCATAGACATAAATGACTTGTCTTTACCCCAGATTAAATTATTTACATCATCATGAACATCTCTAATCCCTCATATTGACCATATGTCAAGAGCATGTTCAACACCTCCAATCAAAAAAATTATTCACAATTACATTTTATGTACTGAACTAAAAATGTAACCGATACTAGTGAATAAATGTCGCAGATGTAAATCAATCTTAATCTTCCTTTTTAGCTAGAATCCATTCACTCTAATCAGTTGCTTTCCTAGTTATGCTCCATAGACCGAATCATCCATAGCCAATAGGAAACATGCTAAAGTAGCAGATACTGATCAGAACTTCAAGTAGACAGCTAAATAGTCACTTAGGGTAAAATCGAGATTAACTTATAATCTCAAGGGTCTCACATAGTAGAGAAGCAGGGATCCATTCTCCTACAACCCTTCTTGTCGCCATAGCACATGTGGTATGAATCACATGCTACGATGTTATTCTCTTTACCAAAAAGAGCGCATGTTTTTCTCAATTTTAACATCGTACAGATTTCGATCTAGACATTCCTAATGTCTAATCCTGAATTCAACATATGAATTCTAATCTGGCTTCAAGCAGATTCAGTAAATGGTGGGTGCATTTACTCCAATCATTACACAAATGATCTCATCTTGACACAAATATCAAGACGCCATTAACTTATGGGTATGTCTTTATTCACAGCTACAAAAGCTGTCCCATAAGCAACGGTCTTACCTCTATTCGTACTTAACAAATAGAGATGATTGTCCATGTGAGTGGACCAATCCCAATCTGCCAACATGCTTATCGAGACTTTTATTCGAATGTAACCAAGACATAAACACTGAATAGATCATGGAATTTTTCATTTATCAAAATGTCTTTACAATTGTTACATTCTCCGAAGTCCCAAAGACTTCATATGCCCATGAAATGACTCTTTAGTCAATGGCTTAGTAAAAGGATCAGCAAGCATATTTCGTGTAGGGATGTACTCAAGAATAATCTTTTTCTTGTCAATAATATCCCTTACAAAATTATACTTAATTTCTATATGCTTGCCTTTGCTGTGATATTTGGGATCCTTGGAAAAAGCTATCGCAGCTTGACTGTCACAGTACACAGTAACAGGACTCCCACTATTCTCAGCAATCCTCAGATGCTTCAGGAACCTTCTTAGCCAGACAGCCTCTTGCACAGCCACTGCACAAGCCACATACTCAGCTTCCATTGTCGACAAGGCTACACAAGCCTGCTTCTTGCTGTTCCATGAGATGGCGCCATCATTCAGCAAGAAGACATAGCCAGATGTGGATTTTCTGTCATCAAGGTCCCCTGCCCAATCTGCATCTGAGTAGCCACTTAGGCTCATATTTGATTCTTGGAAACAGAGGCAATAATCAGCTCTTCCTTTAAGATATCTGAATATCCTCTTCACCGCTTTCCAGTGTCTCGATCCTGGGTTTGACTGGAAACGACTAACTAAGCCAACAGCATAGCTTATATCGGGACGAGTACACAACATAGTGTACATCAAACTACCAATAGCACTGACATATGGTTTCTTCTTCATTTCGGCTATTTCCTCAAGAGTTTTGGGATACATACTTTTCCTCAAGACAGTACCTTTCGCAATAGGTGTCTGTTCAATGTTGCAATCTGACATATTGAAGTGTTGCAGCATCTTAGTGATATAAGCTTCTTGAGACAAACCCAAAAGCCTCTTTGATCGATCTCTAACGATCTTCACTCCTAAGATGTACTCTGCTTCTCCCATATCTATTATGTCAAATTGTGATGAAAGCCAACTTTTGATTTCTATCACACTTTTTATGTCACTTCCAGCTATTAGCATATCATCAACATATAATGATAAAATGACAAGCTTTCCTTTTTCCTTTCTTAGGTAAACACAATGATCCTCATTGATCATTTCGAAACCATAAGATAATATTACTTCATTAAATCTTATGTTCCATTGTCTTGACGCTTGCTTTAGCCTATATATAGACTTCCGAAGTCTACATACTCTTTTCTCTTGGCCTTCAGCAACATAACCTTCTGGTTGTACCATATAGATTTCTTCGTCAAGATTACCATTAAGGAAAGCCGTTTTTACATCCATTTGATGTAATTCCATGTCATATTGTGCTACTATAGCTAGGATGACACGTACTGACACAAACTTCACAACTGGGGAGAATGTCTCTTCAAAGTCAATACCCTCCATTTGGGTATATCCTTTTGCAACTAATCGAGCTCTGTATCGATTAATCGATCCATCTGATTTCCTCTTTACTTTGAGAATCCACTTATTCCCAATAGCCTTTCGGCCCGGAAGAAGATCGACTAAATCCCAAACTTGATTCTTTCTCATTGACTCCATTTCTTCATCCATTGCAACTTTTCATTCTTTTCTAACTGAGCTGCTCATAGCTTCCTCAACTGTTCGAGGTTCCTCATCGTCAACTGGGAGAACCATTAATGCCTCATTCTCAATATCAAACCTTCTTCGAGGAATAATCTGACGACTACTTCTTCGAAGGTTAGACTGTTGAGAAACTGACTCATTCAGTGGCAAATTACTCCCACTCGGTTGACTAGATTCAGGCATCTCCTGATTTGTTGATAAAGGAACATTATCCTCCTCCTCTATCTCATATAGAGGAATTGTCTTATCAACTTCACCTCGTGTTGGGAACTCAGTTTCTAGAAAAGTAGCATCTCTTGACTCTATTTCAGAGATGGTTCCATCTTGTCGCTCACCAATAAAAACATAACCCTTAGAGGTCTCAGAGTACCTTATAAAGATACACTTCTTACCTCTGGGTCCTAGTTTTTCATATTCGTGAGTCTTATCATGAACGTAGGCAGTTGACCCCCAAGGTCTCAGATTACTCAGATCCAGCTTTCTGCCTGTCCAACGTTCATGTGGGGTAGATGGAACTGACTTTGAAGGCACTTTGTTAAGTATATAGGTCGCTACTAGTAATGCATCTCCCCAATAGGAGATTGGCAAATTAGCTTGCGCCATCATAGACCTAACCATTTCAAGAAGAGTCCTATTTCTTCTTTCAGCAACCTCATTTTTCTGTGGAGTTCCAGGGATAGTTAGCTGTCTAATAATCCCTTTCTCATTACACATCGTCTTGAACTGATCAGACAAATATTCTCCTCCACGGTCAGTGCGCAAGGTTTTAACCTTACGTTCCAATTGATTCTCAACTTCGTTCAAGTAACGAATAAAGCAATCCAATGCTTCAGATTTGTGAGAAATCAAATACACATGACCAAAACGTGTGAAATCATCGATAAATGTAATGAAATAAGAACTCCCATTTCTAGCCTTCACATTCATTGGACCACAAATATCCGAATGAATTAATTGCAATGGTGAATCAGTCCTAATAGCCTTACCAAATGGTTTCCTAGTCGCCTTTCCAGCAAGACAATGCTCACATATAGACAAGTTAATCTTAGCATGAGTGCCTAATAGGCCCTCCTTAGCTAATCTATTCATTCGTTCTTGTCCTATATGTCCCAATCTAGCATGCCAAATTTCATCATTAACATCAGCATTACTAGTAAGAGCAATGTTTGAAAAACAACTATTATTATTTGGTTCTACATCAAGAACCATAAAACCATTTGTTACATAACCATATCCAATTAACACAGAGTTAATTCGAAGTTCCACACAACGGCTATAAAAATTTACATTGTAACCTAAATCAAGAAGACAAATAACGGAAACCAGATTCCGAAGAATCTCAGGAGCGTACAGGACATCATGTAGAAACAAGGTGCCTCCACCACATAGGTTGAGCTTGCAAGTGCCAATTCCTTTGACTTCAATTCTTGCATTGTTTCCTACATATATCCATTTGTTGCCAGCTGGTACCCGACGGTACTCCACATATGTAGCTCGATCACGAGCTACGTGGTTCGTTGCTCCTGAATCTACAATCCACAAAGGACACGAATCAGCTAACAACACTGTACTTGCAACATATTGCTCGTGGAAAGAAGACAAAAATGGATTTACCTTTTTAGCCTCAGTACAATCCCGAGCAAAATGTCCCTTCTTGCCACAGTTGAAGCAAGTCAACCTGCTCTTAGGTTTTTGTCCATATTTCTTTCCTTTCTTCTTGATTTGGTTTTTCGCAGCAACAGCATTAGCCTCCTTTCCTTTCCCCTTTCCTTTCTTGAACCACTTGTTCTTATTCTTGGAACCATAACCTTCAGCTACAAAAGCTTGACCCGAAATCCTTGCGGATTCAATCCTCTTCGCCTCAAGTTCCACATGGCGTGAGACATCAGTGAAAGTCTTGATACTCTCACTATGGGTCAGGTTCTGTTTCATTGTTTCCCAAGAATCAGGAAGGGAACGGATAACTACTTGAACTTGTTGTTCATCGGTCAACGCATAACCAGCAGTCTTAAACTCTCAAATCATGTTACCCATCTCCCTGAGATGTTGGGCCATGGTAACATTCGAGCGCTTTTTACAGCTATCAAACTTGATAGTTAGCTGACGGAGCTTACTCAGACTGACTCCACTGTACTTCTCTCTAAGGGCTACCCAGACAGCATGAGCCGATGTTAATGGCTCATACTCAAATACCAGGTCATCCACCATTGAACTAATCAATATACCCTTAGCAATGGAGTCCTTCCTTTTCCATGCCTTATAGGCATTAAGGTCACGTCTGTGCTGTGCTGTGGAACTATCAACCGGTTCCTCCATGATTTGGTTTACAGCCTCTAGAACTTCTTGTTCCTCAAGAACATATTGTATTTTAAGGTGCCAGATTTTGTAGTTATCCCCATATAATTTCTCACCCTTATTGAGTTCAGCTATGATGTTTTTAGTTGCCATGATCTACATAAATAAATAAATAATTTATTATTTCAGTGTAATTCATATATGTGTAACTATTTATTGACTCAGTGTAAATTAGAGTTAGTTTACAAAATCAAGTGATAACATTGTTCCCACTCATCATTTGTATGTTCTAATCTAATCAACACTGATCAATTATATTACACATATCCCAACTCATGAACGAATCATTATTAAAATGAACTAATCATTTTTCATATGAACTAATCATATGGATATATGAACAAATCATATTATGAAATGAACTAATCATTTCCAAGTTAGTTAACATATAACATAACTTTTATCATATAATTCTGTTCGTACAAAACAACAGAAATTATTACATGACTCAAAACTAAATGAGCTAACACTGCTCGTACATAACGACAGTAAACAGAACACTAATAGACTAGATAAGCTAGCACTACTCCCACTAGGATAAATGCTAGAGCAGTGGGTAATTGCATCCCGTTCATCCTAGATTCTATGATAGGTGGATCAGCCTCAGATGTATCCATCAGATCCATCTCTGGATCTTCTACACACTCCTAAGGATCCTCCTCTGATCCTTCGGGATCCATCTCTAGATCCTCCTCAGGATCCATCTCTGGATCGTCCTCGGAATCCATCTCTGGATCTTCCTCAGAATCTTCAGGATCCATTTCTGGATCCTCTTCAAATTCTTCAAGGTTCATTTCAGGATCATCTTCAGATTCTACAGGATTTGGATCCTCTTCTAAATCTTCAGATTCCATTTCTGAATCCTCTTCAGATTCATCAGGACCCCATTGCAGATGAATTAGCTGTCTGCACATCTCTGAGTATGAGATGTGCCATCAGAATCATCCCAAAGTTGGAATGTTATCTGCCTCAGATGTTCCGATAATGAATAAACCAGAGAAAATCTTCTTTCTGTTTCCCGAACGGGATACCCTTCTTGCTCGAGATTCCAGAACAACCAATCGAGCCGACCAATAAGCCTACCGACTCCGTGATCCGGGCACTACAACAAAAATGTTAAAAGACAACACCATAAAGACAACGGTTTTAGAAGGAACTGTTGTTAATTTAGTAAAAGACAACGGTTTTTGACAAAATCGTTGTCTTTGAGCTCCTCCAAAAAATAAAAGACAACAGTTTTGCAAAAACCGTTGTCGTTGAGTGACTTTTTGTAAAATCAACAACACCTTTTACAACGGTTTTCTGAAACTGTTGTCTTTAAGCGCTTTTTTAGGGGTCAAAGACAATAGTTTTAATAAACCGTTGTCATTTTCGTTGTAGCAATGTTTTGCTCCCCTCAAAATTTTTTGGCGCCCTGTTTTCCCCCTTAGCCTTCCCGAACCCTAAACCCCTCTCTTCATACGATCTTTTCCTCCCTTAGCCTTCCTACCGAGAAAAATGTCTCTGGTGAAGGAGTCACCGGTGAACCCTTACCCAAGGAGAAGGAGAAGAATAATCCCCAAACTCCACCGCCTTCGCCTCCGCCTCCTCTCCCGCCCCCGTCCGCCCCGAGCCTCCACCTCGCTCTACCCCAGACGACGAGAGGGACTTCAAGCGTGTGGGCAAGATGGCCTACAAATGGGCGATCACCCTCCTCACCATCTCCGTCGCGCTTCTGCTGACCACCCCCAAGTGCTCGACCACACCAAACGAGTCTTCCTCTATGTCACCGGCACCTGCCTCGCTTGCCTCTCCCTCGTTACCTCCGTCGGCCTCATCTACTACTCCATCCTCAGCCATCCCGGCGCCCAACTCGCAAAGGTATAGGAGAGGGCTGTACAAAAATTCGATAATTATTTGTCCCCCTGCTCCTCCTGCTTCTCTTTTCTTTCTTTCTTTCTTTTCTTTCGTTTCCCCTGCCCATGGTTATATAGAGGTCACCCTATTCAGCTTGGCACTCATCATTTTTTTTTTTTGCTTTTCTTTTCCTTTTACTCTGTCAACGAAGAAGGATTGGAGTTGATTAGTTTCCTTCAAGGTTACAATGTCTAAAAGCTTTGACTCTGTGCAAAGTTCTCTAGCCCCTTGTTTTTCCTTCTCTTTCCTGCAGCAGTTTAATGCTTTAGGATGAAGTCTTGCAGGCAATTATGGAAGATATTGAAGGCATCTGTTGGAAGAAGGTATTAGATTTGGTCTTCTCCTTGTTGAGGAAATTCACTATTCACCAACCCCTAGAACAGACCTTTCCCATGTACCCAAGGTTTTGAAGGGGGAAGGGATAATTAGGGTTCTCAGCCTCTTGCAACTTTTGGAAAGATGAAGTATATGAAGCTTGGATCGAGGCCAGATGACTTTCATTCTGATGGGAACAATATCAGGTGAAGTTCTTGTGAAAATTGATCTTTTATTGTCGAGAAAATGGAAGTTAAAATTACCTGTTAGCATTTTCTTTGTTCTGTGTGTATATCTTCTGAGGCAGCTCATTTTATGAAGCAAATTGCCTTTCTCTTTGTTCTTCATGTAGAGAGTGCTCCACCAAATAGACAACTATGTGATAAAAAAATTGCTTCTTTTGAAGCTTTTATTGCACTAGAGTACAGATTCTACACCAGTTAGAGGTCTTAGAGGTTAAATTCAAGGTTTAAAATCTCTTTCCGATCTAGAGTTTTTAGTGTGCCTATGCCAGAATGAAACACTTTTGGTGTCATACAAAGTGTCAACATATCCTACTAGTGGTGAATTGGTGTTGAGGATGGAGCTGAAAAAAGAAGAATGTACCTAAAGGAGCTATTCTGCTGCTTCCAAAATCAACGAAAGTTATTTGAGCCTCAACCATTTTGGAGCTATTCGTGAGTCAAAGAAAACACTCAGCAGTGTAGAGCTTGAGTGCGGTTCTCAGGGAAAGCTATTCATGAGTTGAAGAAAATTTCACAAAGTTGTCTCGAGCTCACTAAGTTGTCGTAGAGCTTGAGCAAGCCCCTTTGCATACAAAAGGTGTTTGTGGGTGGGTTGTGTAGAGATACTATGAGTTGACAAAGAGAAGTTGTTCCAAATCTTCTCACTCAGAGAATGCTTGCATTTTTTTTTTTAAATAATCCAAGTGTTTGGGCTTCTCCCAACTAATCCCGGAGGTAGACAACCTTCCCCCTTGATTTGCCTATCGTGACCATTCTATGCATTGGTGGGCAGATAGAACAAGATGTTTAACTCGTGCCAACTGACAGCGATATCTCAAACCATATAGTTTCTGTCAGTGAAATCATGTCAACATAGGTGACATAATATCATTCACCCATGCCAACAGTATTATTGTTGGTAACCAAAGGCTTGTGAAGACATAAGTTTCATTTTTTTTCAAAAAAAGAAGAAGCTTTTTTCTACTTATTGATTGTCCCTATCAGTTAACTTGAGTTTCAGAGAAGGGTGTTAGGCTCCTCTTAACATGAAGACTTTATATGAAGAATCTGAATTTTTTTACAACATGTGGATACATTTTCTCTTGGACTGAAAGTAGTCTATCTAGAAGTTTTTTATTCAAAGAGTGATGGTTTTAGAAGTATATTTTATCATAAAAAGTATTAAGAAATGTACAGTGCTTTAATGAATAGGATAAGGAGACATTTCATTTTTAACACAGTTGCAATCATCACATAGTTCGCTGTCAGCTTCTCCAGTTTCCTCTTTATTCATGACTATATGTTCAGAAATTGAGTTTATTGCTATTTTACCTTTTAAAATGATTTTCCATATCCATTGTGTTTTTTTCTTTTCATACATATTAAAAGACGTCAGTTCATTCATCTGAATACTGAGATTTGAGAATTATCCAGGTTTGTTACAGCTGAACTGGAAGCTGACATTGTCATAAGTGTAGCAGATGTGAAGTTTTATCTACATAAGGTAACCACTATACTGTACCTTTGCGAGCTGGGCGCCCACTTTTCGGGTTGTGTTGTTTTATTATTTGTCAGTATTTTGCAATCAATTGGTTTATAAGAATCTTTGAATTTTTGAACTGTATGTAATGAAGCATTGTTTTAAGAACTAGGAGAAGCTTCTTTTATATAAATGGAGGCACCAGTGGCGGACATCTCCGGCATCCAAGAATTTTATTTCGAGAATTTTAGTATAGAATTATTTCATTTCAAGTAACAAACTGATCCATTTTATGTTACTCCTTCAACCAAGTATGCCATGTCTTCTATATATTCCAATAGTCTAGAAATTATCTTGTACCTTTTGTCTTCTAGATGATTTTATTTTGCAGAAAATCAACAGGGCAGTGTGAGAATCTATAGCATACATTAATACTTTGTTATCTTTTTCTTCAGGTTCTAAAATGTGAGTATGTTGTTCGTGGTGAGATTGTTAGTCATGCCCAGGTGCTTCTTTCTCTTTTACTAAATGATTGGCATACCTAAATTGACAACTTAAAAGATATTGTTTTATCAGTCATTCCAAGGATCCAATAGTTGAATGGCGATTAGGCACATTCTTTTCCTATCTTAGAATTTGTATAAAAGAAATAATTGCATAACATTTCTGCCCAATTACAGCGGTTATAGCTGGAGCTTCAAACTAAACCAGGGTGTCATCCCTTTGAAGAGGTGTGTGTCAAAAGTATTTGTATGCCATTTTATTTTCTTTTTATCCCTAAACATGGGTTCTATTTCCATTTAGTTTGTATTATTTCTCAGTAGTTCATGTGAGGTTAATTTATTTAATAAGCAAGCAACTACATGTAAGAATAGATGTCTTTCTTAACAATCCCTTACTTGCAAGTAACAATCCTTGCAAGCAACTACATTTCTCCAATAAGGTAACAATACTTGCGCTCTATGTGTTGCTTGCAAGTATGTTGTTCGTAGTTGCTTTATATACGATGTTTTTCTTAACATTATTTCTTTTCCAACATTCTCGAAGTAAGGGATTGTTGGTTTATTCCGTGTAAGGCTTCACCTTGACTTAAGCAGGGTGGTGTTATCATATTAGATTATGTATAGCTCATGTGTACTTGGTATGTGATGGATTCAACTTCATCTGCTTGCTAAGACGTTTTTGCCAATCCTGGTTTCAGTCCTGCACACTTTTGCTCTATTTCATGCACAAGATGATTTAATTCAATTACCTTATTTCTTTAACTTATCTGCTGTACTATTTGTCCAACTTTGTACAATTAGCCTTGAACTAACAAAAGAAATGAATTTGAAGGGTTGGAACAGCCATATGAACCAGTTTCATAAACTTTTTTCGTGCTCACTTGCTTCACTGCTCATGAAATTGTGAAGCGGCAACGTTTCTCGTGCTTATTTGGCTATTCTTTTTTTCTATGGCTTTAACTATATTTTATTTTCATAACAGGGAGAAATTGTTGGGTTTGCAAGCTGGGTATGCAGAAAAAGAACCAGGGAGAAATTGTTGGGTTTGCAAGCTGGGTTTGCATGGTTGTGGTCTTATAAACTTAATTTTGTGGTTTCATCTTTTGTGGTTGTCATGATTGGATACTACTTGTGGTCATGTTTGGATAGCTTGTAGTAATTGGTATAGAATTATTTATAAACTTAAGTGAATGTACACATGTACCGATTTTTGTTTGAGACAAGATGTATATATAAATTAAAGACAACTAATCGAATGTATATATGTTGAAAACTATTTTTGTGAATGTATAAATGTTACGTTGTACCAGTTTGTGTGCAATGGCTATGGTTTTAACCGTTGTGAAAAGTACATATATAGACATGCAACTGAATGTACAAAGACAACGATTTTTAACCGTTGTGAAAAGTATTCTAAGACAATGGTTTTAAACTAAATTTTGAAGAAAGACAACAGTGTATATGTTGTTAAAAGTATATCTGCGATCAAATTTTTGTAAAACTGGCAATTACAACGGTTTTATACTGTTGCAGAACTGTTGTCTTTGGTATTAAAAGACAACACTTTAAATCCGTTGCATGACTGTTGTCTAATGTGGTCAAAGACAACGATTTTTAACCGTTGTCTTTTACCGCACATTTAACAACAGTGTCAGTTACAACGGGTTTAAAGGGCCTATGACAACGGTTTTTAACCGTTGTCTTTTAACAAATTTGTTGTAGTGGGGTCATATTCCAACTTCTTGATCTCCTCCCACAGCTCATGTTGTCGTTCATAGCGACCAGTCATCGTGTATATCGTTCTTTGTATCTGGAATTGAAAAACATGATGTCAGTACAAAACCGACTGACCAGTACAAAACCGGTCAAATTCAATTCCCACGTATAGAACAAAATATACAGTATACACAAGCAATTAAGAAAAACAAATTTTCTTATTTTGGGGAGTCTTATGTGACTGACACATTGGATTGGTCGATCATAAATCTGAATCTTAAGCTTAATCTATTGTCCTCATTAGAACTAATCTAATTGAACCTATGTTCTGTTTTCGTTTAAGCCCATTTGAGTCAATCACAGACTTATTAATCAAACTCAGATCCGTTTGATTTATTCAATTGGCCATTGAATTAAGTCTGACTCATTAGAACAAATCCAATGTTTCTGATCAAATTTGACACAACGGAACTAATCCGGTCATATTTGATCAACCCAACTTCTGTAATCAAGAATACCCAATTAATTCAATAATAAACCGGACTGGTTAAACCAATAAATAATTTAAACCAGCTTTAGGTATCATTGAATCAAATTGGTCTGTCTAAATCAATTAATAATTTAAACTAGACCTGGGTTTGATTGATCAAGTTGGTAGGGTTCTATTTTATGTAAATTGAACCATAATTTAATTAAATATTTATTTATTAATTAATAACACATTTACTATATGTATTTAATTAATTAATAAAAATATTTAATCAAATATACCTACTGTTCGGAAAAGAAAAAAAGTGTGCATACCCTTTTTCTTTTTCTTACCCGTTTTTTTTTATTTTATATATTTAATCGATTCAAATTCGTAATTGAATCGATTCAAAAATAAAAAAAATTTGCATGTCACACTGTGCTTCGTCAAATACAAGCACGGTTCATTCCTTTTTCATTCGATCTTTAATCGATTCAGATTTTGAAATCAATCGATTCAAATATCGAAAATATTACTGTGCATAATTTTTAATCGATTGACGAATCGATTCAACAAAGTACTGTGCCGTCAATTGAATCGATTCAATTCTTTATTCAATCGATTCAAATATTTGAATCGATTGAACAATCGATTCAAACAAAAAATACACGCTGTTCACGATTTTTGAATCGATTGAAACGAAATTTCAATCGATTCAATTCACTGTTCATCTTCTTCTTCGCAACAAAAGAAGAAAAAACACGAGCTTTTCGGCGTCGTTTTTCATGCTGTCAAAACTATACATGCTCTGATACCATTGTTGGTAGTTTTGAGAGCATGAAAACTTAAACGAAGTAATTAAAATAATAATGCGGAAACCATAAACACTCACATTGATCTCCCGAAGAACCGCAACCGAGGACGCCGGTCGATGAAGTCGTCGATGAACCGCCGGAGACGTCGCTGCTGCTGTCGCCGAGAAGATCACCACACGGAACCTTCTCGGACTCTTCCACAAACCAAATCCCGTCCCTACGGATGTTCTCCCTTTGCTCACACGATCACCTCCACTGCTCTTCTGCGTACCTCTGATCGCCAGAAGCTCTCCACCACCTTTGATTGCCTTGGACGCCTCTTATAAGAAGGCTGAGGAAGACGAAGGGGAAAGGACGCCCCTTCGTCTCCCTGGCATTTGCAGCAGTGAAAGGGACGAACCCTTTCGTCTGCCAAGTGTAACGCCCAACAGTACAGTGAAAGATGATATGAGATACCCGAGGGACCAGATAGACAAGGAGTATTAGGGACAACTGTATTTATAGTAGAAGACAAAAGCATACATGAAGACTGATATAGGAAGAAATCCGATGTGTTCGATGCATTTGAGAGAGGAGAGATTTGATGGAATAGTACACTGATAGAGCGAAAAGCAAACATAAGGAGTGCACCAGACAACTCGATGCATTGAGGGACAAGAAACTGAGAGAATGACTGCTCAAGGAAGTTGTTGTCGAGCTAATTTGAGTGCACCTCTATTTGGGATGAAGGGAAGAACACAATTTAGGTGGACTCAATTGTAGTCAAATTTAGTGTTTCGGATGGCTAGAACAATGTTTCAGTCGATCAGAAAGAATCTAGTTAACCTATGCACATGACATTGTCTAACTTTGAATAGGTTTAAAGCCAACCTATTTGAAGGCTACAGACAATTAGAACTAGATTCGGATGACCAAGTTACCTGTGGGGCACTGTTCCGAATGATAGACGATCAATTCAATTTTGCTTCGGATCTAATGACTAGAATGGATCCTATTAATTGGAAGGATGCCATGTCAACAACGATGGATAGAAGGAGACTTGTTCGTGAATGAAGCCAATGGGCAGACTAAACAAAACATCGGATGATTGAAATGGCTTTCGGTCTACTGGATCACTACCACATTAGCTAAGTGATTAGATTAAGTCAGGCTATAAAAGGAGACTAGCAAGGAACTCAAAGACAAATACTCTACACTCGAATACAATTTTTTAAATTCTTGTTTCTTTGTTAAGCCTCTAATTCTCTAATGTATTACTACGATTTATTTTACTAAAAAGTTTCTGTTGGATATAATTATCCCTATTAAATGGACTTATTTGTAAGTTGCACATATGAATACGATCCAAACTCATTTAAGTGATCTAACTAAAAATTATTGAGTTTTTGGGTTATTAGATGTGGATCTCATATATGTAGAACACATTACCTGTATCCATTATCATCTATGGGCTTATAATGGATGTGCACTATACAATGGATTGATCCCTAGAGGATTAGGGCATCCTTTTGAGACGTCTCTTCGTTTTTCATTGACGAAGAGGATTCGACGCCATCAACTCTAACTCCTCGGAAGACTAACCTTCATCTCCTCCTTCTTCTTCTGTAAGATTGTTAGATCGACGAGCTCTACACGAAAAATAATGACAATTTCGTTACGTTCAGATTCTTCGTAATTACAATATTTATGTATTCATTTTCTTATGTCATGCTTAATTGATGAAACTAGATCTTCTTGTTCTTGTATTTCCTATATGTGAGTTCTTTATATTTTAGAATTCACACGACTTAGGTTTTACAAGAACTATCAATTGGTATCATAGTTATGACTCTCTTTCATCAATTTCATGATTTAAAATTAGAGTTTTTGTTGATCTTTTAGATTTTATGCTAGATTATGTTTTACTAGTATAAATTGTATTTGATCGTTGAAAATTTTTGTATAGAAAATTTAGGAAAAATTTGATCTTCCATACAGTTCGTGTATTTCACGAATAACACGAAGAACAACAATGAGCCATCGTGATTTTGGGAAGAACCGTCGTATTTAATCTAATTTTAAGTTAAATAGTGATGATTTAATCGATTAATTTGATCGATTACTAGTCTAAAATATGGAATAAAATCTATGTGTTAAATTCGTGATTACTTTAATTATTAATTGAAGTAAAAAACAGTAAAGGAACAACACGTGTATTTCACGAACAACACGTTAACAATATTTTCGTGAAACAGAAAAGAAGAAAAAAAACAAAAACAAAACAAAAAAAACGTGAAATCATGAAATTAAAATAAAAAAACATACGGTTTCAAGAAAAAAAATGCATTAAATTTTTTTTTTAATGCATGAATAATTAAGGGATGAAATAGTATTAAATAATACTATTTAATTATAGAACTTAAAAAAAATTTTAACTTCTTAAAGGAAGATTCTATATATGGTCATGTAATTACATATAGTAGACTTTTAAATCAATTGTGATAATCGATTGGATAAAACTAATCGACTGTAATATGATATCAATTGATTGATAAGTCTAATTTGGAATTGTTAAGGTTGATTAAGTAATTTTTGTTCGAATTAAGTTCCTAGAATTTTCTTGAATTTATCCACACAACATGCTACTAAATTGAACTAATATGTCGGTTCAAAGGAAGATACCTTAGATAGGTTTAGTGTATTTTGTGTTGGTAGATGTATATCTATGTTAAAAGTAATCGACCTAAAGGAAAGTCACTTTTATGTCAGATATATGCACAAGGTAACTTACAACTATAGAACAAAATATTATTTTGTTCAAATCATGCACAAAATATGTTGGTTCAAAGGAAGACATATTATGTGGTCGATTAAGGTTGTTGTGAGCTATGGACCAAAATATAACTCATGTAAAGTATCATATTATGTGCACAATGAGTCGACCCAAAGGAAGACACATTGTGTGGTCAATTAAAGTTTGAGTTATATTAGAGAGTATCACTAACAAATAATGTGTCGGCCCAAAGGAAGGTACATTATGTTGTACTTGGTATCTCATAAAGAGCCCATTTGTATGCATTTAAAATTTTATTTGCATAATTTTATATTACTTATATGCTCTTGGGTTTAGTTAAATTGTAAGCTTAAATAAATTTCTCTCTTTAATTTCAGTGCAATCTGTAACTGCCAACATTAATAACATCCCAACACTAACTGATTTGAATTTTGTTAAATGGAAAGAATACGTGATCGTAGTCTTAAACTACATGGACTTAGACTATGCATTAAGGAATGATTGTCCCGTATCTCTAACCAGTGCTAGCACTATAGAGCAGAGAGCTGAATTCCAACTGTGGGAGAAATCAAATCGCATATGTCTAAATATCATGAGGATATCCATATCGGCACAAATTAAAGAGTCAATAACTGAGGGAGAAGATGCTAGGAGTTTTCTAAACTAATTGGAAAACTGATGCACCTCAAATGAGAATGTCGACACTACCACACTTCTTACGAAGTTGATAACCATACGGTATACTAGAAAAGGAAACATAAGGAAGAGACTGAGGTTTGAGACACCTGAAAGTGCTCTCCTAGCATCTAGATATCAAGGTTCAAGCAAGAAGAGAAAGAGGATCAATAAAGGAAAAGGAAAGCAGACTGCAGATTCTGGGAGTTTTTAAAATTTTGTTAGTTCAGAAGTTAATTTAGCTATAGTACTCACTGACATTTGGTGGATAGATACCAGTGTATTGCTCACATAAGTGTCACTATGTAAAGTTATCTTAGGAACTGACTTCCGTTTGATGGTAAAGATACATTTATACAAGAAATGGAAATAAGGCTAAAGTCGAGTCGATTGATGTTTTTAGGCTTTATTTAGGAACCAATATTTTTCTGAATTTAGAAAATACATTTATTGTATCATCTTTTTGACGAAATTTAATTTCAATTTCTTATTTGGACAAATCAAGTTATTCTTGTTCATTTAAAAATGTAATTTTTAGGATTTTCTTTAATTCAATGCTGGTTGGCAATGGTTTCTTGGTTGATAAGCTTTATAAATTGAACACCTTTACTCCTACGGTTGACAACGTAATAATGCATAGTATAGGTACGAAATATAAATTGACCGACGAGAATTCTTCCATATTATGGCATAGGCATTTAGGACATATATCCAAACAATGCCTAGAAAGGTTAATGTTATATGAAATTCTCGATTCCCTTAACATGTCAGACTTTGATATCTGCATAGAGTATATTAAAGGAAAGACCGCTAACAAAAGGAACAAGGGAGCTGGCCGTTGTAGTGACGTTTTGGAGCTAATACATATGGACATTTGTGGATCATTCCCTAAGGCATCTTGGAATGGATACACATATTTTAATAACTTCATAAACGACTATTCCAGATTTAGCCATCTATACCTTATTCATGAAAAAATCATAATCTTTGGACATGTTAAAAATTTTCAAAGCCAAAGTTGAACTTCAATTGGGTAAGAAAAGTAAAGCCGTCATATCCAACCGTGGAGGTAAATATTACGGTCGATGTGATGGATCAGGTGAACAACGCCTAAAATCTTTTGTGAACTACCTTGCTGAGTGTGGGATTGTGCCTCAATATACCATGCTTGGTACACCTAGTCAAAATGGTATAGCTGAGCATCACAATCGAACCCTAAAAGATATGGTAAAAAGTATGATGACTTTCACTTTTCTACCAGAGTCTTTGTGGGGTGAAGCACTCAAGACTACAACTTACCTACTCAATAGAGTACCTAATAAGGTAGTAACTAAACCCCCATTCGAGATATGGACAGCTAGAAAGCCTAGCATTAGGCATTTACACGTTTGGGGTTGTCCAGCTGAAGTTAGGCCTTACAGGCCTAATGAAAGGAAACTGAACTCAAGAATAGTTAGCTGTAATTTTATAGATTATTTTGAGAAGTCAAGAGGGTATAAATTTTATGATCCCTCTAATAGATCCTTCTTCGAAACGGGAAATACCAAGTTCATTGAGGACAGTGAGAGTGATAAGGTAAGGGAAATATCCTTTGAGGAATGCATTGACAATCCTCCTGTGGTCACTACTAATGCGATCAGTAGCGATGTGGTTACCATACCTAACATTATGGCATTACACATCTAGTGAGCATAGTGAATCAAGATATTCCCATGACATCTCTAATACAATTGGAGGAGTCTGCCACTGAAATTGAAGTATTGCCTCATATTGGTGAACAAGTACCTCAACCACCTCAAATACAAGTGTCTTTAAAGAGACCCACAAGGGAACAAAGAACCACGAATTCTCGTGATTATGTTTATCTTTCCAAAAAGTCAAACAATGCTCTAACCCCGAAAGGTAGATTAACACCATGCAAGAAGAGTTGAAGTCTATGGCAGATAATGACATTTGAGAACTTATGGAATTGCCTAAAAGAAAGAAGCCCGTTGGTTGTAAATGGATATTTAAAACCAAGCAGGATTCAAGGGGCAGTGTCAAAAAGTATAAGGCTCGTCTTATTGCCAAAGGATTCACTCAGAAAGAAGACATTTACAAGGAGACTTTCTCACCTTTGTCGACGAAAAACTCCCTTAGGGTGGTCATGGCACTTGAAGCTCATTATGATTAGAGCTATATCAAATAGACATAAAGACTGCATTCCTCAATAGAGATATAGAGGAGTCTATATATATGGTGCAACCAGAGAACTTTGAGTCTAAGGATTCAAAGTAGTTAGTATGTAGATTAAAGAAGTCTATTTATGATTTAAAGTAGGCGTCCCGTCAGTGGTACCAAAAATTTGATCAAGTGGTTATCTCATTTGGATTTAAAGAGAACCCCATTAATTAGTGCATATATGTCAAGTTCAGTTGGAGCAAGTTTGTTATACTTGTTTTGTATGTGAACGATATATTGCTTGCGAGCAATAATAAGGGTATGTTGTATCAAACCAAGTCATTTCTATCTAGTAATTTTGAAATGAAAGATCTTGATGAAACATCCTTTGTTTTATGCATATAGATCTATCGTGATCGTTCAATAGGCATTCTCGGACTTTCACAACAGGCTTATATTAAAAAGGTACTTATAAAGTATGGTATGAAGAACTATACACCTGATGACACATTTGTGTCAAGAGGTGACAAGTTCAACTTGCAACAGTGTCCACGGCTTGAACTTGAAATAAAGGAAATGGAACAATTCTCATATGCGTCAGCAGTGGGAAGTCTCATGTATGCACAAGTTTGTACTCAACCAGATATAGCATTTATAGTAGGGATGTTAGGCAAATATGTAAGTAACCCATGATCATTGCACTGGAAAGCGGTAAAGAGAGTGATGCGGTATTTGCGAATAACTAAAGGACATATGCTCACATATCGGAGATCAGATCATCTGGAGGTGATTGGATATTCAGATTCTAATTTTACTAGATGTTTGGATAGTAGGAGATCTACTTCAGACTATATTTTTATGCTTGCTGAGGTGCTATATCTTGGAAGAGCTTCAAGAAAATGTCAGTAGTCACTTCTACTATGGAGGCAGAGTTGGTAGCATGCTATGGAGCATCTAATCACGGGATTTGGCTGCGAAATTTCATCACAACATTACAGATTGTTGATAGCATTGGCAGACCACTAATGATCTATTGTGATAATAAAACCACAGAAATTTATACCAAGAACAATCGCAGTTCATCAAAGTTCAAATACATAGACATCAAGTTTCTAGTGGTTAAAGAAAGAGTTCAGAGTAGTCAGATTATGGTAGAGCACATCGGCACAGATTCTATATTGGCTGATCCACTCATTAAAGGCTTGGTGCTTAAGGTGTTTCATGCGTATATTGTGGATATGAGAGTTGTTCTTATGAAAAAAAACTCATTTAGTGAGAGTCTATATTTACTTTATTGCTCTATATTTGATAATAAAGACAAACATTTTGTTTTGATTATTGTATGTACTTAAAGTTCAGAATATTAATGGGAATTTATATGTTTGTTTGACGCTCTGACTGTGATTTCATCATTTATTACTATTTCTTAGCATTTGGCGTTTGCAAATATGATACAGATTCCTTTTGGAATCATAAAGTTGATCCTGATTTGCTATTGCAGTTTAACATAAAGTATTTTGCAAATATGACTAGTTGGAAATTAATATGTATTGATCACATTTTATGTAATTTCCACTCCACACATCCATATCTTGATTTATGTTATTAATAATATTGGTATTGTGATTACTGTTGGGGTATGTTACGATCATATATAGCAGATATGACCTCTTTAGTACTATACCAATGAAGGTAATGGACCAGATTGTTTACAGGGATATCTTATATCCATAAAGTTTGATATCAATTAAAGTTTTTACTTGTATTTCACATACAACTCGCATATAGCCCAAGTGGGATATTGTTGGATATAATTATCTATATTAGGTAAGCTTGTTTATAAGTTACACATGTGAATACGATCCAAACTCGTTTAAGTGATCTAACTGAAAGTTATTGAGTTTTTGGGTTATTGGATGTGGATCTCATATGTGTAGAACTCATTACCCACATTCATTATCATCTATGGGCTGATAATGAATGTGCACTATATATTGGGTTAATCTCCAGAGGATTAGGGCATCCTTTTGAGATGTCTCTTCGTTCCCCATTGACGAAGAGGATTCGGCGCCGTCAACCCTAACTCCTCCGGAAGGCCAACCTCTTCTCCTTCTTCTTCTTCCACAGGATTGTTGGATCGACGAACTCTACACGAAGAACAATGACAATTCCGCTGCCTTTAGGTTCTTCGTAATTACAGTATTTATGTATTCATTTTCTTATGTCATGTTTAATTGATAAAACTGATCTTCTTGTTCTTGTATTTCATATATGTGAGTTTTTTATGTTTTAGAATTCATGTGGCATAGATTTTACAAGAACTATCAGTTTCTCCACCTATGATCTTTAACGGGTGAAGATAGATAGTGGACTTTGTATGCATCGACTTTGGACATAGCAACCTGGGAGTGGTGAATCAAGTAAATCTTAGTGTTCATCTTGGTATATTTGTTTTTATTTGTTTGGATATTTTTATATACTAATATGTGTGTCCAATATAAGTTCTTAGAGGCTCATTGTACTCTTAGGACTAGTGGGGTATAAATTCCTGTATCCCGTGTAACTCACCCCCATATCTACTTGCCCTCTTAATCATCGTAATTTATCTTCTCTATATTAGTCCTGAAACGAACTAACAGGGTGTTGGGAGCCAACGCTTCACCTTTTTTCCACTTAAAGACTCATTGTGCTCATCCAAAAGGTCTTAGAAGCCAGTGCTATATCTCTTTGGTATTTTCATTTTTAGCTTGCCTTTTTTTCTTTGTATTTGATCATTTGTGCTTATATGTATTCTTCATTGCTTGTATCAAATACTTGATTTTAACAAGGTTTCTCCACCTTTAAAGTTCAGTAAGCAGAAAGATAATGGTATTTTTAGGGGCAATCCACCTACCGAGTCACTTGGATGGTAAAGTAGGAATTTGGGAGTTTCGAATCACGTTGAATCACTTGTATGACCTAGTTTCTATTTTTATTTACTTTATTTCCATTGTGTGTCTACTTTAATTTAATTAATGTGTTTTTAAAAAGGGGTATTCACCCCTCTAGCTCAAAATTAGATCCTCTTATCTGTAATCTCTGGTTTCCTCTTAGTCCTTCTATAATTTACACGTCGGATCATAGCTAGAATCCGGTCAAAATTGATTACGATCTCTCCTGAATTTACTTTTCCACCTAGGTTATAGTTTGGGTCGAGACAGATACTTGAAGGCCGCCAATGGTGGCCGGACCGCCCCCTAGTCGGCTCCATATAGTCTGCCCAACTGGCAATGGCCTCCGGTCGTCTGTTTCGACCCAAACTATAATCTAGGTGGAAAAGTGAACCCAAGGAGATTACAGTCAATTTTGACCAGATTCCGACCACAATCCGATGTGCAAATTATGGAAGGGACCAAGACGAGACCAAAAATTATAGATCAGAAGATCTGAACTCCTCTAGCTCACCCCATCTATCCTACAATTGATATTAGCGTTTGGATACTCTAAATTGGCTTAATTGCTTTTCAAAAACATAAGTTCTTTGGTCTTAATACTTGCAATCAAAGAAGGCTACCATACACTTAGTCAAGGGTGTCTGGTTAGCTTGTTTTAGGAAGATTCTGTCTAGGATTGTGGCTACTTTAGAAGATCCATTGAGACACGCCACTATTTGGGAATCTATCTGGCACACTTGCTTGGGAAACTTAGGCTAAGTTACTTTAAGCCAATTTGAACAAATCTTAGAAGGGAGATTAGTTAAAGGAACCTAGGCTTGGTTGTTTTAGGAAGATTTTGTCTAGGACCGTGGCTACTTTAAGAACATCCATTGAGACTCACCACTACCTGGAAATATATTTTGAGAAACTTGCTTGGTTGATTGTAGCTAAACCAATCTTAAAAATTTTGAGAAACTTTAATCTAAGTAAGGGTAAACAATCTTAACCACAGCATCGAGATAAGGCAATAAATAATTTTTTTTTTCTATCTGGTCTTTAAAATAAACTTAATCACATTCCTTTACATATATTGTTTATTGTCATTGTACCACTTACCCGAGGTTATTGAAAGTCCACATTCAGAATCTTAGAGAAACTTCTTTCTTTTGATATAGCTCTATAGGAAGGATATAGTACTACTCATCCTTCCCTCGTTGATGACAATAATTTTATCTATGGGAATGGATGGACAGAGCACTACATAATTAATGACATTAAGAATTCGTTCATTATCAAGAAGGGATTAACAATCCCTCACGATAAACTTGGTCAACCTTGGAGTTTGACAAATGGACCAATGAAATTTAGAAAAAGACTCGGGCAAATGCTAAACTCAGCTAAAGTCACAACAACCCTCCAATAATGTGATTTAACCCAGGAACAGCCAAGGAAAGTCAGACTCTTTACCATTCCAAAGGATGTACCAAAAAAGTTAATTGAGGTTCACGAGGGAACATGTGATTCTTAAATAGCAAAGAGGGACCTCCTTCTAAGTCTACTTCAAAATCTCTAAATAAAGGAGAGTGGCAACTACAAGGACCCACACAATAGGCAAGGTGAAAACCGCAACCAATTGGGTATGTACTTAAATTTTTTCCGAAATACCTTATGAGCAACAAAAAATATTTAAGATTTACGATGAATTTAACAATGGATTTTTTTTTTATAAAATTTTTTGTAAAAGCTTTTTGTAACAAAATTAGCAATGAATTTACTCTAGTTGCTAATAGATCTTGCAAAATTTTTGTGATGAAAAATTAAATTTTGTCTCAAATTTAGCAATAAATAATAACTTCATCGCAAAGTTTGTCCCGATCAACGACAAATTTATTCGTCACTAATTAGGTACGAAAGTTGTTTCCTCCTTGATCAATGACAAACCCTTATTTCATTGCAAATTCCTGATTTTGCAACAAATGTTTTTGTTGTAAATTCATGGCAAAATTATGATTTTTCCACAATCACAAATATACAAATATGTTCTTATGGTATACATATAATACTTGTAAACTCAATCCATACAAATCCATAACAACAAAGATCCATACTAAACAGAACAAAGATTCATACAAAATCCATAAAATCCAAGTCAATCTACTCATCACAAAGATCAAATCCACGTAACATCAATAACATACCATTAAATATAGAGAGTATCAAATCCAAAACTGATACATAACACCAAAGATCTCATAACATCTAATATAGAGTATCAAATCCACATAACATCAACATACCGTAACAGCAAATTCATTACTAAGTCAATCTACTCGTCACATACAGTATAACAAAAGATCCCATCACATAGTTCCTTTTCTTTTTTTTTCTTGATCTTTTTCTTCTTTTAGTATATCATAAAATAAACAAACAAAATAGTAAGATAGATAAGATGAAAATACAGAGTAAAAAATTTTCAAAATCAGGGAGGTAAAGATTGTTTGTTAGTCTAAGACAAGTTTAGGCCATTTATTAAATCCGAATATGAAATTAAGTGCTACATTAGATTCTATCAACTGGTTTGGAAGTGTACCAGGATTTGACACAGAAGTCCAACATGTAGGAAAATAATCTAGCAAGAAATACAAGAATAGATTCATGCAAATATTAAATTTAGGAGGCTTACCTCTTCAGACATGAAGCTCCATTTGAGAATACTTTCCTTGGCAACCCTGTTTGAAATAAATTAACATCAATCAAAAATTCACTCACCTAATCAAGTAACAAATGTTACTTAATACAAAAAAAATACTAAAAATAAGATTCATACACAATAAAGTCAATCACAACTATCACCATCACCATTATAATCATCATTGTCATCACCATTAACATTAATCACAACTATCACCATCACCATTATAATCATCATTGTCATCACCATCAACATCAGTCTTGGAGCAGAGGATAACTAAAAATGTTAGATTATGAAGTTCTATTGTTGGCACAACTCGCTAATTTCTTGATCCCTTTACCTCATTTTCTGATCTCTTTGCACTAGTTCTTCCTTCAAATGACTAACCTCTTTAGTTAATTGATTGATTTTTTCCTTTACTGTTGGTGGTGTGGAAGAAGATGTACCAACAACTCTACATTTTTTGCCCAAAGAATCTAGTCCAAATGTTCTTCTCCTTGTTAGTTCCCCACTCACCTCGGGCCATAGACTCATTATTCTCAACAGATGGCTTAAATCCATCATTATCATCACTTGCATCTAAGATTCTCTCAGCTGGCTCATCATATCTATCATGCATTGTCATGAGAAAAATTCATCTTATTACATTCTATGATATATTTAATATAATATATTCAAATCAACATTGATAATATCCATTAAATAATTGAAAGTTTTGAAATTTCAAACCTTACTTGCTTTAGCCCTCTTCCCGCTCCATGTCTTGTCTTTTTTTTTTTGAAAGGTGCGTGTGAAAGTTAGCTAATCTTTGACAAAGAATTAACCCCCATTTCAAGGTAATAATTCTAGAAAGTCTGATTAAAGTAATACCCTCTATCACTAAGGGCCCTCGATTATATAATCTAGAGCATTTCCTCTACATGGTGACTAATCCTCTACATCTAATTGCTATACACTACACACACATTCAATTAAACATGAACAAGACATAAACATATCATAGAATAGGAAAATGACTAAATACATAGTTTATACATCAATATCACATCATAGTTACTCCTTATATCCTAGAATCCGAAGAATCTACTTATAGAAAAGGTAATTCACCCAAGAGATAAAGAAGAATAGTAATCTACAACTCATTACATGAAATAGAGAGGAGAGAATGTTTATCAATTTGTTGGTGATCTTCTTGAATGGTATCCTTGTTCTAGCGGTGGCCAAATCATCTTGATGGAAGAAGATAACTGTTCTAGGGCTTCGCCTAGAAGGGAAACCCCTCTCTTAAGAAAGGGGGCAGATTCCCCTAGTCCAAGATCCTCTAAAAATATGGCATGGCTTTCTATTTATAGATTCCCAAATCTGGTTCAATTTGTTGGAGTATTACGGCTTCACAGTTAAAAATGGGGTTTTTGGCCCTTATACTAGGTTGTCTCGAGTTTCATTTTGAACTAAACTTGTAGAGCTTGAAATTATCTTTAATTTGATAGTTCGCGGGTCATATTGCTCGAACCCAGCTAAAAGTTATGTCTGTTTGAAGTTTGATTTGCTGCTCTAATACTCTATTTTACTGCAAAAAGATGTCCTATCAATGAAAAATAAGGAAGGAGCACATCTTCAAACAAATAGAATGAAAATATGATATAATGAAATAGGGTACACCAAATATCTTTTTAGAGAGAAGAGAGAGAAAGAGAGGGAAAGAAAGTAAAGAGAGGGAGCATAAGTGAGTGAAGGTGAAGTTGAATTTGGGGGTGAGAGATGCTAAGATTTTGGTTTCACTATGATGCTATTTAACGTCCCTATGCAATGTTCATATACTTAACTCCATACTTACATTCTTGTAGGGATTCTAACTAAAGTTCGACATAACCTCGCGTAGGTAGCACTAGAGAGTTTACCTGAGTCTTATCACGATTAAATAAAGAAACAACTCTAGAAAGTTCAGTTAAAAAGATACTCAAGGGACCCCGGTCATATAATCTCTAGAGTTAATTGATTTATTTTCTAATAGTAGATTAATGCAATTAAATAGAAGAGGTAACCTAGAAAGTCTGGTTAAAGAAATACCCTCTGTCACAAGGCCCCCTTGTCATACAATGGCTAGATTACACAAATCACTTCCTAACATTACTTTTGGAGAAACTCTCTAAACTCTAATTAGCTTCTCGTGTAAGGAATTGCCTTCCGTTTCAAGGAAATGTCGTAGAAAGTAAGAATACCTTCTGTCATAGGGTTCCCTGTTCACATAATCCAAAGCACCACCTCTACATGGTTAACAAAACTCTACATCTACATGTATTAACCTCATACACATTTCGTCAAACACATACAAGGTACAACACATATAGAACATAGCATAAACTCTTCATTGAATAAGAAAATATCCAAATACATAGTTCATACATCAACAATGTATCATAATTACTTCCTACATTCTAGATCTAGAGATATACTTCATTGCAAAGGATTTACAATCAAGAGACAAAAAATTAAGCATCCTACAATCTAAAACACAAGATAGAGAAGAGAGAAATACTTATCTATGAGTCACCAGTCTTCTTACTTGCAATCCTTACTTCAGAAGTAGATGGATGATGTAGATCAACAAAGATGATAGTTCTAGGGTTCCCCCAAGGAAGGGAGAACCCTTCTCTAAGGAAAGGGGTGGAGCCCCAAGTCAAAGATGAGTGAAAAGGGGAGAAAAATTCCCTTTTATAGCACTAGGCACAACCCCTGCCTAGGTCGTGTCACGGTCGTTCCTTTGGAAATGACCAGAGCATGAATGGGCTTGGGAAAGGAGGCATAGTCGTATGATTTCACATGGCCTCCCTATGAATAGGCTCTGGATGGGAGGCACAGTGGTGTGATTTCACATGACCTCCCCTAGGTTGGCTGCTGGTGGGAGGCACAGCCGTGTGTCAGGGTCATGTCTCACTTGTAGACCTTTTATCACATCTTAACATGGTTTTCTGAGAATGAAGTCAAGTTGTAGATCTTGAAGTTATCTACATATTGTATCTTGAACAACCCATAACTCTATCCGACCAAAGATTTATATCTATTTTACTTTTGGTTTACAATGCAGAAAACTACAGAATTTGACACGACTGTGCCTTAGGGTCATGCCTCACTTGTGAAGCCTTTTAGCACATCTAAACATGATTTTCTCTGGTTGAAGTTTGAAGAAAAGTTGTAGATATTAAGTTATCTACAATTTGATATCAAGTACAGCTTGTAACTCTAACAGAACGAACAGTTATGGTCATTTGAAGTAGATATGGTCCTGGCATGACCCTATGAAATAGACATGGCCCTAGCATGGCCATGCCTTCTGGCCCTGTGAAGCAGACATGGTGATGCTTTGTTGAGTTCTCTTCTAAATTTTCTCTAATGCTCCATTTTGTTCCAAAAAGATGTTCTATCAATGAAAACGAGGAAGTAGTAGATCTTGGAACAAATAGAATGAAATTATGACATAATAATGAAATAGAGTATAACAAACATAGATTATACTAATGAAATACAAGTAGATGTGTCTAGAAACATATATAACCTACGCATATCACACCCCCAGACTAAAAACCTTTGCTTGTTCTCAAATAAAAAAATTACATATAAACTCATGTAGTTAAATGGTGCACTATTTAACTCTAGAGATTAGATTGACTCACTAGAAATTATGATGCATGTATTCAAATTGCATTATAATCTCTAACGAGTTAATCTAATCCTATCAAATGATTTCATTAGTGAGCAAGATATAAAAATAATTTGAATATATATGGCCTAAGTAATAGTTCTCCATGCTCAATGTAATAGTGGTCTAAATATTTCAAATATAAATCCCTAATCCTAGTCAAATCATCATAAACCATGTTTCTTATACATTCATCTATAGATACTTACCTACCACACACATAGTTCATATCTCTCAATCTACCCAGGGCCTCAAAAACATGCTTGATATCAAGAGAAATATTATAATTATTTCCCCAGTAACCTAACTTGATCTCAAAGGGATAACTCGTTAGTTTCCACTCACGACAACTATTTTTTTATATCCCTTATTCATTTTTTTAATTTTTTTTCTCTAAGTGATTACAAGGTGTAACACTTCAACACAGACGCATATGAATGCAAATGTAGGGATATTTTATTTTTTTTTTTCAAATGAGCTTCCATGATTCGAGCTTCATCTAGTAACCAAAATATAGTTTGAGAAATCACCATGAAAACACTAGTACTAATTAAGTTCTATGAATCATGACCATTTTCAGAGTTATCTTCCATCAAAACTAGGTATAGTATATAGAGATCCTAAAACAAAGTCAATACTTAAACTTTTACAGTAAAAATATTACTCATATCATGCTATCATGGATATAAAAAGATAGACCACTAAATATACTAACATCATAAGTAATTAATAAACCACATAAAATCTAGAACAAGCGTGCTAATATTTTTCATTAAGGAGCAAACAATCATGATATGATGAATGATGCAACTAAAAAAAATTATTATTCAATAAGAAATATGCAAAAACAAAAATACAACCCAACACATCCCCTCTGACTTAAACATTTCATTATCCCATGAAAACTAGAGATGTATTATGGATGAGGTTTTGAAGTTAGAGAAGTTATCAAGTGATGAGCTCCTAAGATTGAGATATTCATGTGCTAAAAATACTCCTCTATCTGATGTTCACATTCCTCAACAAGTTTGAAACCAAAAAAAATAAATTGAATAAGCAAAATTAAGTAGAGGGTTTAGGTTTTGAAGAAGAAAAGAAACAAGAAAGAAACTAAAATGAAAACAAGATTGAACTTGGGTTGTCTTCTAAGAAACGCTTGTTTTAGATCATTAGTTTGACCCCTTATTTAGTCTACTTAAATTGTGATATACCAGAGTGAATACCTCTGGACTTTTCGGCTAACGACCCAAAATACGGAGGGAGCTTTTATTGTGGGAAACATATAGTGAGAAATTTCTCTCTCTTTCTTCTTCTCCTTGAAGATTCTCTCTGTGTGTTGGAGAATGTGCAATGGAAGTATCTAGGCCAAGAGCACGGTTATTACAGTTGATGTTGAGGCCTTGTTCTAAAGAAAGTTAGGTATAGGCAAAAGTGAGAGTGTCCAGCTCTGGGGTCTCCAGCTATCCACCACTTCTCACTCAGAGGGCTGCATACTAATATCAACATTTGCCTCATTTATAATCTCATCATCAATCAAGTATGTATTATCAAGATTTACAATAAGAACAACAACAAGGTTGGTTGAACATTCTTCAAAAGTCCTTTCAATGTCCGGAGTATCGTCAGATATATTATCATTGTGAAAATTAGTAGAGGAGTCCTATAGAGCCACATAATCATAAGCAGGAATGCCATCAATTTCGTAATCCATCCTCTCTAAAATATCATTCAATTGGACTTTGAATTTGGGCTTGACACATCAACTTGTTGTAGAGACTGGAGAAACAAGATCCCTTGTTGCACCAAGAGCTCTTTTAAATCTTGTAATATGGTCTTCATCTGACTAGGAACTGGAGATTTCTATGTCTTGGGAGTCCTCCCAGTCAATCAGTCATCTGGTTGTGATTGATATGGCCCATCTAATGATGAATCCTCCTAAAATTTTGATGAACTCTGATTTACTTGAGAAATATGTTTGACACTTTTGTATGAGTTATAATCAATTTTTTGATGCTCCATCCAATACTAATTGTAATGCTGAGGTGGGTTAGGGATTTATTGTTGTGGTTGTAACTGCTCATTCTCCTCAAAAGTGTGCTGAGGCTGAAAGTAGTTTGATAATCTTCCCAGTCATATCTAGAAGTATTAGGAACTGAATCATATATGTCTTGATGTTTAGGTTGGAATAAACTCTGAAGTTTCGTGGGAGCGGTAGCAGCTTTTTGGAAGAAGTAGCACAAAGCAATTGAATGGGATGAGCTACCATAAACTCTACATATGACATCAATTTGTTTAGTGGAAGAGCTAGCATCTGTTCGAAAGAGGTGGTATATGGCAATTAGATGAGTTAAGTTACCACATACTCTGTAAATATTTAACATTTTCTCATCATCTAAATTGTAAGTTACATTGAATCCTCTAGGTTGCCAAGAATACCAATATATAGCTAAATAAAATTTCTGGTTTCACCTAAAATAATAGCAATAGGTTCACAAAACACAAGGAGTAGTCATATAAGTACACATGGATATAGAAGATACAGAATAATCAAGGCTTCCAACCAATTTTTGTATTGATTAAAAAAATAAATACAAAATTAAAAATAAGAAGTAAAATGCATAACAAAAATAAGAAGGAAAATGTAGAATTTAAATTACAAGAAAGAAATATGTAGAAATAAAAGCAAACAAGTAAATGAAAAACCTATTAACAAGTCTAGAGTAACTTATATGCTAATAAGCTAATGTTAATCGAGACAGTCCTTGGCAATGTCGCCAAAAAACATAGAATGCTACCGCAAGTGCACGATTGTTGTCAAGTAATAAAATATTGATCCCACAAAGACTGTTAATTAAGCGCTAGTTAACTTCGCATAGCGAATTAGCAAGACAATCGAGAGTTGATTCACAGATGCTAGGAAGAGAAAAATTGAGATGAGAGAGAGAGAGAGAGAGAGAGGGAAAAGAGAGTATAGAGAGGGAGCGTAAGTGAGTGAAGGTGAGGTTGGATTTGGGGGTAAGAGATGTTAGGATTTCAGTTTCACTATAATGCTAGTTAATGTCTCTATACAGTGTTTATTTACCTAATTTCATATTTATATTCTTGTAGGACTTCTAACTAAAGTCTGACACAACCTTGCACAGGTAGCACCAGAGAGTTTACCCGAGTCTTATTTGTTGGTACAGAGAACACCAGACGATTGAATCTGAGTTTTGATAATGACAAATAATTCAAAAGTTAAGATATCTTGTGATCTAACAAGTGTGACTGAACTTGCAGGAAAGTGTTCTTAGGCAAAAATCCTAGTGGATTCTAGATAGGTGAAAAATCTTAAGGGAGGTAACCCTAGGTCCTAGGGAGTGGTAACCCTAGGTTGTAGAAAGTCCTAGCTGCAATTAGACAACAAAGTCTTGATTCGATGGACTGGGCGAAGTCTTAGCGGGTTGAGGACTTTGGGCAAAATCCTAGAGTCGAGGACTCTAGACGAAAATCCTAGGGGTCGCCGACACTAGGTGGAAATTTGGACAGGTCGTGGAGCAAACGTTCAGCATGAAGTCCTGGAGTCTCGGACATAAAACAAAAATTCAAATGGTCTAAAGGACCAAAATGATTTGGTCTTGATCCAAACTTAAAGCTGACAGATGGGTTTAGCTTAGCGGATATGAGTTTGAACTTGTTCTTCAAACTTGATAAGAGATCTATATAAGGATATAGATTAGAGAAAGGAAATAATAGTTTGGCAAAACCTAAAGTGTTCTTGTCATTCCATCAAAAAGGGGGAGATTGTTGGTGCGGTTAGCACTAACGATCGAACCCAGGTTTTGATAAATGACAAAATAGGTTAAGTTAGTTTTGCTGTTGATCTAATACTCTGACCGAGTGTGCAGGAGAAGTCCAGACAGGTTGACGGGCTGACCAAATGTCTGGCACGAAGCCCAGCTAGGTCGACGGGCCGATCGGATAGCTGGCACAAAGTCCAAACGGGTCGACGGGCTGACAGGACGTTTGGCACGAAGTCCAGCTAGGTCGACGGGTTGACCGGACGTTTGGTACGAAGTCCAACTAGGTCGACGGGCTGACCGGATAGCTGGCGCAAAGTCCAAACAGGTCGAAGGGCTGACCGGACGTTTGACAGGTAAGTAAAGGTAAGTCACTGGAGGGGAGTGACTATGAGGACAAGTTCCCGGGAAGGGAACTTAGGCGCCGATCTGACTTAGAACCATTTAGGAACTCTAAGTCAAGATCGTGACTGGATTCCGGTCTCGAAAAGACAGAATCTAAGTCATATTCTTTCTATTGAATTATACCTTGGACTAACGTTTTTCTTACAGGAAGGAGTCTGCTGAAAAACATGGTCCGGGCGCCTAGGAGGTACCCAGGCGCCCGGATGTCCGGGCGCCCGGAGGCAAACTCTTATCACCTTTGCGTCACCGGTCCCTTCGTGCAGCTCGATCAACTTGTCTCATAGTTCTTTAGCGTTCTGGTGCGGTCCTACCCGGTTTAAGTCAAGATCGTGACTGGATTCCGGTCTCAGAAAGACGGAATCTAAGTCATAATCTTTCTATTGAATTATAAATTGTGCTAATAATCTGTTTTGCAGGGTATATGAGTGCCTCGGACTAACATTTTTCTTGCAGGAAGGGGTCTGCTTATTTCATATTGAGTTATGACATTCTGGATTACATCCACTTAAGTATACAGTAACTTTGAAAATTAGGGATGTGTCTAATAGATTAGAAATTTTAAAACTGTTTTCAAAAAGGTTTATTTTTAAATTCTAAGATAAAATACTTGTATGTTTTCAAAATTTCCTATTTTTAGAATTTCAAAAACAGTTTTAGCCTTATACTAGAAAAATTTTCTAGAAATCATGTTCCCCTAGGGCTAGTATTTGAGCATCTCACCAACACCCTAGGTTTACCTTGCTTGTGCTTGACAAACATAGAAAGGGGTGAGATGCGTAGGCCAATTGCTTGGACTTAAGATGCTTATTTCAGTGCATCAACATGAGTCTGACCGTTAAATATAAAACAGACATTAATTAGGTTAAGCTATTCAGTTAAGCAGACTCCTTCCTGCAAGAAAAATGTTAGTTCGAGGTGCTCATATACCCTGCAAAATAGATTATTAGCACAGTTTATAATTCAATAGAAAGAGTATGACTTAGATTCCGTCTTTCCGAGACCGGAGTTCCGTCACGATCTTGACTTAGAGTTCCGAAATAGTTCTAAGTCAGATCGGCGCCTAAGTTCCCTTCCGGGGAACGCGTCTTCACAGTCACTCCCCTCCAGTGACTTACCTTTACTTACCTGCCAGACGTCCGGTCAGCCCTTCGACCCGTCTGGACTTTGTGCCAGCTATCTGGTCAGCTTGTCGACCTAGCTGGACTTCGTGCCAAACGTCCGGTCAGCCCGTCGACCCGTTTGGACTTTGTGTCAGCTATCCGGTCAGCTCGTCGACCTAGCTGGGCTTCGTGCCAGACATCTGGTCAGCCCGTCGACCTGTCTGGACTTCTCCTGCACACTCGGTCAGAGTGTTAGATCATCAGGAAAACTAACTTAACCTATTTTGTCATTCATCAAAACCTGGGTTTGACCGTTAGTGCTAACCGCACCAACAGTTCTAAGTTTTCTCCTACTCTCTCTTCTTCTCTTGCCGCCACTGACATAAGTGGGTTTGTCTTAGCGGATATGAGTTTGAACTTGTTCTTCAAACTTGATAAGAGATCTATATAAGGTTATAGATTAGAGAAAGGAAATAACAATTTGGCAAAACCTAAAGTGTCCTAGGTTTTTCTCCTACTCTCTCTTCTTCTCTTGCCGCCACTGACATAAGTGGGTTGTAGCCCTTGCTGCCAGCCTTCCCGACTATAGCCCTTGTCGATGAACATTGGATGATTGCTTGTGTGCTTGCTGGGGCACTAAAGCATACGAGTCAACTTAGGTCAATACAATCTGATCGTCATATTTACACCTCCTTAGGCATCCATGAATGAAACAGAGTTTCTATCTATGCATTTGTTCATAACATCAATGTATGTATCATAATTTAAACCAACAATAAATCCAAAATACTCCCAGTATAGGACTAAAAACTCATGCATAATATAGTCTTTTTTTCTCCACCTCTTCATTCCATTCACATTTCTAACCTGCCTCCCAATTCGGCCAGATATGAGTCATCTCCAACATATATCTTATAAATAATAAATTAGTTATGTAGAATGCATTGATTCCATATTGGTTGTTGAAGACAAAAATCTGATCCGAGCACGCCCTTTATTTTGCCTTTTGCCTAGGCCAAGCGAGAGTTTTGCCTTACCTTCAAGAAAACGGTGATTCTAACAACTTGCCACTCTTCATATAAGCTTCGTTTCCACCAATGCCCTGCCACTCTCCTTGCCCGAGTCCTTCAATTAACTTCTCCTGTTGGCTCAGATGCTACGGCGTCTGAAGGAGAGGTTTCAAGGCAAGTGGCACTCTTCTACGTACATGCATGTTTGCGCTAGATGTCTTTATCACTTGTAATTTTGGTCCTCGCATGGTTTCTTCCCACCTATCTAATTTATTACATCGCTAATTCCATTACTGTTTACAAGACATAGCTTATCTTTGTTGGCCATGAAATTAGGTAGAACTTTTAGATTGTTTGGTTGTTTCACAAGTCATTCCTTTGCGCTACCTGAGACAGGTAAGTCGCACCTGAAGGAAATATGTAGCGAGGTATTCGCACAATATGCTTCTCAAGATCTTTTGCCATTGGGAAATCTTCAAGTTGCAGTATTACGTGTTTATAAGTGAGTAATTTACACTTACTCATTAAGAATCCTAGCTTCCAAGTGACAATTGTGAGTTATGATATGTTGGATTAAATTGCAGTTCTCTGAACAAGAATATGCTTGGCCCTCATAAGGAGCCTCCATCCAACTCAGATATCGAAGAGAAAACAAAGGTTCGTAGAGTGTATCTTAAGTTTTTTGTGCATGCTCAATAAATCTTATTTAAGAAAAATTGGAGTTGCCATCGGTTCAGAAGATGAATGAGCTTACAAGTAGAATAATAGACAAGAAGGAAAAAATAAATAACTATTCTTTAGTTTATGGTTTTACGGTTTAGGTAGAATATAATATAAAATAATTATTCTTTTCTTGAATGGGTTGCTGCCCCTCCCTTCAACCCAACTGGAGCAAGCCTTCGCTAATCAACTAGCCTAGCCTAACTAGCAACTAAGCTCGGCTTCCTTAATCAACCTCAATCAGATCTGCATAGACTAATTAAACCACTCAACTCAATCTGCTCAACTAGTTCGATTGACCCAAACTAGCAAGACTAGCTCAACTAATTTAGCTAGTTAGATTGACTAAGCTACTCAATCCATCCCGATAAGATCAACTAGAACAACTAGATTGATAAATTTGATAAGATCAAACACGCCAAGTAAATTAGACGAATTAAGTAAACGATTGAAATGATTAGACAAATCAAACCACTTAGACACAATTAAACTGAACATATCAATTTGACCATTTAACTCAATGCAACAATTTGTCCTATCTACCTGGATCGACTCGATCAAATTAGCAAGCTCACCTAACTAATGGGAATGATATGTTTGTCAAATAAATGTCTGATTTAAAAATGGAAAAGATAAAAAAATTATAATTATTCCTTACTTCTATGATCATAGAATACTTAGTCCTACTTAGTGTGGAGAATATAACTGGCCTTAATAATGTGTAGAAATATGAACAACTCAAGAAAATAGAATTTATTCATACTAACATATAAAATGTTGGAAAATTGTTTTTGGTAACTAATAAATTAAATAGGGATAGGATGGCTATTTCTATAGTAGACCTCATTAACTAATTGCTTGAATAAATGAGAAATTAATATTTAATAAAGGGTTGGTCCAGTAAGATCAGAGAGAAGTTTTGGCTCACACACACGCTGATTTCATGAATGAGATTACATGAACGCTAATTCAAGTATGTGTGAATGCTAATCTGTGTGAAACTATTGAGGGTATAGCTGTAAAAGTAATCAATTGATTAACAATTAATTAATTGATTGATCAAAAGATAAATCTTTGGTCGTAAATTAATTAATATTTATGATCAAATATTAATCACAACCATAATATTAATTTAATTAATTAATATATATATTGATTAATTGAATTGATAATGTTTTAGCTGAAAAGGTTCCACCTATGCATTTTCACCTTTTGGAAGAAATTCTACTCTTTGGAAGTAATCATTCATCTCTATAAAAGAACCTCACTCTTTTGATTCAAAACAATCAATTATCAAATTGTGAAATTTTCTCTTGAGCTCTCTTCTCTTAAGAGTTCTAAGGCTTTGAAAATTTGCCACAATTAAAATTTAGATTGCTCTAATTTTGAGATGTAGATCGTTGTATTTTAGGAGGTTATTGTCGATAAACAATAAGCACTTGGATGGGGTAATATCATCTTAGTGAAAGAATGCATATCCTTTGCCTTTGCCTTAACCTTAATACTCTTATCGTAAGGATAAGCTTAACCAAAGGGGTGTGTTGATATCCTAAGGGATAACTCGACGACCGATGAAATTAAGTCAATAACGATGATACCAAGAAAGGTACATCTGTTATCCAAAGGAGTACCTCGATAACCGAAAGGATGTGTCGAGAGTATAAATTGTACAAAGTCAATGTCGCCATATCAAGCTCCACTAGATCAAACCATCAACTCATAATCGAGTTGATTAATCGAGCCCACTATTGGATCAACACACTCAATACATTCCAATAAAATTCCAATAATCCTAAGATGATATTTATGGTTATGGCGGCTATGGGTCTCAAGTCCTATTGGAGAAAAATCGAAGAAATTCTTCATAGTCGTCTTTAAGTGATGATAGTAAAAGGAATTATATTACTTGAAGAAAATATACCTTGTAAGGTTACTATCAAAAGATGTTCCTAGCGCAACTAAAAGTGAACTTTAAGAGATGGGAGAGTTATTCATAAGGAAGAATAAAATTTTCTTACGAGAGAACCATGCCTTAAAAGGCTAGATGATAAAACTATACCATTGGTATAGTGTAACAATGACAATCAAGGTGGTCATTTGACTCAAATAACAAAATTGAGGATAGTAAATTTAAATTGTCCAAAAAGAAGGCTAATAGAAGGCTTTACATAGAAGATCAAGCACACTTGACTAAATATAACTCAATGAGACCTAAGTAGAGGTTAACATAGATGGGTTAGAAGAATTGCATCACATGTAAGAAATTGAGTTGAGTGTCTCTTGAAGAGTAAATGACACCTAGTCTGCACTCCAATTAATCAATTGTAGCTCTAGCTAAGTGCAATTGGAAGACAATTAGATGTACACTTCTTAAGTCGAGTGTTTATTGAAAGAAAATATAATCATGGTCAGCATTCCAATCAAACGATTGCAACTTTGGCTCAACAAGATTTGAAGACCAAAGAATGTATACTTCTTTAGTCAATTATCTCTCAAAGATTAAATATGATCTTGGTCAGTACTCCAATCAGATGATCGTGGCCTTAGCTCGATGAGATTGGAATACTAAGGGATGCATATTTCTTGAGCCGAGCATCTTTTGAAGCATATAAATACAATCTTGTTGGCATCTCTAATAAGACGATCACAGTTTTGGGATCAATGAAATTGGAAAGCCAAGGAATGCATAATTTCAAGATTAGACACTTTTCAAGAACAAGTGCAATCTTGGTCATCATTCTGATTAAGCAATTATAGTTTTGACTCAGTGAAATCATAAGATCAAGGGATACATGCTCTTTAGATCAAGTGATTCATAAGAATAGATGCAATCTTGGTCAAACTTTGATCAGACAGTTATAACTTTTGGTTAAACATAATCAAGAGGTCAAATCAAGACACGTGATTCTGAATGAGATTGTGATTGTAAATCATGCAAGGGGAACTTTATCAAAGGTGTTACAACTTTTTGTCTTTCCTTGCAAAGGACACCCCTTCATTGATTATTGAAGGAGTTATAAAGATTTGCTTTAATAAAGATTGAAGCCCTTAAAGTATTTTTTAAAAAAATACTAGAAACGTGGTTGAAATAATCAACTAAGTAAAATTATTGAGGGAAAAAGTGAGGATATTGTTCAAGGAATGTTTCTCGAGAAAGAACAATATTTATTAATTGACTATCTCACTCATCTCAATCCAATAATATTGTGGAACATGAGAACCAAAAATTAAGGAGATGATAAAGGCTATGTTGATAAGTTTTGGGTTTATCCTAAAATTGTAGAGGGGAATTGCCCTCTCAGCAAATCACAAACTTTAGCGAGATAGAAATGAAAAAACTTTATAAGACATTAAAAGATTACGAATCTTCCAATGGAGTCAATAAATATGGGGGTGAACCAATAAATGTGGGGGCATTTAGATAGGATATAAATACCCAAAATCGAGGGCTCAAAGAAGTAATTGCATAAAATGCATTGATATGTGCTAATATATATAATACATTATGATATCTAAAAAGTTATGCGAAGGGCACTAGTGTAAATGATAAGTCTTGAAAATACTTAATAACATTAAAGTAGTAGATCTCTAGTGGTGAAATTTCCATTGAATATGGAAAATTGTGCAAATATGCTAATTAAAAAAGTTCTACTGAAAGATCAACTATACTGCATGTCTAGGGGAATGAATCTAAAATTCAATATTTGAATCGAGAGTGGTAAATGCAACTATGCTAACTGGAGAACCCAAGATCATGATTTAAAAGGGACAATTAATCTATAAGATTCTAGAGGTATGACTTGTAAAATGATTAAAGGATGAACAAAAACTCTTAATGATTCTTGTACCACAAAGGGCATAATAAGGTATTACAAGATACTCTTAATAAGAGATCACTTATATAAATGTGAAAACTGGGTCACTTTAATGAAACACTTATAAATTACAAGAGTTGTCCATGGACAAAACAGATTTGACAGAGAACCGGTAAAAGCCTATAGGGCTATTGTGTGGGGTATAATTGTGTTGATTTAGACATAGTTCATTGGACACTCATGTAAATCCAATTGTATTTCACTATAGTAGTTTAAAGTCATAAGTTTCCCTGCATAATGCAATAGTATTTTGATGAAATTCTTATCATTCATATGGGGATTATTAAAAAATTAATTTTGGTAACCAATAAATTAAATAAGGATAAGACAACTATTTCCTGAATAGACCACCATAAATCAATTTAACAAGTAATGTCTAATAAAAGTTGATCCGATATGAGCCGATAGAAGTTTTAGCTCATACACGAGCTAGCTTAATAGATGATATTACATAAATGTTAACTTGAGTATTCAGGAAGGTTAATACGTGTAGAACCATTGAGGGGTGTAGCTATAAAATAAATTAATTGATCATTAATTAATTAATGGATTGATTAATTGATAAAGATGAATTGATTGATCAAAAAATCAATAGGTGGTTATAATATTAATTAATTGATTAATTAATATTTATAATAGATTAGTCATAACTATAATATTAATTTAACTAATTAATGTATATTTATTAATTGAATTGATAATGTTTTAAGTGAAAAGACACACATCATGTCTTCTCCCTTTTTAAAGAAACTTTTTACTCTGTGGAAGTAACCCTTTATCCTTATAAAAGAACCTTACTCCTTTGATTCAAGTAACTCGATTCTCAAGTTGTGAAATCTCTTCTCTTAAAAGTTCCTAGACTTCGAAAGTTTGCCAGAGTTCAAAATTGAGGGTACTCCTATTTTGAGATGTAGGCTGTTGTATCCTAGGAGGAGATTGTCGATAAACCATAAGCAGTTGGATAGGATAATATCTTCTTAAGCAAAGAAGGTCTAGTCTTCGTCTCGACCTTAATCTCTTATTTGTAGGGATAAGTTTACTCAAAGGGGTGTGTCGATATCCAAAGGGATATCTTGACGACCAATGAGATTAAGTCGATAACACGATACCAATAAGGATACATCTGTTACCTGAATGAGTGCCTCAATAACGGAAAGGGTATGTAGAGAGTATAAATGGGGCAAGTCATATCGAGCTTTGCCTAATTAACTGGACCTAATTATTGGATCAACACTGCCAATCCATTCCATCCATAAAATTCAAGCAACCAACTCTAAATTTGAGAAGAGTTTGTTTGAAAATGTTTTATTTATAATGTTACAGTTGCTTATCAGTAAACGTTAGTTAGTTAATTAGATAATCGGAGCTTCCAAATAGAAGAGTTGGAAGCCTCCCCCCTGTATTTCATGTTTGATGGAGTGTTATATATGGCTAGCCAATAAAATTTAGTAAATTTATGGATTTTGCAGTTTGTTTATCTGAATTTAGCAAGTAAAATTAATATGGTCTGTGTTTTCACATCTAAATGCAGAAACTGAACGATAAGGGAGGGATTAGAGAGGATGAATTCTACAATTTAATGGAAGAATGGACTAAAAAGGATTTGCGCATTTATATGGCACACAAATTGGTTCTTTCTTTGATGGCAGCACCTTCACTAACTCTGGCTACAAAGCGAGTGCCCAAGATTGGACATGTTTTCGAGAAGACTCCAACTCCTATTCTCTTCTCGGTCTACTCCATTGGCCTTCTACTTTCTCAACGCTGAAGATCCATGAATGTTATGTCATCTAAATAAATATACTTATTGACGTAAGCTACATGTCTATAGTAAAAAAAAACAAAAACAAAAATAAACATGTGAAAGTCTGAGATAATGTACTTGTGATGCAAGAGTATTGTTGATGCAATGCAAAAACCTGTTGCAACAAATGACAATTAGAAAGGAAATGTAGGCGATAATAATTATAGTTGATGATAAAACAGTTAATTTCACCAAACTCTGACGGTAGACCGCCTTCCTCTCTAATATATTCAGAACATAACTTATGCACACATACCTCTAAGATATTAGTCTCATTTAAGATTTGAACTCTAGTCCTTTTATTGTTCCTCTAAATATTTTACCACTACATCAAAACATGATGATGAATAAATAATTTAAGTTAACTATTGTCCCATATATCAAACATGTATTTGATATGTATATTTGAGTGTGAAGAGACTTGCAGGAACACACATGCAGCTTAGAGAGCTCCTTGGTTTGGCATGGAAAGGTGGTGCACTAAGTACCTTTGAGGTCTGAAGAGATTAGAAAAGGATGATATAAGGTGGTGAGAAACACACAGGTGGTGTTGAAGCAGTTTTAGAGCATTGAATTGGCATGGCTAGGATGGTAGCTCAATGGCATGAAGTTTGTAAAAATTAGGAAAGGTTGCATAAGGCAGACCAAGCGACCATAACACTTTTAAGAAAATTTTAAAGAAAAACTTATAAAAAATATGCATCAAAAATAGACTTTAGGTTTTCAAAGTCAAAATTAATTTTAAATAACACTCGTCTTTTCTCGCTTTCATTTTCGTTTCGTTCTTATTTATCAGATTAGTATGTAGAGGATAATAAAAGAAATAAACAATAACTTAAAGGTCGATTGCACCAATAAAAAACCGTAGAAGTTAAAATAAAGAATCCAGATGACACAAGTATTTAACATGGTTCAGTAAACCCTAAGTTTCTTAGCTTCTCTATAGCTGAGTGGTTCATTAGGTGAATCATCCTTCATCAAAATCACTATATTTTTATTTTTCCTTTCTAAAAATATGTTAGGAATACAGAAATCTTTACACAATTTGGTTAAGAAATACAATGTATAAATCAAATATTTATCCACAAAACAAAAACAAGCAAGTGTTATACCCCAAATGATCAAAAGAGATCGTTGGAATTCCAAGTTCCTTGACCATGATTTTGTTATTTTGCCAAAGAGATTAAGTTAGGTCGTACCTTGTGATCAAATGTGTGCCTAAGTGTATATAGACTTAATTAGGAGTACACACAGAAACATCCAGGCTAGATTTCTACGGAAGTTGGAGAAGGGTAGTAGTATATATGGGACACCCAACTGACTAAAGGACAAGGAGTATCGAAGATAGGCACACTTGGAGTCAGAGTTCTAAGCATGGGAGAAGGATGATACGAAAAGGGAGCCAATAGACTCGATCCATTTGAGGGATAAGAAATTTGGCGAAAGAATACACTGATGAAGTGAGAAGGAAGTAATGGGAGAGAGCCAAAAGGGCTCGACAAGCTGTTGTGAGACAAGTTGACTAAATTTGTAATTGTGAGTAGGGAAAAACTCAACTTAGGTGGACTTGGGCTTTGTAGACCAAAGTTGGAAGTTTTGGTCAATTGAAAAGATTTTTCGATCAACCAAAACTCTAGGTCACAGAAAATGGATCGGGTGATTAGATCAAGATCATATAAGTGAAGATCTTGTTTGTAGGGATGAAATTGACTAGAACAAGGAGAGGACGATTGAAAACACACATGAGCATGAACCAGAACCGATTGGGAATAGACGGTCAGAGATCTAGATTGATCGGTTAATCGGTTGACCGAAAAAGGTATTGAGTCGACTGGAGGAAGCCAAGTCCGTAGTACTAGATAAATGAGACACCTTCGTGGATGAAGTAGATGGAACATCTCAAACCCATGTTGTCGACCATATTAGTGGCATGCCAGCTACAGTGAATAACAAAGAACCTTGTGAAAGGAGCTTATATTTAAGGCTAGGAGGCTTAAGGCAGAGATATTAACACACGAATGCACAAAATCATATTCTCTCCTAATACGAGCTCATATTGTTTAGTACTTTCCTTTATTTGTATTTATTGTTCCATGCACCATACATACTCCACTAAGGTTTCTTCATCTCTAGCATTTGAACAAGGAGGAGAAAGTTAATGGACTCCATGTGCATAGACCGTCAACTTGCAACCTAGAGGTTGTGAATCACTTAAATCATCTTGTCTCTTTAGTATGTGCGTATGCTTTTATTATTATTTTTTTATGTTTTAACTAATGTGTTGACTACGAAGAATGAGGAAAGTAATTTTAAATTACAAGTGTGCTATTCATTCCCTCCCCCTCTAGTGATCCTAATTTAGGGTTTTCAACACCCTATCAGCAAGCAATAATAATGACAATTTAAACACCCTTTATTTTGTATAACCTCCTTTGACTAAAAGTTAGATGTGAGAAACTTATAAAAAATAATTGTACCTTTGTCTTTTTATCATTTCTCGATAATAACCTCAAGAGGGTAAAAGCATATTAAATTGACGATTATATTATTCGGTAAAAATCTTCATAAAATTCATACATGCACCAGTATAAATAATAGAAAAGAAGCAACTCTAAAAGAAATAATCAGCTAAAAATGCATTCCACCACCCTCACCAAATCAAAAAAGAGCCAAAATTCTAAATTGATGAACGAATCAAATGAAGATAGAACAAAGTTCATCATTAAAAATCTCCTACTTATCATCAAATGTGGCATACAATGAAGTAGGAGTGAAGTGTTGGTATGACAAAATTACACCAATACATACATCAAAGACATTACAAAATCAAAGGATGTTTATAGGCTGTTGTGACTATAAGGTTAGTGCTCAAATATCTTAATATACCTCATAAACCCAAAACCACTAACATCTAATGGATATCAACTACTATTTGCATGCAGAAAAATAGTGGATGTGGGCTCTTTCGATGGATGGATGAAATAGAAGCACAAAAAATTAAGTGCACAAGAATGGGTTCTTCTAGTGGTCTTTATAGAAAGAGTTGATTCTGATTATATGTTAGTGTTAGAGTTACAAGATGTACATGTTAAATCAGATGATCCTGATTATAATCATTATTAGTCAGATACCCCATTAGTTAATCTGATGTGTCTATGGAGTGAAAAAAATCACTTAAACACTAATGTGCCAATCATAATTGCAACTCATAAAGTGGATTGGCCCTATAAGTTCCATGACAACTCATGAAAGCCTTGAGAGAGTTAACCACTTTTGTGGTAGTCGTACTAGGGGTTGCTTTTAAGGAAACTCCTGACATTAGAGCTCCATGATCATCTAGGCACTACCCTTACTTCGTAGTAGGAGCTCTCATGTTAGTTCTAGAGGTTGGAGATTCGGGTTCGCCGATAAATACATCCCCTATTCTATTGATCGAATCATGTATTTATATGCAATGATCACTACTAGGGTTCACCCCTCGATTTATCTCAATGAGATTACTATCTAAATCGAATCCAACAACAATGATGGATGGAGAGAAAATAAACTAGAACCAATCACAAATCATACGTATTATAAACAAAATGAGGATCATGTATTATTTCATTTAACAAAACATAAAGTTACTTCTTAATCCTAGAATTGAGGATATTACTCCATGGAGATGGATAACAAGCTAAAAACATCATTCTACAATGAAAAGTAGGAATTAAGTTTAGAAGGAACTTGATGATGCCTTCAGAAGAAATCCAATTTCTTCTTGGCAGCGAGTCAATCTCCACTTCCTTGTAAGACAACCATCTCAAGCAAGTTTCAGTCACAAACCCCCAAATTCTTCAATGATCCTTTAGCCTCCCCTTTCTTGCCTTTTTATAAGGTTATAAGATGACTCGATCTGTCTTCTAATATAACCCTAAAAAGGGGAGAAAAGAGCCACATGTGCCACAACTATGTTAAAAAATATGGCTAAGTCGTTTGGTCTTATAGTAGACACGGTCTAGTGACAAACTCGAACACGGTCATGCTAGTTGGCAAGGCCAGCCTATGTTTACTACTTGATCTCCTAATTTTACTTTGTTTGAAAGTATTGCATCCAAGTATAGTACACGATCATGTCAAGGGCCATGGGTAGAACTTGTAAGGTGTTGACATGAGGCTTTCTATCTTCAAATGCATTCAAAAGTTGAGTTCTTTGTGCCATATCAATAAATCATATAAAAGAGCAGTCTCCTGAATTAAAAATATAAAAATGAATACAAATGCTAGAAGATAATGCAAAGATGCTTATGTAACGTAGGAAATATGTGCAAAGTAAGATAGAAAATATGGGTATAAATCACACACAACAATCTACTTGTTTGTTTATTATAGCACAACATTAGCATGATAAAATCTATGTTTTCATGAAAAATATGCTCATATCTTTAGTGATTTATTTCTTTATATGTGCAGTAGTATGACATGAGCATTGTTAAATCATTAAGTTTCAATGTTCGCCTATTTGTTTAGTATCTCACTTTCACGTTACTTGATTTTGAGAGTTGATATATTCGAGAATAATTATAATTCATAACATTGGACTAGTACCTTAGTTTCCTAGGAGACTCCACTGTATTTTGGTTACTGGAGAAACACTCAAGTCGAGGATCTCATAAAAAAAGGAGAAAAAGTCAAAAAAAAAAAAATTTGTTGTTGAAATAAATAATAATAATGTGTTTTGACAATGAGTGGAAGCGATATTTTACCCCTTTGAGACACAATGATTACTAAAAAAATACTGAATAGGTACCCCTTTGAATCCCGAGATTATTGGGAAAATACCTATCAATTTCTCTCAACATTGAGTGCTCCTTTGAGATTTTATATAGACAATGCAAAGTGTCAGGGGGGACACGCCTTGTGCACGGAAGGTAAGTGTCTCTTGAGCCAAAGACTTAGGGAACAGAGTGGGATGACAAAATAACTTGGATTGATAATTGACACTTTAGAGTCAAATCACTTTGCACTGTACATAGATAACTTTCAGCTTAGTCTACATTAAAATGAATTATGTGCCTTTGTTCATTTAATAAAACTACTAGATAAGATTAGATGAATTCTATAGGAATTATAATGTGTCATTCACACACATGAGTTTGATTGTAGGTTTTGTAGGATCGTTGCGCTAGAGGGGGTGAATAGTTGTCATGACTTTCATGTTCGTTTAAAATCGATGAAATAAAATGCAGCAGAATCAATAAAGATCAGAAGTAAAAACAACGCTAATAAATTTGATTTTACTTGATTCGGAATCTTTGACGACGCCTACTCCAAGGCATGTGATCGTCGATCGCTTTCATTGAACAATCCACTACCAATTTGAATATTACAAGAATATTTGAATTAAAATATAGATGCAAATATTTAAAAGTTACCAACAACTATAGATTTGAAGATTCTTGACTTCGGTTGTTGCAGCAGCATTTGCGCATCGTCGAGTCATTTCGGAAGCAACGCGCAAGAGCAAAAGTCGTTCAGATTGTTGTACTTGAGGTGCTGGTTGAATCCTCATTTTATAGCCCACTCCGGGTGCCTAGAACCTCCCCTGGACGCCCCCACAGGGCTGATGTAGGGTGCTCTAGGCGAAACTCGATCCAACAAGAGTTATCCACCTCCGGGTGCTCGGATTACACCCGAGCGCCTGGACCGTGAGGGCGCCTTGCTAGACACCCCGCTGCTCGGCGAAGGCATCCCAGGCGCCCAGAGCAACTTGGGCATCCGGACCACCATTTTCTGCCAACTTCTTTTTCTACAAAATAAGGTTAGTTCAGGTAAATAATATTTAAAGAATAATAAAATTTGACAGTCTTTGGACTATCCGGTCCTGACTTTGAGTTTCGCTGAAACTCTAGGTCAGACCGACACCTTTTGTTCCCTCTTAAGAGAACGCCTCCTCACCTACTCCTCTCAGGAGAAATTACCTTTTTCTAGACCAATCCTCCAGACCGTTTGACTTTTGCTTAGTGTCCAAGACTTTAGGACTGCATGCTGAACGTCCAACCTACGACCCGTCCAATCTTCCACCTAGTGTTTGTGACTTCCAGGATTTTCACCTAGAGTCCTCGACTCTAGAATTTCACTCAAATTCTTAGACCCGCCAAGACTTTGCTCAGTCCCCTGGATCAGGATTTCATTACCTAACCATAGCTAGGACTTTCCATCTGTCTAGCCTCAACTAGGACTTTTTCTTCACCTAAAATTACTTAGAACTTTCCTATATACTCATTCACACTTATTAGATCACAAGATAGCTTAACTTTGAACCCCCTCTACCATAATCAAAACTTAGGTTCGATCGTCTAGTACTCCCTGTACCAACAATCTCCTTCTATTTGATTATGGTAACTTGGTTCAAAGTTAAGTATAACAGAAATTAATGTAATATAAGAAATTTGAGCATTAGCATAAGTAAAATAATTTAACAATTATTTTTTAAAAAATGCTCCCTTATTTTTTGCCTTAAGTTAACTTAACTTTAACCTTTCTTTTGACAAATTTTAAAAAAAGATGCTCCCTTATCTTTTGACTTAAGTTAACTTAACTTTAACCTTTCTCTCCCTCTTTGACATATATCAAAAAGAGTACTAAATAGAGAGAGAAAAAGTTGTTAAAAAAACTTTAAATTTGAGAAGCTAACTTTTAATATTTTTCCCTTAAGCTCCCTATGAACAGGTCACTTAACCTTCTTTTTGACAAAAAATGTTTATCTTTAAAAGAGTTTCTCTAAAAAAACTTAGCTAAATACTTAGATTTGTAAAGGATTTCTTTGAAAGTTACTTAGCTTTAAAAAGAGTTTTCAAAAAAAACTTAACTCGGAAGAAGTAACTTATTTTTTGAAAAATACTTACTTTCTTTTTGAAAAATACTTTAACTAAGAAAACTAAACTTTGAAAAATTTAACTTGAGATTTAAAAAAAAATTAACATAAAAGATATTTAACTTTGGAAATTTTAAAAATACTTTAACTTTCAGAAAATATTTAACTTTTTTTTAAAAAAAAAATTTAACATAACTCCTTTCACTCCCTCTTAATTAATGCCTAAAAAAATTTAAGTTTGAGGGTCCTAGAGTCCAAGCATGAGAAACATAGGAAGAAAATATAAAAGTTATTATCAATTTTTTTTTATTTTCCATCTCATCCTTTTTAAAATATCAAACATATTAAATATATGAGTTTGTGATTTCGAAGTTGATTTTAATTTTTGAGAATATTATCTCTATATTTTAGAAAATATTTAGGTCTAAATAATATTTAATTCTGAATTTTGAAAATATTTAAGTCTAAATTTTTAAAAAAAAATATTTAAGTCTGAATATTTAAAACTGAATTTTAAAAATAATATTTAATTCTAAATTTTAAAAATATTTAAGTTTAAATTTTGAAAATAAGATTTAATCATAAATTTAAAAAATATATAAGTCTGAATATTTAAATATAAATTTTGAAAATAATATTTAATTCTAATTTTGAAAATATTTAAGTCTAAATTTTAAAAATATTTAAGTCTGAATTTTAAAAATAATAGTTAAGTCTGAATTTTAAAAATAATATCTAATTCTAAATTTTGAAAATTATATTTAAGTTAGAATTTTGAAAAATAATATTTAATTCTAAATTTTGAAAAATAATATTTGAAAAAAAATAATTCTAAAGTTTTAAAAAATTAATATTTAATCCTAAATTTTGAAAATATTTAAGTTTAAATATATTAAAATTTAAAAATTAATTATGATTTAAAAATTAATTAACATTTGAGAATAAGTAAGATTTGAAATTAAGGTTTGAAAATAATTAAATTTTGAAATTAATTTTATTTTTATAAGGTTTAATTAAATTTGGTTTGACTAATTTTTATTTTTAGCTTAAATCCATCTCACCCTTTTCTAGATTTTCATTCAGAAAACCTTATGGGTTTTGTACGTTGGTTAATTTTATCTTCAATTGTAGATTAAATTCTAAGGATTAATTTACATTTAAGTTAGACTAAGGTTTAACAGTTAATTAATTAATATTCATTTTAATAATTGACTTCCAAGTTGTGACAATCAAGTCTAAGTCTTTATCTATCCTAATCTAAGCATGTATAAGGAGAGCAGTAAATCAAATATCAATCAGGTTTATCTCTAATGAAAATGATCTTTCTATTGGCTCCCTCTAGATTATAATCTTGATAAGATCTATCAAGGTAGTAGATTTGATCCTTGAGGATCCAATATTGATCAATTCCAACTTGATTAATTAGGTTAGACTTGGGGACTCATGCTTGAACTAGGTTCTTAGTTGATTGATTCACTAGAGACAAGTACGACCTGAACCTTTGTTTGGCCTTATATGAGTTCGGATCGATTGTATACTACCCTTTATTTTCTAAAAATCAAATCAAGATTCTTGAAATTCAAAGTGAATCGTTCCAATGAGTCCTTGAGTTCTTTAACGTGAGTTTTTATATTGGAATTCTCTTCCTCAAGTTGTTGGACTTGAGTTAAGGTTTCATCTTGAACTTGTTTAGTCAAATAACTTGAGTTAGTCACTTTCTTAAGAGTTGTTACCTCTTTTTGGAGTGACTTGACCCAGATATTGGATTTGGCCAACTTTCTTAATAAATATGAAATTAAGTTTTGTAATTCATCTACTTGAGTACCAGTAACCAGAGAACTTACAGTATTATTTGGCCCTTCGGAAATGGATACGGATCCATGACTTCTTTCAGACTCAGTTTTTGATTCAGCTCTGATTTCATACTCAGATTCGTTTCGACAACATAAATTTGTACCGATAGAGCAAGGAAGCTCGCTTGTTCGTGTTCTTCTTCTTCTTCGGTCTTTTGATGACTCGGACCACATTGCTTTTAGGGCCTTCCTTATCCTTTGCTTCTTTAGCAATTTTTGAACTCAGTTGACTAGTTCAGAGGTGATCTCCTTGTTGTCTTCTAATTCCAATTTGAATTCGGGTTTGGGTCAAAATTTGAGCTTTGATTTCTTAGTCTTGCTTGTGTCTGCAACCAAAATAATACCTTTATCGGTCGGGCATCCATTAGTTTGTCCATGTAACTCAAAATCAAAAAATAATTCATTTAATCTTATAATTAAAAAATCCTTGGAGACCTTGTAGGCATCTACCATGGATGCCAATAAGGTATTCCTTGGAAAGGCTTATAGTTTGTACCTTATAATATCACGATTCTTCATTTTATGTCCAATTGAGTGGAGTCCATTGAGTTGATCTTGAATGTGGGCATGCAGTTGACTTGCTGATTCTCTGTTCTACATTTTAATGTTATATAATTTATTTAATAACAAATCTTTCTTACATACCTTAGCATCAGAGGTTCCTTCATGAAGTTTGATCAAATTTTGTCAGAGATCCTTTGCACTGTTGAATAGTCCAACTCGATTCAACTCATCTTTGGTTAGTCCACATTGTAGGGCTCGAGTTGCCTTGACATCAGCCTCGATCTTTTTCATCAAGTGTGTGTCTCATTTTTCGCATGATATAAGTACTCCGGTGCCATCGACTGGTAGGGAGAAGCCTGTTTGGATGATGATCCACATTGTTACATCGGTGTTCAGATAGTACTCCATTCGACCCTTCCAGTGGCTGAAGTACTCGCCGAAGAAAAGAGGCGGGCGGGTAGTACTGTAGCCTTTTTAGTGGGTCATTGATAGAAAATCTCGCACACAAAAAAATAACGAATGTTCCAAGAATTTTTATGAAAAAATGGATGAAAAAGCAATGAAAAAGAGTGCTTGAATGGTAGTTGTACCGATTTAGATCAGCCCTACTCTGATACCAATTATAGGGTCATTGTACTAGAAGAGGTGAATAGCACTTGTGGCTTTCACATTCATTTAAAATCGATCGCGTAAAATGCAACGGAATCAATAAAGAACAAAAGTAAAAATAGCATTAGCAAGTTTCTTTTTACTTGGTTCGGAGCCTTTGATGGCTTATACTCCAAGGCCTGCGATCCTCGATCGCTTCCATTATCAATTCAAATATTACAAGAATATTTGAATTACAATATAGATGCAAATATTTAAAAGTTACCAATAACTACAGATTTAAAGATTCTTTATTTCAATTGTCGGAGCAACGTTTAGGCATCCTCAAGTCATTTCTGGAGCAGCGCGTAAGAGCAAAAGTCATTCAGATTGTTGTACTTGAGGTGCTAGTCTAATCCTCCTTTGATAGCCCACTCCGGGCTAGACCTAACCACAGTTTGGAATCGACGGTTTGACGGTTCGAAACTACTGGTTCGACGGTTCTAGGCAAGTCAACCCTTAACCTTAACCGCCCAAGACGGTTACAGTTGACGGTTAGGAACCGTTGGTTTACGGTTTGGTTCACGATTCACCACGGTTCAAGATTATTATGTTAAAAAAATTAAAAATTAAAAATTAAAATTTATTGTAAAAAGGGGGCTTGCACTTATTTAAGTTGCTTACATATCCCCTTAGGGTATAGGGGAATCAAAGCCCATATAGTTCTTTACATTTTTATCCTTTACATTGTCACTCAGTTCCATTTCCCATTCCTGTCGTATTCGTTCCTTCGGTATCAAAATCTTCAACTTCGTCATCTGAAAGTTACATTCCTTGGATTCTTTTCTCCACTCTGGTCCAATCGTCCAGTAATGCTTGGGCTTCCAATAACTTGGGAAACAAAGTTGATCGTCGTTCATCTAATATGTTACCGTTGGCACTGAACGTCTGCTCCATAGCAACAGTTGATATTGGACAAGCTAAAATATCTTTGGCGATCACGGAGAGGACGGGAAAACTTTAAACCTTCTGTGACCACCACTTTAAGATATCAAAATTTTTGCTATCTTCTTCATTAAAATCAAAAGAAATCGTAAAATAATTCTCAAGTTCCTGTGTGAAACTTGAGGATCCTTATGAACGTTTTGTCTGCTCTTTTAATAAAAGTTGTACTTTTGTAAGTTTTAAATTACTACTAGTAGTTTGTTGTATTTTAGAAAAATTAATTTGTGTTTCATATTTTACATAAGATTGATTATAAATATCATATAAATAAATTCTAACATTTATATAATATTAATTGGATTAAGAGAAGAAGAATCTTTAATTATAATTAAAGCTTCATAATATAAAGTTAACATTTCTTGTAAAACTTCTAATTTAAATCTATGATTTAAAGCAAATGTAATTAAATAAATTTTAGAAATAAAATAAAAATATTTTTCTCATTTAGTTTTCATAGCTAAGATGCAAGGAAATAAAGATCCATTATTAATATGTTCATTTAAAACTAATACTATATTAGAAAAATTTTCTAAAACTAATTGAGCAGTGGGATAATAAACATCGGAAAGTTGTTCGATTGCATCATTAAATACTTTTAAAATTTCTCAAATACTATTACAAATATTCCATTGTTGTGAAAATAAATATATATTAGTATTAGTATTTTGTGAAAAAAATGAACATAATAATTCTTTATATTGAAATGAATCTTGTAATAATTGGTATGTTGAATTTCAACGTGTTGGTACATCACGAGGAAATCTTTTATGTCTCATTCTATTAGTTTTACAAAATCTACCTCATTGTTTCATTATAGATAGATGAGACCATAAATAAGAAATTGCAATTCTATTTAATTTAATATAACTTTCTAAAATTTTAATTCATCTTGAACACATAAATTTAAAACATAGCATACACAACGAATATGAAAAAATAAACTGCCAATAATAGGTTGACAAACAAATTTTAGATCATCTATACAAGCAGTATTAGAACTAGCATTATCTAATGATATTAAAAATATTTTATGAGTTAAGTCGTATTCTTCTCAAATTAAACATAATAATTATGTGATATTATGAGCATTATGTGATTCATCAAAAACTCTATAAACTAACAATCTTTTTTGGAGGTTCCAAGAGTTATCGATCCAATGGCGAGTCACACTCATATACAAATGTGTTTGCCAATGATCACTCCAAATATCGAAACATAAAGAAACTTAATTATCTAATTTACTAAATTCATCAATTAATTTTTTTCCTTGTTTTACTAATTTTTTAATTGTACGAGTAAGTGTAGTCCTAGGAACACGTTTAGCACATGGATTAAGAGATTCTTTACAAAAATCTTCAAATGTGCATTTAGATTCAAAACTAAAAGAAAGATGTTCTACGAAAACAAATTTAGCTAATGATTCTCTTAATTTATTATCTGAATATAAAAATAAATTAGAATCAGTACTACAGCTAGTTGAAGAAAATCTTGATAATTGTGTTTGAGAACGGTCGAGTCCATATTCTGTCGGGTGCTTCCTTTCTACATGTCATTTCAACAAGCCATAGCCACCGCTGGCTTGGAATTTGTAGGAAGCATTGCAATACTTACATTTTGCACGCATTTCTCCCGAAGGAAGAGTAATCTTCTCAAAATGTTTAGTAAAAATAGAAGACTTTAGAGGATGAAGTTCTCGAACCTTAGAAATAATTGCATCGGTACTTCCTTGTGTTTCGGGTGTTGGATTTGGAAGGTACTCGATCTCATCATTAGTGGATTGAATGTTAGGGTCCTCCTCCCACGGATTCATTATTTCTTTGCCCTTCCGAGCTCAAGATGATGCACCTCCACGGCTTCCTTCCATTGTAATTGAAAATTGGAAACGAAAGCATATAAAGAATAAGCAATTGAGATTAAGAGTAGAGAAGATGTGTGTGAAAATGATGAAATGAACTCTCTATTTATAGAGTTTGGATAGTAACGGACACTAAATTATAGCCATTGATCAAAAAATGATCAAATGATCCTAATCGTTGAAAAAAATATCCAAAAAAAAACCCCTCACCCTCCCCAACGGTTAGGAACCGTCGGTTAACCAGCGGTTCCAACGGCTAGCAATCGTCAGTTAACCGACAATTCCAACTGCTAGGAATCACCGGTTAACTAGTGATTCCAACGGCTAAGAACCGCCGGTTAACCGACGGTTCAAATCGTAAAAAAAATTGTTGAACCAGCGATCCACCGGGTTTTGACCAAACTTGCCGGGTCGGTTCCAGTTCGACCCGGTGAACCGGGTCAACATGCAACCAACCCGTTGACCCAGTTACGGGCCCAGGATGAGTTCAGGCCAGACCCGACCCAGGGTCGGGTCTACTCTGGGCGCCTAGAACCACCCCCCCGCCCCCACAAGGCTGACATAGCGTGTTCTCGTCGAAACTCGATCCAGCAAGAGTTATCCACCTCCGGGCGCCTGGATCACCCCTGGGCGCTGAAACCGTGACATAGGTCCGCCAATCATCATGCTCCAGCTTGCTGTGAAGATCGATTTTCAACCATCCAGACACCTGTTGCAACTCGGAGTGCCTAGACCGCGAGGGCGCCTGGCCAGGCATCCTGCCGCTCGGCGAAGGCATCCAAGCCCGGAGCAGCTCCGAGCACCCAGAGTCTAGGCGCCTAAACCACCATTTTCTACCAACTTCTTTTTCTATAAAACAAAGTTAGTTCAGACAAATAATATTTAAAGAATGATAAGATTTGACAGTCTTCGGACTATCCGGTCCTGACTTTGAGTTTTGCTGAAACTCTAGGTCGGACTGATATACCTACTGTTCCCTCTTTGGGGAATGCATCCTCATCTACTTCTCTCAGGAGAAATTACCTTTTGCCAGACCAGTCCTCTAGACCGTTTAGACTTTTTCATAGCATCCGAGACTTTAGGATTTCATGCTGAATATTCGATCCACGACCTGTCCAGTCTTCAACTAGTGTCTGCGACCCCCAGGATTTTCACCTAGAGTCCTTGACTCTAGGATTTCACCCAAAGTACTCAACCCGCCAAGACTTTGCTCAGTCTCTGGACTAGGACTTCGTTGCCTAACCACAACTAGGACTTTTCACCTATCTAGCCTCAACTAAGATTTTTTCCTTTGCCTAAGATCACTTAGGACTTTCCTGCAAACTCAGTCACACTTGTTAGATCATAAGATAACTTAACTTTAAACCCCTTTTCCATAATTAAAACTTAGGTTTAATTGTTTGGTGCTCCCTGCACCAAAAGGTTTTACTTGAGGGCGAATAAAAGTTTAAATCTGGGAGTATTTGATGTGTATAATTCATGCATATGTTATCAGTATTATTTAGCATTCATTTATTGCATTATATGAGTATATTTTGCATAATTTCTTATCTTTTGCATTCTTTTTATCTTTTTAGTTTGGAAAAGTATTCTATGTGTTTTACTAACAACACATGAAGTTGGAGCTCAATTTAAGATGAAAAACCTTGGAAGTGTGCATTCTAGTATGTTGCATGGTATGGTCGTGTCCCTTGATATGGTTGTGCATCAGTCTTAGAGAAAAATGAGCAGCATAGCAACAATTGGGGTTTCCAGCATTAGACACTGGTAGGTCATGTCCCTTAACATAGTTGTGTCCCTTGTTGTCACTTGACGAGGAGAATTTTAGCACCGAGTATGGTCTGACTGTGTAAACTGACACGACCATGTTCGGTTGACCGCTAACATCCAATAGCAACATGGTTTGCCCATGCTTCCCAATACGGCCATGGCACAGTGGCAGTGCCCCTATTTTTTTAGGAAAGTCATACCAGACTTGGTAATCTCTTGAGGCTATAAAAGAACCAAAGGGGCCTCTATTCTATTTGTGGCATCGAGGGTTTCCTCATGATAGGAAACCCAAGCAGAGAGTCATCTTCCAAGGAACAACAAGGATTCTATTCACCAACGAGCCAAGGAGATCTTCCAAAGACAACATCGACATCTACGACTGAGCTTTCTTACTCTTCTCTCTTTCATATAAGTTGTTGAATTCTTAACTCTATGTCTTTGGCGTGTATCTTCATCTCCATGGAGTAACTTCCTTAATTCTAGGATTAAGGAATAACACAATGTAGAGTCTTGAATTTTATTAATCTCCTCTTTTATCGCATGATGTGTTTGATACTTGATTAGATTTTAGTATGCTTACATTTTAATGGTACTAGCGTGTATTAACATATCATAGGGAAAAGGGAAAGAACTGAGAGGTGAACCTAGTTATTTGACCTATAAATTTTGAACTTGAGAGTTTGTTCACGAAATAATCCAAAATCTCTCAAGGGTACCATTGGCTATTATGGAACATAAAGGATTTACCTTAATTCAGCCACATGAAGTAAGAAATAGCGGTCTAGAGGATCGTGGGGCATAGTGATAAAAGCCTTCCTAAGAAAGAGATCGCTCTAGTATGACTACCACGAAAGTAGGTGTCGCATTTGGATAGATTCATCGATATTGTCAAAGAGAAAATCTTGATTACCTTAGGATAGACCACCTTCAAGCATATTAAACACTAAGGTAAAAGAGGGAATTACAATTAGATTGTTAATGATTATTGTGGTGAAACAGAAGTCCTAAAATTTCTTTTAAACCTGATTTTTTTTTCACTACTCACTTTGCTTTCTTAACTTGTTTGCTACCACAATAAATTCTCTCGAATTTGATTCATTTAGATAGCCTTCTTTGCGTTTAGATTGGTACCTGACTTCACATTCCCAAGAGAAAGATATTTAATTACATGACGACAATTGTGCATTAGCAAAATCACACATTAGATCTCAAAATTGGTCAATCAATGGATTCATCCATGACATCAATTGACTGTGCTATTTAGTCAAGTTTCTCAATTGACTGCTAGGTACTATGCAAAATCTTGATTAAGGGGTTTACATATCAATCGACTGATCAACCCTATCAAATTGATGCGCAAAGCCTCAAATGCATCAGTCAATTATTCATCCATAGCAATCGATTGTTGCATATAACCCTCAACTGTTTAGGGTTTGTCTCACCAATCGATTGCACGTCCATTGCAATTGACTAGCAAGCCCACCTTCAGATTTTACACACTTTAACCCTCAACGGTAAAGCCATTCAAATATATAGTGTATCCAATCGATTGATACATTATTTTTAGTCATTCTAATGCCAAATTATGCCTAAATTTACTACACTCGTCCCACAAGTACCTCATGTCAAATGAACTTCATGTTCAGTATTGAACATTAGTGCTTGGAGCTCCTTGTCTTTGAATCTTCATCCACCCTTATATCCATTCTCCTGATCTACTTAGAGTTTTTTCATTTTTCCAAGAATATGATTTTCAATCTCCTTGGAATTTCCTACTGCGTATCCATTTTTCCAACCAATGAAGACTTCTCCTTGCTAAGAATCCGACTTCCAGCTTTCTTGAACTTTTCCTTCCTTGCATCTCTCCAGATATGCAAGGACTTTTCCTGCACACTTGTCACACAAGTGAGCTTCTACAATTTACCTAAATTTAAATACTGTCTAAAATCAAAACTCTACATCTAGGGCATGATTACACCAATAACATACACCTCACTCTAGTTCAATTGTTCAAACTACTATTTATTTATTAAGCATCTTGTTCTTTATTGTGTTGCCACCTATTATTGTATTAAGAGATTTCTCACCTCCAATCCTTTACCAAAGAGGAAGAAAATAGTAGATTCTGTGTGTATAGGTCTTGGACGAAGCAACTTGGGTTTGTGAACCAGTAAATCTATAAGTCACTTGTATGCTTGTTTCTATATATTATTTATGCTAACGTGTGTATCCTTGGTATGCAGTAGAAAGATAAATTAAATGATTGATTTACTTGTGCGTTATTCACTCCCTCCCCTTCTAGAGATCCAATCTTACGCATCATGCTTTTAAGGATATCATTTTGATCATTCCTTCCGAAAGCCCATCTAATGGAGTGAATTTTGGGAGTCGAAGACTATAATTTATCCTTTGAGATAATGATCACTTCATCTCAAGTTCAATCTCTTACCTCTATCTTTTAATCAATGATTACCTCAATTTACTAAGAAACATTGATTTCATTTGGCTAAGTATTTTATCGACTCTGCTCTTCCATTGCCCAGTCATAAAATCTTTTAGTAGTTGAATTTCTTCATTATAATCAAAATGATGACTTAGATAAAAAAGCTTTGAATATTTATTCTTTCAAGTTCTAAGATATTGTGGCACATAGTGCATCTCTATTTTATAGATGCACAACTTGTCAAACATTCTATAATTCTTCCCTCACTAGCTCCTGTCTAAAGGATGCTAAGAGTGTGTCTGATCCTTGCCACATCTATATAATAAGAGCGAATATTAGATCGGATACATAGCCCACTTAAATATTTAATATTCAAGATGAATTTTTTGAAAACATCATTAAATTTAATTATGCTTAATTTCTTTATTAAATCAATGAGTATAATTCAAAATAAATTATAAATTTTCATCCAAGTAACTTTATGATATTTTTGTTTTTTTTTGTGATAAAATATTCAGAATTTTTAATTTGAATCAATTATAGCCATGTAAAAAAATTGATATCAAAATATATTATACATTAATGATCCATGTAGTAAATGAAGCTAAGAAAATAGTAAATGAAGTAAAAAAAAAAATCTTTTAAATGATTATTCAACAATTGAATATAAAAGAAGGAGAAAGAAATATTTATAGAATAGTTAAAGTGAGAGAAAGGAAGATAAGAGATCTTATCTAAATAAAATATATTAAAGATGAATGTAATAGGGTATTAGTAAATGATAGAGAAATAAAAGAACAATGAAAGAGGTATTTTCAACAACTTTAATTTTTTTAATGAAGGTTTAGGTGACTAACTTAACTTAGTTAATTTAAGTATGTCAAATGGGCATAGAAATTTAAATTTTTATCATAGAATTTAAATTTCAGAAGTAAAACAAATTTTAAATAGAATGCACAATTGAAAAGTCGTTAGACCAGATGATATTCCGGTCTAAGTATAGAAGTGTCTAAAAAACAAGATATTGAATGACTTACAAAATTATTCAACATAATATTGAAAATGGAAAAAATATTTGATCAATAGATGATAAGTACTCTAGTTCTCTTATATAAGAACAAGGGGAACATACAAAATTATGCAAACTATAGGGATATTAAACTAATGAATTATACCATGAAATTTTGGAGAAAAAAAGTAATAGAAAAGAGATTAAGGTGACTAAAAATCAATTTGGGTGCATGCCTAGAAGGTCGACAATAGAAGTTATACATCTTTTTATATAATTAATTAAAAAGTATTATGAGAAAAAATAAGGTCTACACATGGTATTCATTAACTTAGAAAAAGCTTATAATAGAGTCCCAAGAGAAATTATATGAAAAATTCTAGAAAAAAGAGATGTTAGTGTAACATATATTGAACTAATTAAGGATATGTATGATGATGTAACTGTTGGATCGTGAAGAACACTAGAGGGGGGTGAATAGCGATTGTTGAAACTTAATCGAGTAAGCAGCAGAAACAAAAAAAATAAGAACAATGCTAACACATTAAGTTTTTACTTGGTTTGGAGTCTTCGTCGACTCCTACTCCAAGGCCCGCGCTCATCGAGTGCTTTCGTTGGACAATCCACTAATAGTTCTCATGAAAAGAGTTACAAGATTAGTACAAGAACTATAAAACTAAATTACCAACAACAAGGAAATTAAAACTGAGTCGAAGGTTATCGGATGTGCTTCGCAGCATCACAGGAGCGTCTTTGGAGTAGTGTGCAATAGAGCAAGCGTGGTAGAAAGTTGTGTATCATGCTCTGGCGGAAGGCTTCTTATATACGTAGTTCTGGGCACCCGGATCCCTTCCGGGTGCTTGGATTGTGACATCGACCAAGCCAATCAATGCGCTCCACGTTTGCAACGAGATAGACTTTTGCATTCGGGCACCCAGACCACCTTTTCCAACAAACCATTTTCCTACAAGAAAAAATTAGTCCGAGGCAAATAAAAATTATACTACCCTGCAAAACAAAGTTAGCACAATATAATAAATAGAGTAGTAATTAGATTCTGTCTCCGCGAGACGAGAATCTAGTGAAGATCTCAACTTAGATTTTCTAAATGGATCTAAGTTGGATCGATGTCTACTGTTCCTTCAAATGGGGAATGCGTCCTCACAAAATCACTCTCCTCCAGTAACTTACCTCAACTTACCATCTTGCCAGACATCCGGTCAGCCCGTTGACCTTGTCTGGACTTCATGTCAGCTATCCGATCGGTCCGTTGAACTAACTGGACTTCCCTATAGCACTGAGTTAGCACAATAGATAAAGTAGTAAAGTAAGATAGTGTTAATAGATTTCAAGATTCACTGGTTCGGTAGATAGCGCGTATGTAAAATATCGGAAATAGGTAAATATTGATAAGGGAATTTTTCCGGAATTTTTGGAAATTTTTCGGAAATTTTTTCGGAGCTCGTATAGACGAGTTAACGGGGATAAACATGGGGCCCGGAAAAGCCTGTCTAGGCTACCCCGTTTAAGCGAGGAAATGTTTATCTTTACATTTCCTTTTTCTTTTATTTTCTTTTCTCTACTCCGCCGAAACCTCCTGAGTGCCGACTCGTTCCCTCGCGCACCCGAGCCCGCCGGTTTGCACTAACCGCTGGCGTCGGCGGTTTCTTCCTCGCCGGCGCTTGATCAAGAGCCGAACCCCTCTCCTCTCTGTGCCTTCTCCACCCGACAACACCGCCGGGTGTTCTTCCTCCTCGCTGAGCGACGCGCCACCGCCACCCCTGCCGACACCGTGCCCTAGCCGAGCCACCGTCGCCTATGCCCTAGCGCCGGCTACCTTCCCTGTGCCCTAATTCTCCACCGTCGCCGCACCTTCTGCCCTAGCTCCGTCCTCCTCCCTCTTGTCGCTGTCCGACGATGCCACCCTGCCCTGTCGCCATCGCAGGTTGCCTTTCACTGCCGCCTTGTGGCCACATCGGTCGGAGGTGATCATCCCACGGCCACTGCAGCCTTCCTTGTGCGCTGCTTGGTTGATCGCCGCCTACTCCTTGTTCTTGAGCCGTGCCCTAGACCCGAGCCAACAAGGTGAGATTGTGCTGATTGGTGGAGCACCCAATTGTTTGATCTCAGGCTGTGGTGTTGTTTCTTGTTTCCAGCAGGACCTCTAGCTTGTTCCGGCAGCCAACATCTTCGACTTTAGATCAATAGTGATACATTCAAATTGAGGTAAGCTTCGGTTGTTAATTAGGATTGTTGCTTGATTGCGTATCAATCTTGATTTCATCTGATCCAAACAGTGAAGTATCCAGCAAGGAGGTTGGGCTAGGTGGAGGGTCTTGGTTCCGGTAGTTATTCCATCTGTAGCCATCTTGTTGTCAGTATCAACACTCCCTGCTATGGATCAACAATCACAGCCGTTGATTAAGGTAAGCTATGTGTGGAGTTTTGGTTGTATTTCTATGAGTATTTGGAGGATATGCAATTGTATCGAATTAGAGATAAATTGGATTGCTAGATGGTTAGATTGATCAGGGTTTTACCCTAATTTAGCCTTAAGGATTTTATTTAGCTATACATTTGAGTTAGCTAAATAAAATGTATGTATATTGGTGACACAGGACCTTGACGCGAGACGAGCATCTCGACTTTGGATTTGGAAAGATTGGACCTTCTTATTTGAGGCGGGTACCTTGACTTATCTTTTTGATATGTCTTGTTGATATGTCTAGTAGGTCATAGCTTTTAGTAATAATTATATTCGTCATTGTTTCGGTATGTCACTTTTGGATACCTGTTACATGCTTGTTTGCTCATCTGTTATGCATTTTATGCTAGTACCCACATGATTATATATATATACTCAGAAGGGTAGTGACATACCATGCTTGTTATGTTCAGGACCTAGGTTTTTGATATCCTATCTGACCTGTGTACTTTAGATCTTCGTATTTGACCATCGATATTACGGTACTCATTTTATATATATGGATATGGTTATGCTGATCAGTTTATTGCTATGCTTAGTGTCATGCATCATGATTGCGTGCTGCGCGATTGTCGGCTCCACTATGGTTGAGCACATCGCCAGTTACATGTACTGCACACACCACTACTCATGGATTAGTGGTATATTAGGCAGGTGTGTGGCGGTTCTGCTGTTTGGCTCCGTTGGTCAGGTGACTCAGCGTGGTAGCCGGCAGACAGTTCCGCTCTGTTTGGCTCCGCTGGCATTTTAGTATAGCAGCGTGGTAGCCGACAGACGGTGGACTCTGTTTGGCTCCGTTGGTCAGGTAACTCAGCGTGGTAGCCGGCAGAGATACCTCCTCGTCACCGTGTATCGGGAGATGAGAGCATTGAGCTCCCCCATTTATGATTTGGGGTCAGAGGACAGGAGTACTCCGACAGCATCCTGTCCACTCAGTCACTCATCAAGTGTAGTGATGGTAGAGTGCACGGTTGTCACAGCCCTACCCACTCGGTCTCACCATTGTGTGTGAGATGACTGACTGGCGTCAGGGGTGACCAGGACGCATCATTAGCATCATACGCATTTATACAATTACTGCTTGTGTTTGCTGCACTTATATTCTGCATTTGGATGGATGCATATGTTTGACATGCATACAGGATTTATGGCACTTCCGGTCTGACGACCTGATTATTCTGATAGGTGGCCCTGGTGAGTACAGTACTTTTCAGCGTTTTCTATTATGCATTACCTTCTTTTGGTCAGGATACTGTACTCCATACTTATTACTATTGGTTATAGTTTACTATACATGTCAACTAGGTATCTGCTGAGTTGTTGAACTCACCCCCGTGGACATTATCTTTTTCAGGTACCAGGTTGTTTATGGAGTCGCTTGGAGTATCCTGTCTGCTGGTCCCCACGTCACAACAGAAGACTTATCGGTTTTACTTATGTTTTGTTTGTTTATGTATCAGTTTGTTTAGCTCTGTACTCCGATTTTGTTTTTGGAGTGTTGATGTTGTTATGTGGTATTTTGTATTGGTTGTTGGTTGTGTAAGCCTAGCCGACTAGCAGTTTTTGTGTGTTGGTTTGTATTTGGTTTCTGTCATTTTCCGTTGTGTTAGTTTTGTCCCAGCCGAGTGGGCTGATGATATATATAACTGTGTGGTTGTGTATATATTCCAGCCGCATGTGGTTGATGTATATTGTGGATGTAGAAAGTTGCAGATTGTCCGCCGTACAGGGGAGGTGCTGCCAAAATTTCTTCGGACAAGGACTTTCCCGGGGCGTGACAGCGTAGTTGACCGAAAACCAGTCGGTCATATATAACCTAGGGTTACCTCCCCTAGGATTGTCTAGCTTCACTCCCTAGGACTTCCATTGCTTGGCTTCACTCACTAGGACTCCTACCACCTAGCTTCACTTACTAGGGTCTGGCTTCACTCACCAGGACTTCCACCACCTAGCTTCACTCACTAGGGTCAGACTTCACTCACCAAGACTTCCACTACCTAGTTTCACACACTAGGGTCCGACTTCACTCACCAGGACTTCCACCACCTAACTTCACTCACTAGGGCTCGACTTTACTCACCAGGATTTCACTTTGCTAACCTCAGTTAGAACTAGTCACTCAGTAGACTTCTCACCTGCCTATCCTTCAGTTAGGACTTACCTTTGCTAGCCATCTAGTCTTGACTAGACTTCTCTCTTCCAAACATCAAGTCCTATTTGGATAAACTCTTGGTCAAACTGACCTGACTTAGGTATATTGTCAAACATCGAAACCCTAGAGGTCAATTGCACCAACAGTAACAACCAGAGTAAAGACTTCAAATGGAGTAACTGAAGTATTTTCAATAAAGATAACGTTACATGAAGGATCATCTCTAAGTCTTTATCTTTATACACTAATTATGGACGAACTCACTGCGCACATTCAAGATACAGTACCGTGGTACATGTTGTTTACAGATGATATTATTTTGGTAGATGAAACACATGAAGAAGTAAATACTAAACTAGAATCTTATCGAGAAATACTAGAAAGGAAAGGTTTTAAGCTTAGTAGGATAAAGACAGAATATATGAAATTTAAGTTTAGTAGTATTAAACATAATGAGATAATTGTTAAGATAGGAGATGACGAGTTGCCCGGAACTAAGAGTTTAAATATTTAAGATCATTTTTATAAAATGATGGAGGGATTGAAAAATATGTTTTACATAGAATACAAGTAGGATGGTTGAAATAGAGAAGAATATCAAGTGTTTTATATAACCATAAAGTACCTTTAAAACTTAAAGGAAAATTCTATAAAATTACAGTTAGACCTACTAATGGAGCTAAATGTTGAGCTATGACTCAAACATATGAGCAGAAGATGAGAGTTACAGAGATGATGATGTTAAGGTGGATGTGTGGACATATGAGGATGAATAAAATAAGAAATTAGAGAATTAGAGAAAAACTTGGAGTTACATCTATTGAGAGAAACACGGAGTTGCATCTATTGAAGTAAAACTCTGAGAGACACGTTTAAAATGATACATGCATATACTTAGATGATCAATAAATACTCCAATTAGGTGATGTGAAATTATGACAAATATGTACATCAAATGAGAAAGAGAAAGACTAAAAAAGACTTTGTTAAAAATAATAAAATAAGAAAAAAATTATTTAAATATAGATGATGATATAATAGGAGATAGAGTTTAATGATGTAAAAAGATATATAAAGTTGATCATATTTAATAAGATAAAATTTAAATATTGATATTGTTGTTATTAATGATGTATGTACCTTGTTTTTATGCAATGGCCCCTTGATACTAAAATAATTTTATTTTTTTTTATTGTGAGATGAGTCCATCACACCAGTCAGCCCTCTTAAATGGCTAATTGTCTCTTTCTTGTTTTTTTCGCCGGTCATTTTGTCTTTTTCTCTGTAAAGTTTGTTAAGTTTTTTTTTTTTACGTTTATGTTTGAAAAAATATTTTTCATAAGAGATTTAATCATGCAAGATTATATATATATATATATATATATATATATATATATATATATATATATATATCAAATTCAATTTACTCAAAATTAAACCATAAATCTCACTATATTGATAATCAAGAAACAGTTGAATTCTGTCTGAGTTGGAGCAATAGTGAGATCCTGGATAACTGGGATCTAAGATTTAGTCTCGATTATGGTATATTATAGGTGATTTTTTTTCAGTAATAAACTGATTAAAAAAGTTATTTAGATGGGTTTCTATGAATATTTTTAAATTTATTTAGATAAACAGTACAAAATTTTGTACGATCGAATCAATCACTTTAAAATTAATCGAGTTGGATACTGGATTGAAAAAAAAAATTATTTAATAATGTTTTCTCAGAATATAATAGATTTGCTATTTAAAATATACTTCGAAAACATGAAATAAAGAGAATTACAGGACAGTAGAAAATCAATTAATAATACCAATGATAAAAAAAATTAATGCCAATTTTGTATATAATTATTATATGAAAATATATTTCGAACTTTAAAGTTAAATTACAAATCTTTTCTGACTATTCACTTGGATGTCAATCACAACATGAAATAATAATAATAATTTTTACAATCCAAAATGCTCCATTAAATGTGATTGACGTCGAACCAAATTGTTCTGTATTTTTGTGTTTGTGAAAAGCGGAAAAAATAATTTCTCTAAAATTTTAAATTAAATATTTAAATTATTTCAGTTGGGTCTATTGGATTGTAAAAGAATGACAAGGGGATGAATCTCATGAGTTTAAAAAAAAAATTTATCTTTTATAAATACTTAGAGTAAGCAAATAAAGTAAAAATAAAAATAACGAACACGTCTTTTTTTATTTGGTTCGGAGCTTAACCGACTCCTACTATAAGATTCATAATTGTCGATCGTTTTCATTGGACAATCGACTAAATGATAAATTAATATTACAAATGAGGATACATTGTGCAAGTAAAAGTAAAGTATACCGATCAACAATGAATATAAGAGGTAGCGCAGGTTGTCGGAAACCTCTCGGCGTCGTAGTAGTTGCAGCTTGCACAAGTAGAGAATGAACGCAGTAGAAAATTGAAAAGTAGAAGTTGTAGCCGGCTCAAAACTCGAGGGCTTCTTTTTTAGGTTTCATTCCATCTACTAAAAAAATGTTTCGTCGATTGAATTGATCCGTCAACTAATCACTCTATCCGACGATTGATCCTCTGTTCCTTCCTTATTTGCTGTGATCGGATCCATTCGACAATGGAAATCTCGTTGTTCCGTCCACCGATCAAGATCTTTCCATCGACTGAACTTTACTTTCCCTGTTTGCTTAGATCTGATCCGCCCAATCCTTGAGATCACGTTATTCTGTCGACTGATCAAACTTTATTCATCGACTGAACAACTTTTTCCATTTGTGCTCTGATTCAAATATCACTGTTCTAATATTTCATCTATCCATCAACTAAACACCTTTGTTCCGTCGACGAAAAGACTAATTTTCTATAAAATAGTGTTAGTAAAAAAAAATAATATTTATCTTACAAAACAGAGTTAAAACATAAATATAATATATATAAATGAAAAAGTAATAATTGTCTTGATCTTAACTTAGAAACCTCTGTTAGTTTGTTTGATTGGATCTGCTCTAAGGTTTGTCCCTACCGAGACACGACCTCACCGCACTCCCTCCAGGAGCTTACCTCATTCACCTGCCAAACATCTGGTCCTCCAGACCTGTTTGAACTTTCTTTGCTCAGTGTCTGATTGTCCGATCCACTAAAACTTTTTCTGCAATACTAAATTAACACAATAGCATAAAACTTTACTTTGGTTTACCAAAATTCGTTGGTTCATCCACCACGCACGGTTGACTGAAAACCATTCCGTGACAAATGCTTACAGTTCACTCCTCAAAGGCTTCTAATTACCTAAGGTTATCTCCCCTTAGGATTTTTCATTGTCTGGCTTCACTCACCAGAGTTTTCACCACCTAACTTCACTCACTAAAGTCTAACGTCACTCACTATGATTTTTACTTGGAGTTCACTCCTCCCAGACCTAGGGTTACCTCCCCTAGGTTTTTCCTCTTTACCTAGGGTTACCTGGCCTCCCTCCAGGATTTTCCTCATATCAAGCATCAGGTCACCTTAACCTGCTTAAACTTGCTAGTCACTTAGTACACTACTCACCACTTACAGTCACTTGATAGACTACTCACTACTTGTCAGTCATATGGTCAACCTTGACCTAACTAGACTTTACATTTGACTAGGTCAACCTTGACCAAACTTCATTAAACATATTATCAAATAAACATCAAAACCCTAGACGTCGATTGCACCAATAGGATCAGCCCTGATGAGAGACCTATTAGTACCCCGCCGTAGTGTTGATGTGGTCAACCGAGTTAAGTTAGGTTCTATGTATATTTGATGCCTTGTGTCTCAATATGAAGGAACTTAGGATTACAGGAAGTTAAGCGAAAGATGCAGCTAGCGAGAAGGACGATAAGGGAGAGAGTCGACGAGCTTGGTGCATCCCAGGGACGAGGTACTATGGAAGAGTACGTTGGAGGACGAGAAGGGAGCACGCGGCGTTTCCGAGAGACGAGAAACCATAACGAAAGCTTGCTCGAGGAGAAAGCCGGAAGATGGTTCTTAGTGAGCCCAATTCCAGATGGACAAAATTGTTGGATCGTAAGCGTTCGATAGAGGGGGGTGAATATCGATTAAAAAAAATTATCGAGAATACGCAGCGGAAAGAGTAAAGCAAAAAGAAATGACACAAGTAATTTTTTACTTGGTTCGGAGCCTGTGTCGACTTCTACTCCAAGGCCCGCACACAAGGGTGCTTTCGATGGGCAATTCACTAGCAATTCGAAATAAGTGTATACAACTTAAAGTACACGAAAAGCTAAGAAGAAAAACAATACTGACAAGAAAAAGAAGAATGAAAAGAGCAGAGCATTTGTCAGACTGTCTTCGTAGCGTCGCAGGAGCACCAGAGATCAAATCGTGAGTTGTGTTTCTGACTCCAGCCTTGACCCTCCTTATATAGGAGGTTCAGGGTGTCTGGAACCTTTAGGGTACCCTGGATGTGACGTAGCCGAGCCAATCAGTGAGCTCCACTTGGCGAGGCGACGTTGGGATAAAATTTCACCTCCAGGCGCTTAGATCCCTCCCGGGCGCCCGGACCTCCGGGCGCTCGGAACCATCCTGGGCGCTTGGACCCTCATTTTCCAGCAGATTCCTTCCTGCAAGAAAACGTTAGTCCGGAGGCAAATATAAGATATATATCCTGGAAAACAGAGTATTAACACAGTTAAAAATCAAACAGAATATTAATTAGATTCCGTCTTCTCGAGACCGGAATCTAGTCAAGATTTTGACTTAGAGTTCTGAAATTGTTCTAAGTCCGATTGGCGCCTAAGTTCCCTTCCCGGGAACGCGTCCTTACAGTCACTCCCCTCCAGTGACTTACCTTCACTTACCTACCAGACACCCGATTAACCATTCGACCCGTCTGGGCTTCGTGTCAGCTACCTGGTCAACCCGTCGACCTAGCTGAGCTTCCCTGCAACACTGAGTTAGCACAGTATTAACAGATATCAAGTATAACCTAGGGTTACCTCCTAGGGTTGCCTAACTTCACTCACCAGGACTTCCATTGCCTGGCTTCACTCACCAGGACTTTCTCCACCTAGCTTCACTCACTAAGGTCTGGTTTCACTCACCAGGACTTCCTCCACCTAGCTTTACTCACTAGGGCCTGGCTTCACTTACCAGGACTTCCACCACCTAGCTTCACTCACTAGGGTCCGACTTCACTTACCGGGACTTCCACCACTTAGCTTCACTCACTAGGGCCCAGTTTCACTCACCAGGACTTCCACCACCTAGTTTCACTCACTAGGATCTGGCTTCACTCATCGGGACTTCCACTTTGCCTAACCTTAGGTTAGGACTTACCTTTGTTACTCATCTAGACTTAACTAGACTTCTCTCTCCCAAACATCAAGTCTTGTTTGGGTCAACGCTTGGTCATATTGTCAAACATCGAAATCCTAGAGGTCGATTGCCCCAACAGAAATCACCCAGGCGATCGGCTCAACAGAAGAGCCAACGGGGAGCTGCAGAGCTGCTGGAGGAGCCCTCAATGTGGTTAGAGGCGCCTCCACACATTTCTTTGAGAAGGCGCCTTCAACAAGGTTGAAGGCGCCTTCAACCACCCATGGAAAGCACCTTCAACCCTTTGAAGGCGCCTTAAACTAGGCAAAATGTAACCATTAGTAAAGATAAAACCTTATCTTCGCTTGCCTCACTTGAGGCGCCTTCCAGCTTGTTGGAGGCACCTTACAGCCTTGGATAAGTTTTTTCAGGGGCTATAAAAAGACCCCTGGATCTAGGGAATATTCAATAACTCATATATTTATTTCCTAGTAAATTTTTGAGCATTCAATAAGTGTAAGAGACTTCTCCGCCTTCATCGAAGGAGATTTTTAGTGTCTTCTTTTACCTTGGATTAACAACGACCTAGGTTGTAACCAAGTAATTTTCTTTGTCTCTTTATTTTATTAGTTGTTAAATTGCTTTAGTTTAATTGTGCTACTAATTTTGTTTGAAAGATCGAGAAAGGTCCATTTTTAATTTACAAGCAATTCACCCCCCTCCCCTTGTCGGTCACACAGGTCCTAACATCCCATTTAAAATTTTCATCTCAAGCAATTGTCCAAACTCAGGTCTTCCTTGGGTTGCCCCTACAGACATAGTTGAGATGGTAACTGGATAGAAATTTACCACTTGAGATCAAGGGGTTGAACCTCAGGATTAACGAGACTTAAATCGTTGCACCTCGTATAACTCACCCCACCCCCCTCAATCCACTTGTCTCCTTAGTCATCATGATTTACTTCTTTTGTATTAGTACTAGGATGGGTTGATAGGGACACTAGAGATGAGTGCTTCACCTTTTACAACTTGGATCTTACTTGGGTTGAACTTGAAGCCACCTTGAGCTGCCTCACTTTAGATTGTACTCAAAAGCTAGCATGATTCAGAGACGGATCTTCATTGGGGCTATACTGGGCTATAGCCCAGCCTTATTGCCAAGCCCAAAAAAATTTTTTATAGGGACATAACATACAATTTAATTTTGTTGGCTTCCTGCGTATCAGAGTTGGCAAATCAACAATTAGTGAATCAATAAGGAGTAAGTGAAGTCAAAGGGCTCAAATCTTGGAAGTATTAGTGTTCACCATCACCGACAGAAGAAATGTTAGTATTTTCTCTATTTTCTTTTTTGTCTTAATCAATTTTTAAATCTATTTTGCCCTAGTTTTTCTTCTTGATTATTTCTTGGTCTTATCCCAACACTGTTTGAAAGATTTTTGGCATTTTGGGTGTTAAATTAATGATGGTCATATATTGTCACGGATAGATCTTTAGGATGCTAGTAATTAGTATGCAACCAAAATCTTTGTTGGAGCCTAGAATTTCTAGGGGTAATATCTAATCCTAATATTTTTTTTTATCTTCTTTACCATCCGCAATCCACAGCAGCCAGGAGATTGCGTCCTGCTATCCTGCACCACCCGTTGCATTTGTCAGCACAATCAAGTTGTGCGACAATTAGCCCACTGCCCCATCTGTCGACATTGTCGCTACCGTGACAAACTTGCACAATCATGGCTACTGTAGTGTGTGCAACCAACTCGCGAGAAATAGCCACGCGATGCTTTAGCAACTTCTTTAGGCAACAATAGTAGCTATCATTGTGGCCACTACTACTGTCTTGGTTTTTTTATGGTTAATCACTTGATTTTGATTCTCTATTTTATTCTAAGTCTATAGCATGTCTACTGTTACTTTTATTTATTTATTTATTTATTTTATTGTTATTTCATTATTTATTTAGGGATATAATTTGAACTATTTTAAAATGGAACATCAATCGGCTGCAGAGAAAGGAAAGACGATAGTCTCGTACTTTAAGAAAAGAGATCATCAAACAAGTGAAAGTACTTCAATTCCCACCATCCCTATAATGCAATATCAATCTAGTGAAAGTCTTCTAATTCTTAGTATCCAAATTCCTTCAATTTCCTCTTCTAGCGACGATAATCAGTTATCCTCTAGTTGTATTGAACGAGATCCAGGAAAAAGAAAATATATATATGTGAATATCATATTGATGTACAAGATGAGATAAGATGTTCATATCTAAAGATAGTGCCTTATTAACCAAATATGTTGAAGTATTTGGCTACAAAATTTGGAAGTTTGAATCGTCGGTTTAAAAAAAAAATAGTTCCAGAAATTTCATTGGTTGAAGTATTCACCTTCAACAAATAAGACATATTTCTTTTATTGTTTTCTTTTCCTAAATGATGTTAATTCGTTTAATATCTCGGCATTGGCCAACAAAGGATTTGGCAAATGGAAAAGGGTAAATTAAGGAAAAATATGTGCATTTCTTGCCCCATATTGGTTTTGCAGTTTCTTTGCCTCATACTATGTGTGAGAGAAAGGCTAAAATTTTGATGAGACTCTCACAACATGTTGATAATGTCATGCATGTCCAATTTAAAGAGGAAAAAGAGAAAAATCATTTGCGTTTGAGGACCTCAATTATCACTATTCACTGGCTAGCACTTCAAGGTTGTGTCTTTAGAGATAATTATAAATCTCTATCTTCATCTAATTGTGGGAATTTTCTTGAATTAATAAAGGCTTTTGCAAAAATGAGTATAGAAATTGATGAAGTTGTATATGAGAATGCTCCAAAAAATGCTCAATATATCGCTCCAAAAATTCAGAAATAGATCTTACATATTATGGCTAATAGAGTATGAAAGATGGTTCGTGAAGAACTTGAAGATAAATATTTTATATTCTTGTTGATGAAGCATGAGATATATCTAAACGAGAGCAAATAGTCATTGCCTTAAGGTTTATGAATAATTATGTGATTTTGATAGAAAGATTTTTTGTCATCAAAAGTGTTAGTGATACTACCTCATTGAACCTAAAAAAAGAAATATCAAATGTTCTTGTTCATCATGACCTACAATTTAAGAAAATCAGAGGTTAAGGATATGATGGTGCTAGCAATATGCGTGGCACATGGAATGGACTTCAAGCATTATTTCTTATAGACTATCCCTATGCATACTATGTCCATTGTTTTGCCTATCGATTACAACTCACATTGATTTCTGCAACCAAGGATGTCAGTGTAATTTGGGAGTTCTTTTCTCATTTGGACAATATAATAAATATTGTCACTTCTTCTACTAAATGCATTGTTGAGTTACATACTATACAGAGAATTGAAATTGAGTATATGTTGGTAATTGGAAAACGTGATTTTGGAAGTGGGGCCAATTAGATTGGTAATTTACAGCAAGCAGGAGCTGCTCATTGGAGTTCTCACTATGACTCAGTAAAAAGCTTAATATGTATATGTTTGTTGCAACTTGCAAAATTTTTGAAGTTCTTAGTGACTATTCTCCAAATGGAAGAGCTAAGGCTAAAGTTCGGGGATTTATAGAAACATGGCAAGCTTTGAATTTGTGTTCATTTTGCATTTAATGCATAAAATTATGAGAACAGCATATACTCTTTGTCAAATTTTATAAAGAAAATCTTAAGATATTTTGTCTGCTATTACATTTGTCTCTACTACCAAAACTATCCTTTAAGAACTTAGAGAATACAAGTGGGAAGAATTTCTTCATGAAGTGAAAGTTTTTTATATGAGAAATGAAATTGATTTTCTATATAAGATTGGTCATTCCCGTCAGCAAACTACAGTTGAGCATCATTATCACTTTGATGTTTTTAATGCAACAATAGATTTCATCTTAATGGAGTTAAATACTCGATTTAATGAGTCATCAGTGGAACTCCTTTCTCTTAGTACAGCTTTAGATCCTAAAAATTCATTTAAATCAATTAATTGTTGGGACCGAAATGTAGCTAGGGGTGAATAGCTCTTCGCGATCTTGTGCTCTTCGTTTCTTTGTTTCTTCGACAATGTGCAGCGGAAAATGTAAGAAACAACAACACAACACTAACACAAGGGATTTACTTGGTATCCACCTCAAGAAGAGGTGACTAATCCAAGGATCCACACACTCACGCACCCTCCACTATGAAATCACTCCTTTACGGTAACTACCGAAGGCGGAGAAGCCTTACAACACTCTCAATACAAGAAGAAAGCAAGGGAAGATAAATACAAAAAATATCTTACAAGATATGCAATGAAAACCCTAACCCTAACTTCCTCTTCTTGCTATAGATTCGCTTCTTGACTTGGAAATGCCTCCAAGAACCTTCAAGATCTGATAAGATACTCCACGAGCGACACAAGTACTGATATTTGTTTTGTGAATTAATGGTTGATGGGTGAGTAACTTCGTAGAATCTTGAAATTAAGAAGATAAATGATGAGAAAAAAGCAGCCTTGGCTGCTCAATTTGCAGCAGAGGCAACACTTCGAAGAGTTTATGCAGCTCAAAAAGATGATGACACGCCTCCAATTGAAGCCATTCTTGCACCTCTTGAGGCAGAGTTGAAGTTAACACGGCAAGAGGTATCTAGTTGAAATTTTATTCCAACAAAATTATTATTCAGCTAATATTTCTTGGAGAAACCATCTCAATTTTGTGTTTCACATCGATTCCTGTCATTATCCAACTACCTTGAATCAAAGAACAACTTAATTTCTGCATGAGATATATGGATCTGTTTTTTGTATTATACAACTTAGATATAAAGGAAACTTTTCAACTGCACAACATGATATTCAAATTTGTCATATTGGGAGGTAGTTTTACTAACCTGAACACAGCTATTCTGAAGTTGTGTATATGCATTGCAGCTACCTTATGGTCATTCAGATACAGATCTATACAATGCCTGTTATGATCTGATATCATTTGAACAGACAGTTCCATGTTATTCAAACTTCAGGCCTTAGTCTTTCCTGTTCAGGTTTAAAACTTGTTCCGTTGAAGATATTCCATCCTTTTTGGAAGGTTAAAATTTCTTCTATTTTTTGTGCAGATTGCAAAGCTACAAGATGGCAACAAGGCTTTGGATCGACTTACTAAATCAAAGGAAGCAACACTATCTTATGCATTGTGTTTTTAGTGATGCAAAACCTTGGGCTTGCTCCTGAAGGCAAAGGCTAACTTCTATTTAGGAAAACTAGATCAAGCATTTGAATTGCTGAAGAAGCTTGAACAAGGGAAAAGTATAGTGGACAAGTACTGTTAAATTTCACTAAATTTTTTTAGAATTTAACAAGGTAATATTTTTCTCTTCAAATATGTTCTTACAAACTATGACTTTTATTAATAGTCAGTTTGTAATAGCAGAATTTAACATGATTATGTAATAGCTAGTTTGTTATAGATTTTGTATCTTGTTTTGGATCTTCAGACTTTGTTTTGGTATAATGAAAAATTATCACTTTTATTAATTTTGTGTGTATTTGATTTGCACTAAATTTGTTGTAAAATTTTAGTTTATTGTCTTTGTTAATGAAATTGATTTTTTTAAATATAGATAAGACATCAACAGCATACATTTACACGTTAAGGATTATTATCCTTAGACACTGCACGTTGCGAAAAATATTATCCGCAACGCACAATGCGCGCGCGCTACGGATAATATTTTCTACGACGTGCATTGTGCGATGCGCATAATATTTTTCGCGATGTGCAATGCGCGCTGTGGATAATCTAGGATTTTCAACAGCTTTTAATTGTGTTGTGCGCAATGCACGCTGTGGAAAGTAAATTTGCACGTTGTAAAAAGTCATTTTTGTTATAGTGGACAATCAAAAGTTTATGTTATGTTGACTAGATTGATTCATCTGATTTTTGACGTTACCTATTTTTACTATCACTACTGAGCGAGCCTTTTCAGCAATGAAGAATATGAAGACAACACTTCGCAATAAAATAGAGGATGAATTTTTTGAAGATTATTTAACATTTTATATTGAGATTTAGCTAAGGATATAGATATTGATTTAGATGAATTTACACAACTTTATTGAATAAAATAATGTAATGATTTTTTTTTTATTATATATCTATTTTTTATAATAATATATAATTTATTATATTAATTTAAAACCCCTAACTCGAATTCTCGGATCATCCCTGGTATGACTGGCTAGACTAAACTACGTATTTTGGTCTGAAGCTAACTTAACTTTCAAACCTGAAAAAAAAAAATCCCAAGAAGGCAAGAATTGTATTCATTCGGCTACGTGTTCTCATGAATTGAGCCTCGTTGTTGGTAATAGAACTCAGTGCATTGCGTGTTATGCTGCCTTTCATTCTTGATTAGCGTAGGATCATCGAAATTTAATAATATATTTTAATTGTTTTAACACTCTGTTTTGGACGCGAGACAGCATCGTCGGGGCCACAGATTACTACACGTGGACAACTACGAGAAGAACGCAGCTACCGTACGTCGCATGGAATCACATTAAGATAAATACTCGAAATCAAATAAATAAGTCAAAGAATGAATTCGTTTTTCTTTCAGCCTCTCAACTCATTCGCTCGCATCAGATCTACTCTTTTCTCTAGCGACCGACCAGTTGCAAGTTGGAGTAGAGCCAGAAGGAAAAAAAAAACAAATAATAAGAAAGAGGGACGGAGGGACGGAGGGACGAGTGACGCCCACCTTGTTTTTTCTCTGCAAGCGATCGCCTTTTACCAATCAACCAACCTCGATCCTCTCAGATGGCAATCATGCATTTCCTTGTTCGAAGGCTGCGCTAGCTAATCCACCTCTCCTCGCTCACGGCTTAATTTCCAGGTACGTATTTGGAAAAAGTTAATTGGAGAAAAGCACTTTTGAATACCTTCTTCTTTTGTCCTTTTTCCCTTGTTGATTGATCTCCTTTTTTTTATATTTGCCCTAATTCTGTTTCCCGTAATAATATTCCCTCGATCACTTTCCATCATCAAATTGATTTATTTTTCTTGCAATTCGATTCACTACTTGTTCAGGGCGTAATTCTAAGATCTGGATTTCTATTTGTTTGTTTGTTGTTTAATTTGGTTTCCTATCCAGGCGAAGAAGAGCAGAAGGAGAAGCAGAAGGAGAATCTCTTGGACGAGAAAAGGCGTTCATTTCATCCGTCAGTGCCGACGGTTGGAATTTAGGTCAACGCAGCGGGTGCGCTGTCATCGAGATAGCAAGGGAAGGAGGGGAAAGCTACAAAAGGCCGACCACGTGATTAGGATTGCATCGAAGGAATCCGCAATAATAATATCTCAATAATGGGATCCTTCAAGGGTCACGTGCTTCCTGGCAGCCTCTTCCTGGTGGTGGGCCTTTGGCACGTCTGGAGCTCCGTGGTGCGTTACGTGTCGCAGCCGGTGGACTCGTTCCGGGTGCGCGCCTGGAGCCCGATGGGCCACGGGAAGGCCCGCCACCTAGAGCTCTACTTCATCGCCGGCGGAGCCTTCCTCGACATGTGCGTCGAGCTTCTCTACTCCACCCATCTACGCTGGTTCGTTGGTCCGGAACGAATCCTCAACCCGAGCCACATGAACGACTTTGAGCACGGCGGCATGCTCCTCATGTTCTTCCTCTACGGCGCTATCTCACTTCTCTCCGAGAAGAAAATGTCAGTTTCCTCGTGTTTCTTTGAACTCTAATCTATTTTTTTTATATATAATTAAACTCTGACTTGAATGGCAAGTCTCGATTACTTTTTAGGTTCAATTTGGATTGGCATTTAGAATTCATCAATATTTGGGTTATTTTGATAACGCCTTTTTGACCAGGAAGAGATGAGATGTAAGACATGCTCTCGATACACTTTAGTCCAAATTTTTCAACGATATCTCTTCAAACATGCCTTTTGTCAACCAAAAGTTACGCCTCAAATTTTATAATATTTTCATGCAATTTCTTTTCTATCTATTGTTTGTTCTAGTGAGTAAAATAGTCTAGAGCTTATAAACAACTCTGTTAGCATAGTAGCTACATTAGGACCATGTGTAGTAGCTATGAATACAGTTTCTGGGAGCAATGCACAAATGAATACAAATATCTTATTCAAACTCATCTTTGCTCCCTTCTCTACCCATGTCAATACAACATTATTATAGATATGAAAACATGTATTGATAGACTGGCTCTTTATGGAAGAAGAAGAAGAAATGGAGAGCAGGAGGAAGAAAAAAATACTTGGATCTGGAAATCCCCTTCTAAGCTTCATCGGTGCCTTGCATTGCATGGAAAAGGAGTGGACTAACCTAGCAGGCTAGCAACTAGACTAACATTATAGTAAACTCACGTAGCATAGGGAGGTTGGCATTACGAACAACATCACTCGGGGAAATGACATTGTGGGCAACAACACAAGAGCGAGGGTGATGGGGCTAACATTATCCATTGGGGCAGGGTGGTTTAGTAGGTGATAAAGGGCAACCGATGCATGAAGCTTCTGCCAGTGCGGGTTTGGGAGAGATGGACCACATTAGATTAATTGTACGCAGTCTTACCTTACATATTTGCAAGAGACTATTCCGTGTAAATTAGGTGATATAACATATAAATCTTATCTATATTTATTAAGACATTTAACTTAATCTATATAAATAGATTCATTATCCCATTATTAATTTATTTAGTAAAAAATTATTAAATAGAATTATTTAATAAATTAATTTTTGTATATCATTGTTGTGTCTCTATGTTTGTACCACGTCTTGAATTTTTACACCCTTCTTTGAGGTGTTGGTTCCCATTTGTTTTTAAAAAAACAAGTCTACATTTGAATAATGTCGATACAAGGGTTATTTCCAATGTGAATCTCATGTGGTTATTCGTTGTTTTCACTTTTGCTTTTTCATCACGTTGCCTGCTTATGGTCAATAAACTTAGGCTTTACTCACTGGTTATTGCATTACTTGTGATTTCAATTATTTCTCTTTGTGATTTTTTTTGGATTATCACTCTACCCACTAGATTTATCATTTTAAACACATCACCTTTGATTTGCATTGAGGCAATACTAAATATATATTTAAGAACACAAATGAAAAGCAATGAATGTGAGATACTAATTTTTTGTATCACAAGTGAGTGTGTTATGGTGTTGGTAAAAATCATAGTCGCAAACAACAACAACCAAGCCTTATCCCACTAGGTGGGGTCGGCTATATGAATTCTTTTACGCCATTGAGCTCTATCATCATTTATACTTAAATAAATTTTATCCTTTTTTATTGCTAGTCGTTTTTGGTCTTCCTCGTTTGATATGTGTGTTTATCATAGTTTCATATCGCCTAACTGGAGCATTTATTGGTCATTTAAGTACATATACGTACTATCTTAAACGAGTCTATCGGAATTTTCCCTCAATAGATGTAACTCCGACTCTCTCTCTAATGCTCTCATTTCTTATTTTATTCATCCTCGTATGCCCACACATCCACCTTAACATCCTCATCTCTGCAACTCTTATCTTCTGCTCATGTGCTTGAGTCATAGCCCAACATTCAGCTCCATATAACATAGCAGGTCTAACTGCGGTTTTATATAACTTTCCTTTAAGTTTTAAAGGTAAAATTGTAATTGATATGGAACTAATTAAACATATGTTCAAAATGCAATAAATCCATTGAGATAGCATTCATTTGGGACATGTGAGTAGTGTCTCTAATTTAGATAATTCACCATTATCACAACTGTAGTTTTGGAGTTCATTTTATATGTCCCAATGGAATGTACAAAATATCTCCTTAAGCAAAACCATTAGTCAATGTAGGATTGAGATTCATTTTCCATTTCTAAACTGGTGTTGTACATGGAAAAATCAATCAGTTTTCACTATGTACAGCATTGTAATTCTATTGATATTCCACACTGATCGACAAAATGATACTATGCTGCATATTTTTTTAAGCAGGACATTTCGATATAATTGGAGATGCAATTCCTTGTTGAATCACCTAAATTTTCTTGACTAAATTAGTTTTATGCAGTTTTGTTCTTGTCTCCTTAACAAAGTTTTCTTTAAGAACGTTAGTTTTGTTCTTTTGGTTCTAAGAAGATATTGTTTACTAAGTAGACTATGTTCTCAGTTACCTAGAGAAATATAAAATAACTACAGATGTTCAGTTAGAACAATTTAACTTGCTGAGAACTGTTTTTTCTTGCTATATCATGCAAGTATTTGCACTCCTCCATTCTAATATTTTTAACCCGTCTCATTAGGTTCTGCAATAAATTCATCTATTTAGTTGACTATCATTTCATTCACTTATATTATCTTTGTGATACACCTATGGTTTTGAGGGTTTGAATTACAAGTAGAATGTTTGCCAACTGATAAATATTTGGTTATTTTGGCTAAGATTGCTACTATGTTCCAACTTCAGGTTGCCACATTTACCAGAGGGTACGTTGTGCTTGTTAGGTGCCACTGCCTTTAGCTCAGAGTACGTGCTGTTCTACTTCCACTCAACCACACATATGGGGTTGGAGGGCTACTACCACCTCCTCCTAGTCATCCTAATTATTATCTCCATTGCTTCTGGAATTGCTTGTGCGCTCTACCCCACCAGTTTTGCAATGGACTTAGCAAATGCAATCTCAATCACTCTCCAGGGCTTGTGGTTCTACCAGACTGCATTTGTTCTTTATGGTCCAATGATACCGAAGGGCTGTCACCTTGAAGAAAATGACATAGTGTGCCACTCTCATGAAAGCGAGATCCGAGGAGAATTGCTTGCAAATTTCCAATTCTTTATGCTTGTTTTCCTTGTGTTCATCTTTGTTCTTGGAGCATATGTAGTGGCTGCATCAAAGTATGGGAACCAGGATCCTAGGACATTGCAAACTGGTGGGGAGACTGAAAACCTTGCCTGGAATTCAAGTGGTCAACCACGCATTGGATCTTCCCTAGTGGAGGTTGTTGCCAACTGACAGAAATTTACAAATTACTGTTTTGACGTAGCACATAGATCATCATATGAAGCATTATAAAGATAGCTCCTCAGAGCATTAATCAGTGGGAATCAAGATTAAGTCTTGAACTTGTTCGTATCTGTGCTGTTCCTTTCACAGCTAGTATGAACCAGCAAATGTCTTTATTAGTTTCAGGCCTGTTCTTTTTCTTCTTTCTTTGAACTCGTTCATGAATTCCGATTTAATTAAATAGTGGTCAATTCCTTTTTGGACGCAGTTGTACTTGTAGTCGCTGCAACATTTTTTGCCAGTAATTTTTTATTGGGGTTAAAAAAAGGGAAAAGAGTTTGTAATTTATCCTTCAATAATTGTGATTTGTCTTGTTTTGTTGATTTATTTCTATCAAATGTATGCTTTCCTAGAAACACTTGAAGAAAGGATATTTGTCCGCGGGTTAGCATTGCAGAGCACAGAAAATAAAGTTGAATTTTATTGAAGTTAACGTGTTGATGGAAGTATAATTGTCTGCGGATTAGAATCGCAGAGAACTGAAAATAAAGTTGAATATTATCAAAGTTAATGCAATTATGTTTCAAGTGGCCAAGTCTAAGTATGTTATTTTGATGTAGTCGGTAAAACGTTTAAGTTAGACCTTTTGTTTTTTTACGTATTTGTCTTGTTAGTCTAGAAATTTGATAACTAACTGTGAGAGTAATGATAAATCAACAGACATTGAAAAGTTAGAGAAGTTCAAGTTAGTGGCCCTTGACACAGAAACTTAACATTATGTTAGTAGTGTTAGTGCTATTGTACTCTAGTTGATCATGCTTAACTAAGGTGACTTGGGTTTGCGCATTAAACCAAGTTGACTCGTGTGCGAGCGCGACATGCGGATTGGTCGGGGCAAAATTTGCCCAAGTGAAACAATCAATATTTTGTCCTATAGCAGATTGCATTAAAGGAAGATTAATGCAGGAGGGCGTAGCTTGTCGGCCCCACGGATATGGAAGAAGGTTCATGCAGGTACACAGGCCATAGGCGCATGGCGGGGTAAACTGCGCCAGGTCGTTAGTTCCTGAGAATCGACCCCTGGCCATTACGCCAGAAATACCATGCGCCCACCGTCTGCGCTACGCCCTGGGGGCAATTTTGTCATTTATTTGAGCTCCTATAAAAGAAGGCTATGACTACATGCTTCTCCTCTGTCGTGCACAGCCGGAGGTGGGCGAATCTGTTTCAAGAAAACTGCGACTCTCGCAGGCCTCGGTCAGTTTTCCCGGCCGGCCAGTCTCCTCGCCTGATCTGTCTTTTGCTAGATCAAGTGCAGACCTGGTCTTCCGCTCTACAGACTTACACTGATGCTCTGGTCTGCCGCTCTATAGACCTACCCTGCAGCTCTGCACACTTGTGCTGCCTCTCTGATCTACCGCTCTGCAGACCTGTCCTGCTGCTCTGGTCTTCCGCTCTGCACACTTGTGCTGCCTCTCTGATCTACCGCTCTGCAGACCTGTCCTGCTGCTCTGGTCTTCCGCACTGCAGCTCTGGTCTGCTGCTCTAGTCTACCGCTCTGCATACCTGCCCTGCTGCTCTGGTCTTCCGCACTGCAGCTCTGGTCTGCTGCTCTAGTCTGCCGCTCTGCAGACCTGCCCTGATCTTCCGCTCTGCTGACCTGGTCTTTCGCTCTGCTAATCTGGTCTTCCGCTTTGCTGGTCTTCCGCTCTGCAGACCTGGTCTTTCGCTCTACATTTTACAGAAACCAGCCTCTGCTGGCAGCCTGAGATTATCCACTCAGGTTATTTAGACTGTAAGTTGAATTTAATTCAGTGTAGCTTAAATTTAACTAATACCCATAAATCTCCGGCATTAGATTGTTTATGTCCAATATATGTAACTTTGCTTATTGAAAGACAAGGATAGAGTTCTTCATACAAACCGACTTTGAAAATTGGTTTGTCATGATAAAAGACTTTGAAGCTCTACGAGGCACAAAGGCAAGGATCTTTAACAAGAAGTAGACAGGACAAATTCAAAGATATAAGGCAAACAAGAAGCTAATCAATATTCTGACTAGTATTTTGCTTAATGACGTCTGATTGAAAATAAGTAAATATAGTAAATACAAGAATGCATAAGACTTGTGGGAGAAGGCCGTTGTCAACCTTCATGAAAGTCCCTCATTGGTTCCAGAAGAGAAAGAGCCAAAGGGGATTTGTCTCATGACTTTAGATCATGGAATTTCAAAGGAAAAGAGGTGCTAAACCTCCAAGGTAGCGTTGAGGGAGCATCCACCTCATTAAGTCATAAGCAAGAAAAGTGTAGGATCAATGGAGAGGCTAAGGGGGTGAATAGCCTCATTGCATATGGAGAGGCTAGAAAAAGGGGGTGAATAGCCTCATTGCATATGTTGTGGTTTTTACAAAAATGAGTTATGCAATGGAAAAATAAAACAAACTCAAACACAAAATGCAAGCTCAAGCATAAATCAATTTATGTGGGTTGAAACCCTGGTTCCTACTGCATGGCCTATGAACTATAAGGAGAATCACTCCTAGAATCACCACTAATTTCCCTTTCTTGGAAACTTTCTGATAACGGAGATACCTCTTGCAAGTTCTTGTTCTTACAAGAATAAAAAAAAAATACAAAAGAATATATTAAATATAAGAAATGGGCAATAAATAATTACAAGTTTACTTGTTGCTTGATTTTCTTTTCTCAAGATTGGCTCTCGAATATATCAACATTCACCAAAGACTGTCCAAGAATGATGCTTCAAAAGCCTCCACGAAACCAACTTTATAAACCTCCTTTTGTGGCAAATCTAGTTGACTACTCTATTTCAGAAAATTTTCAAAGACAAGTTTTCATAGAAGATTTGAAAGAGATTTCAAAAACCTTATTTAAAAGATAGTCAAATTTTGAAAGAGTTTGAGGTTTAGACAAGTTTTTAAATTAGACAAATTTTGAAAAACAACAATGTTTGAATGTTTTTAAACACTAAAAACATTGAATTTTAAAGGAATTCTAAAAAAAAAACTCAATGAACTTATATTGAACACGGACTCTTGGAGTTAATACTTGAAATAATTTTGACAAAGGGAACTCGAGCATTAATTCTAGAGTCCAAGCATGAAAAGAAAAATTATTAATTTTGGAAAATAATATTTAAAATAATTCATCTATTTTGCTTAAAAGAAATGTCTAACATTTAACTACTAGCTTACTATCAGAAGATTATAGTTTTCACTTAGTTAGTTAATGTTGGATCGAGAAGCACTAGAGGGGGGGGTGAATAACGCTCGTGGCTATTTCGTTCGATTCGTAAAACTATCGGAGTTAAAACACGCAGCGGAATAAAGAACAAACACAGAGACACAGGGGAATTTACTTCGTTCAGAGCCTAGATCGACTCCTACTCGAAGGCCCGCGATCCTTGATCGCTTTCCGTGGGCAACAACTATAATCTCGATAAGGTTTACAAGTATAACAATTTACAGCTTAATTTAAACCAGAAATCTTATACCGACAACAATGGATGAGAAAGCGAAGCTCCGGGTCGTCGATGTCAAGTTGCAGCACTTCCGGGTCGTCGATTTAGCAGCACACAGCAAGAGGATCACTTGAAAATGTGTTATTTTGAACTGCTGGTCGAAACCCTCTTATAAAGGGTGTTCAAGGCGCCTTGAAAGTCATCCAAGGCGCCTCCATGCTGGCCGAGTCACACGCTGCGATAAGGGCTGAACTGGTCAAACCTTATCAGGTTCAAGGCGCCTTCATGCTTCCTCAAGGCGCCTTCATCCACCGGTCCAAGGCACCTTGAGCCTCCTTCAAGACGCCTCCAAGCCTGCTTCGCAGCCAGCTCATCTTTTGCACTCGAGGCGCCTCCAAGCTCCATGGAGGCGCCTCGGACACTGTTCATCCGAGGCTTAACCTTGTTCTTTCGTACCTGCAAGACATATTAGTTCCAAAACACAAACATATCCTGCAAAACAAAAGTTAGCACATATAATATTATAAATATGAAGTTTGACAGTCATCGGACTGTCCGGGTCTGACTTCGGATTTCCAACCGGAAACCCTAGGTCGACCCGAAGTCTACTGTTCCCTCTACGGGGAACGCGTCCTCACCTACTCCACTCAGGAGATTTACCTGTTGCCAGCGCGATCCTCCAGATCGACTGGACTTTTGCTCGGTGCTCGATGCTTCCGGACTTTCTGCTGGATTTCCGCTTCCCGGCTGATCCAGTCTTTCACCTGGTTCGCGACACCAGGACTTTCCACCTAGGGTTATCCCCCTAGGACTTTTGCCTGAAGCACTCGACCCACCAAGACTTTCCACATAGGGTTACCACCCCCTATAACCTAGGGTTACCACCCCTTAGGGTTTTTACCTTGCCTAACCACAGTTAGGTCTTTTCCTGAAATACTCAACAGACTTGTTAGATCACAACACACCTTAACTTTGAATCCTTTGTCATTATCAAAACTCAGGTTTGATCGTCGGATGCTTCCCGCACCAACAATCTCCCCCTTTTTGATTATGGCAACCCAAATTCAAATTTAAGTAAAACAAATGCATAAATATTAAAAGGTTTTAAGTGAGCAAGCTTAAGTATATAAATTCAAATAAAAGCATAACTTAAGCTAACACTTTAAACTTTGTGAGGCTCCCCCTTAATACAGGGCTCATTTTTTTGAATTAGACTTTCTGTTACTTTTGAATTTCCCTACTCTCCCCCTTTGCCATTTATCAAAAATAAGGCAGTTTTAAGCAATTTTTAATTTTTCTTATTGAAAAACATATTAGGCTTTGAAAGACGGGATAAATGCTAAATTGATTTCGGAAAAAATTTCACCTAAGTTTAACAGGCTAATATATAGTAGACTGTGAAGGACGATTTTAGCCACTTTTGAAACTTAGTTATTTTTGAAATATACTTAGCTAAATTTTGAAATACACTTTTGCAAAACTATGATTTTTAATACTTTTAGGTAAGTAAAAATATCTTAGTAAAAATTTATAAAAAAAAATAGATTTGAAGGTTGGCTAAGTTTGAAAAAGTTTGAACGTTTCTATATAAACCACTTAGCTTAGTCTTTTGCAAACATTGAATTTTGAAAATATAGCTTAAGTTAAGAAGACACTTAGCTTAATTTGAATAAAACAATACTTATTGTTGAAAACATAGGAGTAAGAATTTGTTGATTTTTGGACGAAGAGGGAGAAACTAAATATTTAATTTAGTTTATTTAATCAAATTGGTTGGTCCTTAAGTCCAAGCATGAGTCAAAATTTGTTTTGATCAGGTATCAGCGCCCTAAAGTACAAGCATGCTTAATCTTAATATTTCCTTCACCAACTGTCTAACCTTTAGCTACTTGCTGATTGCCTAGAGGGCAGCAGCTTTCACTTGGTTAGTCGAGTTAAGTCATTTAGTCCAGTTAGATTTGACTAGAGCTGGAAGACTTGACTTGATTACTGTTAATAAAATATTTAATGCTCAGACTCATATTGATGCACAGAAATAAGCATTCTTGAGTCTAGGCTGTACCCTATGCATCTCACACTATTCTATGTTTTTCAAACATAACCAAGGTATACCTAGGTGTTTGTGAGATGTTCTAGCTTAAATCTAGGGGAACAGGATTTCTAGGGTAGAGCCTAAACTAAGTCCAATTTTTGAAAATTCTAAGAAAAGGGGATTTTAAAATCATTATTTTTCCTATATTTTTAAAAAAATAAGAGAATGAGTTTTGAAATAAGATAATGAATTTTGAAAATTAACATCTATTCTACCCAGCACATTCTTATTTGTCTTTTAAGTGCACCGAACTCAAGTTCAGATAAGGGTTTTGTGAAAATATCAGCAAGGTTTGATTTGGACTCAACATAGTTGAGTGCAAGTTCACCTTTAGCTACGTGATCCCTTACAAAGTGGTGCTTTACCTCTATGTGTTTAGTTCTAGAGTGGTGAATTAGATTTTTTGTTAGATTAATTAAGCTTATATTATCAATTAATATTTTTGTATTCTAATTGATAGTCTTTTAAGGTATGCATCATCCATAAAAGTTGAGAGGCACACTCTCCTAGGGCTATGTATTCAGCTTCAGTGGTGGATAGAGCAACACAATGTTGCTTTCTGCTTGACCAACTTACTAGGCACTGACCTAGGATTTGGCAGCTACCACTTGTACTTTTTCTGTCTAATTTGCACCCAGCATAGTCTGAGTCAGAATAGCCAATCAGGTCAAAGGTGCTAGTTCTAGGGTACCAAAGTCCTATATTGAGGGTGCCTTTTATATATCTAAGTATTCTTTTGACATATGTTAGATGTGATTCTTTTGCACAAGACTGGTATCTTGTGCACATACCAACTGCAAATATTATATCTGGTCAACTTGTAGTTAGGTAGAGTAGGCTTCCTATTATACTTCTATAGTACTTTGGGTCTACTGATTTTCCTTCTGGGTCAGAGTCAATGTTGATGTTAGTGGTCATTGGGGTATTTATAATTTTTGAGTTTTCCATGCCAAATTTTTTAATTAATTCTTTAGCATATTTAGTTTGGTAAATATAGATTCCATCTTTCGTTTGTTTAATTTGTAAACCTAAGAAGAAATTTAGTTCTCCAACCATACTCATTTCAAACTCATTTTCCATTAATTTAACGAATTCTTTTAGAAATTTGGAGTTAGTTGAGCCAAAAATTATATCATCAACATAGATTTGGGCTATGAAGATGTTTTTTCTATAGTTTTTACAAATAGGGTCAGATCTATGTGACCTTGGTTAAAACCTTTGGATGTTAAGTAATTGGATAACCGTTCATACCATGCTCTAGGAGCTTGTTTAAGTCCATATAAGGCCTTTGTCAGTTTAAATACATGATTATGGTAGTCTAGGTCCTCAAATCTTGGGGGTTGGTTTACATAGACCTCTTCCTTAATAAACTCATTTAGGAATGCAAATTTTACATCCATTTGGTACAATTTAAACCCTTTATGTGTTGCATAGGCTAGCAGCATCCTAATGGATTTGAGTCTAGCTACTAGTGCATAGGTTTCGTCATAATCTAAAACTTCAACTTGACTAAAACCTTTGGCTACTAGTCTGACCTTGTTTCTAACTATTTCACCATGATAATCCAATTTGTTCCTAAATACCCATTTGGTGTCAATTATGGACTTATCTATGGGTTTAGGTACAAGTTCCCAGACTTAGTTTCTTTCGAATTGTGCTAGCTCTTCCTGCATAGCAATGATCCAGTCTGGGTCGGGTAGGGCCTCTTCTATAGTCTTAGGCTCAATCTTTGAAATAAGGGCAATCTGACTTAGGTTCCTATATGAGGATCTAGTTCTGACTCCTAGGTTTGGATCACCCAAAATTTGGTCAAGTGGGTGAGAGGTACTTGCTCTAGTTGGTCTTATATTTGGGTCAGAAATCGGTTCCTCTGGTTTATTAGTGTTGGGATGAATTTCATCGTCTTCAATAATTCTTGGATTAATGTCAACATTTTCATTTAAGTTAGGTAGATTATTTTCTTCATCAAATATTATATTAGTTGTTTCTTCAACTTTCAGGGTATTTTGGTTATAGACTCTATAGGCCCTACTGGTTGTGGAGTACCCTAAAAAGATTCCTTGGTTTGATTTGGGTGTAAATTTTCCTAAGTAATTTTTAGTATTTAAAATATGAACTTTACACTCAAAAACTTTTAGGTAGTTTAGGTTGGGAATTTTATTATAATACATTTCATAAGGAGTTTTATTGTGATATTTGTTAATTAGAATTCTATTTTGAATATAATTTGCTGTATTTATGGCTTCGGCCCAAAATTGATACTTAAGTTATATTCATTTAGCATTGATCTAGCGGCTTCTTGTATGGTTCTGTTTTTATGTTCCACTAGATCGTTTTGTTGGGGGGTTCTAGGACATGAAAATTCATGTTGGTATCCATTGGTTTTACAGAATTGGGTAAACCTATGATTTTCAAATCCCCCCCCCCCCCATGATCACTTCTTATTCTTTTAATTTTAGTATCTTTTTCATTTCCTGTTGACTTGCAAAAATTACTAAATTCTTCAAAAGTTTCATCTTTTGTTTTTAGAAATTTTACCCAGGTGAACCTAGAGTAGTCATCAATTATTACTAAGCAATACTGGTTCTTGCTTAGTGACTTGACTCCATGTGAATCAAATAGGTCAAGGTGAAGGAGCTCAAGTAAAGAGTTAGTTCTTTCTAGATTAGTCGATTTGTGGGTTGACTTGGTTTATTTTCCTTGTTGACAAGCATTACAAATTGAGTTTTCAATAAATTTTAATTTGGGCAAACCTTTAACTAGACCATTTTGACTCATTTTTGAAATGAGTCTAGTGTGAGTGTGACCCAATCTTCTGTGCCACAACTCAGTTTCCTCTTCTTGTGTTAGAAAACACATTATTGAGGAAGTGGGTAGATCGATTGAGTACATATTATTTTTCCTAAGCCCTTTAAGTGTGATTTCAGGGTTTTCAATATTTTTAACTAAACAACTAGATTTGTCAAAGGTAACTAAGTATACACTATCACACAATTGGCTTATACTTAGAAGATTAAAATTGAAGTTTTCAACTAGTAAAACTTTTCGAATAATAAAATCGGAACTAAGTTCGATGTTACCTCTTCCGATTACCTTAAGTTTGTCGTCGTTGCCGAATGCAACAGACCCTAAATTCTTTAGTTTGAGCTTTGTGAACTTTAATTTATCTCCAGTCATGTGTCTGGAGCATCCACTATCTAACATCCACTGATCCAATTCTTTATGTTCCTACACATAAATTGTTTGAATTGGACTCTATTTAAAGAAAGAAAGTGAAGTGATTAAGTTTGAATTTGTATTTGTTGAAACAAAGATCTAACTTTAGGTTTATTTTGAAGTTAATAATTTTAAAATAATTTTTAAGTTAATAACTAATTTTTAATACTTTTGAAATTTCATTTTTTTTTTATTTAATTTAAATTGTGATATGAGTTTAATTTTGAGTTAACTGATTTTGAGACTCAAGTTTTAAAACATTTTGTAAATAATTTAAGTTAATTAATTTGAAAGATAATTTTAAAATTAAGTTTTAAAACATTTTTAAAAATATTTTTAAAAGATTTTTCAAATACTTTTGAAATTAGGTTTTAAAATGATTTTTAAAAGATTTTTTAAATAATTTTGAAATTAAGTTTTAAAATATTTTTTAAATGATTTTAAAAAGACTTTTCAAAAAAATTTGAAATTAAGTTTTAAAATATTTTTAAAAGACTTTTCAAATAATTTTGAACATAAGTTTTAAAAACATTTTTCAAATAATTTTGAAATTAAGTTTTTAAAAGATTTATAAAATGATTTTTAAAAGATTTTTCAAATAATTTTGAAATTAAGTTTTTAAAAGATTTATAAAATGATTTTTAAAAGATTTTTCAAATAATTTTGAAATTAAGTTTTAGAACATTTTTAAAATGATTTTTAAAAGACTTTTTCAAATAATTTTGAACTTAAGTTTTTAAAATGATTTTTAAAAGACTTTTCAAATAATTTTGAAATTAAGTTTTAAAAAGATTTTTTAAATAATTTTTAAATTAAATTTTTAAAATGATTTTTAAAAGACTTTTTCAAAGATTTTTCAAATAATTTTGAAATTAAGTTTTTAAAAGATTTAAAATTATTTTTAAAAGATTTTTCAAATACTTTTGAAATTAAGTTTTTTTAAAATATTTTTAAAATTTTTAAAAGATTTTTCAAATAATTTAGAAATTAAGTTTTTAAAAGATTTTTAAAATGATTTTTAAAAGATTTTTCAAATAATTTTGAAATTAAGTTTTTAAAAGATTTTTAAAATGATTTTTAAAATATTTTTCAAATAATTTTGAAATTAAGTTTTAGAACATTTTTAAAATGATTTTTAAAAGACTTTTTCAAATAATTTTGAACTTAAGTTTTTTAAAAGATTTTTAAAATGATTTTTAAAAGACTTTTTAAATAATTTTGAAATTAAGTTTTGAAAAGATTTTTCAAATAATTTTGAAATTAAGTTTTTAAAATTATTTTTAAAAGACTTTTTCAAAGATTTTTCAAATAATTTTGAAATTAAGTTTTTAAAATATTTAAAATGATTTTTAAAAGTTTTTTCAAATACTTTTGAAATTAAGTTTTTTTTTAAAAAAAAAAAATTTTAAATATTTTGAAATTATGTTTTTAAAAGATTTTTAAAATTATTTTTAAAAGATTTTTCAAATAATTTTGAAATTAAGTTTTAGAACATTTTTAAAATGATTTTTAAAATACTTTTTCAAATAATTTTGAAATTAAGTTTTATTTGAAAAAATAATATTAATTACGAATTTGAATTAATTTTGAATTTCAATTAATTATAATTATGAATTTAATTTTGAATTTATATTCCTTAGTCATCTCACCCGATCTAAATTTTCAATCAGGGACTGCTATAATTTTTGTGAGATGAATTGAGGTTCAATTTTAGGATTATGTTTAACTTTGTGTTAGATTCAGGTTTAGCTTTGGGTTCAACAAGCATTCTTTGGATAAACTTTTGGGCTATGGTGAGTCACAAGGAACTCATTAAAGTAACCATGCCTTCGAGGTTTTCCAAATAGTCCTACCCATTGAACTTAATACTAAACCTTGGTCTAACTAGTTAGGATCCATTTAAGGGTAGCTTCGGTCAGTTCCACTTGGCCAAATGCACCAGGTCGAAGTCATATCTTCCTAGACATGTGATGCCCAAGCTTCCCTAACGTACTATCATCCAAAAACTTCACCAGTACCGTGGGTCAAGTTAAACCTAGCCCATTTTATCTAACCTTAATTACCCTGCCGGGTAGTCTACTCTTGTTTATCCATTTCGGGTAGATTAAGTTGGGTTACCCAGTCGAGTAGTTTAGTTAGGGGTGCCAGCTATTCTGGATCCTCCTTCTAATTTTTATTTGATTTAAGTTGAATTTTGAATTAATTTCGAATTGAATTTTGAATTTTGAGTTTAATTTAATTCTGAATTTTAAATTGAATTTTGAATTTTTAATTGAATTTTTAATTAATTTTGAATTTTGAATTTTAATTTAATTTTGAATTTTGAATGAATTATGTTCGTTTTATTAATATCATTTTTCTTTTTGCTCCCCCTGGATCATAGCCTCGATATGGTCTATCAAGGTAGTGTATTTGATCCTTCGGGATCCAATATTGACTAAGTCCAACTTGATTAACCAATTTGGACTTGGGGACCCATGCTTGGACTGTTTTTCTATTTGTTCTTTCTACAAGAGATAAGTAGGATTTATATTTTCTTTTTGGTTTAAATCCTAGACCAGTTCTATTGTAAACGGCTCTTTGTGTTTCAAGAATTAGGTCAAGATTCTTGGAATCTAAAGAAAACCGTTCTAGTGTTTTCTCCAGATCCTTGACTTGAGTTTTCATACTGGAGTTCTCTTCTTCAAGTTTTTGAACTTGAGTTGAGTTTCCAGTATGAACTGGTTCAGTCAAAGATTTGGAGTCAGTCACTTCTTTAAGGACAGCTACTTCCTTTAGAAGTGACTTAATTCTAAGATTCGACTTAGCTAATTTTCGTAATAAATAATTGACTAAATTATTGAGTCGAGGGATACTTACAGAGAGATCGGGCCCTTCGAAAACGGATACGGATCCGTGGCTTCGCTCGGACTCGGCCTCCGACTCGATCTCGCTTTCGAATTCGTCGATCTGGTCCCGGGCCATCAGCGCAAGTAAACTCGTCTGATCGAGTTTGTCATCGTCGTCTTCTAAGGAAGATTCGTCCCATGTCTCCTTTAAGGCCTTCTTCCTTCTTTGCTTCTTTGCATCCTTTTGATTAGGGCAGTTGGCCTTGATGTGCCCCTTCTGGTTGCACCCGTAGCAGATCACTTCGAACTTTACTTAGAACTTGGTTGGGCCTCCTTGGATTGGACTGCCTTCTTTAGGTCCTTCTTGTTGAAGCCTTTCTTCTTCTTGTAGAGTCTCTTTACAAGGTTCATGAGCTCGGTTGTTAGTTCTTCATCTTCATCATCTGAGTCGGGTTCTTCTTCTAACTATGGTTCAGTTCTTCGTCGTGATCTCGATTCGCGCGTTCGACTGGTACCTGCAACCAAAGCAACCCCCTTCTCAGTTGGCTGTGCATTAGTCTGCTCATGTAATTCAAACTCACAGAATAATTCATCTAACTTTATTGAAGATAAATCTTTGGAGACTTTGTAGGCATCTACCATTGATGCCCACAATGTGCTCCTCGGAAACGAGTTTAGTGTGTACCTTATGACGTCCCGATTCTCTACCTTTTGCCCAATTCTGTGGAGAGAATTGAGGATGTCTTGAATGCGCGCGTGTAGCTGGCTTGCCGTCTCATTTTCCTGTATTTTTAAGTTATACAATTTATTGAATAGTAAATCACGCTTACTTACTTTGGTATCGGAGGTCCTTCGTGAAGCTCGATCAGCTTCTCCCATAGCTCCTTGGCGCTTGAGAATGGGCCGACGGGGTTTAACTCCTCCTTTGTTAGTCCACACTGGAGGGTACAAGTTGCTCTGGCATTTGCCTCCACCTTCTTGATTAATGCAGGTTCCCAGTCCTCGCAGGGTGTAGGATTGCCGTCTTTATCCGTTGGCAGATCCAAATCAGTCTTGACGATCATCCACATCTCGAACTGGATCTTCAGGAAGTTCTCCATTCTGCCCTTCCAGTAACCAAAGTCCTCTCCGGTGAAGAGCGGGGGACGGACAGTGCTATAACCCTCTTGTTGGGTCATTTTAGATCAACTATAAAGAAAATAAACGACAAAAAAATTCCAGGACTTGGTCCTGGATTAGTAGTGCGGGAAGTATTTAAAAGAAAACGATCTCGAGTGGTGTTGCACCAACTTCGAGAAAAAACCGATTCGAGAAAAGAATTAGAATATAGCTATAAAGCTAAATTCTAATTGACTCCGAAAATCTGAAACTACCACGAAAAATTATTTTGAATGGTGGTTGCACCAATTCAAAACGACCCCGCTCTGATACCAATTTGGATCGAGAAGCGCTGGAGGAGGGGGTGAATAGCGCTCGTGGCTATTTCGTTCGATTCGTAAAACTATCGGAGTTAAAACACGCAGCGGAATAAAGAACAAACACAGAGACACAGGGGAATTTACTTCGTTCGGAGCCTAGATCGACTCCTACTCGAAGGCCCGCGATACTTGATCGCTTTCCATGGGCAACAACTATAATCTCGATAAGGTTTACAAGTATAACAATTTACAGCTTAATTTAAACCATAAATCTTATACCGACAACAATGGATGTGAAAGCGAAGCTACGGGTCATCGGTATCAAGTTGCAGCACTTCCGGGTCGTCGATTTAGCAGCACGCAGCAAGAGGATCACTTGAAAATGTGTTATTTTGAACTGCTGGTCGAAACCCTCTTATAAAGGGTGTTCAAGGCACCTTGAAAGCCATCCAAGGTGCCTCCATACTGGCCGAGTCACACGCTGCGATAAGGGCTGAACTGGTCCAACCTTATCAGGTTCAAGGCACCTTCATGCTTCCTCAAGGTGCCTTCATCCACCGGTCCAAGACGCCTTGAGCCTCCTTCAAGGAGCCTCCAAGCCTGCTTCGCAGCCAGCTCATCTTTTGCACTCGAGGCGCCTCCAAGCTCCATGGAGGCGCCTCGGATACTATTCATCCGAGGCTTAACCTTGTTCTTTCGTACCTGCAAGACATGTTAGTTCCAAAACACAAACATATCCTGCAAAACAAAAGTTAGCACATATAATATCATAAATATGAAGTTTGACAGTCATCGGACTGTCCGGGTCTGACTTCGGATTTCCAACCGGAAACCCTAGGTCGACCCGACGCCTACTGTTCCCTCTACGGAGAGCGCGTCCTCACCTACTCCACTCAGGAGATTTACATGTTGCCAGCGCGATCCTCCAGATCGACTGGACTTTTGCTCGGTGCTCGATGCTTCCGGACTTTCTGCTGGACTTCCGCTTCCCGGCTGATCCAGTCTTTCACCTGGTTCTCAACACCAGGACTTTCCACCTAGGGTTACCCCCCCCCCCCCCTAGGACCTTTGCCTGAAGCACTCGACCCACCAAGACTTTCCGCATAGGGTTACCATCCCCTATGACTTAGGGCTACCACCCCCTAGGGTTTTTACCTTGCCTAACCACAGTTAGGTCTTTTCCTGAAACACTCAACAGACTTGTTAGATCACAACACACCTTAACTTTGAATCCTTTGTCATTATCAAAACTCAGGTTTGATCGTCGGATGCTTCCCGCACCAACAGTTAAGTTAAGTAAAATGTATAGCTAGTTATTTACTATGAAGAATTACTTAATTTGATTAATTTGAGTTGGTATATTTAGCATAGATTTATGATAATACATTGATATAAGCATCTAAAATTTAGACAGCCCTAAAATTCTGGCTTATCCTAAGCATCTCATACTATGCTAAGTGTTTTAATACTTAAGCAAGATAATATAAATGTGCTTGTGAGATGTTGGCTGCCTAAACTATAGGTGCACGCTTTCTAGGGAAAAACCTAGTTTAAGTCCATTCATAAGTGAAAAAATAAATTTGAAAACATAGATTTTGAAAAAGATAGGTTTTGAAGAATATAGTTTTGAAAAACAAGGTTTTGAAAAACAAGGTTTTGAAAAACATAGGTTTGAAAAAATATCTAAATTTGAAAAACATGTAAGCTTTGAAAAACAAAAGTTTTGAAAACAACCTATTCTACTGAACATATTCCTATTTATCTTTTGAGTGTGTTAGACTCAGTTTCAAATAAGGATTTAGTGAAAATATCTACTATGTTTGATTTAGATTCAATATAGTCAAGTACAATGTCACCCCTAACTACATGATCCTTTATAAAGTGATATTTCACTTCTATATATTTGGTCCTTGAGTGGTGAATAAGATTTTTGGTTAGATAATTGAACTTATGTTATCAATTAAAACATTGATATTTTTGTAGTCTAATTGGTAATCTTTTAGTGTATGCATTATCCATAATAGTTGAGCTACACATTCCCCCATTGTTATGTACTATGCTTCAGTAATTGATAAGGCAACACAATGTTGCTTCCTACTGCACTAATTAACTAGATATTAACCTAAAAGTTGGCAAATGTCACTTATACTTTTTCTGTCTAGTTTGCACCTAGCTTAGTATGAGTCAAAGTTGTTGGTGCAAAGAGAACCAGATGATCGAACCTATATTTTGATAATGGCAAAGGGATTCAAAGTTAAGCTATCTTGTTGTCTAACAAGTTGAACTAAGTATGCAGAAAGTCCTAAGTGATATTAGGCAAAGGAAAGTTCTAGCTATAGTTAGGCAGGAGGAAAGTCCTAGTTGTAGTTAGGCAGGTGGAAAGTCCTAGCTGCGGTTAGGCAACGATGTCTTGGTCTGGGGGACTAGGCGAAGTCTTGGCAGGTCGAGGACTTTGGGCGAAATCCTAGAGTCGAGGACTCTAGGTAAAAATTCTGGGGGTTGAGGACACCAGGTGAAAAACTAGACGGGGCATGGAGTGGATGTCCAACATGAAGTCCTGAAGTCTCGAGCATTGAGCAAAAGTCCAGACAGTCTAGAGGACCAGTCTGGCAAAAGGTAATTTCTCCTGAGAGGAGTAGGTCAGGACGCCCTCCCCGAAAAAGAATAGTAGGCGTCGGTCCGACCTAGAGTTTCTACGAAACTCAAAGTCAAGACCTGACAATCTGAAGGCTATCAAAACTGTCTTTCTTTAGATATTACTGCATGGACTAACCTTGTTTTACAGAAAGTGGAAGCTGGAAACATGGTGGTCCAGGTGTCCGGGGTGCCTCAGCGAAGGAGTGCCCTGGCAGGGTGCCTGGTCAGGCGCCCTGGCGGTTCAGACGACCAAATTTCATCGACTTGCTGAGCTAGAGCGCAACGACTGGTCGACCACGTCAGCAGTCCAAGCGCCCAGAAAGGGCCTGGGAGCCCAGATGTCAATAAACTTCAGGAATAAAGTTTCGATGAGAGTTCAACATGTCAGCACAGTCCAAGCACCTGGGAGGGGATCCAGGCACCCGGAATAGGCTATAAAAGGCTTCAACTAGTGGCTCAACAATAATATTTCGAACAACTTTCGCTTCTTCGTGCTGCTTAGAAAACGCCTCCTCGACGCCCGAAAACTGCTCCGACGATGACTGTGCTAAAGATCTAATCCTCCAAGTCGTCAGTATTATTTTTATTCAAGTTACTTATGTTCAAATTGTAATAATCTATTATAACTTTTCGATTGAATAGTATTTACCCAATGAAAGACTCTCACGTGTGGGCCTTGCAGTAGGTGTCATCACAGGCTCTGAACCAAATAAATCTTGGTCGAGTTAGCATTGTTCTTTTGTCTCTTTCTTTATTTCCATGCCTTTACTCTCTTCGATTATTTTAAAACAAACGTGAAAGTCACGAGTACTATTCACCCTCCTCCTAGCGCATCTAGATCCTACAATTGGTATTAGAGCAAGGTCATTCTGAATTTGTGAAACCACCAATCGAGCATGGGGTTCCTTTTTGAAAAAGAAAATTATATATCTTTTTTGTTTAAAAATTACTCACATTTAACAAAATTTGTTATAATATTTATTATTTTTTTCTCAAAATTAGTGAAACATCCTTCTTTTATTTTTCTCCAACACTACTAATATAAGATCAAGTCTTGGGACATTTGTCATTTTTTTATTGTATGCAAGATTTTTCTAAATGGTCCACCAAGAAGGCTACAACATTGCTCATTCACCTCTTTTCTCTAGTGAAGACTTCGGATACTGGAAAATTCGGATGGAGTACCATCTCAAGACCCAAATGGAAATATGGATCATAATCCAAACTGGATTCATACTTCCCACAGAAGACAGAGTACCCATCCCCTGTGACAAGTGAGACACACAAACAAAGAGGAAGATCGAGGCGGATGCAAAAGCGACATGCATCCTCCAATGCAGCCTAACGAAAGAAGAATTGAACCGGGTTGGCCCCTTTAACAATGCCAAGGAGTTATGGGTGAAATTGATTAAACTACATGAGGGTACCTCTGATGCAAAAGTAAGTAAACGCGACTTAATATTAAATAAATTATATAACATTAAAATGTAGGAAGGTGAGTCAGCAAGCCAATTACATGCTCACATCCAAGATCTTCTGAATGACCTCTACAATATCAGACAAAAAGTGGAGAATCGCTACGTCATCAAGTACACACTAAATACTTTTTCGAGGAATATCTTGTGGGTATCAATGATAGATGCCTACAAGATATCTAAGGACCTTTCTTTGATTAGACTAGACGAGCTATTTTCAAAATTTGAATTACACAAATAGACTAATGCACTTATGGCCGAGAAAGGTATTGCATTGGTTGCAGGTAAAAGCAAGACAAAAGAGTCTAGGAACAAGAACCGAACCGAACCTGAGTCTAAAGATGAATCAGATTCAGAAGACGACAATGAAATCACAACCAAGCTCGTGGGTACAAAAATTGTACAAGAAGAAGAAGGGCTTCACCAAACGAGAGACCAAAAATGTGACTCAATCAAATATGAAGGCTAAGTCTGAAGTTTCTTGCTATGACTGCAACAAAAAGGGACACTATAAACCTGAATGTCCAAACCAGAAGCATGGAAGAAGGAAGGCGTTGAAGGCAATGTGGTTCGAGTCATTGGAAGAGTCAGACGAAGAAGAACAAATTCAAGCAATCTTCCTTACTCTACTCGCACAAGCCCATGTTGCCAAGACTGAATCCGAGTCCAAGACAAAATTAGAAGTTGAGTTCGAGCGAAGCCACGAATCTGTATCTGGTTCAGAAGGGTCTAAATCCACTGTAAGTATCTCTTTGATTAGATCGCATAACTTAATTTCATACTTATCTAGAAAACTAGTTAAATCCATCCTTCGGGTCAAGTCACTCAAAGATTAGGTCAAAGCCCTCAAGAAAGTGACTAGCCTAAGCTCCTTAACTGAATTTATTCAAGCTAGAACTTCAATTCAAGTCAAACAACTTGAGGAAGAAAATTCTAACTTGAATAGTCAAGTCAAGGAACTTAAGGACACGTTAGAACGGTTCACCTTGGGTTCTAAGAACCTTGATCTGATTCTTGGAAAACAAAGGATCATATACAACCGAATTGGACTTGGGTACAAGGCTAGAAATTGATTCATATCTTACTTGTCTTTAGTGAATCAATCAACTAAGAACCTAGTTCAAGCATAGGTCCCCAAGTCTAACCTAACTAATCAAGTTAGACTTAATCAATATTAGATCCCCAAAAATCAAATACACTACTTTGATAGACCTTATCAAGGTTATGATTCAGGGAGAGCCAATAGAAAGACCATCTTTATAAATAAACATGATTGATGCTTGATTTACTGCTTTTTCCTTATACATACTTAGATTAGGATGGATAAAGACTTAGGCTTGATCGACACTTATTTAGTAGACTAAGGATTCTCAGAAAGAAAATTAAATGTTTAATTTCTTTAAAAGGCTTTGTCTAGAAGTGATTGTTGTTCTAATATCCAAGAAGACCTAGTACCTCATCACAGCCTAGAAGCCAATTATAGAAATAAATGTTTAATTTACTAACTGTTAAACCTTAGTTTAACTCATGTGTAAATCAATCCTTAGATTTGAATCTAAATTGAAGATAAAATTAACCATCTCATAAAACAGATAAGGTTCCCTGATTGACAATTTAGAAAAAGAGTGAGATGGATTTAGGTTTAAAGTTAATTAATTAAAGCTTAAACCTAACTTAATCAATGAAAATATAATTCAAATTAATCAAATTTAACCTATAATTCAATTAACCTACATTTAATCAAGGTTAACTAAACCGAATCAAAATCTTAATAATTTTAAAATTTTAATTAATTTCAAAATTATAATTATTTTCAAGTGTTAATTAATTTTTAAATTATAATTAATTTTTAAATTTTAAAATCTTGATTAGTTTTAAATGTTAATTAATTTTTAAATCATAATTAATTTTTAAATTTCAAAGTATTAATTAGTTTCAAATGTTAATTAATTTTTAAATCATAATTAATTTTCAAATTTTAAACTTCAAATTCTTAATATTTTTTAAATCTTAATTTTCAAATCTTAATTAATTTATCTTAACTATTTTCAAATCTTAAGTTCTAAATTTAAACTTAAATATTTTTCAATATTCAAACTCAATATTTTTAAAATTTAAATTTAAATATTTTTTAAAATTAGAGATAATATTCTCAACTTCAAAATTAACTTAACTCCATTTCACACAAATTCATAACTTGACCATGTTTGATAACATAGAATGGGTGAAATAGAAAATTAAAAAATAGATAATGGCTTCCATGCTTTTAACCTTAAGTTTTTTCTTGCTTGGATTCTAGGATCACAGACATTAATTAAAGCATTAATTAAATTATTTAAGTTCACTATCCCCTACAAATTACTTAAACTTTTTAAGAGAAGGAGAGAAATAAGGAGTTTTTTAACTTAAAAATTAAGTTTTATTTTGGGGTGATATTTCAAAAGATTTATAAGTTAAGCTTTTTCAAAATCAATTACTTTTTCAAAGTTTTAAAAATTATATATTTTCAAAATCTAAGTGTTTAGCTAAATTTTTTTAACTTTTTTTTAAAGCTAAGTATTTAGCTAAGTTTTTTTAAAATTCTTTTTAAAGTAAATATTTAGCTAAGTATTTTTTTTTAAAAAAATAAACTTCCTTTGAAAGTTTTCTTAAAGTTAAGTATTTAGCTAAGTATTTTCAAAGAAATTATTTTCAAAAGTTAAGTATTTAGCTAAGTGATCTTGTCCGAGTGCTGAGTCGATGGTCGCTGGGGACGTGGCGCTCTTGTTGACTCTGTGTGGTCCTCTGAGTGACGCAGATCTCCGTCGAGAACCTACAAGCACAAAACTGAGCCGGGAAGGGGATCCCAGCGGTGGCCCTCCGACGCTCAAGTCAGATCTCGGCGGCAAGAAATCGAAAGAGAGTGACGAGAACTGTAGCTACAGTGGTGAATAGCGCATACCTCCGTTGGAGTCTGGAGATCCTTATATAGGGCTCCTTGAAGGCGCGTGCATGCTTACTGAGACGTGCACGCTTCTCAAAGTATACCTGTAATGAGTGTGTCAGAAAAGCGTGTCTGACACCATACCTCAATAGCGCAAGCATATCCCTAATGTGACAGTGGAAACTTCCGTCATAGGATTCTCTATCTGATCCGGCCACCTATCATGCTGCCTGTCGGCGACACTTTTCTCGAGGAAGATAGAGTTACCTACCCCTTTTGTCTCATACCAAGCCAGATGAAAGAATCGCTCGGCTAACGTCACGGTTGGCCGAACGGGACATCTGCTCAGCCAATCATACGATGGCCCTGGCGCTGCTCGTACGAACGGGAGAACCTCGGTGGCCATGGTTCCCGTTCGGTCGAGAAGAAAACCGCTCAGCCTTCGTCATGTGCTGTTAAGCCGTGTTAGTCACTCGCCGGGCGTCAGGAGCTCGGACCCGAGTCGAGCCGAGCTGTCGAGATGCCGAGTCGGCTTTCCACCGATCGGGGAGGTGATTCGCCCGGTCGGGCGCCTACAGGGTGTTGACCACCTTGACCTCCTGCAGGACGGGCCCACCCCCCTTTACCACCGGATCACAAATCCTATCTGAGTGCTGAGTCGATGGTCGTTGGGGACGTGGCACTCTCGTTGACTCCGTGTGGCCCTCTGAGTGACGCAGATCTCCAGCGAGAACCTGCAAGCACAAAATCTAGCCGGGAAGGGGATCCCAGCGATGACCCTCCGACGCTCAAGTCAGCTCCCGACGGCAAGAAATCGAAAGAGAGTGACAAGAACTGTAGCTACAGTGGTGAATAGCGCATATCTCCGTTGAAGTCTGGGGGTCCTTATATAGGGCTCCCTGAAGGCGCATGCACGCTTACTGAGACGTGCACCCTTCTCAAAGCATACCTATAATGAGTGTGTCAGAAAAGCGTGCCTGATGCCATACCTCAATAGCGCAAGCATATCCCTAATGTGACAGTGCAAACTTCCGTCATAAGATTCTCTGTCTGATCCGGTCGCCTACCATGCTGCCTGTTGGTGACACTTTTCTCGAGGAAGATAGAGTTACCTACCCCTTTTGTCTCATACCAAGCCAGACGAAAGAACCGCTCGGCTAACGTCGCGGTTAGCCGAGCGGGACATCTGCTCAGCCAATCATACGATGGCCCTAGCGCTGCTCGTACGAACTGGAGAACCTCGGTGGCCATGGTTCCCGTTCGATCAAGACGAAAACCGCTCAGCCTTCGTCCCGTGCTGTTAAGCCGTGCTAGTCACTCGCAGGGCGTCAGGAGCTCGGACCCGAGTCGAGCCGAGCTGTCAAGATGCCGAGTCGGCTTTCCACCGATCGGGGAGGTGATTCGCACGGTCGGGCGCCTATAGGGTGTTGACCACCTTGACCTCCTGCCGGACGCCCCCCCCCCCCTTTACCACCGGATCACAAATCCTATCTGAGTGCTGAGTCGATGGTCGTTGGGGACGTGACACTCTCGTTGACTCCGTGTGGCCCTCTGAGTGACGCAGATCTCCAGCGAGAACCTGCAAGCACAAAATCTAGCCGGGAAGGGGATCCCAGCGATGGCCCTCCGACGCTCAAGTCAGCTCCCGACGGCAAGAAATCGAAAGAGAGTGACAAGAACTGTAGCTACAGTGGTGAATAGCGCATATCTCCGTTGAAGTCTGGGGGTCCTTATATAGGGCTCCCTGAAGGCGTATGCACGCTTACTGAGACGTGCACCCTTCTCAAAGCATACCTATAATGAGTGTGTCAGAAAAGCGTGCCTGATGCCATACCTCAATAGCGCAAGCATATCCCTAATGTGACAGTGGAAACTTCCGTCATAGGATTCTCTGTCTGATCCGGCCGCCTACCATGCTGCCTGTCGGTGACACTTTTCTCGAGAAAGATAGAGTTACCTACCCCTTTTGTCTCATACCAAGCCAGACGAAAGAACCGCTCGGCTAACATCACGGTTGGCCGAGCGAGACATCTGCTCAGCCAATCATACGATGGCCCTAGCGCTGCTCGTACGAACTGGAGAACCTCGGTGGCCATGGTTCCCGTTCGGTCGAGACGAAAACCGCTCAGCCTTCGTCTCATGCTGTTAAGCCGTGCTAGTAACTCGTCGGGCGTCAGGAGCTCGGATCCGAGTCGAGCCGAGCTGTCGAGATGCCAAGTCGACTTTCCACCGATCGGGGAGGTGATTCGCCCGGTCGGGCGCCCATAGGGTGTTGACCTGCCGGACGGGCCCCCCCTTTACCACCGGATCACAAATCCTATCTGAGTGCTGAGTCGATGGTCGTTGGGGACGTGGCACTCTCGTTGACTCCGTGTGGCCCTTTGAGTGACGCAGATCTCCGGCGAGAACCTGCAAACACAAAATCTAGCCTGGAAGGGGATCCCAGCGATGGCCCTCCGACGCTCAAGTCAGCTCCGACGGCAAGAAATCGAAAGAGAGTGACAAGAACTGTAGCTACAGTGGTGAATAACGCATATCTCCGTTGGAGTCTGGGGGTCCTTATATAGGGCTCCCTAAAGGCGCATGCACGCTTACTGAGACGTGCACCCTTCTCAAAGCATACCTATAATGAGTGTGTCAGAAAAGCGTGCCTGATGCCATACCTCAATAGCGCAAGCATATCCCTAACGTGATAGTGGAAACTTCCGTCATAGGATTCTCTATCTGATCAGGCCACCTACCATGCTACCTGTCGGCCACACTTTTCTCGAGGAAGATAGAGTTACCTACCCCTTTTGTCTCATACCAAGCCAGATGAAAGAACCGCTCGGCTAACGTCGCGGTTGGCCGAGCGGGACATCTGCTCAGCCAATCATACGACGACCTTGGCGCTGCTCGTACAAGCGGGAGAACCTCGGTGGCCATGGTTCCCGTTCGGTCGAGACGAAAACCGCTCAGCCTTCGTCCGGTGCTGTTAAGCCGTGCTAGTCACTCGCCGGGCGTCAGGAGCTCAGACCCGAGTCAAGCCGAGCTGTCGAGATGCCGAGTCGGCTTTCAGCCGATCGGGGAGGTGATTCACCTGGTCGGGCGCCTACAGGGTGTTGACCACCTTGACCTCCTTCCGGACGGGCCTCCCCTTTACCACCGGATCACAAATCCTGTCTGTGTGTTGAGTCGATGGTCGCTGGGGACGTGGCGCTCTCGTTGACTCCGTGTGGCCCTCTGAGTGACGCAGATCTTGAGCGAGAATCTGCAAGCACAAAACCGAGCCGGGAAGGGGATCCTGGCGGCGGCCCTCCGATGCTCAAGTCAGCTCCCGGCGCGGTCTGTGGGAACGCACCTAAATCCGAGTCTAGTAGGAGATGGAGGAAGCTGGAAGACCTGACACCGTGACGCTCTCTCAAGAAAAGCTTGACGCGCTCATCCAGGCGCGGCCGGCAAAAATCATGGAGCAGCAGCAGCAAAAGGCATTAGCCGAATGAATGACGCAGTAAGCGACTTCGACGTCGGGAGGCTGAGCGACGCACAAGGACCGACCAAAGCAACTCTCCATTTGGGGACAAAACAAAGGGCTGACCAGCACTTAGGCAGAAGCGCCGCCCGCCCAGATACCGTTCCATAGGGCTCTGTTCCAGACGCCCTCAGAAATTGCACAAGCTCATCAAGACCAAGGATCTTCGTCAGATGAAGCTCCAGCTCGGGATGCAAGGAAGGGGAAAACTCCCCGAGCCGACTTGTCGCCCGAGCGGATCAACCGCCAATTCTCTAAAGTAATTTTGCAGGATCCGCTACCCAGGCATTATGCTCCTCTGGTGATCGGGGAGTATAATGGATCAACGGACCCAGACGACCACTTGGGCAAGTTCGACAATGCGGTAACTCTTCATCAATACACGGATGGAGTCAAATGTAGGGTTTTCCTCACAACGTTATCGGGCTCGACACAACGCTGGTTCCGGAGGCTGCCGGACTGATCGATCAAAAGCTTCAAGGACTTCCAAACGACCTTCCTCCACCACTTCGCTAGCAGCCGACGTTATTAGAAGACAATTGTCAGCCTGTTTTCTATGAAGCAAGAGCCGAGAGAAACCCTTCAAGCCTACATTCAACGCTTTAACCAGGTTGCAATGGGCATCCCCACGGTCTCCTCCGAAACCATGATGCTCTTCACCCAAGGGCTTACCGATGGTGACTTCTTCCGCTCGTTCATCTGGAAACCACCTAGCGATTATGATCATATGCTGAAGAAGGCGAGCGAGTATATCAATGTGGAGGAGGCCCAGGCAGCCCGAAGGAAGGAGGTTCCAACCGAGCCTGCTGCACCGACCGAGCGAACACCGCCAGTTAATCATCAACCACCTAGAGGACCCCGAACCGAAGGGATAAGACCCCATCAAGAAGCTAAGCCACACACCATCCAGCATGTGGCTTCCGAGCGACCAAAGCCGAGGGGAAAGGTATGGACTCTCATATTTTGTTCTTTCCACCAGCTTGCCAGCCACAACACACGAGATTATTGGGGGTTCGCCCCGGGCGTCCAGCCAGCCCCGAGGAACTATCGTCGTCAATCGCCCTCGTCCGAACAATGACATCCAGATACCAGGCAGCGATCGATTAGATGGTCGCCCAATCGGAAGCACCATCGTTCGCCCAGGAGTGGCGATCGACCCCAAGCCTCGCACGAGCGAGCTAGGCCCTCCGCTCGGGAAGAAGAAAACAGGAGCAACACCGCTCGAGGGGAGATCAACATCATAGCGGGAGGGCCGACCGGTGGGGTCCAATCGAGCCCGCAAGTCGCACGCCCAGCGGCTGGAGATCCATGCCATCGGTTGCAGCAAGGAGAAGGCGAGCGGGCCCGAGATCAGTTTCGGCCCCATAGATCTCGAGGGAGTCGAAGTGTCGCACGATGATGCCCTCATCATCCGAGCGGTAATAGAGAATTACACTATTCATCGCATCTTCATTGACACAGGGAGTTCGATCAACATCATCTTCAAGAAGGCGTTCGACCAACTCCAGATCGACTGCGCCGGGTTGCTACCAATGACAACCCCCCTATACGGGTTCACGGGCAACGAGGTCCAGCCGCTCGGCCAGATCAAATTGGTCGTGTCGCTCAGAGAAGAGCCCTTTCGGAGGACAAGAGTAACTAACTTCATCGTAGTGGAGGCTCTCTCAGCATACAATGTCATTTTGGGCCAACCGACCCTCAATTAGTTCCGCGTGGTCGTCTCAACTTTTTTCCAGAAGATCAAATTCCCGGTCGAGGATCGAGTAGGAGAAGTGAAGGGGGACCAGCTGATGGCTCGGCGATGCTACATCGAGATGGTCAGGATAGAAGCTAGGTCTGCCCGGAAGACCCCGCGAATTGAGGTAAACGTCATAACTGAGAAGCCCCCTACTTTTATTTATGAAGAAAAGGAGGAAGTGCAGATACATCCTTGCCGACTAGAGGCGACGACTTTCATAGCATCTGATATGGGAGCCGATCAGAAAGTCGAGCTGATCAGATGCCTCCAACAGAACCATGATATCTTCGCGTGGTCAACACACGAGCTGCCTGGCATCTCCCCCAGCATCGCACAGCATGAGCTTCATGTCCGCTCAGATGCCCGGCCAGTAAAGCAAAGAAAGAGAGATTTCAGTGCCGAGCAGAATCAGATCATCCGGACGGAGGTCGAGAAGCTGCTGGAGGCCGGCCACATACGGGAGGTCCAATTCCCGAGCTGATTAGCAAACATAGTACTCGTCTCCAAGTCGAACAACAAGTGGAGGGTCTGCATCGACTTTCAGGACTTGAACAAAGCGTGCCCGAAGGACTTCTATCCCCTGCCCAGAATCGATCAGATGGTGGACTCAACCGATGGGTGCGAGCTGATATGCATGCTGGATGCATACCAAGGATACCATCAGGTGCCGCTCGCTCGGGAGGATCAGGAGAAGGTGAGCTTCATCACGGCGGGCGGCACCTATTTCTACAACGTAATGTCGTTCGGACTGAAAAATGTGGGAGCTACCTACCAACGACTCATGAACAGGGTGTTCAGGAGGCAGATCGGCCGCAATATAGAGGTATACGTTGACAATATCCTAATTAAATCCCTCTGAGCTGCTGATCTTTGCGCAGATATCAGGGAGACCTGTCAGACCCTCTGAACGTATGGAATCAAGTTGAATCCCCAGAAGTGTCTGTTCTGCATAAAGAGCGGGTGTTTCTTGAGATATATAGTCACAGAGCGGGGGATTGAGGCCAACCCCAACAAAGTAAAGGCACTCTAAGATATGTTGCCTCCAAGAAATCTGAAAGAAGCCCAACATCTTACCGGATGGATAACAGCTTTATCGTGGTTCATCTCAAAATCTGTCGATCGGAGCTTGCCCTTTTTCAAAATCCTGCGCCGAGCCACAAAGTTTCATTGGGACGAAGAATGTGATCGGGCGTTCGAAGAACTCAAGTCTTATCTCAATTCTTTGCCTGTGCTCGCCAAGCCGGTTGCTGGTTAACCCCTAAGGATCTACCTATCCTCGACCGAGCATGCGGTCGGCTCGGCTCTTGTAAGGCCGAACGACGAGGAGCAGCCTGTATACTTCTTGAGCCATATATTGAAAGCCACTGAATCTCGCTACACCGGTCTCGAAAAGCTCGCATTCACGTTAATATTGGTCGCTCGGAGGCTTCGACCATACTTCCTCACACACACACACTATCATTGTGAGGACCAACAGTCCCCTGGGACGAGTCCTTCTCAACCCGGAAGTGTCTGGATGGTTGATCAAGTGGACAACAGAGCTTAGCGAATTCGATATCCAGTATCAACCTCGAACTGCTATTAAGGTGCAGTCTTTGCCAGATTTCGTCACCGAAGTGCAAAACCCCGAGCCTGAGGTCATGTGGCGGATATATGTGGACGGATCGTCCACTCGGTGAGGAGGTGGATGTAAAATACCGGAAAAATAGGGAATATTAATAAGGGATTTTTCTGGAATTTTTGGAAATTTTTCGGGAATTTTTCGGAGCTCGTACGGACAAGTTAACGGAGATAAAAATGGGGCCCGGAAAAGCCTGTTTAGGCTACCCCATTTAAGCGAGAAAATGTTTATAATTGCATTTCCTTTTTACTTTTATTTTCCTTTGTTTTACATTTTCTTTTCTCCTCGTCGAAGCCTTGCGCCCGAGCCCTCTTCTCCCCGACGCCGCCTTGCTCTTTTCTCCTCCTTACCCTAACCGCCGGCGGCGGTTACTCCTCCTCGAGCGTACAACCCCTCCGCCGAGCCCTCCTCTTCATCTTCTCCTCTTATCTGTGAAGCCGAGCCCTCCCGCCTAGCGCCGATCGCCTCTGTGCCTAGCGTCACCACCGACGCTGCCTCTGGATTTTCCCCTCCCTTCCTCTGGTCCGGCGAGACACCGCCGGCCTTCCTCCTGCCGACTCCGCCGTCTTCGACCCTAGCGAGCCGTGAGCCACCACCGCCGCTCCTTCCCACTGCACACCGCGAGCCCTCTCTACCGCGTCTCGGCACAGCGCCGACGCTCTCCCTTCTGCCCTCTGTGCTGCTAGAGCCGACATCACCGAAGGACCTCACTGTGCCGTTGTCCCTTTGCCGTGGAGATTCCCAGCGCCGCCGCGGCTCCTTCCTATGCCCTAGGTTCCCTCTTGCTGCCAGATCCGAACAAAACAACAATGATGGTATCAGGAAAGTGCCACGGTTCTGATTGTTTGGTGGTTTGCTAGGTTTCAGCAGCAACTATTCTAGTTGAGGTAAGATCAGGATGTTAGTTAGGTTGTTGCTTGATATTGTGTTCTCCACTATTTGATCCTATCTTGAGCCAAATAGTATACTAGAATTCAACAGGTTGTTGTATTGTGAAGGTGATCTTGGTTTCCAGCAGTGCTCCTATTCCTGCAGCAACTCCTTCCAGCATCAATAATAGCTAGGAATTGAGGTATTGTGTAGGGATTTGATTACATGATCATGTGTAGATTTGAATTAGGGTAATTGTTTCATGTTGTTGATGAATTAGGTATAGTGTAGGGTAATGGATCCCTGTTGTAGATTGGGTTGGTTTAAAATTAATCTAATGGAATGATTAGGGTTAAGACAATTAACCCTAGTCAATTGTTAGATTTAATTTAGGTAGGCAAATGATTATGTGGATTAGGGTTTTCCCTAATTTAGTCTCGTGGATTTTATTTAGCTATTTAAATTCTTATGAATTTTTGTTAAATAAAAATATATATATTGATTGGTACAGGACTTTGATTCGAGACGGTGTCTCGACGAGGGATCTATTTCGGATTGGACCTTTTCTATTGGAGGCGGGTACTTTTGACTTATGTCATTTGATATACATAGTAGTGAATATAACAAGTTGCATTAATTATGTTTCTTATTTGTTCCGGTTAATCACTACCCGATAATTGTTACATGATTGATTGATTGTTTGTTTTGCATCTCATGTATTCCTTACCTGTTGATACATGCTTATAGGGGTAGTGATATACCATGCTTCACCATGTTCAGGACCTAGGTTTTATACCTTGTGTACCTTTGATTTGATTTGATTCGTTGACCTATGATGCACTTATATATATATATATGGATTAGGTCAGGATATCTTGTGGTTAGTGCCATGCACCATTTGCATGATTGCATACTGTGCAATAGTTCGCTCCATTATTGTTGAGCACATCGCCAGTTACATGGATCTGCACACACCACCACTCATGGATTAGTGGTCGATTCAGGCAGAGTGTGTTGCAGCAGGGACTCTGTCAGGTATCGTTGGTCCGCTCATGGGTAGTGTGACTGAAGTGTTACAGGGATTCCTCCCGTCATCGTGTCTGGGAGATGAGAGCATTCGCTCCCCATTTATGATTTGGGGTAGGAGGATAGGTGTACTCAAACAGCATCCGTCCACTCGGTCACTCATCGGGAGTAGTGACGACAGTGCATTGTCACCCTACCCACTCGGCCTCTCTATTGTGTGAGATGATCGACAGGCGTCAGGGGTGACCAGGACGCATCATTGGCATCATATGCATGATGCATTTATTGCTTGTGTTTGTGTTTGTTGCATTTATATGCTGCATATTGTTTGGATACCTATGTTTGACATGCATACAGGATTTCCATATCACTCGGACTATTTGTTCTTATACCCAGGTCCTGGTTAGTACAGTTTCTCTCCTGTTTACTTCAGATGCATTTTTATCTTTCTTACATCAGGAGACTGTACGCATGATTAGTGCTAGGTGTTATTTCCTTACTTTATATATCAGTTGTACCTGCTGAGTGTTGGACTCACCCCGCCTCCATTGTTGTTATTTTTCAGGTTGATGCTGTCGGGAGAGAGTTCCAGTTGCTAGTCCCCTGCAGACCACGAGGACTTTTGGATCTATAGGTTTTCTTCTTTACTAGACTATGTTTTGAACATGTTATGTTTTGGATTGTTATACTTTGGATCTTGTATGGATTGTTTACTTGTGATGATTTTTATTTGGATTTGCTTTTACTACATGCCTGCCTAGATGGCAGAAGAGGTAAGTTGGTTTTATCGTCGGTTTTGAGCTTTACGAGTGTAGTGGAGTAGAAATATGTTTTGAGCTTTACGAGTGTAGTTGAGTAGGGTTGTTTTCAAGTCAGAGTATTATTGTTCTGTTTTAAATATATATAACTGCGTGGTTGTTGTTATACTTGTCCAGCCGTGTAGGCTGAGATTATTAACTACGTGGTTGTGTATATATTCCAGCCGCATGTGGCTGATGTATATTATGCCTGTAGAAATGCTTCAGATTGTCACCCGTACAGGGGAGATGCTGCCGAAATTTCTTCGGACAAGGACTCCTCTGGGGCGTGACAGTGGAATTGGTGTACTGCTAGTTTCTCCTCTTGACGAACGGATGCATCTGGTCGTCCGGTTAGACTATCGGGCCACCAATAATGAGGTCGAGTATGAGACCCTCATAGCCGACTTACAGGCCGCTCGGCATGTGGGAGCAATCAAGGTTTTGATCCACTCAGATTCTCAGCTAGCCGCTCAGCAACTTGCTAGAAACTTTGAGATAAGTAACCCAAGGCTCAGACTCTATGCTGAGGCATTTGAGAGGCTAAAGGGAAATTTCGAGGAAGTGATCATACAGAAGATTCCCCGATCAGAAAATCAAGCTGCTGATGATTTAGCCAAGCTCAACAGTTCCATATCACCAGTCGTCATTCAGCAACCGGTCAAACAGGTAGCCCTAGTAGCTCACGTAGACAGGATGGAAGGGCTCAACTTTCCCCATAACTGGTGGACGGTCATAATAGAATTCTTGAAGTCCGAGGCCACACCCTCCGATCGGGAGGAAGCGCATCTGCTTCGAAGAAGGGTTGGTCGTTTCGTCCTGATCGGAGAACAACTTTATAAGAAAGCATTCTCCAGGCCTTTACTTAAGTGTGTCGGTCCGGAAGACGTCGACTATGTTAGAGTGTATACTAAAAGCCTAACTTTTGTATAAACATTTATTAAGAAATAAAGAATCACAATGGTCAAATACCTACATTTATTTGTAGTTGTTCAATTAATTTATATTGTAGATAACATGGTGTGTGGTGTCACACACAGAAGATCATGTTATCAGTTCTTTATAAATTATAAACAGTTGCTCACGACTAAGATGGAAAGGAACAAACCATTGGAATAGTCGTAGTGTAATTAGGTATTAGTTTATCTTGACTAATAAATTACACTAGTACACTCTAAGTGTATTGAGTAGGACCATTTTAGGTAAGTTCTTTTTATACTGACTTGATAAAAGAACTAGACCTTAGTTATTATGGAAGTGTGTGCTCTTAATCCTAATATAATAATAAACACATATATTTAGTATTTATTTCTTTGACTTATCAATGGGTGAGATTTAGCTCGATAAATCAATAAGCCCGATAAGTTGGGAAATGATATTACTTATAGTGTGTGTTGTTGATTATAGAAGGAAATTGTGTCCTAGTAATCTAGGTTGAGAATGACCCCAACAGGAGCTCATAAGGATTATTATGTTAAACTCTGCAAGTGGACTTAGTCCAATATGACGATGAGGTTGAGTGGTACTAATCTTGGACTAAGATATTAATTAAGTGAGTTGTCAGTAACTCATTTAATTAGTAGACATTCATTATCTTAAACACAGGGAGACTAACACACTCATAATAAGTAGGAGCCCAAAATATAATTTGGGATTGGTGCGGTAGTTCAATAATAATTCTTTAGTGATATGAATTATTATTGATGAAGTTAAGTTGTGTGTTCGGGGCGAACACGGGAAGCTTAATTTCATTGGGAGACCAAAACCAATTCCTCCTCTCGGTCCCTATCGTAGCCTCTTGTATATAAAGAATTATACCCACCTATACCCACCTTTCTATCCACCTTAAGGTGGCCGGTCAAGCTAGCTTGGAGCCCAAGCTAGGGCCGACCAAAGCTAATGGTGGAGCCAATTTTAGGTGGTCGGCCAAAGCTTGGGTCCCAAGCTTAGGTGCCTGGCCACTAGAAAATAAAAAGGGTTTTTTTATTAAAATTATTTCTTATGTAGATATCATGTTTTTAAAATAGAGTTTAAAATTTAAATCTTTCCTTTTATAACTTTCTACAAAAGATTAAGAAAAGATTTGAAATCTTTCCTTATTTGTAGATTGAAAGATAGATTTTAATTTTAAAAAAACTTACCTTTTTTAACCATGTTCATGATTTAAAAGAGAGTTTAAAAAATTAAATATTCCCTTTTATAAGTTTCTACAAAAGATTAAGAAAAGATTTGATATCTTTCCTTATTTGTAGATTGAAAAGAGATTTTAATTTTTAAAGATAACTTTCCTTTTTAGAAATTATCCACATGTTTAAAAGAAAGATTTTAATTTATAAAATTTCCTTTTTATAATCCACCATGAAGGGAAAAATTATTGGAGAAATTTTTTATAAATTTTCGGAGACAAATTAGGAAGTTTTAATTCTTATTATAATTAAAACTCTCCTTGTTTATAGCTTATAGATGTGGCCGGCCATGTAATGTGAGAAGAGGAAATTATTTTTAATTAAATAAATTTATATTTTCATGGCAAAAGAATTAAGGAAGATTTTATTTAAATTTCCTTATTTGCCAAGACCAAGAATTATAAAAGAGGGGATAGAGGTGTCTTCATGGCTAACGACTCTAGTTTTATTCTTCCTCTCTTTTCCTCTTTGGTGGCCGGCCCTAGCTTGTCCCTCTTCTCTTCTTCTTGTGGCCGACGACAACTTCTCTAGGAGCTTGGTTGGTGGCCAGATTTTACTTGAGGAAGAAGAAGGAGGAGGAGGCTTTGTTTCTAGCATCCCTTGGTGCTTGGTGGTGGTGGCCGGACCTCTACTTCTCTTGGAGAATTATGGTGGCCGAATCTTGCTTGGAGAAGAAGGTGGCTTAGGTGGATTCTCATCGCGGTAGATCGTTGCCCACACAACGTCCGGGATAAGAAGAGGAATACGGTAGAAGATCAAGAGGTTATTTGCTTACAAAGAAAGGTATAATTAGTAATTGTTTTCCGCATCATACTAGTTTTCTTTGTATAGTTATTTTTGGAAATACCAAACACAAGAAGCATATGATTCTAGAGTTTTTCGGATTTGTTTCGAAGTTGTGTTTCTTTTTTTTTATTTTTCAAATTTGTGATTCGATTGTTCCTTTTGGTTAAACCTAGAGTTATTTAAGGAAATTAAATATTAGCTTTCCTTAAAAGGCTTTGTCTAGGCGGTGGTGGTTGCTCCCATATCCAAGAAGGTCATGTGCCTCGCCATGTAGTCCTGGAAGCCAATTTTAGAAATTAATATTTAATGAAATTAATAACATAGGTGGATTTGAATCAATAGTGTTAAGTTTCGCTTGCGATTCAAATCTAAATCATTAAGAACAGATAAGTTAAATTTGGAATCATTGATGTTAAGTTCCGTCTGCGATTCTTAATTTAACTTCTAAAGAACACAATAGGTTATTTAAGGAAAGGTTCGACACTTATACAAAATTTTTATACAGTGGAACCGGTATGATTTTCCTAGGACTAACCAACAATTGGTATCAGAGCTAGGGTTTGCCTCTGTGTGTTTGGTTTTCAAATAGATTATGCACATGTCATACATAATTTAGGCAGGATAATAGTAGGATGTGCTAACTCTTTGGTTGCAGACTCCAACTATTATGACATATAGATATTGTGTGTGATTGGACCCTTGGACATGTCAAGGGCATTATTTTGTGTGCATGATTGTATGTATCAAATACAATAGGAGCTGTGTTATTTTTAGAATTTTATTTTTGTTTGATCTAGAATACATGTGCATTCCTTTATGGAATATAAGATCGATGCATGTAAAATTCTATATTTGTCACGGATCGTATCCTTGCGAGGCGTGGTGATATCGGAGGACTAGAGGCGCAGCGGAATAAGAAGCAAGATGGATGCGACAACTCGACCCGATGGCGGTGACTAAAGATGGCAGCAGCTAGGGTTGGAGCACATGGAGGACAGTGATGAAAATGTCATAATAGTTGGAAAATTAATTTCCAAATTTATTGCTTTTATTTACTATGTGTGTGCATGTGTTATATGCTAGCATAGGTTAAAATTCCTCATTTTAAATAATTAAGTGGGAGAGGGATTAGTATATAAATCTCACGGTCTCCATTACTGGTTTGTAAGTGATGCAACAAGCTTGCGTGTTGGCTCTGAGTGCCTCCCTCCACAACGGATGAGTTTGTTTGCGGATCACTAGATCAAACTTCTTTAATGGATGGTTATAGGAAATTATTTAGGATGTGTGTGATATTCTCCAACTGAAGGGGTACAATTCTATTTAATGGATTTAGTATCAAAGTAATGGTATATACTTAGATGCATCTAATAGTATCCTCCCCAACGGAGTCACTGCTATTACTTGTGTGACCAAAAGGAAATCAACTATTAATTTATCATAAAACTAGGTTGACAAGATAATAAAATTAATGGGTTAAACCCCCTCTTACAAATGATTGATTTTATATACGTCCACATGAACGTGGCATACAAAAGTAACGGTGTTTGAGATAATTTTATTTGTCATAAAGTTAGGTTGACAAGATAATTAATGGGTAAAACCCTCCTCTTACAAATGTTGATTTTGTATACGTCCACACTAACGTGGCATGCAAAATTCACGGTGTTTTGAGGTGTTGGTAAATTTAAATAGTATTGTTAGAGGAATCAATATTATTTTAAATTTAGAGTCTTGACCAAATATTTGATTAAAGATAGACCAACTATTAATTTTATTTTTCATAAGTTGACAAGATAATAAAATTAATGGATAAAATCTTCTGTTTAGAATTTGTATACGTCCACACTATCGTGGCATACAAAATTCACAGGGATTTTGAGATGTTTGTCTTGACCAAATATTTTTGTGATTCTTAGGATTCCAAATGTTAATCAATCCCCTAGTTGTTATACTACAGAATAGACTTAGTAGTTCCAATTGTAATGATTGAACTTGGACATTAAGGTAGACTGTCCTCTTAGAACTGAGAACAATAATGGTGTATTTTATTAGTTGTTGAAACATATTTAGTGGTGTTATCTATCGGTATCTAGTGTGTAGATACATGAACCACTGATCATGTCTGCAATTCATTGCAGGGGTTCCAGGAAACCCGACAACTATATAAATCACCATCCACATTGGCACTGCTGTAAAAGTAGCAGCTGTTGCAGTGGGAGATGTTTATCCTTTGATAGGAATAAAATATGGATTTTCAGAAATTGTCTTTATGTACTAAGTTTAGAAAGAACTTGATTTCAGATTCTAAACTATTAAAGAATAGATATTGTGTCTATTTTGATAATAAAGTTGTTATCGAGAAAATAGAAAAGATATTTGTTCTGGTACGTTGATTGGCAATTTATAAATCCAATAACTCCTACGATGCAATAAATGGAAATTAATAACACATCTTCTAACTTTAATAAGAGAAAGCAACCTTCAGAAATGAACCAATCACATCTTTGGTAGTCTAAGGCTAGGTTATATTAACTTGAGTAGGATTCAAAGGATAATAACCAATGAACTCTTGGGTTCATTGGTAGTGGAAATCTTTCCAACCTGCGAGTCTTACTTGGAAGGAAAAATAACCAAGAAGCTTTTAAGTATAAGGGGTATAGAGCTAAAGATGTGTTAGAATTGGTTCATTCTGGTTTGTGTCGATCTATGACTATCCAGACAAGAGGTAGTTTCGAATATTTCATCTATTTCATAGACAACTATTCTAGATACAGATACATTTACTTGATGTGTCGCAAGTCTAAGTGCTTTGATTAGTTCAAAGAGTACGAGGCTGATGCGGAGAAATGTCAAAGTAAAAGTATCAAGACACTACGGTGAGATCGTAGTGACGAGCACCTCTTAGGAGAGTTTAGGAGTCGCTTATCAGAAGTCGGGATTCAATCTCAACTAACTACACCTGGTATACCCCAACAGAATGGTATAGTAGAAAGAAGGTATAGGACTCTTATGGAACTAGTTAGATCAATGATAATTTATTCAGAATTACCAAAATTCATTTTGAGGATATACACTGGAAACGGAAGTGAACATAGTACCTTCTAAATCAGAACTCTCTACTCCCATAGAATTGCAGAATGGGCGTAAGCCTAGTCTGAAGTATATTCGGATTTGGGTGGTCTAGCACATGAGAGACACTGATAAGTTGGACAGGAGTTCACTTGTTTGTAGGTTATCCTAGAAAAACAAAAGGAGGTTTATAGTCCTAAAAATCATAAGGTCATTGTTGGCACTAATGCACGATTTTTAGAAGAGGACTATGTAATAAACCATAAGCCCATAAGTAAATTTGTTCTTAAGGAAATCTTAAAGGACATGTCTAATCTAGTACCAACTGTACAAGATGAAATATCACAAGAAACTGCAACACGTATCACAAATGATACACAATTGCAGAAAGTGTCTCGTCGTAGTGGGAGGGTTGTTAGGCAACCTAATAGATTCATGTTTTGGAAGAGTCTTTGGACTTGATCCCTGGTAGACATGAACCTGATCCCCGGACATATGACGAAGCACTCCAAGATAAAGATGCAGCATCTTTGCAAAGAATACGGAATTAGAATATATGTATTCTAATAGAGTATGGGAGCTTATAAAATCACCAAATGGTGTAAAAGCCATTGGGTGAAAATAAGTCTACAATAGGAAAAGTGGGATAGACAGGAAGGTAGAAACTTTCAAAACAAGGCTTGTTGGAAAAGGAAACTTTTTTACCGGTAGCCATGCTTAAGTCTATCCGGATTCTTTTATCTATGAGATTTAGCAAGTGGATGTCAAGACATCTTTCCTTAATGGAAGTCTTGAAGAAAACATCCATATAAAGTAACCAGAAGGGTTCATTGCAAAGAGCAAAGAGCATCTTGTGTGTAAGCTCAATCAGTCTATGGACTAAAGTAAAGCTTCAAGCTCTTGGTACATCCGGTTTAATAAAGTAATCCAGACCTATGGATTTATTTTATAACCGAATGAGTTTTGTGTATACAAGAAGTGTGATGGAAACGTGGTGGTATTTCTTGTACTATACGTAGATAACATTTTTGGTAGTTGGAAACAATATCAAAGTGTTGTGGGTATGGTTGTCCAAACAATTCGATATGAAGGACTTGAGAGAATGCATATATTCTTGGGATCAAAGGGATCGCAAGAAAAGAATATATTTTACTTATCCCAAGCTTCATATATCGAAACAATCCTTGCTCATTTTAAGCATGCAAAACTCCAAGAAAGGTTTCTTACCTTTTCAGCATGGAGTAGCTTTATCTAAAGAGATGTCTCTGAAGATATCAAAGGAGATAAAGGAGATGAAGGCAGTTCGTTATGCTTCGGTTGTCGGAAGCCTAATGTATGTTATGCACGAGATCAGAAATCTATTTTGCCAAGGGCATAGTTAGCAGACATCAAAGTAACCTTGGACAAGGACATTGGACTGCTGTAAAGCATATATAAAAGTACCTTAGAGGCACTAGAGATTGTATGCTAACTTACAAGGCAGATAATTTGCTCCCTGTGGGTTGTACGGATTTTAACTTCCAATCGGATAGGGACAATAGTAAGTCAACCTCGGGGTTTTGTGTTTACTTTAGGAGGTAAAGTCATAACTATGGAAGAGTGATAAGCAAAAGTGTTTTTTCGGACTCCACCATAGAAGCTGAGTAAGTGGCAGCCTCTGAAGCAGTCATAGAAGCTGTATGGCTCAAATACTTTATGATGGACTTAGACATGTTTTCTGGTTTTCCCAAAAAATTATTACAATTTATTGTAATAATAGTGGTGCAGTAGCAAACTCGAAGAAACCATAAGTCCATAAGGCAAGTAAACACAATAGAGCGCAAGTACCACCCAATACGAGATATCGTATAACGAGGAGAAGTTGTTGCCGCCTAGAGTGCATCAGATGATAGCCTGAGAAATCCTTTCACTAAGGCCCTTTCGGCGAAAGCTTTTGATCGGCATGTGAAGGGGATGAGAATTAGATGTATGGTAGCAAATATGGCAGCATAGTCTTTTAGTATAAGTGGGAGATTGTTAGAGTGTATACTAAAAGCCAAGCTTTTGTATAAACATTTATTAAGAAATAAAGAATCACAATGGTCAAATACCTATATTTGTTTGTGGTTGTTCAATTAATTTATATTGTAGATAACATGGTGTGTGATGTCACACATAGAAGATCATGTTATCAGTTCTTTATAAATTATAAACAGTTGCTCACAACTAAGATGGAAAGGAACAAACCATTGGAATAGTCGTAGTGTAATTAGGTATTAGTTTATCTTGACTAATAAATTACACTAGTACACTCTAAGTGCATTGAGTAGGACCATTTTAGGTAAGTTCTTTTTATACTGACTTGATAAAAGAACTAGACCTTAGTTATTATGGAAGTGTGTGCTCTTAATCCTAATATAATAACAAATACATATATTTAGTATTTATTTCTTTGACTTATCAATGGGTGAGATTTAGCTCGATAAATCAATAAGCCCGATAAGTTGGAAAATGATATTACTTATAGTGTGTGTTGTTGATTATAGAAGGAAATTGTGTCCTAGTAATCTAGGTTGAGAATGACCCCAACAGGAGCTCATAAGGATTGTTATGTTAAACCCTGCAGGTGGACTTAGTCCGACATGACGATGAGGTTGAGTGGTACTACTCTTGGACTAAGATATTAATTAAGTGAGTTGTCAGTAACTCATTTAATTAGTGGACATTTGTTATCTTAAACACAGGGAGATAAGTAGGAGCCCAAAATGTAATTTGGGATTGGTGCGGTAGTTCAATAATAATTCTTTAGTGGTATGAATTATTATTGATGAAGTTAAGTTGTGTGTTTGGGGCGAACACGGGAAGCTTAATTTCATCGGGAGACCAAAACCAATTCCTCCTCTCGGTCCCTATCGTAGCCTCTTGTATATAGAGAATTATACCCACCTATACCCACCTTTCTACTAACCTTAAGGTGGTCGGTCAAGCTAGCTTGGAGCCCAAGCTAGGGCCGACCAAAGCTAATGGTGGAGCCAATTTTAGGTGGCCGACCAAAGCTTGGGTCCCAAGCTTAGGTGGTTGGCCACTAGAAAATAAAAATGGTTTTTTATTAAAATTATTTCTTATGTGGATATCATATTTTTAAAAGAGAGTTTAAAATTTAAATATGTCCTTTTATAACTTTCTACAAAAGATTAAGAAAAGATTTGAAATTTTTCCTTATTTGTAGATTGAAAGGTAGATTTTAATTTTGAAAAAACTTACCTTTTTTAACCATGTTCATGATTTAAAAGAGAGTTTAAAAAATTAAATATTCCCTTTTATAAGTTTTACAAAAGATTAAGAAAAGATTTGATATCTTTCCTTATTTGTAAATTGAAATGAGATTTTAATTTTTAAAGATAACTTTTTTTTAGAAATTATCCACATATTTAAAAGAAAGATTTTAATTTATAAAATTTCCTTTTTATAATCCACCGTGAAGGAAAAAATTATTGGAGAAATTTTTTATAAATTTTCGGAGACAAATTAGGAAGTTTTAATTCTTATTATAATTAAAACTCTCCTTGTTTATAGCTTATAGATGTGGTCGGCCATGTAATGTGAGAAGAGGAAATTATTTTTAATTAAATAAATTTGTATTTTCATGGCAAAAGAATTAAGGAAGTTTTTATTTAAATTTCCTTATTTGCCAAGACCAAGGATTATAAAAGAGGGGATAGAGGTGTCTTCATGGCTAACGACTCTAGTTTTATTCTTCCTCTCTTTTCCTCTTTGGTGGCCGGCCCTAGCTTGTCCCTCTTCTCTTCTTCTTGTGGCCGACGACAACTTCTCTAGGAGCTTGGTTGGTGGCCAGATTTTACTTGAGGAAGAAGAAGAAGGAGGAGGCTTTGTTTCTAGCATCACTTGGAGCTTGGTGGTGGTGACAGGACCTCTACTTCTCTTGGAGAATTATGGTGGCCGAATCTTGCTTGGAGAAGAAGGTGGATTCTCATCGCGGTAGATCGTTGCCCACACAACGTCCGGGATAAGAAGAGGAATACGGTAGAAGATCAAGAGGTTATTTGATTACAAAGAAAGGTATAACTAGTAATTATTTTTTGCATCATACTAGTTTTCTTTGTATAGTTATTTTTGGAAATACCAAACACAAGAGGCATATGATTCTAGAGTTTTTCGAATTTGTTTTGAAGTTGTGTTTCTTTTCTTTTATTTTTCGAATTTGTGATTTGATTGTTCCTTTTTGTTAAACCTAGAGTTATTTAAGGAAATTAAATATTAGCTTTCCTTAAAAGGCTTTGTCTAGACGGTGGTGGTTGCTCTCATATCCAAGAAGGCCATGTGCCTCGTCATGCAGTCCTGGAAGTCAATTTTGGAAATTAATATTTAATGGAATTAATAACATAGGTGGATTTGAATCAATAGTGTTAAGCTCTGCTTGCGATTCAAATCTAAATCATTAAGAACAGATAAGTTAAATTTGGAATCAATGATGTTAAGTTCCGTCTGCGATTCTTAATTTAACTTCTAAAGAACACAATAGGTTATTTAAAGAAAGGTTCGATACTTGTACAAAATTTTTGTACAGTGGAACCGGTATGATTTTCCTAGGACTAACCAACAGACTATATACTACAAGAGGTGCATCAAGGGTCCTGCGGAGGACATCCGGGCGGTCGCTCATTACCAAGAAAGGTCCTTTTAGCCGGGTATTTTTGGCCGACACTCCAGGAAGATGTCGCTCAGATAGTCAGCATGTGCCTGTCCTGCCAAAAATACCATAGCTTCTCACATTGCCTGACGGAAGAGATGAAGTCCTCCACCGTGTCCTGCACGTTCGAGTAATGGGGCATGGACATCGTAGGGTTGTTTCCTATGGCACCTGGGTAGCGAAGATTCTTACTGGTGGCGGTTGTCTATTTCTCCAAGTGGGTCAAGGCTGAGTCGTTAGCAAAGATAACGGAGCAGATGGTCATGAAGTTCATCTGGCAGCATATCATCTGTCGGTTCGGCATTCCCCGTTGACTCATTTCGGACAACGGGAGGAAGTTCTCAGGTTAGCAACTGAAGGAATGGTGCGAGGGGTACGACATCCAACAAGACTTCACCTCTGTGGCATACCCATAGAGTAACGGGCAAGCCGAGGTAGCGAATCGGGAAATCTTACGAATTCTTCGAGCTTGGCTCGATCATGAAGGGGGAAGTTGGGTGAACGAGCTGCCAGGTATATTGTGGGCGATCCGCACAACGCCTAAGGAAGGGACGGGGATCACCCCGTTCCACTTGGTATACGGAGGAGAGGTCGTCATTCCGGTCGATGTCGGAATAGAGTCCGACCGGATCCGACGCTACAGCGAGGACAACGCCGAACGGAGGCAATTGGAGCTAGACCTGGTGGGTGAGACGTGAGCCAAGGCAGCCGTCCTGTTGATGGCGTATCGACAAAGAATGAAGCAGAACTACAACAGGCGAGTGGTACCCAAATCATTTCAGGTCGGTGACTTCGTTTGGAAGAAAGTCAAGCTGGTCAGCAACATCACCAAGCAAGAGGCCTCATGGGCTGGGCCATTCAAGGTTGTGGAAAAGCTCCGCTCGAGGGCATATTATCTGGAAGACGAGAACGGGATGCGATTGGAGCGCCCGTGGAGTGCCAAACACCTGCAGTCATACCGAGTTGGATGAAAGGTGAGATAATGTAACTAATATTCTGTACTTTTACATTCCCCTTCGCCTTCGCCTTTTCATTACAGGCTGAAAACCAAAAGCGCAATGTTCGCTGAATTTATCGCCGAACGGCCAGTCCTCAAGACCTCACCAGACCGTCGAGCGGCGACATTAAACCCAAGAGTCGAGCAGCAACTATAAACCCCAGGGTCAGATCAGCGACCATAAATACTCCGTCTTGAAGACCGTCGAGCGGCGACGTTAAACCCCAGAGTCGACGCAACAACTATAAAACCCCGCTCGAAAGATCGTCGAGCGGCGACGTTAAACCCAAGAGTCGATCGGCGACTATAAACCCCAGGGTCGGAGCGACGACCATAAATACTCCGCCTTGAAGACCGTCGAGCAGTGACGTTAAACCCCAGAGTCGACGCGACGACTATAAAAACCCCGCTCGAAAGACCGCCGAGCGGTGACGTTAAACCCAAGAGTCGAGCGGCGACTATAAACCCCAGGGTCGGAGCGGCGACCATAAATACTTCGCCTTGAAGACCGTCGAGCGGCGACATTAAACCCCAGAGTCAATGCGGTGACTATAAAAACCCCGCTCGGAAGACTGTCGAGTGGCGACGTTAAACCCAAGAGTCGAGCGGCGACTATAAACCCCAGGGTCGGAGCGGCGACCATAAATACTCCGCCTTGAAGACCGTCGAGCGGCAACGTTAAACCTCGGCCTTGAAAAATCGCCTAACACAGACACTAAAGCTGAAGTTAAGCAACGATTTTAAACCCCAGAGGTATAATCCTAAGGGAATCTTTTAGTAATATCCTGGGTGTCATTGTCGATCGATACTACGCGGCCACATACACAGCAAACCGACAGCATATGAAAGAGACAAGATTTCATTTATAGACATTGTCGAATGGCAGGAAAGCCATTAAGGCTTACAAAAAACAAGTCTTTTACAAAATAGCGGCTCCTTGCTCACTCGATATATTCAAAGGCCTCGTTAGGGATACCCTCCGGGAGCTGGACTCGGTTGACATCTCGGCCGGAAAAACCTTGAGAGGTGGTCGTTCATCTTCAGTTGGGCGAGCGTGGCGGTAATGGCCAGCTCAAATGAATGGACAATACAGTCTGTCGCCTTCTCCAGAAAGGGCTCCGAGCAGAGGTATTGATGCTTCATGGCGGCAAAGCGAACCGGCTCAGCCTCCGTCTTCAAAGCAGCACGCAACGCCAGCAGCTCATCTTCAAGGCACTTCACGTGGCCTTGTAGTTCAGTCTTCTTGGTCGAGCGGCTCTCCCGCTCAACAACCAGAGAGTTCTCCGCTGCCTTCAGCTTCTCGGCCAGTCGCCTGGCTTCCTTGTTCTTTTCTTCTAAGTCGGCGGCAGCCCGTTACTGTTGGTGCAGCGGAGACCGGCAAGAGGGGGGTGAATTGTTGGTTACAACCAAGGAGGTTGTTAATCCAGGGCAGTGAAAAGCGCACTAAGAAAATTCTCCTTCTATGAAGGCGGAGAAGCCTTTTACACTCTAATTGCTCAGAACTACTGCTAGGAATTGCTTATAGATTGATTGCTTGAGTTGTTATTGAATTCCTAGCTTCAGGGGCCTTTTTATAGCTCCTGGAAAGTCTATCCCGAGGGTCCAAGGTGCCTCCAACAAGGTTTAAGGCGCCTCCAGCTCGGTCAGCGGATAAAACTTTATCCGCAGCGCAAACGGTCAAAACAGACTGTTCAAGGCGGCTTGAACAGGCTTGAAGGCTCCTTCAAGGGCGCCTTCAAGCTTGTTTAAGGCGCCTTCAAGCTACAGTAACTTTCTGCTACAGTAATTTTCATCCTCTTTTAACTCCTTTTCTTCTTCGCTTTGGCTTCCGAAGCTCCGTTCTTTTGGGTGATTGCGGCCAACCGGAATAGGGCTCACCCGAACCCAATTCCCGGCCTTCTCCTCGAGCAGCCTTCCGTCCCGGCTTAACGTCCCTCGAACGTCGTGCACGTTCTTCACGCCCACCGAAGTACTCTTCCGCAGCTCTCTCGTCCTTCGGACGCACCGAGCCCGTCGGCTCCCTTCCCGTACCGTCCTTCTCGCTAGCTGCGTCTTCCGCTCGACTTCCTGTGCTCCTAAGCTCCTGCACACTCAGACATAGGGATCAAACACAACAGGACCTAACTAACTTGGTTGATCACATCAAAATTACCATGGGGTCCAACAATCTCCCCCTTTTTGATGTGCATCAACCCAAGTTCAAGTTAGGGTTAAAATAGACATAAAAAGTAATTTTAAAGAAAAATTACTAAACTAACAAGTTAAACATAATTTTTGCAATTAGTAAAATTGCAACACTTTTTATAAAAATAAAGGAAATTTTAAAATTTTCTAACTCCCCCTAAACATTTATAATAAAAGAAATTTTAAATTTATCTAACTCCCCCTAAACTTGTACTTTTCTCTCCCCCTTTGATCACAGCAAAAAAGGGGTCTTAAGAATTTTCAAGTAAGATTGAAGTTTTTGAAAATTTTCTAAGTTAAAAATGCTAAGTTAAAATAAATTTTCCAAAAAAAAAAAATTCTAAGTGAAAAAATAATCTTAAGTAAATGTTCAAAAAAAAAAAAAATTCTAAGTCAAGGGAGTTTTTAGAATTTTCCAGAAAAAAATTTCTAACCCAAAAAAAAATTCTAAGGAATTTTTGTTTAATTTAACAAATATTTGATAAACTTTCAAAGAATTATTTAATTCTTATTTAATGTTTTTTCAGAAAGTTAATTAAACATTTTCTTTCAATATTTTAGCTTCCAGGTCGTGGCGAGGCACTAGGCCTTCTTGGTTATTGGAGCAACAACCACTTCCTTAGACAAAGCTTCCATAGAGAATTTCAATGTTTAATTTTCTCACTTTAAGCTTTTAATTTTTGAAAAATTAATTAAGCACAGATTTTGGAACTCAATAGAGGTTCCTTCCTACAGGATTATTCAAAAATCTAGGGGGTACATAGTTTCTTGGTATTTTTCTAAGTTGACCTTGATGCTTCCTTATATACCAATTTAATTTACCATAAATTCTAATTTTTGACTTTGGAAATTTCTTTAAACATGCATCATTTTTCAATTTTTCAATTTCTAATTTTAAATTTTCATTTTCTGATTTTAGATGATCATACATTTCTAACGGGCATGCTCTTGCTAGGTTCAACTTTAGTTCAGCATTCTCTTTTTCTAATTGATCTAACTCTTTAGAAAGAGACTTGATAAATTTGAAAGATTGAGTTGGGGTTAGATTGCGTACCTTACTTACCCGGTCTGGTGACGCTCCCCCTTCACTGCTGCTTTCTTCTTCTGATGTTCCTCCCCCTTCATCGATGCTCATCTCTGAGCTTGAGTCTTCTTTCGGTTGATGGTTCGCCAATAGCGCTAACCCTGAGAATTCTTCGATGCCCGACTCAGAGGTTGACGAATCTGACCAAGTAGCCTTCAGATTCTTGTGCTTGGAGGGTTCTGGTTTCTTGTATTTTGGTTTTGCCCTTTCTTTCTCCTTTCTCTTTAGCTTTGGGCAGTCATCTTTGATGTGTCCCTCTTCGTTGCAGTTGTAGCAGCGAACCGTCCTCTTTTTTCGATGATGCCTCTGCGATTTAAATTTATTAGTACTAAAAAACTTATTGAAGCGTCTTACCAGTGTTGTTTTGTCATCATCGAGCGAGGCTCTGAATCAGGCTGTTCATCTTTGCCTTTAAGGCAATGTTCTGACTTGTCTTCTCTGCTCCGTTGGGTTCTGAAACTCGAGATTCGTGAAGTTCAAAAGTTGAAAATAATTGTTCTAACGTACTTACCTCGAGGTCCTTAGAGATGTAGTACGCATCTACTAAGGAGGCCCACTCTGGAGTTCTCAGGAAGGCATTGAGCGCGTATCGGATAGAATCTCGGTTGGTTACCTCTTCTCCAAGGTTCGTTAGTTGCGTTATCAGCTCCTTGATTCTCGCCTGGAGTTGCGCTACCTTCTCGCCTTGGTTCATCTGGAGGTTCGTTAACTGGTTCCGGAGGATGTCGCGCTTCGCTAGCTTCGCTTCGGAAGTACCTTCGTGAAGCTCCAGGAATTTCTCCCAGAGGTCTTTCGCTGAGTCGTAGCTTCCGATCCGATATACCTCCTGCGGCGGCAGCACACTGAGCAGGTGGAACTCTGCCTTTCCGTTGGCGACGAAATCAGCTTGCTCCTTCTTGCTCCATGTGTTTTCTTCTTTGTCTTTCGGCGCTGCAAAACCATATTTCATTGTAATAAGAATATCAAAATTTGTTTTAAAAAATACCTCCATTTTGCGCTTCCAAGTGGCGAAGTCTCCGTCGAACTTCGGGGGATGGATGTTCGCTCCGGCCATCGTCTTGATCGTAGTGCTTCAGTTGGCGGTTAGTCCTTCTGAGGCGATCAGGCTCTGATACCACTTGTTGGTGCAGCGGAGACCGGCAAGAGGGGGGTGAATTGCTGGTTACAACCAAGGAGATTGTTAATCCAGGGCAGTGAAAAGCGCACTAAGAAAATTCTCCTTCTCTGAAGGCGGAGAAGCCTTTTACACTCTAATTGCTCAGAACTACTGCTAGGAATTGCTTACAGATTGATTGCTTGAGTTGTTATTGAATTCCTAGCTCCAGGGGCCTTTTTATAGCTCCTGGAAAGTCTATCCCGAGGGTCCAAGGCGCCTCCAACAAGGTTTAAGGCGCCTCCAGCTCGGTCAGCGGATAAAACTTTATCCACAGTGCAAACGATCAAAACAGACTGTTCAAGGCGCCTTGAACAGGCTTGAAGGCGCCTTCAAGGGCGCCTTCAAGCTTGTTTAAGGCGCCTTCAAGCTACAGTAACTTCTGCTACAGTAACTTTCTGCTACAGTAATTTTCATCCTCTTTTAACTCCTTTTCTTCTTCGCTTTGGCTTCCGAAACTCCGTTCTTTTGGGTGATTGCGGCCAACCGGAATAGGGCTCACCCGAACCCAATTCCCGGCCTTCTCCTCGAGCAGCCTTCTGTCCCGGCTTAACGTCCCTCGAACGCTGTGCACGCTCTTCACACCCACCGGAGTACTCTTCCGCAGCTCTCTCATCCTTCGGACGCACCGAGCCTGTCGGCTCCCTTCCCGTGCCGTCCTTCTCGCTAGCTGCATCTTCCGCTCGACTTCCTGTGCTCCTAAGCTCCTGCACACTCAGACACAGGGATCAAACACAACAAGACCTAACTAACTTGGTTGATCACATCAAAACTACCATGGGGTCCAAAAGTTACTTCCTCGTGGAGGCCAACTCCATCTTCCTATCGTAGGTCTTCAATTGAGCCTCAATCTGACTCAGCCTACTGGCCTATTCAGCCGACTTCTGCTGCTCCTCCGTCAGAAGTTGTTGGGTCTTCTCCAGCTCTCCCTTCAGCCAAGCGGGTGACGGCCCCCGGGAGGAAGAGCCTTCTCCCGAAAGTTTGAGCTTCTTCAGCTCATCCTCCACCTATGCCAGCCGCTGGCACATGGCAATGCTTTCCACCCAGTATTGCAAAACGAATATTAGTGCCAATCGGAGGTAAGTTATAACCAAAAGTACTAACCCCGGTGGACATCTCCAAGTGACTATCGGCCAGCACGCCCGGGGGGTTTCATGGCCGCTCGAGCCCTCGCCTCCTCCCATACGCGGCCGAGCCAACCCTGGATAGACTTGATGTTGGGGAGATTCGGCCTGATCGCCTGGCAACCGAAGATCCATGGTCGGCAGACGAAGGGTGGCGGTGACGAATCGTCTCCTGCCCGGCATTGATTGGGCAGAGGCGGACGAACCGAAGGACTGGGTAGGACGAATGGGATGAATGGTTGAGCGAGTTATCCTCCTCCCAGCTAGAGAAAGGGAGGTAAGTGGTTGCACGGGAAGTGGATCCTACAGCTCAGCCACAGATGGGGTCCGATCGGAGGAGGTAGCCTCCACTATTGTGGGGGCTGTAGATGGGACGCCTCCCACAGAAGTTTGCACAACGGACGTGGTCTGGGAGGGCACGTCGGCCTGGCGCCTCTTGCGGGAGAGCGGAACTTCATCGCCTGAGGATCCTGATCCCTCAGCGGGAATGATGGGAGGCACCTCTGGGGTCACTCCTGGGTCAGTAGTCCCTCCGACGCTTGGCGTATGTTCGGCGGTCCCCTCGCCCGCAATTGTAGTTTCTCCAGTTGTGCCCTCCTGCAAGCCGACAAGAGTCAAGCCAAGCCGTTCCAGCTCCTTGGTTGCAGCTGGCTCGATCTCGGCCTGCTTGGCCTTCATTATATCGGCAGCTCGGGCTCACATCATAATGTCAGCTGTAAAAGAAAAATAGAATCAGTTAGACTCAAAGGAAGAAGGTTTAAGAAATTTTTTACCTAGGCTGCTGGGAAGCTTCACTCGGCTCGGTCTCAAACCGAAGATGTACATTACTCCCTCTGGAAGCAATTTGTGGATATTGAACTTCATACCGGCCAACATGTTAGCGGCGTGGAGATAATCTGGCTAGGTCTTGTACCTCTTCAGTTCGGGCGGAGGTGGCAGAGCGGTCTGCCATCGAGTGCGGAAGTATGGCCGCTCGGGGAGTCTGATGTAGAAGAAATACTCCTTCCAATGCTTGTTGGAGGAAGACATCCTATCGAAAAACACTAAGCCGATCCAGGATTGGAAGAGATACGTGCCCAGCTCGGATTGTTTGGAATAGTAAAAGTAGTGGAAGACCCAAGGGGTCAGTGGGATGTTGTGCACTCTGAACAACACCACCATGTCGCACAGCAGGCGAAAAGAATTAGGGATGAGTTAGGCGAGCGGGATTCAGAAAAAATTGCAAACTTTAGTTATAAATGGATGGATAGGGGACCAGAGACTGGCCACGAACTGGTCTCGAAAGAAACAAATAGTGTCGGTCGGCGGGTTGTGTGGCCGATCGGTTGGTCCGGCCAGGACAAGCTCGTGGTCGGACGAGAGGTCAAAGGCATTTATGAGATGTGTCGCGTCGCCGGCATCAAACCTGGTCTCCATGGTGGTGTACCAGGGACCAGGGGTCGCGTCGACCGACTGGGAGGAACTAGCCATAGTCGAAAAATAAAGAGGCGGAAGAATTTGCTAAGAGAGTTGATGGAAGAATAAGGCAGGATCGACAAGGGGTTCACTAAATAGAATAAAGGAATGTTGAAGGACGATGAAGGCCAAAAGAAAAGAAGCGGAAGTTAGAGCTTACAGGAAAATGAAGCACCGGAGGAGAAAGCTGGGAGTCACCGGAGCACTGGAAGCAAGCAAAGTGGCCGGAGCAAACGGGGGAGAAGCGGAAACAAAGCGCCGAGGAAGCGGCAACGCCAAAGCTTTATAAAGATGGGCACGGCTGAGCTAAGTCGTCCGATCTAGGGCACAAGGATCAAAGTGCACATCTAACCATTGAATTCAAACCGCCAAACATCACATCAGCAGCTGTCACCTCGGACGTGCGACGACTGCACCAGCGACACGTGGCGTTCCCCCACGGGTCAGCATTTAATGGGCACGTGCTCGGCCTTAATGGAAGCGATCTCCACGTATCACGAGGAGATTCGGACGACGTCAGCAGTAGCCGACCGGCCCGCGCCCCCTCGAGAGTGATGAGGAAAAGTATCTAAAAATGACCAAGTACAAAGGCACGAAGCACCGACCGAGAGAAAAAGGCTGATCCTACGGGAACCGACGGGATCCAGCTCATCTGCTGGCCAACCAGCCAATTTCTCACCAGGCTACTTGTCTAGTCAGTCGGACTTTCAGCCTCCTTTCACTAAACTTGAAGGGAAGACATGTGATCCGGTAGTAAAGGGGGGCCCATCCGGCAGGTGGTCAACACCCTGTAGGCGCCCAACCGGGCGAATCACCTCCCCCATCGGCGGAAAGTCGACCCGGCACTCGACAGCTCGGCTCGACTTGAGTTCGAGCTCCTGACGCCCGGCGAGTGACTAGCACGGCTTAACAGCACGAGACGAAGGCTTAGCGATTTTCGTCTCGACCGAACGGGAACCATGGCCACCAAAGTTCTCCCGTTCGTACGAGCAGCGCCAGGGTCGTCGTATGATTGGCTGAGCAGATGTCCCTCTCAGCCAACCGCGACGTTAACTGAGCGATTCTTCCGTCCGGCTTGGTGTGAGACAAAAGGGGTAGGTAACTCTATCTTCCTCGAGACAAGTGTCGTCGACAGACAACATGGTAGGCGGCCGGATCAGACAGAGAATCATACGATAGAAGTTTTCACTGTCACGTCAGGGATATGCTCGTGCTATTGAGGTATGGCATCAGACACGCTTTTCTGACACACTCATTACAAGTATGCTTTGAGAAGCGTGCACGTCTCGATAAGCGTGCACGCGCCTTCAGGGAGCCCTATATAAGAACTCCCAGACTCCAACGGAGATATGCGCTATTCACCACTGTAGCTATAGTTCTCGTCACTCTCTTTCGATTTCTTGCCGCCGAGAGCTGGCTTGAGCATCGGAGGGTCGCCGTCGGGATTCCCTTCCCTGCTCGATTTTGTGCTTGCAGGTTCTCGTCGGAGATCTGCGTCACTCAGAGGGTCACATGGAGTCAACGAGAGCGTCACATCCCTAGCGACCATCGACTTAGCACTCAGACAGAATCACTAAGTATTTACAAAGAAATCATTTTCAAAAGCTAAGTATTTAGCTAAGTTTCTTTAACTCTTTTTAAAGCTAAATATATATAAAAAAAAAAAACTTCCTTTGAAATATTTTTTCTAAAGCTAAGTATTTAGCTAAGATTCTTAAGGGTGGCTTAAAGAAAAAAAAAATTAAAAAGTTAACTTTTCAAATTTAAAGTTTTTTTCTCTCTACTTAGTAGCTTTTTTTGCTATATGTCAAAGGATGAGAAAAGGTAATAAAAGTAAAGTAAAAAAAACTTTATTAAGGGGGAGTGGGTAACATTTTATTTTTTACCTTGAAAATTGTTACTTGAAAATTTACTTGTTAATTATTCTTTATGTCTTACTATTTTGTATATTTTTACTTAACTTTTGAACCAGGTTATCATAATCAAAAATGGGAGATCGTTGGTACAAAGAGTACTAGACGATCAAACTTATATTTTGATAATAGCAAATGGGTTCAAGTTAAGTTGTCTTGTTGTCTAACAAGTTGAACTAAGTGTGCAGGAAAGTCCTAAGTGATCTTACGCCAAGGAAAGTCCTAGCTGCGATTAGGCAAGTGGAAATTCCTAGCTACAGTTAGGCAACGAAGTCCTGGTCAGGGGGACTAGGCAAAGTCTTTGTGGGTTGAGGACTTTAGGTGAAATTCTAGAGTCAAGGACTTTAGGCGAAAATCTTAGGAGTCACGGACACTAGGTGAAAGACTGGACAGGTCGTGGAGTGGACGTCCAGCATGAAGTCTTGAAGTCTCGGACGCTGAGCAAATGTTCAGACGATTTAGAGAACCAGTATAGCATGTTCTAGCGTTCCTATCGGTCAACCAAGTTGTTGACCGTGTTCTAGTGGTCAGCAAAGCCGCTAGCCATGTACTGGCGGCAGGCAAACCCTCCAACCAGGTGCTAGTGACTAGTAAAGCTACCAACCACATGCTAGCGAATTCAAGAAGGAGAGAAGATAGAGAGAGCTTACCGGAGATGTCGTCGAAGTTGTTGGAAGTGGATTCAAGAAGGAGATAGAAGTCACACGCGTAAGAAAAATCGAGGTTGTGTCTTAATTTTTCGACCAAACTTGCCAACGGAATGTAGTTCCATCAATATTTCCCGATGGAAATGTAATTCTGTCAGAAAAATACCATCGGTAAGTCCAATTAATTATCTAATTTAGCTATGGTATTGCCCAATTCCCGACAAAACTTGGGAAATACAAACGAAATATGGTTCCGGTAGTATATCCCAACAGAAATATGATTCTATCGATAGGTATTGAGGTTTTTTTTAGTGATATGGATACTGCATTATTCAAATATCAAAATGCAATCTTTGATTTAATAGAACCATGGTTTAGCATGATTACAGTAACAATTAGTCTCTGGAGTTATAGTACAGTGATAAAATATTTAGGTTATTACCTAGGTATCCATGGTTCGATCTCTAGATATGACTAATTTGTAAGAATTTTTTCTCCAAATAAGATGTATAATTAAAGGATATTAAATTTATGGGCTTTGAGTACTTCATGATTTACAAGAACTCCAGTGGAGCTAAATTTATCATTATTTTTTTACAGCAACAATTACTTCAACAAGATACGTTAGGGTCTAATTACACCAACACTGCACTAGTAATCTCTTTAATAGGATTAAGTTGGGATCTGACTGCGTCAAATTAACTCCTTCATTGCACGTTTGCCTAGAGATGACATCATTTTGCATAAAAACGAGCTTTATTGGTCCTTCTAATACTGTTTGTCCTTACGAAACCAATAATGTTTCGGATGCTAATTAGCAACTTATAATGTCTGGTAAAAAACAGAACTACAATGCTCTTCTGCCACAGGACTTTCTCACGGGACGGGAGGGTCACACACCAATTGCGATCCACAATTCCTACGCAATCTAGAAGCAACGAGCTATATAGGCAACCATACATATATGAATGTGGCTGACACATGGAACGCGAACTCAGGTCCGCGGTTGATCATCAGGATCATTTTGTGATTGCTGCAGTTGTTTCAGTTGATCATCGGGATCATTGTGGGATTGCTGCAGTTGTTTCAGTTGATCATCAGTACCATTGATCTTGTAATCTCGCCTGTACTTGTACCACGTGGCACATAGGAGATATACCCCAAAGTTTAGGCAGCTGAGAATGGAGAGGAACCAGTAGAACAAGTCGAGGTTTATGATATTAAGATCGGTTCCCTCGATCCATCCACGGTGGCTGCGGGCGAGGCGGGCGGTGACGGCGTTGATGGCGTGCACCAACACCGTGTTGAGGAAGTAGCCGAGGGAGAGGGAGAGATAGGAGAGGGAGGTGGAGAGGGACCGCATCCCGGTAGGCGCCTCGCTGTAGAAGAACTCCATGAGACCGACTAGCGTGAACATGTCTGCGATACCAAAAATACCATACTGGAAGGAGAGCCAGAAGAGGCTGATCTGCTCGTTGTGATGGACGAAGGCGTTACGCCGCTTGACCTCGACGACGGCGGCTATGGCCATGGAGACGGCGGAGAGGACGAGGCCGATTCCCACGCGCTGGAGGTGGGAGATGCCGGAGGGGCGGCCGGTGAAGCGACGGACGAAGGGGACAAAGAGCATGTTGTAGAGGGGGAGAAGGAAAGACATGAAGACGAGCGGGATGACCGGGATGGAGGCAGGGGGGACCTTGAAGGAATGGCCAAGGCTGAGGTCCATTATTCGACCCTGCGCCACCGAGAAGGTCTGCAATTGCGCCAGGCAGGTGTTCATCACGACCGTGCTCGCTAGGATCGGGAGCATGCGGATGATGATCTTAAGCTCCTCGACTTGGGTAACGGGGCACACCTTCCATGGCTCCGGGTTAGTCCCTGCAGCCAACACTGCTGCCTTGTCGAAGAACCTGCATGCATGCATCGGCGCACGTGCTTAATTTCCGGAGCTTCCAAAAATCAAAAAATTCGATCAAATATATATCTAATATACCTCAACTGACTTGTGTGATCCAGAACTTCTTCATGCTTAATCTTGCTATGGTCTTTCTCATCCATCTCATATAGTTCATCTGCATTGTCCGGCAGTGGTAATTTCCGATTTCTAATGGAAACGATGACAACCTACAATATAATTTTAAGGGTAATCAAGCAGGCTAGCTAGTCACCCGTGCGCTGCAAATCAAATAAATAAATATTGGATATCGATCAATAAACCTGAATAAGCTTCAGCATTGGGCTGTCTCCGGGTACCCGGACGCGGTAGAAAGGCTTCCCTGCGGCGAGGCATATGAAACCGGCGATGGCGAGGACCATGCAAATGAAGAACGCCAAGGCCCAGCGGTTCTTCTCGGTGCTGAGCCAGACGATGAACGTGACGCCGATGCTGGCACCGACAGTGACGCTGAGGAGGAGCCAATTGAAGTAGCTGGTGAGTTGACGTGCTTCCTTGGGGTTGCTCTTGTCGAACTGGTCGGCGCCCAGCGCCGGCAACGCCCCGCGCGTGCCGCCGAAGCCCACAGCGAGCAGGCACAACGTCGTCTCGAACAGCCGCAAGTTGCCGTCCTTGAGCGGGCACGTAAAGCACGTGGCTGGCGGCCGCAAACTGCTTTTGTGGGCTTGTACGGTTAAAAGCCCATACCCCTTCAAATTGTTCCCGATCCATGAATAAATAAATAGTTAAACATCTAGCTACGGAGGATCATATTATATACAAGCTGCAAAATCTTTTCATAAATAAATAAATGATTATATATATATACTTTTCAATATATATCTCTAAAAATGTAATCTAATAGGTAATACTTACCAGTATTTCAAAAATTCCGAAGACGAGAACCGTATTGAGGCGGGTCATGTAGGTATCAGAGATGAAACCTCCCAGCAAGGAGATGAGGAAAGTTGCACCCATAAAGTTGGTGAGCGTGGTGGAAGCCTCCGCCAAGTCGAAGTGCAACACCACAATGAAGTAGATGACCAAGCCCACCATGTTCGCAACGAATCCTACGCTGTCCAATCCCGACATCACTGTACCCCATAATTCATTAATTAATTAAATTAATTCTCAAGATTAGAGATCGTAATCTCAATAAAGATAGTGTGTGTATATATATATATATACAACTCTTACCAAATAAGAACATGGTGGCTCTGTAACCGCCTTTCCTCACCCGCCACGATGATTGGGGAGGAGCGTGTTCGCCGCTGGCACCGGCCTCGTCTACCTCCATCGCTATGCTCTTCTCCTGCATACAGCAGCAAGCAGAGAAATTAAATAGCGTCAATGAACAGCTAGCTAGCGCCTTCGAGAGGTACGCAGTTGATATATACACACATCGACTGCTGCCATTGCGAATGCAAAGCTGTAGCAAAAGATCAGGCCAGTGGCTACAAGGATCGGAGCAACCGATGGGAAAATAGCATAGGAAATGGAAGAGTAGCTAGTCGAATGTAAGAGGAGATGGAGGGAGCATCGGGAGTTAAAATAGAGCGAGTGAGGCGTCACCTAGAGGATGCCGCTCCCCTGGCCGGCACGGCTACACTACCCCACTGTTTCGTTTGTCCTTTGATGCCTCCTCCGTTCATTCTTACAGTTAGTTACCTCGGTTAACGTGGCATGGGTCCTAGCTAGCTGATTGTGTTGAATCACCCTCCGGCAAAAATATATTATCTTGCTTGATCACTCCGTTGAAACCGAGTTAATCAGCAATAAAATAATGAATTGGCAATGTCAATTGTAGGTAGTGATGGTAAGGGACGTGGAATGGAATCGAGTTGAAACAGATTCTCTCCGTGGATGGAGCCAGGGGGAGTGACAAATTTTGTCCCGCCTGACTAATCCGCTTCCAAGGAAACGAGAGTGAAATGCTGTCGACATATTCCATCCCATGACTTGGTCAAGTTGTTGAGCCTGATGCTGATGGCTCGGTGTCAATGATGAAGGAGCTTAGCCGTCGAAAATCCGTCGAGAGTTTTTTTTTATTATTTTACTCATATCATTAATTTGTTTTTTCTTTCTGAATTCAAATACACACCTACTCATTTTAATTATATTCCGGAATGATTTGGAAAAAGAGAATTACCCACGCAGAAATCGTTCATTCACCATTTTGTACCAAAACGCAATTGTTTTAGTGAAAATTTTGTTTATATTATCGCTTTATAAATTATCAGTAAAAAAAGGTCGATAATTCCTTCTTTTTTTACTAATAAATAGGGATTTATAGCTTCTGTTTTTTTTTGCCGGCCGGTTTGGTTTGTAACCCATGGTCAATAAATGTTTACTATTCAGAAATAATAGCAATCCAGTAATTTAAAAAAAAAACTGCCAATTAAATAAATGGTCAATAATTTTTTTAAAAGTGATAAGTCAAATGACAACTAATTTAAAAGAGAAAGTATGAATATTTTTCTCAATTTATCTGTTGTTATTATAAAAAATGACAACTAATTTGGAGAAAACTAGTAAAAAAAAAATACTGGCCAATTAATTTTTTTAGTTGACATTTATCTAAAAATATAGTCACTAATTATATTGATATTAATTTACCTATATAATAATTAATATTAATTTATCTATAAATAAATATATAATATTAATATTAATATTGAAATCTTGAATGTTTTGCCGGTGTAGTATATCCTATCCAAGTCTACTAGACGTGTTATAAAGAATTTATTGTAACTTTTTTTTTTAATATATATATTATCAAAATGCACAAATAACCAGATTCCTATTCAAGTCCGATCTCAAAAGATATTAGATTGGAGTAGACATCTAAGATAAGGTGTACATACGATATCATGAGTATCAACTCTCCATCTAAGTGCTGCTGAAACATGCTACGCCCATTTGTCAGTCAATCACTGTGATAAATGACAGAGGTTGTCGTATGCCGTTAGAGTATCCATATTGATATTAATATGTGGATATTATTGTTGGATATTGGGGTTTTAATGGATCAATATGGAAAAATTGGAATGTCATCAATAGATAAAAGTCGTAATTGACTTCAAAATTGAAATTTACGTTTCGAGTAGATAAATTTAGACTATTAATTTGCTCAAAACCGATTAAAGGTGAATTAGAAATTAATTATTTAAAGTCGGCCCAAATAAACATTAATTATTCATTAATGATATATATAAGAAAATACATGGGAGAATAGTCTCACATCGGAAATTTTCGATGTGCATTCTTTGTTTATTAATGATGTTGTGTTAATGGAGTTAACTCAGAAAAAGACCAGGTGCTCTCTTCTCAGGGGTGAGCAGGTGTTTGCACCTGTGAGCCCGCCACCCGGCGCTTTATAGGCGCACTTGTATTAGTTTGCATACTCCCGGAGATACCGGAAAAGAATAATTAATATAATAGGTACGTGACATTCTATTTAAAAAATAGCAATGCAGATGCTCTTAGTCGCCTCTTGCATCTTTAACTACATCCTTGGCTGTCACCAGTTTGAAGTTGTCATCTGTTGTCATATATGTCTCCTCCTTCTCCAGGATCTAGTGTAGTTGTAAAGTTAAGCGGTGTCACAATACCCGTGTGCCTCTGGAGTGGAAGATGCCCTGCCCCTGATATAGTTCCTTGCCAGCTAGCCATGAGGTATCGCCTTGGTGTGGCATATAAGAAGGGGATCCTCTCGCTTGTACGCCTCCATCAGAGCAATAGTATCTCGCCTCGTCTCTGCATCCTCCATCTCCGACCCTCCTACACAGTTGCATGTGGCTGAAGGGATCAGACTCCAGTGCCTCCACCACCACTAAGCCGATGAATGTCTACTCCTGCATCTCGGCTCCCTCCCTCCCATCCTCCAGGCACGAGATCGACGATATCTCAATACAGTGACTCAGGATGCTTAGGTATCCTCAGCAGCGGTGGCATACCTGAGATTTTAATGGTCTAAGTTGAGCTTTAATAAAAAAGGACTCCTTACAACATCTTATTGTTATTTTAATTTAAAAACCATCCGCGCTTCAAAATATGACCATTTTTTCAACGTGCAATCAAAATTTTTTAACAAGCCTACAAAATGTACAGTAAAATAAAAGTTGAATAACATGAATATTTTGAAATAAATAAATATTATCCATAATTATTTAATATAGCATTTCCTACTTTAATTTTAATTATAAAAGTATAATGCATTGTTATTTTTTAGTGAGTCTATAACATGTAAAGTAAAATATGAAGTTAAATAACATTTAATATTATAAAAATATAGATATTACTAATAATCATTTGAACATAACATCTCTTATTGTTTTTGCTATAAAAATATCAATTAAGCTTGTCTAATCAAGATGTTCATCTATTTTCTTTTCAATCAATCTATTTAATCTTTCTTATAGTATGACTGATCAAAAATATATTTAAATCAACTCCAACTTGAAAAAGCTCATTTCTACATATGCCACTGTAACTGACTAATTGTAGTCAATAATTGCCTTCAGTTAACTAATCCTTTGTAAGACATTTAGTCAAATTATGTCAATCCTTATAGCCTTCGGTATCTAATTGTATTTATGTTATTGTGATTTATGACTAGGAATGTAATCGAGCCGAGCCGAGCCGAACTCTTGAATATTTGAGCTTGACTCGTTTATAATCGAGCCGAGCTCGAGCTTTATTTAACGAATATATTCATGGCTCACGAGCTTATTCGAGCTTTTATCGAGCCTAAATAGGGGTGTCAAAAATGAACTCGACCCGATAACCCGACCCGAGTCGACACGAAAAATATTGGGTTAGGGTTGGGGTTTTTGGATTAGGGTCAGATTGGGTTGAACCCGAAATTTGACCCGATTTTTTTTCCATGTTAGGTTGGGTTCAGGTCAACCTGGGTTGACCTGAATTAAGAATCAGGTCACCCATAAACCTGAACCCACCCGAACCAACCCGAACCCACTAGACCAAACCATTTTTTTTTTGTATTTAATGTTTTAACTTTTAAACTTTTAATTAGGGGCTTAGGGCTACAGTTTGCACTTCACAGTTCGCAGAACGTCGCAGAGACGCATATTCGGTTCGGGACTTCGGCCTTCCGCCTTCGGGAGAATCGGAACTCGGGAGTTTAGGCGCTAGGAGGCAGGCGACAGTGCGACACCGACACCGCGAGTCCGCGACAATCGACAGGATCACAGCCTCACAGGGGTTGGGCTGTCGAAGGAAGGGGTTCATGATTCTCTTCTATTTCTCCAACATCGTCATCAACAATATGAATTCTCAACCTATTGATCTTGATCAAGAGGAGAATAGTGAGGAGGAGGAACCGGAGGGTGCACCAGCTGTATCTACGACTACGAGGGATTTAAATGTAGATGAAGAAATGTCTTCGCAAGGCAAGGCCTCCGGAAGTGGCAAACGGAAAAGAGTCTTGAAATCAAAGTGGTGGCAATATTTTGAGATGCTTCCTAAAATAGAGGGAGAAGATTTGCGTTGCAAATGTAAAGCTTGTGGGATTACATACAAAGCGGAAAGTAGCATAGGTACAGGTAATCTCCGACGTCATATCCTTAATCAGTGTCCTAAACAGAAAACTAGTGATATTACTCAATCTTTGTTAGAACAAGGTGATAAAAGTCTTGTCATTAGGTCACAACGGTTTAACCAAGAAAGATTTAGAGAGTTGCTAATCTTAGCAATTGTGAAGCATGATTTACCTTTTCAGTTTGTGGAATATGAGGCAATTAGATCTATTTTTACGTATTTGGAAGCTCAAGTAAATTATTTCACTAGAAACACCGCAAGGACTGATATTCTCAAGATGCATAAAAATGAATGCAATAGAATAGCTCAAGAAATGCATTCATGCCCTGGAAAAATTTGTTTCAATTCTAATTTGTGGACTTCTATTGCCACTGATGGTTATATATGCTTGACAGCACATTTCATTGATTCTAATTGGGTTTTACAAAAAAGGATAATTAACTTCTCTTACATGCCTCCACCTCACTCTGGTATTGCATTGTGTGACAAAATTAATAGTTTATTCAATGTTCGGGGAATTCAGAGAAAGGTTTTCACAATTACATTAGACAATGCGGCTGCAAATGATGTGTTTGTTGGCCTTTTAAGGGATCAACTTGGTTTAAATTGTTCATTAGTGAGTGGCGGCGAGCTTTTGCATGTTCGTTGTTGTGCACACATTCTCAATTTAATTGTGCAAGAAGGTTTGAAAAGAATTGATAGTTCTGTTGATAAAATTCCTGAATGTGTAAAGTATGTGAAAGGCAGTCAAGTGAGAAAGCAAAAGTTTATAGAATCGGTTACCCAAACTTCACTTGATTCTAAGAAATCACTAAGGTAAGATGTTCCTACTAGATGGAATTCTACATATTTGATGCTTTCTAGTGCCATGTATTATCGGCGTGCTTTTAATCATTTGAGATTGGCTTATACTAATTTCACACATTGTCCGGGACAAGTTGAAAAAATATTCAAATTCCATGAGGCTTTCTATGAGACAACAACTTTGTTTTCTGGAGTGAAATATCCTACTGACAACCTTTACTTTCCTCGCATCTTTACGGTTCAGTTGACAATAAGTCAAGCCTTGCAAAGCTCTGATGATTTCATGAGATCAATGGCCAATCGGATTTTTCATAAATTTGATAAGTACTGGAAAGATTATAACATTTTGTTTGCCATTGCCGTGATAGTTGATCCGAGGTTCAAGATGCAATTTGTTGAGTTTTGTTACAACAAGTTATATGGACATGGTAGTAATGAATTAAGTCTTGTAAGATCCAAATTGGTTTCTTTGTTTGAGGAATATATGCACATGGGTATTGCTTCCAAGGTAAGTACTAGCAGTGCATCTTCGAGCTCTCATAGTGTCATTGATGATAATGCTTCTCATGCTCTAAATTTAGGCAGCGGATGCATGGATGTTTTGAAGGTACTGTTGATAATTTTTTTTTGCATTTCCTCACTATTTTTTACTACTTGTTACTAATACATTTCATTTATGATATAGGAATTTGACACTTTTCAAAGTTTAGAATTCATTGGCAGAGCTCAAAAGAGTCAATTAGAGCTATATTTGGAAGAACCAACAATTGATAGAATAACAAAATTAGATGTTCTCGGGTTTTGGAAAGCTCACAAATTTAGGTATCCTGACCTTGCACAAATAGCTAGAGATATCTTGAGTGTTCCAATTTCTACAGTTGCTTCTGAATCGGCTTTTAGCACCGGTGGTAGGATACTTGACCAATATCGCAGTGCAATGAAGCCTGATGTTGTTGAGGCATTAGTTTGTTGTAGAGATTGGTTAGCTGGAGGGAAAGGTAAGTAGTTTTTTTTTTTATTTTCATTTTAAAGTTATTTATTTTACTAATATTTGTTTTTGTAGAAACTACTGAGGTGGGGTTGAATGATTTGACTGAAAATATTATGAATTTATTCACAAATGAGGATACTGGATCAAAACCTACTGCAACACATGATTGATGATTCTAATGAAAAGTAAGTTGATTAAACCATTTAAGTTCATTAAGTATAGGTTTTTAAAAATCTTTTAGATTTTAATTTGTTTATTTCATACCTTGTTGGCTTGTTTCAAGGTTTGACTCGGTACAAAGGAGGAGTAAAGCAATGGAGAAGTGGAGCTTGAAACTGAAAGTTATTTTGTGAAGCTTGAAAACTTTTTTATTTTGTATTGATATCATAAATTTTCTTGTATAGACTCTGGACTCTATAGGATCTTTTACTTGTATAGACAATATAGTTGTATTAACCTTTAATCCTTTTGGATTGCCTTAAAAGTTAATTTTTGGGTTTCATGTGGAACCCCCTTTCATGGGTGATGGAAATGGTTGCCATCATGGCCATTGCCTTGGCCAACGGCAGTGGAAACCCCCCAGACTGGTAAGACTTTGTCGGTATTGTAGTGCTGCTCGTGATAAACTCCACCATCAGTTTCATTGAAGAAAACAATGCTGGCAATGCTGCTGCTGTGCTGCAGCTCTTATGGCTGGTCTGGCTCCAAAAATGAAGGTACAAGCTTATAAGATCCCTTGGGAGCTTTCTTTCTTTCCTGTAAATTTTGTTTACCAAAATTGTTGTTGATTTGATGCTTTCAGGTGTTCAGAGTGGTAAGATTGTATTTGTTTTGCCCTTTTTTGAAAGAGTGTGTTTTGAAGGATGTTAGGATGGTGACCTCCTGGACCTTTAGAATTTGTGAGACATTGAGGTATTTCCAAACCTAGCCAATGGCAAACCAATGGCATTTAGATTTGCCTTATGATTCATGATGTTGTAATCGGTGGTTTCTTTTCCATTTGCAAGTAGTCGAGCATTGGTATTTAGGACGAGCTTAGAAAATGGGTTCAATGTTTTGGTTTTGCAATGGAGTTGTTATGGCTTATGGGTGATTTTCAGATTTTGTCATTTTGTGTTCCATTTGCTCCTAGTCAAAGCATCGAGAGTACAAGTTTAGGTTGTTTAGCTGTTTAGGAAATTAGTTGGCTTTGATGGTTTTGATTATGCAAATGAGATTCATGCTGATAAAGTATGGTTCTGGTCTCTTGCAAATTATTATCTTCAACTATCATTTATGTTATACTAACTATAAAATTACAGGAAGCTATGTTAACTCTAAAAATAATTGTTCAAAGAAACAAATTACAATAAATTATATAAGACACAGATTAATAGTCCACAAATTCAAGGACAAATTGTAAAGCTAACTTTTAATTGGAAGGAGGCAAATGTGCGCTTCAGCCGCCACTAGAAAGCCTAACAACGCAACGCATATCTGAACTGTGAACATCTCACAAAATTTGAAGAGCTTGCTACCTCAGGTCTCCCTTCTGGATTTCCGAGCTCGAGGAGCAGATGCATCATCAACTTTTACATTCTCTTCTTTCTCTTCATTAGTGCCTGGAGAATCATTCCCAACAGTTTCGGCTGACTTGATTTTGGAAGCAGACGGTGCCGAGACTTGTCTCTGTAAAATGCAAGGTTTAGGAAGTCAACACCCAGATATATCTAAAGATAGAACATCAACTAGTTAGATTCAAGCCAGATTGAAAGCCTCTCAATGACTCACCTGAGGTTTCTTTTTGCTACCAAAGAGAATCTTGACTATGACAGTGGCAAATACCACTACCGTGGACACTAGAACTCCAATGGTGACGGTAGGTTGTTTCTCTGCCTTCTCAATAACATTCTGCTCCAAAACCAGTCATCAAATGTGAAAGGACTAATATGGATTTAAGATAGGAATATAAATAGGAAAATCTTATAGATAATAGAACATACAATGATTTTTATCTGGTATGGTTTCAAGAAAGGAATGTCCGCTATCCTGTAGAGAACATCAAATATCTTCTTCTGCAATAACAATGGCATTGGGTGTGAGAAGGGTACAACAACAGCTTATTTAGTTTATTAGAGTTAGTGGAACTAAACATTACCTGGATACCATCAAATGAGATTCATGCTTTTATTTTTTTGAGACTGATAAAAAAAATAAAAGAATAATTAAAAATAAAATCGGGTTGCCGGGTTGTCCGGGTTGGAATGGGTTCGGGTTTATAGGTTTCGGGTTAGAGTCGGGTTCGGGTTGGATAATTTTTTAAAAAATTGATTTTCAACCCAACCCGAACCCACCCAACCCACCCGAATTGACACCCCTAAGCCTAAACGAGCTTAATAAATATAAATCATAAATTTAAATATTCATTAAAAATTAAATTATATATAGAGAGAAAATTATAATATTATTATTAAAATTTATCATTTTATTCTAATAAATAAATTTAATATATTTATCTATATTTTTCATAAGTAGAGTATAAAATTTATAAATTCAATATCAAAACTATTATTTTTTTTATTTAAAAGTTGTTTAATAAGCTTAACGAACGTGTTCACGAGCTAACGAGCCGAATATTACAAAGCTTGAGCTTGGTTTATTTATCTTAACGAGCCTCATTAAACGAGCTCAAACGAGCTTTTATCGAATCGAGCTTCGAATAGCTCGCGAGCGGCTTGGTTCATTTACACCCCTATTTATGACCAACTTATAACGAAAGCAAAATATTCTATCCAATGAAAATGAATAAACTAGTCATTTTCTATCCTTTTCCCCTCTATTTTGTAATATCCGTTCATAATGATTTTCTTTCCTTTTCCCCTCTATTTTTTTTTGTAATATCTGTTCATAATGATTTTCTATCCTTTTCCCCTCTATTTTGTAGTATTCGTTCATAATGCAATACATCAAAATGTCTCGTACCTTTATTTTTAGAAAACAAAATGCCATCAATTCTAGTTGGACCCCTTTTCCACTAAATAATTTCTTAAATTTTGATTTTTTTTTTCCATTTTGCAACATCATTAATATTCAAATGGTCTATAGTTTTAGGTTCAACGTCAAAAATATTATTATTATCTTCTTCATTCAAGTCATTTGTAATTTTTTTAGTTAACATTCATCATGCTTTTAATCTTCTATTTTGATATTAAAATATTTATTAATATCTCTTGTCTAACTTTGAATAAGTGTCTATTTCTTTATTTTCTTATAAATATTTTAGAGGCATGATTATATATAATACCCAAAAAATATTTTAAAAATAATGTGTTAGAACTAAGAAATAAGAATATATTATAAGAAATAAATAAATAATAAAAAGAGAAAAGAGAAACAATTTAAAGGATAAAAAGCAAAAAACAAAAGAAACCTAAAGAAAGATAAGAAATTAAAAAAAACACATTCAAGGTAGAAAAAGAAGGGAAATACTTGAGGACTTTCATTGTCATGTATAATTTGGGAAGAACTCTACGTCCTCAACTATACTCAACTATACTGAATTGGTCCATTTCACTTCCATTGTAGGTTTCAGAGAATATAAGGGCAATAAACGTTTACAAAAGAATTCATCCAAATCGAAAAAGCTCAAATCATAGTGTGAGGTAGAGGCAACTTTGCGAGGGATCTGGTCTATCAGAAGCATATCTAATTAGAAGCAAGGAAACATTCATGGGCAATCATTCAATCCATCAAAGAGGGAAAAAAGAAAGTTCTAATTTCTAGGTAAAATTGAAAGGAAGCGATACCAATATAAAAATTGGACAGATCAAATGAACTTATCAAAATATAAGATGAATCAGAGAGGTTGCTATCGCCAGCCGTGTAGGAGATAAGCACGGAAACACCTTTGAAGAGGAGGAGCTCATGACGAAATTAGGATGATGAGGATCGGTACTTTGCTAACTCTATTTTGTTCATATTAAAATTTTAATATAAAATGGTATAATAAATTTTAAATGGTTGAGCCCTTCTAAAAAGTGGGCCTGAAACGTGTGTCTCTTGGGCCTCTCACCTCAGGGCCGGACTTGCTCAGCAGATACATGCTGACATGGCAAGATCGTGACTCCTAACAGGTTGGTGGCCCTCTCTCCCATATGCTTCCTATCGCATGTCTCCAATGTACGTCATCAGCTCTGCTCATGTCTCCAATGTACGTCATCAGCTCTGCAAAATGATTTTTTTTTTTTTTTGAAGCATTTTATGTTAGGGAAGGTGGAGGAATATCATTATTTAATTAATTGTTCCCGCAAAAAATAGGGCGCCCCTTTTTTTATCATCGCCTGCCAATAAGAAAATACATTTATAAATATCATATGACTTAGTATATTTTATGAAAAAAATTGTAATAGAAATAAGATATAAATATTGCAAGAATGATTGTTATGTTATATGACTTAAATATTAATTACTCCAATGCAAGTATGCTCATCTATCCGACATAATGTCAATGCCTATGTCAATGCCGCCCTCAATTGTATTATGTTCTTAGCAATTTTAACTGAAAAAAAAAAATCAATGATGACAAGAACAAATTATTGACGCAATCATTCCTCATAACATATAGCATTTGCATGTGGTTTTGATGTTTGAACTAATTTTATGTTAGAAGGTAATTGTGATCTCATATGTATGTCAATTATATAGGTGCGGGAACTTGATATAAATTGTAGGTGAAATTATGAAAATCCAAATAGGTCGAGAATCTATTTGCTAAAATAAAATTGTAATAAGTCGGGAGACCAAATGTTAAATAAGAAAGTTTAGTGGAGAGATCAAATTATTGGCAAGATGAAGTCCTAATAAGTTAGGAGACAAGATCTAGGTAAAAAAGTTAAAAATTAGATTTTTTTTGGCAACATGAAGTCCTAAAAATCTATAGAGACCAAATGCTAGGTGAGGAAGTCTTGGAGTCAAGTAGTCCTTAGGCATGGAAGACCAGGAAGTAAGAAAGCTTGTTAGTATAATGAAATTTTGATGGCATGATGGTAAGCTCTAGCTATGAAAAAAATTAAGTGACCCATATGCATCGTATAGTTGAAATCCAGTTGACTGGAACTAGATCAAGTTGATTAGGAGATGAGTCAACTAATGAAATATTAATCCACTGATAAACCCAAAACACTGAAGCCTATTTGGGGTTATATTTTTCTTCAGTTGACCACTATGGAATCATGTTGACCGATGGCTAAATCAACTAGGCAATCAATTCACACTAGGGAGACAACAAATTAAATGGCTTTGTTTATGTTTTATTTGGGTTTAGTCGACCAGTAGTCAACCAATACATTCATTGGTTGACTATGACTATAACTATGACTATGACTATGACTAGTTGACATGGCATTAAATACAAATGAACAAAATGCTTTTGTTTAATGCCATGTCAAAAGTCAGTATAAAAGAGCACTGATACATTGATTAGTCAATTGATGCCTGAGTCAACTAAAGATTAAAAATAATCCAATACGGTGCTATGTTCGAAAGGTAGTTAGCTATAATGAATAGTGTTCACTATAATGAACAAGAAACCTATAATGAATCATTGAGAAGATAAGTTTGAGCTACAATGTTTAGATTTACAATGAATAGTAGTCACTATTCGACTAAGACTATTCATAATATATCATCATTATAATATTCACTATCTCATCAAAAATATAGAGTCCATTGTCATATATTCATTATAATAATATATTTCTTTCACTCACATTCCTTTTAACATTAACACTCATTATTTATAAGTCCCGCCGTCTATTTAATTCTCTTAAAATTATTTCATATTAAATAAATATATTTTAAAATATTTAAATTATTATTATTATTTTTAATAATAATCTTACTTTAAAACAACATTTATTATTTTTAAAAAATAATATTAAATTTTTTACTATTAAAAAAATAAAAAGAAAAAAAAAATGAGAGAGGGGCGTTCAAAGCCATTCATCCCTTGGAACGCCTCCTCTCTCTCTCATGTGAGTGGACATTATAATACCCACTCACAATGAAGGAGTGTTAAATGGATATTATAATATCCATTTAACATTCTATTGTAGATGCTCTAATGGATAGAGGAGGAGTCCCCTCGGATGGGTCTAGTGGCTAGCGCATGAGGTGTTGTCATCATGAGGTATGGGGTTCGAATCTCGGCAAAGCCGAGGTAAATGTCTCCCTTATGTGCTAGTCACTATTCCAAAAGCTAGTAGCCGTCCGTGATTTACCTCCTCCATGTTGACCTGGGACGGGTTGGGAGGGCGCTAGGGGCGAGCGTATTCGCCTTTTGCCATCATCTAATGGATAGAGGAGGAGAGTATGGCCCCAGGGTTATAGTGCAGCGGCAGGACATTCAGGTTGTCACCCAAGCACCCACGGTTCGATCCCCAGCTATGGCGAATTTGCAAGAATTTTTCCTCCAAATGAGGCATGCAACTAAAGGATGCTGGAATTCTGGGCTGCCCACTGCGAGCGCTTCCCGATTTACCCTAGTGGCCTGTGGAAAACTTCCGTGGAACTGGACCGGTCACCCCAGGCTCGACGTTACCCAACTTGGTTAGTTAAATTTTTTTTCCTAATGGATAGAGTAGGCCCCTAAGGCTATGGTGCAGCGACAGGACATCTAGGTTGTCACCTAGGCACCCACGGTTCGAGCCCCAGCTATGGTGAATTTGCAAGAATTTTTCTTCCAAATGGGGCATGCAACTAAAGGATGTTGGGCTCCTTGGTTGCCCGCTGCGAGCGCTTCCCGATTTACCCTGGTGGCCGGTGGAAAATTTTCGTGGGGCCGGGCTGGTCACCTCAGGCTCGACGTTACCCAACCTGCTTAATCAATTTTTTTGTCTAATGGACAGAGTAGAACCAAAGGATGCTGGGCTTCTGGGCTGGCCGTCGCATGCGCTTCCCGATTTATCCTGGTGACCGGTGGAAAAATTCCATAGAACTGGGCCAGTCACCCCCAGAAATAGTCAATGAGACTAACTGGGATTATCATTTTTCTAATGGATAGAGTAGTTGTCCCCGAGGTCATGGTGTCGTGGTAGGACATCTAGGTTGTCACCCAGACACCCGCGGTTTGAATCCTAACTATGATATATTTGTAGGAATTTTTTCTCCAAATGGGAGGCGTAACCAAAGGATGCTGGGTTTCTGGACTGGCCGCCGTGTGCGCCTCCCGATTTATTCTGATGGTCGGTGTAAAATTTTCGTGGGATCGGATCGATCATCCCAAAGATAATTAATGAGGCTAATTGAAATTATTATTTTTTTAATTTTTTTCTAATGGATAGAGTAGTTGACAAATCACTACATGAACAAACAAAATAGTTGCAAAAATTAAAGAGCGTACAAATACAAGACCTTGGAGATTGGTTAAGGAGAAGAAAGGCTTTGAGGAAATTCATTCCAGCATCTCTACTATCATTTCCATGTCTTGTATTCCACTTTTTTTTTTCCTTATTCGTTGTACTCAAATTGTTATCCCTTTGTAAGAAGATTGTTATTCCTTATTCGTACAAATCCTTTTCTTTAATTTTGAATTAAATTTGTATTCCCTTTTTAATATAGCCTGTGGGTCGAATGTTTTTTTTTAATATTCAACCCAAGGCATTCAAATCAGACACAGAAAGGGAAGGGAATTTAGAAAATGTAAAATCCCTAACCCCACCTCTTTTCTCATCCGCTGATTTCGCCAATTTCTTCTTCCTCTTCACCCGCTCGCCGCCCAATTTCTTCAATCTCTTCACTAGCAACTTCTACTATTTATACTTGGAGCAACTAACATCGGGCGCATGATGATCCATCCTTGTTTTTCTTTTCTATCTACAACATTATGCTTCTACTCCTCTCTTGATTGACTAAGTAGAAATTTTCTAGAGGAAAAATTCAAATTTTGTTATCATTTTAAGGTATTTTCTATGTTGTTGCTTTGTACTTAGTGCATATTTTCTTTCTTATTCTAGTTTAGAATTTCTTTTTTTTTTCTCCATAAATTGATACCAGATTTGATTTTGTAGTCCAGACCGAACATAATCATCGAGGCATCTCTTTAAATTTATTAAACAGATACCTTGTAGTTGAAAAGAACAAGCAACTCTTTGTGAAGCTATACCCTGAGGCTGCGTTTGTTAGGAGTGATAGGATTAAAATTGGGTTATTAGGATAGGATTGGGGGTAGGATTATTAATCACTTTTCATGCCTAGGGACTGTGAATCCCACTCTTAGTCAACCCTAATCCTATCCCTAATCAATCCTACCAAACAGCATATTGACAACTTTTTGAAAACATAATCTTATCCTATCACCCCTATCAAACGCAACCTGAGGATTCAAGCTTGACAAGGGAGAACCAACCAATTACTTCCTTGATCATTAAGATTGTTTCTTTGTCTGCACCAAACTATCTAGGTTTGGATTTTTTTTTTTTTTTTTGATACTAAGAGAGGGGAGATTTTCTATCTTAGATTTCTAATAATTTTTTTACTAATAATGTTCTTATGTAGAATTTAAACTAGATGATTTCTACTCCTCTAAACTTTTACTAATATAAATAGTTCTAATATGGAATATTGAAGAACACAATCATAAATATTTTTAGTACTTGTTATTCAATAAATAATGTTGAATTTTTAGCTAGTACTATTGTTGTTAAATCTATGTAGGCCATTTATACTAGAAATTGTAGTAGAAATTATTCTTTAATATTTATGAGATTCTAAGATGGTCATTTTGAAATTTATTTTTGTTGGGTTATTTTAATGTCAAATCAAGAGAGAAAAAAGGGAAAGAGTATTCTATCTTTCGTTAAGTTAAGAATTGATAATCCTTCATCATCCAAGAGAATCGAGACTAATGTATCTAATCCTAATGAGGAGTTTGAACCTTCTTCTAAATCTCAAAAAGTTGAGTTTAATGAAACTTCACTTGAACAAGATCATAGATTGTGCATTTCAATGTAATAACATTTTGTTAATTATCGTGATGAAATTAGATAAGTTTAGATTAAAATGGGATCATATCAATCTAAATTGTAGGAGTACACATAGTACGGTCTGAATGAGGAAATCAATATCATCGATTTTAATATACATGGTTTAAAAAATTTTCATGGTTAGAGTACTCTCCTTCAAAGGATTTAATATTTTGTTTTCCATGTTATCTTTTTTAATTAAGTGAAACACAATAATCTACATTTATAGTTGAAGGGTTTAAAAGTTGGAAACACATTAATGATGAAGTCAAGTGTGTCTTTTTATCTCACATGGGAAGTTCTAACTCAATGCATAATAAATCTACAAAATCTATTATTGATGTGATGAATGTGACTCGATAAATAGAAAAAGTTATGAATCAAGAATTTTCTGAATAAATTTAAAAGAATCAATTAACGTTTGCAGCAACAATTGAAAGCCTTCGTTGACTTAGTTTGCAAGTATGTGGATTATGAGGTCATGATTAATCTTCAGGTTCCTAAAATTATGGTAACTTCATTGAGATACTAAAACTTTTGAGTAAATGGAATGCTAATATTGGCAATGTTATCTTAGAGAAAGCTCCGGGAAATGCAAAGTATACCTTACTATAAATTCAAAAAGAAATCTTGCACATTATCGGTAACAGAATCAAAAATAAAATCTGTGATGAAATTGGAGATTCTAAGTTTTGTATTTTGATGGATGAAACGAAAGATGTATCTAACAAAAAATAAATGGCTATAATTTTGAGGTTTATTGATGTCCATGTTTTTTTGCGGGAGCTTTTTCTTTCAAATTGTGTATGTTTATGACACCACAGTCGCAACATTTAAGAAAGAAATATGTGATGCCCTCACTTGATATAATTTAGAATTCCATAATATGTGAGGTCAATGGTATCACTACAAAAATAACAACAAATAATGACTAAATTTTCCGTCAGTATTTTGCCTTATCGACGAAATATGTGATATCGGAAACCATTGGTTGAAAATGTAACTTACCGACGGAAATGATATTCAGTCAGTATTCTTCCATGGAATAACGACTGAATCACTATCCTGTCGGCATATCTAGATGATGGGGTAACGAAATTTATCAACTGAATTCATAATTCAGTCGGTAAACTACTGATTGAATCGGTAATTCAGTTGATAAATACCGGCTAAACCAAGAATTCAGTCAGTAAATATAGACTGAATCGATAATTTAATTAGTATTGTATCGAAATTTTATTATACAAATTTAATATTTTTCGACTGAATGGTGGTTTTCGTCAGAAATCACCGACGAAATACTTATTCCATCGGTAAAATTAAATAATTTTTTTTAAAAAAAACCCCACTTATATTTACAACGTATCATGTATATAATTTTCATATTAATAAAAATCATCACAAACGATGACAATACAAATACAATCCACATATAAATCACAATCCATACAACATACTCACAAATATAATCACAAATACAACATACAAACAATCAAACTATCCAAAATTCAATATAAAATACAATCATAACTATCCAAATATCCAAAATTTAGTACAAAACACAGTCATAACTATCCAAAGACAAAATACTCACAGAATCATAACTATCCAAAAGTGAAGGATAATTATCTAATGTCCAAAATAAAATATCCAAAATACTTACTATGATATATCTCCTACATATATATCTAAATACAATCCTGTAGAAGTCAAATATAAGAGATTATGATCAAAATAAATCGATGTAAATGTAATATATAACTCAAAAATTGTAATATATAACTAATTTTACATGTAAAAAAAGTATCTGAATTATATTTTGGATATTCAATGATGGTGATGATGGTGAATGTATCAATACGGACTCCTAAAAAAATGTAATACAATTGAAGATAAATATCTAATAATATCGAAATAGACTAAATATATTTTGCTTAATTTATGTATGATAAATAAAAAAATCAAGTTGTAGTTGAACATACCTTATAATAATCTAATCATTAGTAGGGCCTAATGGGTCTTAAGTCTCCTGTGACTCAATACCATGTTGTGACTAGGGTTGGTGTAACTAGGTCCATGCAGCAATGACTGTTCCAATCTAGGCCAATGCCTGCTCATTGCTCACCGATTGAGCATCCCACCTCTGATCCATCATAGTCAATTGAGTCTTCAATTCTTGATTTTGTTTTCTTAATGACTCTACCTCAGAAGAAGAAGAAGAGGAACTAGCATGACCCCTAGGAGTCCTCAACCAATCAAATACCACCTTGGTCTGGGAGCTAAGGTCGTAGAGGGAAGTGTCTTTGTCCTTCCACCCACAATATCAAAACAAATATCATTTATTTGTTGGGTGGATAGATCCCGTGACTCCCCCCCTCTCTACTAGTGGTTGAGATGTCTGAGTCACCCTACTTGTCATTTCCTCCCGTGCGGGAAAAAATATACGATTTATATCATGTACACAATTTCTAAAGTTAATTAATCATTATTAATGAATAAATATAATAAAGTTAATAATTTAAACCCCAATGTTCTTGGATCAAAAATCAACATATATGTCATCCTTTCTCTGGTTTGCCTTGAGAAAGATCTCCAAACAAGTGGGTTATCTTTCTAAGGAATGTTCTTGCATACACAAATAAGTTGAGACAAAATTATACAAGTTTATTAATAAATAAACTTTTATTTATATAACTTCAAATTAAACTCACCAGATCCATAGCGTGCTCAATAATGGATTGAGATTCTGATGTATACCGAGCGGATCAGTGCTTAGGTCACCTGACTCTGTATTCCTATTTTCTCAAGCTTTTAGAGCTTTTGCCTACCATCTTTCTGTAGACCAAGTGGTTGTCCATGCACCCCAGTTCTCGTCGGATACATAAGCTGGTCTTGTGTCATTCATTCTAATCTAATATAAGAGGTCTTTGTACAATTTGGCACAATAAATATTCCAAGTTTCTACAAATTCTACCTCGTGTCCATCCCCCACGTATATTTTTTTACAGTTAAAAATTGAAAGTTTAGTATATTAAAGGATAAATATATTGTACATATTCAATTTACTTATCACAAATTCATTATAATAAAGATCTTTCATCTCCTAGTCTATATGCCTCCATGTAGTACCAGAAATACAAACTTTTTCTTTAAATTTCCTGCTAATATATGTCACTACTAGATAACCATCTGGAGTAAACCTGCATAAAAAAAATATTAAGACAACATATATATATTATAAATAAAGAACTTGAATTATTAATAATAAAAAAATAGTTACAACTCTCCAACAACCTTAAGCATTGTAGAATCACGAAGTGATGCGGAATGATTTGCCATGATATATATTATCTACAAAATAATATTACAACACATCATAATAAAGTTTACTAACATGATAATTAAGCAACAAAACATGATGGAAGCATAACTTACTTGACATTGACAGTTCAACAAGAAGCATTTCTACTCAACATTGATAATAATGCTAATATTTAATCAATGCTAGACTCTAGAAGTATTTCTACTCAACATTGATAGTTTTTAAGTCGTCATCGCTAGACTGTGTTAATTTAACAAGATCCTCACTACTGGATATCTCTCCATCATCTATCTCCTCGTATGTGACATTAACATTTATAAGTAATTGCGATGTAAATTGGAGTTGTAAATTAACTGAATGTCTCTCTACTTTGTCATTCTGAAATGTATCATAGTTTTGAGTAGTGATGGTGTTCGACATTTCTATGGTCTAACGAGATTTCATTCGACAAATAGACAACAATTCACTAGATATTCTTCTGTTCGTAGGGTATTCAAGATAAAAAAAAAAAAACTTGACCTGCTTATACCCAAAAATTAAAGGTTCAAACTTGTTGAAACTTCTGTTTATAGTAACCTCAACTAAATTATAGTTTGGATGTATTCTGATACCTGTTCTTAGAGTCAGATCATACCATGAGCATTTGAACAATACACATCCTTGTATAGGTAATGTAGGATATTCAATCTCTATAATTTCCTCAAGTCTACCATAGTAATCAAACTCTGAGTTATTATAGTCGATAGATCCTTTAACATAAACACCATAATTACAAGTTAATCTCCATGAATCTTGTTGTGGCACATGGAATTTAAGACCATTAACATAGCAACCAGAGTAAACCATTATTTGACGGAGAGTTCGTGATGCAAGATTCATTATTTTATCATCTTGCACATTTGATATTCTGTGATCTTTCACCTATCAAATAGTTATGATATAAATTAGGACCAAACTTAATTTAATAAAGAATTATGAAAATTTTCTAACTTATATATATTTGAAACCATAATACAAATTTAGTCTCTAACTTTTCAGCTACCTCACTTGTACCCATTAATGGATTTTGTAGATATAATTGTTGTTCATACAAACTATGAAAGAAGGTAATTTTAAGATAATTGGGATATCAAGCAAACAAATATAATGAGATAAATATTTGATTAGAGAAGTCAACTTACTTTATGTGTGGTTTGACCTCATCATAGTTTAAGAGTATGTATGTGTTGGTGCGGTTAGCATCAACGATTTAACCCAGGTTTTGATGAATGACAAATCAGGTTAAGTTAGTCTGTTGTTGTCTAACACTCTGATCGAGTGTGCAGGAAAAGTCCAGACAGGTCGACGGGCTGACCGGATGTCTGGCACGAAGTCCAGCTAGGTCGACGGGCTGACCGGATAGCTGGCGAGAAGTCCAAGCGGGTCGACGGGCTGACCGGACGCTTGGCGAGAAGTCCAGCTAGGTCAACGGGCTGACCGGATAGCTGGCGAGAAGTCCAGACGGGTCGAAGGGCTGACCGGACGTCTGACAGGTAAGTAAGGTAAGTCACTGGAGGGGAGTGACTGCGAGGACGTGTTCCCGGAAAGGGAACATTAGGCGTCGATCCGGCTTAGATCCATTTCGAATATCTAAGTCGAGATCGTGACTAGATTCTGGTCTCGGAAAGACGGAATCTAAGTCATACTCTTTTTTGCTAATTCATACTCACTTTGCTTTTGCTAACAATCTGTGTTGCAGGGTAAATTTGCTTCCGGACTAACGTTTGTCTTGCAGGATGGATTCTGCGGGAAAACAGGGTCTGGGCGCCCGGAGGTCCGGGCGCCCGGAAGGGGTCCGGGTACCCGGGAGGGAAATTTCATCCTGATCGCGCGTCGCCACGTGGAGCTCGCTGGTTGGACTTGCCACGTCTCACCAGGGCGCCCGGAAGGCATCTAGGGCGCCCCGAGCTTCATATAAAAGAAGGGTCAGAGGGGAGCTTCAGAACAACAACGGAAAAAGAAAAGTCTTCCACTGCTCTGCGCTTCTGCGACGCCAACAACGCTCCGACACTACGCTCCTTTCTTGTCAGTATTTGTTTTCATTTTTCATTAGCATTCACTGTACGGTTCTTTTGTAATCATTATTTCGAATTGCTAGTGAATTGCCCAACGAAAGTACTCAAGGAGTACGGGCCTTCGAGTAGGAGTCGTCACAGGCTCCGAACGAAGTAAAAAACACTGTGTCTACTTTACTTTTCCGCTGCGCTTATACTCGATATTTTCGAATCGATATTCACCCCCCCTCTATCGAACGATCACGGTCCTACAAGTGGTATCAGAGCAGGTATCACTCTGATTTGGTGCAACCACCAATCAAGCAAAGGGGGGTCGTTTTAAAGGAAAAAATTTAGATATTGTTTGTCTTTTAAATAAAACCTTACGCCTTTCGTTTTTTCCCTCCAAAACGGTTTTTGAAAAATACATCGCCATCTTTTCACCATTATTTAGTATTTAAAAATTATTACATTTTCAAAATTTTGTAATAATATTTTTTCAAATATTTTATTAATATTTTATTATTTTTTTTCGAAAATAGTGAAATATTATTTTTTTCCAGCACTGCTAATCCAAGACCAAGTCTTGGGATTTTTTTTCTGTTTCTCTGTGTGCAAGAATAATGACTTTTCAAGAAGGCCGAAACCCCTGCGAACCACCACAATACGATCATGAAGACTTCAACTACTGGAAGCAATTAATGGAATGCTTCTTAGGAAGCGTAGACATCGATTATATGTTAATTTTGAGGGAACCTTCTCAAAACTCGGAACTGAACAAAAAGGTAAGTAACATTATTTGTAATGTCTTACCTAACAATATTTTATGCAGATTAGAAAAGTACAAGAATGCATATGAGCTGTGGACCCAGTTGATCAAGCTTCACGAGACGCCGATGGAGCTAGAAGATCAAGTTAAAGTCAAATATGGGCTCGAGTCAAATCCAACGGAGAAGCCTACTGAATTAGGGGTTGCACTCAAGGTGAGTAATATTTACCAAAATACCCCTACTAATAGTAGTTTAAATAATCAGCATGATGATAAGTATGAAATTAGTCCAAGTATGGTGCATGATAATCTAGATTTAAATGATTTAAATTCAAAATCACAAAATAATCTAGACTCTGATCAAGTCAATCAAGACTCTGATCAATTTGGCATCAACCTTGACTTGGTCAAACAGAACAATGACCAAATCAATTCAAATAATTTAATTAATTCAGAAAACTTAAAATTAGGTGAGCATTTAGACATAAATAAGTCAAACATTAAAATAAATTTGAATTTAAATGCTAAAAATGAGAAAATGGATAAAATTAATAAATACCTTGATAAAATATTTAATAATCAAGATTAAATCAGTCTAGAAAATGCTATCCAAAACCAAGATAAGTTAATTAATAAAAAATTAAACTTTAAAGATAAAACTAATCTAATAAATTCAATTAACCATATCAATTTAAAAGGCAAAGAAAATATAAGGATAAAATCAAACACTTTGATAAAATCAAAATGGAATTTAACAAACTTAAAATTAAATGTTAAAGATAACATATTAAACAAAAATAATCTAGAAATTTCAAAATTAACAATTAATAAAAAGCTAAAAGATAAACCGTTAAGAAAATATAATTCAAGCAGTTTAGTTAATTCAAATTTAAAAATAAGCTATTAAAGAAAGATAATTCAATTAACCCAATAAAATTGAAATTGAAAGAAAATTCAAATATTAAATACACTCTCTTAAAGAAATATAATTTGAATAATTTAATTAATTCAAAATTAAAAACTTAAATTTAAATTTTAACCAAAACTTAACTATAATAAATCCAGAACTAAAAACTAAATTAATGGCTAATAATTCAGGGGGAGGCTCCAGAATAGCTGGCACCTCCAAAACTAATCTACCCGAAAGGGTAACCCAAACCAACCTACCTGACAGGGTAATTAGGACTAGTTAAAGAGGGTTCAAGTTTAACTTGAAAAATGGTACTGGTGAAGTTTTGGATGATAGTACGTTAGGGAAGCTTAGTCTATGCATGTCTAGGAAGATATGGCTTCGACCTGGTGCATCTGGCTAAGTGGAACTGACCGAAGCTACCCTTAATGAATCCTAACCGGTTAGACCAAGGTTTACTACTAAGCTCCGTGGATAGGACTATTCGGAAAACCTCGAAGGGTTGGTTACTTCTAATGATGTCCAGGTGACTCACCAAGCTTAGAAGTTTATCCGAAAAATGCCTATTTGTTGAGACCAAAGCTAAACCTGAATCTAACACAAGTTAAACCAAACTCTGTAATTAAATCTACTTCATCTAATAAAATTATAGGATTCCCTGATTGATAATCTAGATCGGGTGAGATGAATAAGGATTAAATTAATTAATTTTCAAATCAAATTAAAATTAATTAAAATTAAATTCCGAATTTCAAATTGAATTTCAAATTAAAATTAAATTTCAAATTTCAAAATTAAAATTAATTAAAATTAAATTTCAAATTTCAAAATTAAAATTAATTAAAATTAAATTTTGAATTTCAAATTAAAATTAAATTTCGAATTAATTAAAAATTAAATTTCGAATTAAAACTAAATTATTTTTTGAAAATTAAATTAACTTTAAAAATTATTTTAAAACATTTTAAAAATTATTTTAAAAAACTTTAAAAATTCTTTTAAAAACATTTTAAAAACTCTTTTAAAAATCATTTTAAAAACTTTAAAAATTCTTTTAAAAATTATTTTAAAACATTTTAAAAATTATTTTAAAAACTCTTTTAAAAATCATTTTAAAAAAACTTTAAAAATTCTTTTAAAAACATTTTAAAAACTCTTTTAAAAATCATTTTAAAAACTTTCAAAATTCTTTTAAAAACAATTTAAAAATTATTTTAAAAAACTCTTTTAAAAATCATTTTAAAAACTTTAAAAATTCTTTTAAAAATTATTTTAAAACATTTTAAAAATAATTTAAAAATTATTTTAAAAAACTCTTTTAAAAATCATTTTAAAAAACTTTAAAAATTCTTTTAAAAACATTTTAAAAATTATTTTAAAAACTCTTTTAAAAATCATTTTAAAAAAACTTTAAAAATTCTTTTAAAAATTATTTTAAAAAAAACATTTTAAAAACAATTTAAAAATTATTTTTAAAAACTCTTTTAAAAATAATTTTAAAAACTTAAAAAATTCTTTTAAAAATTATTTTAAAAACTCTTTTAAAAAGCATTTTAACTTTAAAAATCTTTCTAAAACTATTTAAAAATTATTTTAATTTTTTTTTCTTTTAAAAATTATTTTTTTTAAAAAAAAATACTTTTAAAAATAAAAACTATTTTAAAAATTATTTTAAGAATCTTTTTTTTTAAAAAAAAAACTCTTTTTTTTTTAAAAAAAATCCTTTTAAAAAACTCGTTTAAAAACTATTTAAAACTTCTTTTAAACCAGTGTAATTTTTTTTTTTAAAAAAAAATTTCCTAAACTTGAAAAAGTATTATTTAGATTTTAAATTTTTTTTTTAACATTATTTTTCTTAAATTTATATTTAAACTTAATTTAACCTAACTGAATATTAAAACTTAAATTTAAGACTTAATATAACTTAGAATTAAAACTTTAAATTCATACCTAAGATAAGACTTAAAACTAAAATTTTGACTTTAAACTTAATCAAGTAATTAATAAGTAAATAACTAATTCTTTAAATCTAACCTTATTTGAGAACTAAGTTTGATTTGATTAGAACCTAAGTTTAATCTTATTAAAAATATTAAAATTACTCTAAGTCATTTTTCTTAATCAACCTTTAAAATATTAATTATTCTTATTAAAACATAATTAAAGTTTGACTTAAATTGAACCTTACTTAACCTTGTTTAATAACGAGTTTAACTTCAAATTACCACCAACTTTAAACTAAGTTAATCCAACTTAAAATAAAGTAAATGAAAAGTTAAATTATAACTAACACCTTCATCAATTAATACAAAATTTAGATTATAGCAAAATTTAATCAATAAATTATTAATATTGATCAATTATTGAATTAATAACAACTTATCTTACTTAACATTACACTAAAGGTTAATTTATTTCAACTAAATCTAACATTAATTACGGTTAGTCAATTAATGTACGAAAGTATAATTTTATATCTAACATATTTTAAATGAACAATTTTATAAAGATAATTATACAATCGCCTAAAACACTTAGGTACGAAAATATGTTACGGTTGTAAAATTTTATATTAAGGGGAAGTAATAAATAAGGAGGATTAATAAATTAAAGGAGTATCAAATTTATGGGGAGGTTTATTTTTTAATTATCTCCTTAAGTATTATTTGCAACTAAAATTTGCTTTGCAAAAAATTTAGTGTTGAAAATTGTGGAAGTTAGATTTTTCAAAACTTAAGTTTACAAACTTAAATCAGTTTTGGAAAAATAAATTTTTCAAACTTAGTTTTGGAATTTTGGTTTTGAAAATTTATGTTTGAAAAGCGTTTCAAAGTTGAAACTTGTTTTGAAAATTTAAAACTTGATCTTGAAATTTAGAACTTATGCACTTATGTTTGAAAATTTGAATTTTTAACTTTGACCTTAAAAAATTAGCTATCTTTCAAAATTACAGAGTTATAAATCAGCTATCTTTCAAGACTTAGTTTCTTTTCAAAGATTTAAAGAAATAAAAGCAAAATAATCTATGCTTTAAACTCCCCCAGATTAACTTGACATTTTTTTACTTTGTCTAAAGTCTATAATTACTTAATCCATGCTTATTTTTGATGAATGCCAAAGGGGGAGGGTTAGGTGGTTAAGTTAGCTAAACCAATTTGAAAATACAAACTAACTTTAAAACCACATAAATGCATGTTGGTTCTTGCATATGTTTTCACTAACTTAACCAGGTTGTCATTCCATCAAAAAGGGGGAGATTGTTGGTGCGGTTAGCATCAACGATTTAACCCAGGTTTTGATGAATGACAAATTAGGTTAAGTTAGTCTGTTGTTGTCTAACACTCTGATCGAGTGTGTAGGAAAAGTCCAGACAGGTCGACGGGCTGACCGGATGTCTGGCACAAAGTCCAGCTAGGTCGACGGGCTGACCGGATAGCTGGTGAGAAGTCCAAGCGGGTCGACGGGCTGACCGGACGCTTGGCGAGAAGTCCAGCTAGGTTGACGGGCTGACCAGATAGCTGGCGAGAAGTCCAGACGGGTCGAAGGGCTGACCGGACGTCTGACAGGTAAGTAAGGTAAGTCACTGGAGGGGAGTGACTGCGAGGACGCGTTCCCGGAAAGGGAACATTAGGCGTCGATCCGGCTTAGATCCATTTCGGATATCTAAGTCGAGATCGTGACTAGATTCTGGTCTTGGAAAGATGGAATCTAAGTCATACTCTTTTTTGCTAATTCATACTCACTTTGCTTTTGCTAACAATCTGTGTTGCAGGGTAAATTTGCCTCCGGACTAACGTTTGTCTTGCAGGACGGATTCTGCGAGAAAACAGGGTCCGGGCGCCCGGGAGGGAAATTTCATCCTGATCGCGCGTCGCCAAGTGGAGCTCGCTGGTTGGACTTGCCACGTCTCACCAGGGCGCCCGGAAGGCATCCAGGGCGCCCCGAGCTTCATATAAAAGAAGGGTCAGAGGAGAGCTTCAGAACAACAATGGAAAAAGAAAAGTCTTCCACTGCTCTGCGCTTCTGCGACGCCAACAACGCTTCGACACTACGCTCCTTTCTTTTCCTTTCTTGTCGGTATTTGTTTTCATTTTTCATTAGCATTCACTGTACGGTTCTTTTGTAATCATTATTTCGAATTGCTAGTGAATTGCCCAACGAAAGTACTCAAGGAGTACGGGCCTTCGAGTAGGAGTCGTCACAGGCTCCGAACGAAGTAAAAAATACTGTGTCTACTTTACTTTTCCGCTGCGCTTATACTCGATATTTTCGAATCGATATTCACCCCCTCTCTATCGAACGATCACGGTCCTACAGTATGTTCTTGTAGCATAGTATTCTTATTGAGTTAACTATCTAGAAACAGATGCATCCATTGGTCTACCAAAAAATTTAAAAATAGAAAGCATCGATGGATCTATATTCTGAGCATCATCAGAATTTTTAGGACACTTGTCATGTCTAGTTTTCACATTATTAGCAAAATAATAAGAGTAGAAGGAAGATGCTTCCTCAACCAGATAAGCATTACATATTAACCCCTCAACTCTTGCTTTGTTACGAATATTATTCTTTAATTTTTTTAAAAATTATTCAAATAGATACATCTATTTGTACTTCACAGGACCAACTATTTGTGCCTTATATGGTAAATATACTAGTAGATGTTCCATTAAATCAAAAAACTAGGTGGAAATATGCGCTCCAGCTTACAAAGTATGACAGGAATGTTTGTTTATAGCCGAAATATATCAACCATTATAATACACCTCGCTGTCAAATCTCTGAAAAATAGACTTAACTCTATAAGTGCTTGCCAAATATTATTGGGAAGTAAATCATGAAAAACTATTGGAATAAGTCTTTGCATGAACACGTGATAGTCATGACTCTTTATTCCAAACATCTTTAACTTGTTCATATCCACGCATTGAACCATATTCGAAGCATATCCATATGGGAATTTGATTTTTTTTTCAACCAACTACATATAGTTTGTTTACCATCTTTGTCCAATGTATAACAAGCTTTTAGAAATTTATTGGTTATTTCATTCAGAAGCAACTCTGGTCTGTTCCGCACATGATTTTACAGTATTTTTAGTTCTTCCAGGAACATTCATCACAATGTTAAAATATTATCAAAGAAATTTTTCTCAACATGCATCACATCTATATTATATCGAATGAATAGATACTTCTAATAAGGCAGCTCCTAGAAAATGCACCTTTTCATCCAACCATACTTGCACATCCTAATAAGTTATTTATTTATCTTATTAGAATTAGGCTAAGATACTGGGAGAAATCCATAGCTATCTATTTATTTATTTTCTATCTAGAACATTCTTTAAATTTTTTTTCTTATTTTGCCTAAAAAGGTTATCAACTGGTAAAAATTTACGGTGATTATCAAATTAATATATCTTCCTACTGCAAGGTAATGAAAATGCATCAGACTTTGTCATGCAATGTGGGTATGTTAATTTACCAGTCGTGCTCTATCCCGACAATATTGGGTATGCTGGAAAATCACTGATTGCCTATAATAAGGCGACATGTAATGTAAAATTAGTTTTACTTACAACATCATAAGTCACCGACTCTACATTCTGTAATTCATTCATCTCGGTAATCAAAGGTTGTAAGAGAATATTTATCTTCTCTTTGGGATTTGTTGGATCAGGAATAAGCACGGTAAGAAACATAAATTCATCTTTTATGCACATCTATGGTGGTAAATTGTACGGTGTTAATATGACTAGCCAAGATGAATATTACTGTTCCGATTGACCAAATAGTTGAAATTCATCTGCAGAAAGTCTCAATCTCACATCACATGGTTCTATTACAAAGAAGGAAAATACAATATCAAGATGTTTTCATGCAGGGGAATCATAAGAATGATACATTATACCTCCTTCGTGCTCATGCTCATGCTCATGCTCATGCTCATGATGTCATATCATGTAACAAGCTGTAGCGGCAGATCAATACAAGTGTCGAAGTCTAGCAGTTACCAGAAAATAATACATCACATTCCAAGTAATTTTTTTTTTCTTTTTCTTCTCTGGTATGCAAGTACGATGTTTAAAACGAGGGTGAGTACATATTTTACATTGATTCAAATTGTTGTCTTCATTCTAAAATATAATGTAGTTGTTTATACAATAATCAATCTTCTCTACAGGTAAATCTAAATATCTAATTAATTTTTTTATTTCATAGAAGATATCAGTCATTATGTTATCAGCAGGGAGCAACTTTGACATCAATTGACAGATGCCATCATAATATCTTTCAAAAAAATAATATTCCACTTTCATATTTAATAATCTTACAATGACTAGTTGAGAATGACCAGAAGGAATGTCTTCCTACACTTCTCTTTCAATAGCTTTTAACATTTCATATAGTTACTGATAGATGTTGGTATTTCATCTATATTGGAATAATTAACTGCATTCATCGCATCGTAAACCATTGATTGCATTATAAATCAATATTAGTTGATATTTCAAAAGTGGTAACAGTTATCTCAGATGATGAACCATCAGAAGGTCCAATTAGTTCATATAAATAAGGCTCTCCATGATAATATCAATTGTAGTAATTTGGTATAAAATCATTTCTACATATATGTACTTGTAAAGTATCCTCATTACGAAAAACTCTATTTTGACATTTTTTATGATTACACAGACACTGTAACTCGACACCATTCATACATTCTAGATGACTTTTAATAAAGTTCACAAACTATTCAACTTCAGCAATAAAATTATCTTTGATAATTAAATTTTCTAATCGATTGTACATCCAAGTTTTGTTTATATACATTGTTACCTAACGAGAATATAATTTGAAATATTATTAAACTTGTATCATTTGAAATAAGTTTAAATAAAACATTATGAGCTCAATTTCATCTCATTATCTTCATATCATATTACTGAAAATCCCCTCTACACTAAAGTAAATGGATGATAAACTTAGAATATAATGGCATTGGTTAGCGTATCATTACAAACTTAGAATTTCATGTTATTGCTTAGTGTATCATTATAAACTTAGAATTTCTAATAAACCTATGTTATGTGCTAGTGTATCATTAAATGAAATAGCAATACATATAATGAAAATAACTCTAATAATCAAAAGATAATGCAAGTAAAACAAATCTAATCTATAGAACAAGGGACATGCAAACTGTCAAATCCACCTGAACATCACATCTAAGTTTGTTTGTCTCAAATATTTGAGATCCTCTGCATGAGTTTAAAGAGGTTCAAACAAATAGATATTTGTCATAAATATGCAATAAAACTATTAAGGACCTCTACAATCGGTCGTGAGCAAGCCCCTGCGATGGTCGATCGCGGTAGTGAGCTGGCTCTTATGGTGGCCGGTCAAGGCTATATCTAGGTTGTACGGGTAAGGACGAGTGTATGAGAGATTGTATTCATGGTAAAATTCATTGTGCGCTGTAGTAGTACTGTAACGTTGCTATAGCGACATTGTAGTGTTACTGTAGTAGTCGACTGGTGTTTTCATTAGTAGACTAGTAATCGAGCGTTAGTTTGTAACGGTTGAATTTCACTTATGATTAATCGACTGGTGGTTGTACCAGTCAACTGGTGGCGGGAAACACAGCTAGGTGTTTCTTCCCGAGCTCTATTTAGTACATCTCGTGGTGCTTGGCTAAGGTTGGCGAAAATAGAGGTGGTTAACCCCTATTAGAGTCTCCAAGGTTTTCTTAAGTGATCAAGAGCTTGTGCGAGTTTGTAACGAGGTTTCTCCACCCACAAGGAGCTATTCGAGCTAGCCGAAGGTTTTTCGGGGAGTCATCCCTCGATAGATCAGGATCGTACACCTTACGGACAAGTATGGAGTAGGAGCTTTATCTTCAAACCACGTTAAATCAACGTGTTAGGTTTGCTTTCTCTTGTTAGTATTTGTTTTTGTATTTCGCTATGCATACTAACCATTGTAGGAAGCAAATGTTGGATGAGTCGCTATTCATCCCCCTCTAGCAACATCAAGGTCCCAACAGGAAAGTCCTGGTGAGTGAAGCTAAACAGATGAAAAGTCTTGGTGAGTGAAGCCAGGTAGATGAAAAGCTCTAGTGAGTGAAGCTAGGCATAAGAAAAGTTCTGGTAAGTGAAGCCAAGCAGTTAAAAGTCCTGATGAGTGAATCCAGGCAGTGTGAAAGTCCTATAGTAAGTAAAGCTAGGTAGATGAAAAGTCCTGGTAAGTGAAGCCAAATAGTTAAAAGTCCTGGTGAGTGAATCCAGGCAGTGTAAAAGTCCTAGTGAGTAAAGCTAGGTAAATGAAAAGTCCTGGTGAGTGAATCCAGGCACGTGGAAATCCAGGTGGGTCAAGGTTGACCGGACACTTAGTGTTGGCAAGTCCAAGTAGGTCAAAGGAGTGACCGGATACTTGGCACAAGGAAATCCAGATGGGTTAAAGGTTACTGAACATCTGGTGGGAGGAAGTCCAAGTGGGTCTTGGAGGACCGGACACTTAACACGAGGAGAAAAGTCCAAGTGGGTCAAAGAATTGATCGGACACTTGGTGAAGAAGTCCCAACAGGTCAAGGCTGACCAGATGCTAGGCATGAGGAGTTTCAATAGGTCACGGATGATCGAATGTTGGATTTGGGGACCCTTGAGCTTGATTTGAGCAAGTCAAGGGTGGTCAATAGATCATCCAATCGATTGGACCAAAATCCAATCGATCAGCCGATCAATTGGGAGAATGCTGTGATAAACATCAGCCCAATCGATCGGCCAATCGATTGAGGGTCTTTATCGCATAAACAAAATAGTCCCCAATCAATCAGCAGATCGATTGGACATCGCTAATCGATTAGCCGATCGATTAGGGGCTGGAAATCGCGTGAGTCGTGATAAAGGCTTAATCGATCAGCCGATCGATTCAGGCCTTTTCCAACAGAGCACAGAGGCATTCTGAATCGATTAACCGATTGATTCAGCCTTCCTAATTGATTGGGATGTGATCGTTGAGCAGGTTAAAGCCGTTGGCGAGCGATTTCTTCGTTACTTCTTCGCCAGCTCCATCCTGATCTTCAGGCGTTCTTCTCCACCAAGCTCTCTCTCTCTCACACACACACCAGATCTTAGAGGCTTAGAGAGGAGTGTTGTTGCACTTCCAAGCAAGTCAAGAGATGCATTCAAACTAGAAGAAGAGCAAGCTAGGGTTTCTGCATTGTAAATCTTGTAAGATTTGCTATTATATTAGCTTGTATTTCGTTCTTCTTGTATATCTTGTTGTGTGAGTCTTGTATGAGATTACTCCACTTCCGGTAGTTACCAAGAAGGAGTGTTTTTATTAGTGGAGTGTGTGTCGCGTGTGGATCCTTGGATTAGTCACCTCTTCTTAAGGTGAATACCAAGTAAATCTATGTGTTAACATTGTGAGTCTTGTTTCAAGTTCTTTCCGTTGCATATTAACAACACCGAAGCAAACAAATGGAGCGCGACGAACTATTCACCCCTCCTCTAGTATCAATCGACCCTAACAAGGTCTAATGTATACTTGAGCATACATCAAGCTTTCGTTAGCAGAAATATAAGGAATGTTTTTCATATATTCTCTTTCAAAGTCATTTTTCAGACATTGATCCATATTGAATTTGTCACCTTTCATAATGGGAGCTATATTTAGTGAACAATTTTTCATCCAAAATCTCTCTAAAACTTTGTTGATATAGGTTTTTTGAGACAGACCTAAGATTCCTTAAAATCTATCTTTGTATATCTCAATGTTAATGACATAATATGCATCACCCATATCTTTCATATCAAAGTTCTTAGAGAAAAATTATTTTACCTCATATAGTAAACCTTTATATTGGTTGCAAGTAAAATATCATCCACATAGAGAATAAGAAAACAAATCTTACTCTCACTGACCTTTTGGTATATATATTGATCCATGACATTCTCCAAGAAACCAAATGAAGAGATGACATCATGAAATTTCAAATACCATTGATCGGAAACTTGTTTCAATTCATATATGAATTTCTTGAGCTTGCATACCAAGTGCTCACTATTACTAAAGAAAAAAAATCTTCTGATTATTTCATATAAACCTCTTCCTCTAGATCTCCATTAAAAAAAAAACAATTTTCACATCCATTTGTTGCAATTCTAAGTCAAAATATGCAACTAATGTCATAATAATGTGAAAGGAATCTTTTTTGGAGATAGGAGAAAATGTCTTTTTGTAGTCTATTCCTTTCTCTTTGAGTGAATCCTTTAGCCATGAGTGTTTCTTTATATCTCTCAATATTGCCCAATGAGTTCTTTGTTTGAAGACTCATTTACATCCTATGGTTTCTGTACCATCAAGCAATTCGATAAGATCCCAGACTTCATTCGATGTCATAGAATTTTATTCTTCTTTCATAGCATCATACCAAAATTTTGATTCACTACAACTTACGGCTTATGAAAATGTTCCAAGGTTATTTTTGGCTCTAACATTAAAATTTGACTCTTATAGATACACAACATATTCACTAGGTATTGTTAATTTTCTTATTCTAGTAGATCTTCTTAAGTTATCCTCTTGAGGAACTTGTTGTTCAATCAGTTGAACAATTTCTTATTGTTCCTCATTAACAAGTTGATCAACTAGATTTTTATCAATATTTTATGGAATCTTCTCAATTGGTTGTCTAACATCCATTTGTGCTTGAGGGGTGTGAATGACAGTCCATCCATAACTTGAACAAGATGTCTGATCATTAATGTGGCCTTTCTAAAAAATTATGTCTTGAGAATGATCACTCCCACAGTCAAGTCATTCTCAAGAAATTTTACATTTCTTGATTCCATAATTCAGTACTGTGAGATGAATAGTAAAATCTATATCCTTTGGACTTTTAGCATATCCAATAAAATATCTACTTATAGTCCTCGGGTCAAGTTTCTTTTCTTATGAATTATAAACTCTTACTTCAAACGGGCATCCCTAAATGCGTATATATAGCAAACTTGGTTTCCAACCTTTCCATAACTCAAATGGCGTCTTTGAAACAGCTTTGGTTAGAACTCGGTTTAATTATACAATGTCATTTTAAGAGCTTCAATCCATAAGGATTTAAGAAGTTTGGAGTTGCTGCGTATACTCCTAACCATGCCCATCAAAAATTCGGTTTTTCTCAAGCCACACCATTTTGGTCCGGTGAACCAAACATGGTGTATTGGCAATAATCCCATTTTCTTGAAGAAATTTCGTAATGGACCAAGTGCTTGTCCACTCTTAGTGTATCTACCATAGTATTCTCCATCTCTATCTGTTCTTATGATCTTAATTTGTTTTTCGCATTGTTTTTTACCCCTAACCTTAAATATATTAAAGGCACTTAATGCTTCACTCTTAGTATGAAACAGGTAGATATACATATATCATGAGTAATCATCAATGAAAAAGATGAAGTATTTCAAATCATATATATCCATGTCTTGACAACATGTATCTGAATGTATGATCTCCAATATTTCAGCACTCCTCGAGCTTAGCAACCTTTTTGGATTTATTGGTTTGCTTTCCCTCAATGCAATTTACACAAGTCTCAAAATTAAAAAAAATATAAAATACCAAATACTCCATCATTTACTGATCTTTTTATCCTCTCTATGGCAATATGTCCTAATCTCCGATGCCACATAGTAGCGGAATTTTCATTTATAACCATTTTTTAATATCCGCTCGAACATGTATAGTGGTATTGTTATTATTTTGCAAAGATATAGAATAAAGGTTATCAAACCATTTCCAACAAGATTGGATTTATAAAATAAAATCATATGATTATTTAAAAATTTAAAAGAATATCCAAATGGTACAAGCCTCAAAATAAAAATTAAATTTCTTGCAAAATTAGGAACATAAAATGTTTTTTCCAACTTTAAAACAAAACCAATATTTAAAATTAAAATGCATATTCCAATTACCTTCACATATGAGAACATCTTGTTTCTATAATAGATGCTTTGCTCACTTACTATTACTTCCTTAGGTTCTGCATACCTTGGAAGGTATTTGTGACATGAATTATAAAATGAGAATCAATCCATCAAGTGCTATAAAATCGTAATAACCATATTAGATTTATAACAAACGAATGAGATAAAAATACCTTTCTTTTCAACCCAATCCTTAAACTTGGTGCAATCCTTCTTCATGTACCCCTTCTTTTTACAAAAGAAACACTTGGATTCCTTCTTGATGTCAAGTTGGGGTGGGATCTTTCATTTCCCTTGTCTCTTAACTGTGGCTTGTTTTTGTGGATTCCGTTATGCAGTCATAAGAATATTATTACTTATTTCTATCAACAATATTGCTTCCTCTTGTATACACATAGTCACTAACTTGTTGATTGATCACTTATCTTATATGTGTATTATAAGAGATTTTGAAAGGACTATATTGATGAGGAAGAGTGCATAAAATGTAATGCACAAGGAAAGTTTCAAATATTTCCACCTCGAGTGTCTTTAATCGAGCTTCTATATCCCTTATTTTCTTGATGTGCTCTTACACACCTTTCACACTCGTGAGCCTTAATAATGAGAATTCCATTATTAGGGTGCTAGCAATGACCTTATCTGAAGTTGTAAATTGTTCATCAATTGTCTTAAGTAGGTCTTTGACTTTTCCATGCTCTTCAATCGAAGCACGAATGTTAGTAGAGATTTTGGTCTTTATGAACATTACGCAAAGATAATTAGATCATTCTCATTTTTCATAAAGGTCAATCTTATCAAGAATATTGATTTCATTAATAACAAGTGGTTCATCTTTTCTTATGGTATACATAATGTCCAACCACCCCTAATGTAGGAGAACCCTTTCCTTCTAGACTTTATAGTTATCACCTTTGAGTTTGACGATATTACAATGCATATTAGAGAAGTTCAAATATTGTGTTGCATAAAATAAATACATGCTTATTTAAAAAAATAGGGAAAATGTCATATTTATCAATTTAAATCATATTTAGAGAAAAATCTAGTGACATAAAACTTACTCCTGGGCTAAAGTTTAATTCAATTAGATTTTATTATAGCTTTATAATAAAACTATTTAATTGTATTTTCTTTAACTCCCGTAGGTAAATTAAAAAAAAATATAGTTTGATATTTTATTCTAGTTAATCATATAAATATAATAAAAATCTTTATCATTATGTGATTTTAATCCATTTAATATATAATTTTATATAATTAAAGGTGTTTAGTTAAATCTCAAATATTTAAAATTATACACTTCATGTGATACAATTTTTTGGCTATATATTTTACATTTAACATTTAAAATTATTATTTTTATGTATTTAAATAAAAAATATAGGATTAAATTTATAATTTATAATTTAAAACAATTAAATAAAATTATTTATAAATTAGTTTTGTTTATAAATGTTCATCTTATTTATCTTATATATATCTTTTTACTATCAAATAAATATAAATGAATAAAATTATTAGATAATCAATTTTATCAAAATCATCCTATTTATTATTTATATTTTCTAAAACTATTTTTTTTCTAAAACTCATATTCTAATTTTAAAATTATTTTCTTTTTTATTTTTTAAAAAATATTCTATATTTTCCTGATTTTTTTTTTGCAAATTTATAAATTTAAGAGTTTTAAAAATTTTATGTACTAATTTTAAAATTTTTTATAATTTTTATAATATTTTTATAAATTGATATCAAACAATAATTTTGATTAAATTATTTTATTAATATATTTTGTTAGATTAATTATTTTAAAATTTTAAACAGATAAAATAATAATTTTGATGAATTTAATATATTTTATTATCTCACCTCGGGCCCTGCTGACGTCGGTTATTGGATCGTGGTTTAGGGCGCCGCTGCCGCACCTCCGCCGATTGCCACCGTCGGTTACAACGCACGCCGTTGAGGGTGCCTCTCCTCTCCTTCCCTACCGACGCCGATGAGTCGTTTTCTCGTTCAGTTCTTTCATTTTCACCGAAGGCTCTCTTTGTTAACCATCTCGTCCAAGGTTGTTGTAAGTGTACGATCGAACCTTATTTCGGGACTGTCTGGATTTATTTGAAAAGGAAATCAAAGAATGATTCCTCCGCTTTTCGGGTTCAGGTCGATCGCACTGGATTAACCAGTGCAGTAGCCAGCGCGAAGTATGGCGTTCCACCCCAGCGTCATATTTCCAGTAGAATTCAACCAAGTGACCTGTGGGAAGGTTCCTCTTACGAAATTTTGTTGAGGAAATTCGAGTTTTCTCTGCAAGATGATTCCTTGGATGAAGCGTGGGAAGCATTTAGCAATTTCAAAAGGCTGCATGGATACCCTGAACATCAACTGGTGAGCAAACTGATTGCTTCTCTTTCTTATTCAACGAGCTCTGATTGGATTCGGAAAGCTTATGATTTGGCAGTGATGATTTCGAAGGAAAAACCTGATCTTGTTCGCTTTGAATCCTTTTCCAGACTGTCTCTTTCTTTAGCAAGATATCAGATGCCAATTCCTGCCTCCACAATCCTCCGGATCATGTTGGAACGAGGAAAATTTGTTCCAAAAGATATATTAACCACCTTTTTTTTACACCTAGTGAAGTCTCAAATTGGGTCCTATCTTGCAATGGATCTCTTAATTGAAATCTGCGAGTCTTTTTTGAATCGTGGCTTATACTCGAGGAATGCTGTTAAGATCAACCTAACCAAGCCTTCTATTCTCATTTTCAACCTAGTTCTCAATTCATGCGTAAGGTTTACTTGTTTGATTAAAGCAGGACAAATAATAGAAATGATGGCAAGAGTTGGAGCTATTGCCGATTCAAATTCCATTTTGATAATCTCACAGATCCATGAGATGATGGGAGAGCGTGTTGATTTGCAAAATTTCAAAGTGCATATTGATGGTATCACTTCGGCATCAATGAATAATCAATATTGTCATTTTTATGACTGCCTTTTGAGCTTGCATTTCATGTACAATGATTTGGATGCTGCTGTGGAGCTTATGTTAGATCTTTTCCAAAGAAGGAAATCTCAACATTCGTCTACTAGGGGATCACTTGCAGAGTCTAATGCATCACAAGGAAAATGCTATTTTCATATTGGATCAAGCAACCTAGGGATGGGAAATAGAATTACAGTTGCTCCAAAGAACTTGGAGGATGGTTTTTTGGTTGCTGCCCAAAGGCACTTGGGATTTATTCACTTTATGGACGGTAAACTTGTGCCCACCTACAAATTTCTTGCAAAGCTTACAAATGTTTGTGTGAAAGTAAGAAAGGTTGATAAGCTGTCTAATTTCTTGATTAACATGGATAAGGATATTGATCCAGGAGGTCCTAATTTATGTTCAGATGTTTTGCATGCGTGCATTATGTTAGGTTGGTTGGACACTGCCCATGACATTTTGGATGATTTGGAATTAGCTAAGGTGTCCATTGAAGCCAGTTCTTATTTAGCACTTTTGAATGCATATTCTAAGAAAAATATGTACAAGGAATCGAGAATTCTAGTAAAGCAAATGAAGAAATCAGGTTTAGTCTTTAGTATATCTGATGAATATAAGTGTGCTTTGGGATATGCATCCTTCCCTATTTCAGATATAAAAGCATCAAATTCATTGGAAAAATCAGAGCTGGTCCAGAGTCTTGAACTAGAAAACAAGAAATATAACCTTGAAAGTGAATTAATTTATGAGTTTAATAGTTCAATTTTATTCTTTTGCAGAGCTAAAATGATGGAAGATGCTCTAAAGACTTTAAAACGGATGAGAGAAAAAAATGTCCAACCAACAGTTCTTACCTTCAGTTACCTCGTCAATGGTTATTCATCTTTAGAAATGTATCGTGAGATTATAATCTTGTGGGGAGACATAAGGAGGCAGATGGAATGTGGAGCTTTGTCTGCAAATAGAGACTTGTTTGACTGCTTACTCTGGAATTTTCTAAAAGGGGGTTATTTTGCAAGATCAATGGAAATTGTTGATTACATGTTAAAAAACAATGTTTATGTGGATAAATGGAAGTACAGAATGGAGTTTCTGAAGCACCACAAAAATCTTTACCAAAGTTTAAAAGAATCGTCTTGCAGAACAGATACTCAGAGTAGGAGGCTTCAACATGTTAAAGCATTTAGGAAATGGGCTGGTATTGACCAATAGTTTAAAGACTTAATTCAGATGCCCTGCCCTTTGTGCTTAGGAATTACATGACAATTGCCACGACAACAAAGTGTTGTTAAATGAAGGTTAAAAATCAGAGCACTATTGTTTGGCTTGGAACTTTTTATTGCTCCTCTGTTGTAGAAACTGTTGTTGGATCATGGTTCTTCTTGCGACTGCTTTGAACTGAAATGAATTAGATTTTAATTTCCTGCTACCACATATACTGGATAACATCCATTTTACTAGCTGTCAAACAGGCTGTAGTCATTTTCTATGTTAATTAGATGTTTTTACCAAGGGATGCAGGTGCTTATTCTTGTGCAACAAATCTGAAGCTCATGGTCAAAGGGATAGGTTTTGGGGCTGCTTCTCTTTTGTTATTGAACTGTTTTCTGGTGTCCAGCCACCAGATAAATGGAAAGTAAGGTATTATTCCATTACAACTAGGTTTATTGGATACATTCTGAAATAATTTTGAGAAGTATATTTTCTATGATGCATACTTTTCATAGCTGTTAAAGGTATGTTTCCAACCACCAGATAGATGGACAGTAAGGTATTATTCCATTACAACTAGGTTTATTAGATACATTCTGAAATAATTTTGAGAAATATATTTTCTATGATGCATGTTTTTCATAGTTGTTAAAGTATGTAATCTTCTTTCTAGGGCTGTAAATGAATTAGCTTGGTGTTTGGATTGATAAAGCTCGTTTACATTCGCTCAATAGTAAAAGGACATATAAAGCAAGCTTGAACACTAACGTTGTCACGCCCCAGAGGAGTCCCTACCCAGCAAACGGACATCATCTCCCCTGTAACTGTGACAATATGAAACATGTATACATTGCCTCAAGACTACTCACAAGTTATAAGGAACAACTCACACGGTTGGAACATATACAACCATGCAGTTATATATACAACCCACTCGGTTGGAACAAAATGATCACAACTACGCAGTTGTATAATAAACAACCCATACGTCTGTACTAAAAATACAATGGAAAACAAAAGGAAAGTCTATAATAAAAAAAGATACAATGCGTGCCGGCACGGGTTAAATACAACTGAATACCAAAACGATAAAGTAGCCACACGGCTAAACACCAATACAATGCCAATGCCATAAGGAAAATATGTAAGAAAACAAGAGCAAAATAAAGACGTCCTTTGATGCGACGTGGGGCCGGTAGACAGGATACTCTAAGCAATTCCATAATCACTACTTGCTACCCGAGGAAAAAGACAACATAGAAATGCGGTGGTGAGTGCGGGTCACTCAGCGGGTAATAAACAAGATAGTGCATGGTCTATATGAAAACATGAAGATCAAAGTATATAGTCTCAGTAGGAAAATGAGAACATGATCATACTGACATAATCAATGCATCTAAACAATGATCATACTGACATAATCAATGCATCTAAACATAATTGGCATAATGAACACACATACCCAATCTGGATCTAACGCATAAGATCATGATCACCCATGACATAATAAACATAGATACCCAATCTGGATCTAACGCATAAGATCATGATCACCCATGACATAATAAACATACATACCCAATCTGGATCTAACACATAAAGTCAAGATAAAAAATAACATAATAAATGTACATACTAAATCTGGAGTCGGCACATACAGTATAATGATCAGTAAACTCACCGAGGATCAGTAACAGATCTGCTCGCAACACGAGCAATATAACTGACAGCATATACATGTATAATAAATGACATGTATGTAACATGACAATCATATGCAACAATCATAGCTCAAACAAGTACAACATATCACAATCACATGTAGCTAGTAACTACAAGATATGTATGCAGATATATCTACACAGATGCACCGCGCATCATATGCAAATGCGCATGCATGCCACATGGTCACCCTCGCCACCTCTCAAGACACCACAATCCCTGTATAGCTGAGAGGCTTGGGTACAACTGTACTACCCTCCGGTCACTATATAGCAGCCGAGGCAGATAGTTCGTTAAGTAGTTATCTAACTACATAGCATTATGGTCCCTGACTGCTCACAACGCCGGATATCACTTCAACCGCTGAGTGGCCGGGTGGCACAACAAGACTAGCTCCATTCCAAGCTACCACTCTCCCTCAGTGGCCGAATGACAGCTAACATGACTGACTAGCTCATACGGAAAGGGAGCAATGGTCGACGAACCAACCCATACCACATGGGAGGTCGTCAGCATGCATATGTATATATGACTGTTAACTAGCTCATACCACAAGGGAGCAATGGTCGTCAGTGTGCATATGATGCAATGATACACATGATATAAATAATCATGATATAAACACTGTCATCATCAATGCAACAATCCAATCGACATAGGAATAATCATCATGATATTTCCATCAATCACACCAAACACGTGTACTCATCTAACATAGGTATAATTGACATGAAACCTCCAATAATACACTCCAGATATATGTACACACAACATAAGTACAATCTACATGATCCTTTAAGAATCACACTAGACACATGATCACTAATTTAGGTATTATCGACATAATTCCTCCAATAGTACACACCAGCCACATATGACCCTCAACAGAGGTGTTATCGGCATGGTTCCACCAATAATACACATTAGACACGTGTGCATACACGGTATAGGTACCATCAACATGAATCCTCCAATAGTAAACACCGGACATGTGTGCACACACAACATGCAACTGGACAGTCAGCAAAGTAAACCTCTACTGCACATACCAGTCATGTGTACACTTAACCTCATATGCATTATCAGCATGTGAACTCCGTAAACAAGACATCCCTTACAATATATACTCTATATGTGTATACACAACAATTGCAGCAAATGCTGAAATGGAGTACCCTTGTTTACAGAGACTAGTGGAAGCAACACCAATTACTGAGCAAATTTACTCCACCAGCACCGTAATATCTCCATATCGCCCTCCCACAGATACGGCAATGGGACCACCTGGGTATCCCCCAGCTGACAATACCACTACAAATCCTCCTACTTTTCAACCAATATATAAACAACAACATGAAGTTTCGAGGGGGAATGAACAATGAATTATGGACTCTCCCATCTACACAACAACAGAGTGGGGCACTATTCGTAATTCCTGAACAAATAAATCTTTTTGATGATGCTTTTTCAAGATGGGAATCTATTACGAAGAATTTTGTGGCAGCACAATCATTCTCAGATACCAAGGAGAAAGTAGAATTTATTGAAAATCTTTTGGGAGAAATTGAAAAAATAACCTGGATACAATGGAGAATGACCTATGCTACAGAATATGATGCTCGCATAACAATTAGTGAAGGAAGAGAAGAGACCCAAAATATATTGTCCCAAATGAGAAGGGTATTTTCTGCAGAAGATCCTACCCAAGGGTCTATTGAAATTCAAAACTCCGCCTACAGAGATCTTGAGAAGCTATCCTGTGACAACATAAAGAACATAATCCAGTATATCAACGACTACATGAGGTTAGCGGCCAAAACTGGAAGATTATATGCAAGACCAGAGCTATCAGAAAAATTCTAGCTTAAAATGCCAGGAGACATTGGGAATTGAATCAAAGCAGCCTTTGAAGCAAAGCATCCGGGTTTAACAGTAGGAGTATTTCCCAGAATCATTTTTGCCCATAAATTCTTAGAGCAAGAATGTAAAGATGCTGCATTCAAAAGGTCACTAAAGGACTTATCTTTTTTAGCCAAATCTCGATTCTCGGCTACTATCAGAAAGCTGGAACCAAGAAGATGGGCGTAAGACAATCTAAGACCTATAAAGGTAAACCTCACAATTCCCATGCAAGAATTGAAAGGAGAAAACACTTACTCAGAAATAAAAAATGTAAGTGTTATTTATATGGGCAAGAAGGACACTTCGCCAGAGATTGTCCTAATGAAAAACGAAATGTAAAGAGAGTTGCTATATTCGAGCAACTAGATCTTCCTGATGATTGTGATATACTCTCGGTTCAAGAAGGAGAAGCACAAAGTGATGCCATCTTCAATCTATCTGAAGGAGAAGATGGAATATATGAGGTACAACAATCTCTTCAAACTCTCTAATTCAATACTATATATATGCTTGGTTTGGAAGATGGAGGGTGTCGACAATAAGTTCGGTTGACAGAAGCACAATCTAATTGCCTACATCAATGGAGGCACAATGAAAGGATATTTGCTCCTTAATCCCATATCTATACTTGCTGCAAACGGGCAACAGTGCAAAGGGCAAGAATACACTGCCCAGAATGCTTCCTTACGGTCTGCAATCTCTGTGGACCTTATTAGTTCAACAAAGAGGTACCAGTTACCCCTGCCCGCAACAATATTTAATCCTAACAATTTAATACAAGAGTAGCGAAATTATATTATATGGTGTGAGGAAGAAATAAAAAGATTACAGGAGGAAGTTAGTTACTTTAAAACTCAGTATGAAACATTAGGAAAAGTGATTACAAAAGGATTTCCAAGATTTGGAAGAAGAAGATGAGGAGGCTGCTCATATGCTGATAGAAGAAGTAGCTGCCTCTAATTCAAGCCCCAGGTTGGTAAAAAATATGCTATATAATTTAATGGTTGAAATGGATATTTCAGGAATTCCGAAATTCAAGCTGAAAGCAATACTTGATATGGGGGCTACCATCTGCTGTGTTGATCAAAGGTCAGTTCCAAATGACTCATTAGAACAAAATACGTTTACAGTATGCTTCAGTGGTGTGAATTCACAGCAAACTGCAAAAATGAAGCTGAGGAACGACAGGATGATGATTGGTGACAACATTTTTCGAATTCCTTATACTTGTAGTTTCCCTATGACCTTGGGAGACAACATCCAATTCATTATTGGATGCAACTTTATAAGAGCCATGCATGGAGGGCTAAGGATCGAAGGAAACACGGTAACATTCTACAAGAATCTAACTACTATTAATATTTTACCTTCTGCAAATGTAGCTATAGAAGAGCTGGAATTAGAGGAAGAGGAGTATATTCAAATTAAGGAAATGGTTCATATATCAGTTGGAAAAAGAAATTTATCCTTTGAGCAAAAGTTTGGACCACTTCTATAGAACTTAAAGAAGCAAGGAATTATTGGAGAAAACCCTTTGCAACATTGGCAGAAGAACAAAATTGTATGCTAGCTAGATATCAAGAACCCGGAATTTATTATTGAAGACAGGCCTCTAAAGCACTTAACTCCTATTCAGAAGGAAGCTTTCACAAAGCATGTGAAGGCTCTTATGGAATTGGGTATTATCCGACCGAGCAAAAGCAGACATCGGACAACAAAGATTATTGTAAATTCGGGAACTACTATCGGACAACAAAAGTCAATATTTTGTTGACTTTCGGTCCCGGTCTTCTGCTCTAGTTCCATTTGCATTGGTTCGGGTCTTCCACTCCGGTTCCACTTGCTTGGGTGATTTCGACTATCTGGAATAGGGCTCACTCGAATCCATTTTTCGGCCTTCTCGAGCAACCTTTTGCTCCGGCTTCTCATTCCTCGGAAACGCCGTGCGCCTCCTTCTCGTCCGCCCGTGTACTCTCGAGTCCGTCGGCTCTCTCCTGTGCCGTCCTTCTCGCTAGCTGTGTTTTTCGCTCGACTTCCTGTGCTTCTAAGTTCCTGCACACTTAGACACAGAGGTTAAACCACAACAGGAACTAACTTAACTTGGTTGATGACATCAAAATTACTTCGGGGTACTTACAATCTCCCCCTTTTTGATGTGAACAACCTATGTTAAATTAGGGTAAAGAAACAAACAAATAATAGAGATATTTTGCATTTAAGAAAAATATGCAAAAAAAAAAAAAAACTACCTCCCATTAGACTCACCTCTAATTCTCCCCATTTGATTACATTAAAAACGGGGTACTTTAAAATGACTTGGAAATAAAATTAAAACAAAGTCTGAGGGAAACAAAGTCTAATTCAGGCCTAAATATCTTTCAAAATTTTTTTTTAAGACTAAAATTTAAGTTTAATCTCAACTATTTTCAAATTGCAATATTTTTAAAATCCAAATTCAAACTTTAATATTTTAAAATTTAAAATTCAATATTTTTTTTTTCAAAACTTAGGAAAATGTAAATTTCGAAAAATCTGGATTCTTACAACGAATTTTGAAAAATATAATATATTTTTTAAAATTTAACTTTTCTTTCTCTAAAAAATTAAGATCAAATTAATTTCAATCAGAAATTTTACAAAACAATTTTTTTAAAGAACCAGATAATTTTATAACAGTTAAATGCTTAACAGTTAGTCAATTAACCATTCATTTAGTAATTGGCTTCCAGTGGCGAGACACTAGGCCTTTTTAGTTATTGGAACAACAACCACTTCTAGACAAAACCTCTTAAAGAAATTAAATATTTAATTTTCTTTCTAAAAGCCCTAGGTCTACCTTTCAATAAACAAGGCATGCACAAAAAGATAATTTAATTTAAGTATGACTTTGGAATCTAAAACAGATTCCTTCCTACCGGGTTAATAAAAAATTTTCTCGGAACATACTTCTGTGATATTCTTCTAATTTGGCCTATTTGGTATTTAAATTGTCAATTCAGTCTATTATATTTTCTAACTTGTTGAATATGGGAGCATGCACGATTTTCCAAATCTTCTATTTCTACTTTCAATTTTTCATTTTTTAATTTCATCTTGTCGAAATCTTCTAATCGACAAGATGTTGCTAGAATTCCTTTTAATTTATCATTTTTGATGCTCTCGATGCTCATTTCGGAAGAACTTGCTTCGTCTTCTTTTTCTTGGTGACTTGCTACTAGCGCAAGTCCGGCGAGGGCTTCGATCTCCGACTCGGACGACGTTTCATCTCACGTTGCCTTTAGATTTCGATACTTTGTCTCGACTGGCTTCTTGTTCTTTTCCTTGTTCTTCAACTTTGGTCAGTTGTCTTTGACGTGCCTCTCTTCGTCATAGTGGTAGCATCTTATCTTTCTTTTCTTTCTTTTACCCTGTACTTGATTAAATTTATTAGTTTTAAAGAATATTTTAAATTTTCTTACCATGACCGCCATTTTGTCATCATCGAGAGGTTTCGGATTTCGGTTCATCCATTTTTGCCTTTAAGGCAATGTTGTGTTTGGGCTCCTTCAGATCTGCACATCTTGTTTCATGAACTTCAAATGTAAAAAATAACTCTTCTGAAGTACTTACCTCTAGATCCTTAGAGATATAATAAGCATCTACTAAGGATACCCATTCAGAATCCTTAGGAAAGGCGTTAAACGCGTATCTTAGCGAATCTCGGTTGGTTACCTTTTTTCAGAGATTTGTGAGTTCGGTGATGAACTCCTTGATCTTTGAGTGAAGGTGTGTAACAGTTTCACCTTCTTCTAATCTGAGGTTGCTGATCTGGTTCCAGAGCAGGTCCCGTTTTGCTAGTTTGGCTCCGGACATACCTTCGTGTAGTTCTAGGAACTTTTTCCAAAGCTCCTTTGCTGATTCGTAAGCGCCGATTCTGTTGACTTCTTGCGGAGGTAGCACACTCAGTAGATAGAATTCGGCTCGTCCACTTGCTATGAAGTTTGCTTGCTCCTTCTTGGTTCATTAATACGTGTCCTTTGGTGCTACAAAATCATATTTCAATATTAGTAATAAATCAAAGTCCGTTTTGACGAATACTTCCATCTTTTTTTTCCAAATCGTGAATTCCCCCTCAAACTTAGGTGGATAGATGCTCAGTCCGACCATCTCTTGTGCTTCGGTCGGCGGTTAGTCCTCTTGAAGCGTCCTGACTCTGATATCAATTGTTGGTCCCCTGGTGGCCGGCTAGAGAGGGGATGAATAACCTTGCACAAAAATAAAAACAAAACAATCTCGATCTTTATGGCTTTATAAAAATAGACATTTGCATAAAAGGAATTAAGAAGTAAACTAAAGACAGAGACACACAAGAAATTACTTGGTTTGCAATAAGAGGATTGCTAATCCAAGGAAGTTGAAAGCTCACTAATGTCTCCTTCAGGCGGAGAAGCCTCTTACAGCGTTGACAGCTTACACAGTAGTAGAACAAACAAAGGAGTTGATTACAAGTGATTGTTCTAAGCTACTGAGATCAGGGCTGTATTTATAGCTTGATTGGGGTGCTTGGAAGGGTTTCAGGCGCTTGGATGGGGATAAAATTTTATTCCCATCGCAACAGATCGTGCCAAGTCGCATTTCGATAAAGTTTTTGGTCCGAGCGCCCTCGTCTTCCGCTCCGGTTCCGCTCGCATTGGTTAGGGTCTTCCGCTTCGGTTCCACTTGCTTGGGTGATTTCGGTCATCCGGAATAGGGCTCACCCGAACCCATTTTCCGGCCTTCTCGAACAACCTTCTGTTCCGGCTTCTCGTCCCTCGGAAACACCGTGCGCCTCCTTCTCGTCCACCAGCGTACTCTTCCGTAGCACCTCGTTCCTCGGGTGCACTAAGCCCGTCGACTCTCTCCCGTGCCGCCCTTCTCACTAGTTTCGTTTTTCACTCTACTTTTTGTGCCCCTAAGTTCCTGCACATTTAGACACAGGGGTTAAACCACAACATGACCTAACTTAACTTGGTTGACCACATCGAAATTATCTCGGGGTATTTACAGTAAGTGGATGAGTTAAACAAATATCTAGAAAAGTTCACATTGGGATTTAAGTACGCTGACATGATACTTGTGAAAGAACAATAATCTTTATATTATTAACCTCTAAAGTATTACTAATACATGTATTAAGTCTTTCACGCTCAAAGAGGAATCATGGCTATGATAAAGGAGGTTGACATATACCACATGAGATTAAGTTTAAGTTATAATTAAATGTGTGTATGAAGTTATGTAGGGACTCAGTGAAATACGTATGGAAATTTGGCTGCCAACTCTGTGGCTTGGATTTGGTAGGATATTAGAAAAGGATGGAATGAAATATCCAAAGGACGAGGAGCATTGATATGCAACATTGTCGGTAGTTAGAAGAAAGCGAATTGCATAAAGAGTGAAAGGTGACAGAGAGAGCTAGTCGTGGGCTTTATCCATTCGAGGGACTTAAGACCTTATCGGAGATGATCTCAGTGGTGAAGTCAAGCTGCGGAAGGGTAACTCTTTTTAGTGAGTTCTGATAGTTAAGCGACCTATATTTATGGTTAAGGTAGAGCTTGGCTTAGTAAAGACTTAATTATTAGGAAGATCATAGTCAAAACTTCAATAGATTGGAAGGTGTCTCTAGTCAATTATTAGTTAGATGACTAGGTAATCGACTCAGGCATGATGGTTTGCACACAGAATGTTTGAAGCTAAGTCGACTGGGTAGTGAATTGAATAAGTTCAGCTCATTGATGACTCAACACGAAAATCAAAAGGTAGCCAATTGATATGGCATAATGAAGTTGCAGCAATATGATGATCTAGTGTTTACAGTGAAGCAATTGATTAATGGTGGAAGCCAATTGACTGAGTTAGTCGTTGGTAGACTGAATTATGTAGTGATTCGAAAAAAATTGATTGTTGGTGGAACCAATCGACTAATCAATGATAGAACAACAAAACAAAAGGTGAAACTAAGCATGATTAAAGGCTATAAAAGGAGGATTATGAGGAGTGTGCAAAGGCTAATATTTGCTGATTTTTTTTCTTGTTGGTGCACTCATGCCTTGCCTTGAGTGATCGTGTTTGATTAGTATGCTTCGGTTTTAACAAATTTCCTGTGTGTGAATTTGCAAGGATTTGGTAATATGCTCATGATGTTTGCAAAGCTTGTGACTCGATGAGATCGAGTTATGATGTTGATTTGGTGCAACTAAGATGCTTCAACTTAAGGCTTAAGAGATATGTTAGAGTTCAAAGAAGGATGGTATAAGACATTAGGGAACATAGGATGAGGAGATTGAAGCTAGTTCGATAGTTTTGTTGGGAGTCACAAGAGGTGGACTTTGTAAGTGATTTTGGAAGATGACATGTGGAGCAGGCCATAGACTTGGTGCATTCGAGGGATTGAGACTTGGACTGAGATCTGACAGAAGGTGAACTCTTAGACAATGTAAAGCTGTGATAGCCAAAGATTGAGAACTACTATAGAGGTTGTTTGACTTGTAATTTTTGGGTTCATGATTTTGAGTTAGATATGCTTAATTGAGAGTGTTCGATGAGTTCATGGTTGTAGACCCAACATGAGCTTGATTCCGAAGGATTATGAGGGCCTATGAGCAAAATCAGATATTAAGTTGACTAGGATACTTAGTGGACTAGCTGAATGACTTGGCTAGCTGAATTAACTGTCATGGGTATCATTCTACTGAATTTATTAAGTTGGTTGGATTCCCATGGAGTCAACTAAAGTTAGAAGTGTAAGGGATCTTGAATATATAACTGATACACAATAACTATTCACTTCTTTATGCTCATTTTAAGGCTTCTAGTGCTCATGTCCAGTAATATGTTTCTTGTGCTTATATTTCATATATGTAAGAAGCTATTCTGTACAAGGTTTTTCTGCCTCTCTTGAAGGAGTTCCTTTCTAGTGGAGGTTTTAGGCTTGATCTGGTCATAGGGTAGAAGGTGGATGAATGCATGTGGGACATTTTGCTCCCACTGGGAATCGACCCTAAGCCCATGGTTTAAAGTGCCGTGCCGTGCCGGAACGGGCGAAACGTCTCGTTCCGCTTGGCGACCGACACCGGCACGACCCCAGCAGAGGGGTCGCTCAACCCTGCAACAGTAGCAGAGAGGTCGCATAACTCTTCCGCTACCGCCGTGGAGGCATCGTGCGACCCTGCGGTCACTGTTAGGGGTTTGCACGACCAACGTGGTCACGCCGAAGGAGTCATGCAATCCCCGTGGCCATGGCTGGTCGTGCAACCCTACGACAGCACCGAAGTCGTGCGTGCTCGCGAGTGGTATCAGATTTTAAATTTTTTTAATTAAACTTAGGTTAATTTTTTTAATCAACTCCTAGTTATGGTGAAGATAATCTAAAGAGACTTTATTAAATCCTAATAAAATTATCTAATTAATTTCATTTATTTTAATTTAAAAATTATAATAAATTATTTATTTATTTATTTATGTACTTTCATATCTTTTCCTTTTTTAAAAGATTATTTTTTAAATATTTATGTTAAATATTTTAGTTTTAAATTAATATATTTTATATTTAAAAAATATCGAAACTATATCGGCACGATACGGTACTGAAATCGTATCGTTCCGGTCTAGGACCGAAACTTCGGCATGGGTCGAAATTTTAAACCTTGCCCAATCCTATTGACAACAACACCCTTGCATGAATCAACTGTGTCAATCCGTGGATGAATGTATCCTTGTAACTATAAATAGAGGTGCAATGGTCTTGAGTACACAACTCATACACAGGAGTATTTTTAGTGAGAATTTTAGACGTGATCCACCTAACCAATCACTAACTCGTGGAGTAGGACCTGAAGTCCCAACATAGCGCTTGTGATTTTTCTTATTATTTTTATATATTTACTGCATTTAATTTTGTATTTGGTTTATATTTCAGGTTATGTGCTATTCACCTCTTCTAACATTTTTATACTATGACCAACGATCCCAACACTTCTGAGAGGTTTCTCAACTTCTCAAAGAAGTCCAAGAATGAGGAAATTAGTGGACTTCTAGGAGTGACTCACTAAATGGTCATAGGCTATGGAGTAGGAACGAGGGTTCCAAACCACGTTACATTATTTTGTTGGCATTGACTTGTTTATTATTTTCATGACTTTTAATTGTGTTTGATTAACCTTAGTAAGACATTAGCAAGAGTAAGTTTAGTGTTGTATTTGCAGGTTAAGTGCTATTCACACCTACTCTAGTCATCCGCCACTTCTCATGATCTTAACAACTTATAGAAGGGATTGCTTAAGATAAACTATATCAAATTATGTGATGCTTGTCGAGAAGGCAAACAAACCAAGTGCTCTCACAAAGGTAAAACTCTTTTAAGTACATCTCAATCATTGAAATTATTACATCTTGATCTCTTAAATAGTCATGACATTACATCACTTAGTGATAGTAAATATTACTTAGTCATAGTAGATGGTTTTAGTGTGTTTACATGGGATATCTTTCTTAAGCATGAGTATGAATCTTTTGATATGCTCATTAGTTTTTGTAAAAGAATTGAAAATGAGAAGAATCTAAAAATCAATCGGATTTGTAGTGATCATGGAGGAGAGGTTGAGAACTATGGGCTTTATTATTTTTTTTTATAAAACTAATGGATATATACATGAGTTTTCTTGCTAAGATTTTCTCAATTAAATGGTGTTGTAGGAAGCAACAATAGTCCACTTAAAATAATATTCTTCTATATGTTGAATGAATGATTATTACCTAGTTACTTTTGGATTAAGACAATTAGCACGTTATGTCACCTTCAAAATAAGGTGCACCACACTTCAAGAGAGCGACTAGGATTAGGAGGGCCTTGAACTTTGTTAGGCAATGAGCATAAGTCTCATGCCAAATGAAGAAATCATTGCCAAGGTTTGAGTACCTACTCGTTAACCTAGGAACCACCACCAATAGAAGTTACCTTATACTTGAGAAGAAAAATTTGATGGCAAGGAAAATGTTATGGACTTAGTTCATTAGGGTGGGAAGGACTTCTCACAAATGAAAGCCGCAACCCAACCCTTGACGAAGAGAACCTACTAAATCAATAGGAAAGATTCCTGGTGGAAGGAGACAAGAAGGAAATGGTTTTGACAAAAGGATGTAAAGACTTAGTTGCAACTGAAGTTTTGACGTTGAATATATTGATAGAAGTCCAAATATGTAAGAATAACTATTTTTATCTATAAATTAAACATGTTGTAACATGAAAGGGACTAAGAACAAATTATTATTTCCTCTCTTAACCCTTGAATCTCTTTATATTGCATCCTCTCCCCTTGTTTTCTCCCTTTTATATTTATGTGGATCATACCTCTCTTCTTTTTGATAATCTCTCTCAAAACAAAAGAATGTGTCATCTACCTCATTGCGGTAGCTCATTACCACCAAGCCAAGCATTAACACCTTACATGGGCACCCAGATCCTTGGTTTCATTTTGTGACTTGCATTTACAAGAAATGAGAATGCAAGAGAAATTGACTTATGTCTTATGTTGGTGGTTAAATTGTCTAAAGAAATTAAGGAAAGAAGTTAGACTTCCATATTATTTAGATGCTAGAAAAGATAATGCCATGGTTGTGACATGATAAAACCTTTTGTCACTTACTGATCTTGAGAGAGGGAAGCATAAGAGGAAATTTTAAGAACACAAACCTCATCAAATAAAATGAAAAATTAATTTGATCATTGAGGAAAACTAAATATATAATAATTAAGTAGTCGAGCTGAGAATACTAGTCAAAACAATTAGGTGTAGATTTGATTAGTGATAAATGAAAAAATAGTTGTACATGAACATGAACATTTTAAAGTTGACAAAAAAAATTCTGTAGTTAGGTGAGTTAAAATGGTTTTAGCTGAAGCTGTAAGGAATAGAAGGGACCATGAATTCTAATTAATGTAATAGATTCTAGTTAATGTATTAATTAAATTTATAATTGACATATGACTTCATATAGAGTTGTCACAGATTGATGTTGACATTGATGATGGACTTAGATGACATCAAATAATAGTCTTAACTCTTCGGTAGGCCTTTTAGTAAAATAACAGAGGTCAAGTCTATAACCCTAAACAAATAAACTAGTTCTAATTTAAAAAAAATAAAAAAAAAATATAAAAGAATATATCTTAATGCAACCTAGATTCAGACATACAAGTAAATTAAATTGGGGTTTAGACCATGTTCAGATCTATTTTATTAAATATTACTTTTTAATAAGAGTAGTTTATTTTGTTCAGGTGTTTGGGATATAAAAAAGTTTATGAAAGAAGTATGGCTGTTATTTGAGGTAATTTTGTGTTATTGAATAAAATTTCTCTTTTGTTTTCTTCTCTCTTATGCAAGAGATTTGTGAGTGAGGAATGCAGGTTGTACTGTGTTAGCAAAGTTGTTTTTATGAGAATCCAGGTGCTAAAATCAAGTGTGGTGCTACTCAAGTATCTCATGAGAAGCACTAGGTGAGTGCTAGCTTGGTGGCTGCCTCCCTAAAACCTACCTTTGCAAGGTTTTACTCATGCCACTTGGGATAACTATCTAAGCTGCACAGCCAAAAGCGACCATTCTCATTCTCGTTTATCTTCTATTTTTCATATGATTATATAATGTAATGAATATTTCTGAAGAAAGTGGTGTTGTCTCGATTCCAAGCATAGTTTCTAGCATCATGACACACCTTTCCTTCTCTCTATTTTATTTCTCTTGTTTTCTCGTTCTCTTCTCTACTTTCTTATGCTCTCTTTCTCATCCTTTCTAATTCTTATTACTTTAATAAGTTAATCAATTAGCTAAGGATGAAATAATTTTATATAGTACCTCATATACCACAACAAAAGTTTAGTACAGGTGATAATGTTTTTTTTGTCTTTTAGTAATATAGTAGAAAATAGTAAATATTATTCTTATTACTATGAAATTTCTCTTGGGTTTATAATTTTAGCACCTTATTTAGCGATAACATTACTCTTGATATGAAGGGAATAAAGCTTTATAGTTTTTTTTATGGTGTCAGCATTGCTACCTTTGATGGATAAGTGTTGGACGTTAGCAAATGATAGATCTTGCTATCTTTTGTGATGACTAAGTTTAATCTTACATTGGAAGATGACTAATTGAGAATTTAATAAATTAAGTGATTCTAATATGGTATCACAAGTCTAAAAATTTGGCTACACTGCATGAATAGACAATTTTCTTTTTTTGGTGGAGTGTTGACAAATGGTAGCATCACAATCATTGTTCCAAGCCCTAATTAGATGATCCACTTGGGAAAAACTGCATTATGAGAGTGTCACCGGCATTCACATGTTGATATGGGATTTGGGTATTGTGATAAGGAAGTTGTCTTAAGGAGGTATTGTAACCCCTAGACCCCATTTAAGTCCATTAAAAATTATTTGCTAAATAGAGAGGTTATAAAGCTTGGATGATTTTATAGCAGTAGTTTATGCATTTCAAGTTAATGGAAAAATTTGCCACCAAGACTATGTAAAGCCCTATCAAGGGCTTGACGCCTTACCCCCAACACTTCTAATTGTAGGATTAAATGAATGACATAGACAGAGGGAGGAGAGGTTGAATAGTTGAACCGTAACATAAACTTTATTTTAAATCACAGATAATTCAATTGTGATAGTTGTTCGATGGTGGCATAGATGCACATAAATAATAATAAGACAAATGCAATACTAACACAATGAAATGTGGTTGGCTTCACTTCTAATAATTAGACAAATTCAATGTTAACACACACAATGTAGTGTGGTTTAGAGGTTGCACTTCTAATAATAAGACAAATGTAACACTAACACATAATGTAATGTAGTTTGAAGGTGACACTCCTATTCTACGACCGATTTACTTGCTTAGGGAGTTACTCATGATCAATCCTCTAAAATCGATTCATTTACAAGAGGTGATAGAATAACCTCTTACAATTGCAAACCTTTGGAATGATTACAATAATGTTTTCCTCTTAAATGAAATACGAAGCCTAGGTTGAAGAATCCTGCAAATGTGTCATAGCCGGGGATCGAACCGCAGTTGTTGGTGACAATTTGACGCCCTTCCATATATAGCAGTAACACATGTCAAATATAATTTAATTTTTTTTTTGCCAAACATATCAAAACAATTTGATCGAACCTAACCACTTGTGAGCCATGAACCACAAGCCATCTCTCTCCTTCACTAGTGACGTCGTAGACTTGGGTTTGATAGTGAGACTTTAAAAGGCATGCCTCTTCCTCTACGTTGTCCTCTTCCTTTGGCTCACATGTCTTTTCCTCCTCTTCCTCCATCTTATCTGCCTCTTCCTCCTTTTACTCCTCCGCTTTATTTAGTTCTTTCTCCTCCTTAGCCTCCTCCTCAGAGTGGTTGACACCTTACCCATATGAAATAATATTGTTTCTAGTCTCTAGTCAGACTTTGAATTAAGTCAAAACTTTAAACTTTGCATCTGACTAATTATTTGGTGTCAACATCCAAAAATCCAAAATTGAAAATCAACTGGATTAAAATCAAATTTAAAATTGGGGAATTCTGTTGTTCATTGGCTCAGTTTTGACATTGGTTTAGTTTCATTGTGGGCTAATGGCAAAATGACAGAATTAAATCACATCAATAAGAATATATATTCATGTATGTGTGTATATGTTATAAAATTAGGAGATCCTGATTGTATAAAATCAGGAAATAATCTTTGAGATAATGATTGCATAGAATCAGAAAAGAATCTTGGGAAATTAGGAAATAATTGGTTTTAGTAATTTCCATTTTTTATGTTTTCTTTCTTTTATTTGTTCTTATTTCAACACTTTGTATCTTCTATTTATTGATGTAATGTCTAGTTGAAAATGAATAATAAAATTCCTCCTCTTCTAGTTTTTTTCCTTCAATCTTCCAGGTTTTCTTCATGGTATCAAAGCCCTAGGTTCGATCTAGGGTTTGCTTTTTTTTTCCCATGGCAAATCAACATCCATGGAAGACTGCGTTAACTAGCACCACGAGTAGAGATTCAATGGTGTCTGGAGAAGAAATGACTGTCAACTCAAATTTAAACCCATCGGTATCTTTCAATGGTTTGACAGAGGTATTCTCTAGTTCACTCCAAGTTAATATTCAACATCTTAACGGGAAGAACTATACAAAATGGTCACAAATTGTGCACTTGGTTTTAGAAGGGAAAGGTAAACTTGAATATCTTATAGGTGAAGTGATAAAACCAACTGATAGAGACTCTAGATTTAATGGCTGGAAATTTGAAACTTCGCTCCTATTGCATGGTTAGTCAATTCCATGGAGCCCCCTATAGGAAAGTCATTTATGTTCCTACCTACAACCAAAGAGGTGTGGGAGGTAGCTAGAGACAGTTATTCAGATTTGGAGAACTTTTTGCAAATTTTTAGCCTAAAATCAAGGCTATGACAAGCGAAGCAAGGGGAATGTCATGTGACTTCCTATTACAATCGATGACATTGTGGCAAGAACTAGATCTATGCTATGATAATATTTGGAATTGTGTTGATGATAGTGTTCATTTTATGAAACGGCAAGAGAATGATCAGGTGTTTATTTTCTTGAGGGACTAAAAAAGGATCTAGATGAAGTAAGGGGTCAAATCTTGGGAAAGACACCTTTACCAATGATCCGTGAAGTATTTTCAGAAGTTCGAAGAGAAGAAGCTCGACAAACGGTTATACTTAACAAATCTACTTTAGTCTCTACTAATTCAAGTCTGGAAAGCTCTGCCCTTGTTGCTAGAGGTTTTCAAGAGGAAGCAAAGAAAGATGACAAAAGTTTTGGAAAACCATGGCGCGACCATTGTAAATGCTCGTGGCACATGCGGGAAACATGCTGGATAATCCATGGGAAGCCCAAAAATTAGAAGAAAAGAATTGATGGTGAAGGTAGTGCACTTCAAACTATTATCTCATATCAAAAGGGGCAATCTATTTCTAACGCACTTCCTTTCACCAAGGGACAAATATACCAACTGTACAAACTTCTTGAGTCTCAAAAAAACTATTCTTGTTTAATAGCTCAAAAAGATACAACAACCTTCCTTAGTCTCAATTCTAATCACGCTTGATCATTGACTCAGGTGCAATTGATCATATGACAGTAATGTCAAACCTTTTCTCTTCATATAGACCTTGAAATTAAGATCGCAGATGACTCTCTTTCAACCATTGCAAGAAAAGGTTATGTTGTAGTATCACCTATGCTCACTCTAAATGATGTTCTTCATGTTCCAAAGTTGTCTTGTAACCTTTTATCTGTAGTAAATTGGTCCATGATCAAAATTGTCAAGTTAATTTCTTTTCGTCTCACTGTGTATTTCAGGATTTGACCTCGGGGAGGATGATTGGCAGTGCTAAACAGAGTGGAAGACTCTACTTCCTTGAAAATGGATCTGAATCAAGAAAACAATCTCAACCAAGAGGTTCCTGCTTTGAATCTATTTATGTTTCGAACCATAATATTATGCTATGACATTTTAGATTAGGACATCCTAGTTTTCGATATTTAAAGCACTTGTTTCATAAATTATTTCACAATAAAGATCCTTCGTTGTTTCATTATGAAGTATGTGAGATTGCAAAACACCACCGCACATTCTTCCCTTCACAACCATACGAAAAAGGGCAGCCCGGTGCACGAAGGTCTCGCCATGCGAGGTCCTAATGAAGGATCCATTGTACGTAGTCTTACCCTACTTTTTACAAGAGGCTATTTCCTGGAATCGAACCCGTGACCTTTTGATCACAAAGTAACAACTTTATCGTTACGCCAAGGTTTCCCTTCCCTTCACAGCAATACAAGCCATCAAAGTCATTTAATAATTCACAGTGATGTTTGAGGTCCTAATAAGATAAGCACCCCCTCTAATAAGAAATAGTTTATCACATTTACTTATGATTATACTCCACTTTGCTAGGTGTATTTATTAAAGGAAAAAATCATAAGTTGAACAATTCTTTAAAAAAAATTTCAATACAGTGCAGACTCAATTTCAAACTAACATACAGATTTTTTTGAAGTGACAATGGGAAGGAGTATTTTAACACGATCTTATGTAATTATTTCCTTGAAAAGGGAATAGTTCATCACAGTTCATGTATAGATACACTTAAATAAAATGATATTGCTGAAGGACAAAATAAACACCTTATGGAGGTAGCCCGGGCATTACTTTTTTCAACCAAAGTACTAAAATATTTGTGGGTGAAGTTATTTTAACTGCTGCATATTTAATTAATAGAATGCTATCTAAAGCTAAATAATTTAAGACTCCATTCAATACAATGTACAACATGTTTCTTTATTGGTAGTCTTTCAGCTTATTGGTCGTCTTTCAATACAATGTACAACATGTGTACCTATGAGGTTGGCGTGTTCTCTCATTTAACAAGCTAAGGTTCAATTATCACATAAGCTGTAGGCAAGCAAGAACTGAGGTCTTTGAAAAAGTACAAGAAGATTGCTGAACAATCTGGTACCTTCCATATCACTGTAATAGCTTTGTTTATGTTAATTCATCCACTCTAAGATCCATTTTAAATGTGATAGAATTTGTGAGAGATGAGTTGCACCATGGAGACGCAAAGCTGAAATTTTAATTCATGTTATGCTGAGGATGTGCTTGATCATGGTGCTATGAACTCATGTTGCATGTACTAACATTTACGAAATGCTGATAAGAGGAGAAAACTTGTATTTTCATTATTCTTGATAATTGTTAGTCTATGATATTAGTGAATTCTGTCATTCAACTATCACTATAGCTGAAGACAGACAGTTTAAAATTACACTGTCCTAGGAAGATGAGAATGCTGCTAAAATTTGCTCACGGAGTCCGTCCACCTACACCCATATGATATTGAGCTTTTACTGATTTATTTTTTAGTTATTCTTAGTGGCTAAACCTTCTATTGCTTATTAATGGTACTTGAGATTTGTAGGTATAAGTGGATGATAACTGATACGTATTTGTTGAACATACTGGAACATATTGTGTTTTAAACTGTATTATTACACTTATTATTTATTGTTTTTGCTTCTGTTGAATTTTAAGCTCTATTTCTACCAATCTTTTGCTCTTGTAGGCTGTATGAGTAGAGTTGTAACTTTGGAAGAGGCAGTTCAAAGAATTAATTTTTCAGATGAGTCAAGAAAAAAAAGTATGCGCTTGGTTTAATATATAAATCACTATAGTGGATAATTATGCTTTCCACTGGTAGGAGCTGTGTCTTCCTTTACACCATTTGTTGTAAGAAATTTTATTATAATGTCTCAAGTATTGTGGATGTTGCTGCGGGATGAACATATTTGCTGACTTGTCATCACTTTTGTAGTTACATCATGTGTGGTTGTAAATTATTGAAGATTAGTACTTAGGGGCAGTGGAGACAATTACTTGGGAAAAAATTAGTCAATAGTTTGCATTTTTTTTTTGTGTGGAGAAGATGATGAATATGAATCGCCAGATACTAAGAGGTAGAAAGGATAATGACAAGAGGAAAAGAGAGTCTGCTCTTTATTCCGCTGATGTCAATCATGGACTGTTGCAAAACGGCTTAGTGAAGGTCCCTCTTTAAGGTTTTGTACACTAATGGACAACACTACTTATTTTGGTTGTAGTCTAGAAAACAATATTCTGAAGAATTATACAGATTTTACAAGTGGGTTGCTGCAGCATGTACTTTCTTAAGAGGGTGGTGAATGGAATGATTTTCCTGAGAATATAGTGAATTAGAAAGATTTCCAGTCAAAGAAAGGAATCACTGCAGCAGGATGTTATTATCAACAAATTTTGTTAGACTTCATGCACATAGTTTGCATAGTTCTCCAAACAGGTTTGTTGAAGCATATTGCTTGGATTGATAAGGTTGGAAAATGCATTTTTTTTCCCACCAGAATTACATTCCGTATGTTGTGCATCAAAATAAATCCCTTTCTTGTGACAGAAACAACCTTATATTAGTTCAAACAGAACACATGAAGCCAATGCATATCTTGAGGTTTCCATTAGTGCAGCTGAAAGTTCAAGTTGACGTATTGATGGTGAGGTTAAGATTAAGACTGACGTACATTCCACCAGCACCATAATTTTGGTGAGAGAGTTAATGCAGTTGAAAATAATGAGCAAGGATCTGATGGAATTCCACAAGTTCCTGCTGTTTTTCATCCTGTTAATAAAGCTGCGCAGGATGTTTTATTCCGAGGGTTGGGCAAGTCCATTGACGCCTAAGACATTTGAGATTATTAGGACGCCAGAAAAGAATGGTATATGTTTAGATCAATGTAACAATTTCTTTGAGCGAGTTGAAATCACTAAACTGATGCACGGTACTGCAAATATTTGATATGCATGGCTTAGCTCCTCCAAGGAAGCAGTGCAAGAGATGATGGAACATGAGGTCCAAAAGAATCCTGTGCAAAGGCATCTTTTTAACAATGGAATTCATCTTGCTCATGCAAATAATTCTGATATTTGCCTAAGGCTTTTGTTTTTCATTAAGAAATTTATTTTATTTTTTATTTTTTACTTATATTGGTTCAAATCTGCGTCTGGGTTGGAGATTTCTTTTGACAATTTATTTATTTATTTTAATTTTTCACTTTCTTTTGGTAATAATTCCACATTTATGAACTGTCTTGTTTTAAATGGATCTGAAGAGTTAGTTATTCAAAGAGCCATTAATTTGAGTTGAGTTGCTTGAGTTGATTAAGCTTGTCAAATAATTTAAATGGATTAGGTTAAAATTTTTTTAATTTATTTAAAGGTGAGTCCAAGTGGGTCAATCTATCTAGGCCTGTGACCTGCATTGGTCGGCCCAAAATGATTTTGGGTAGGCTTGTGGCATGCTTGGATTGATCTATAGGTTAAAGAAAAAAAAAATCCAAAACTTTAAATTAAAGTGAAAATTTTAATGGGCTTGTGGGTTTGATGGCTAGGTAACTTCATCTGCTTATGGTATGACATTAATGTTTTTATTCCAGAGAATATTCTCTGAAACAAATTTGTTATAATAAGTTGAAAATCTAATAGCATACTTATGCAAAATCTATCACAAGCATTGAGCGCGCTGTGATGCAAATGATGCATCTAAATATGTCTATGGAATGCAACCAAATGGAATCTATCACAAACATTGAGCGTGCTGTGATGCAAATGATGCATCTAAATGTGTCTATGGAATGCAACCAAATGCATAAAGATATAAGGAAACCAATTCAAAGTATGATCAATTCATAGCCCAAATTTAAAAATATTAAAAATATTATATATATATATAATGGTTTGTGAGTTGATCCGCCTAATCTGTAATCCACCTTAAGTTAGGTTGAATTAAAAATTTTTCAATCTGTTAAAATGATAGATCAATCTATCCTACTAAATGATCGATCAGTTATGGATCTGCCCGCTCCACCATGATCAGTCCATCAGCTCATTATTCTAACGATAAAAATGGTGTAATGCACATTATTGTAGGAAATGCAATAGTAGTCAGCTGGGATCAAAATGGTGTTAGCCCAGCAATGAAAACTTTGCTATTGGTATTGTTGATTTTCGAAAGCAGAAATGTACTATATGGGATAAGAATTTGCATAGCCATATCTATGTGCATAAGCAGTGAGTTAAAAGTCCCCTCGGATGGGTCTAGTGGCTAGCATATGAGGTATTGTCATCATGAGGTCTAGGGTCATATATCAGCAAAGCCGAGGTAAATGCCTCCCTTATGTGTTAGTCACTATTCCAAAGGTTAGTAGTCGCTCATGATTTACCTCCTCCGTGTTGACCTTGGAAGGATTGGCGGGGGGCACTGGGGGCAAGCGTATTCACCTTTTGCCACCATAAGCAATGAGTTAAAATGAATCGTAAACAACAATAATAACGCAGTTTATATCCTACTAAGTAGGGTCGAGATTTTCTTACGTCATTTTAGACTTGATTCTTTATTATATTTTATATTTAAATGAATTTTATTTTGTATAATCATTACTAACCTTATCTTCTAGTCTTCCTCTTTCACTTTTAATGTGTAATTATTTTGGCCTCACTAGGCTAAATGAGACATTTATTGGACGTCTAAATATATGTAAATACTATCTTAAACGTATTTCTCAGCTTTTACTTTAATTTTTCTAATATTTTCATTTTTAATCTATCCATTCTCACATGTCTATACATTTATTATAATATTTGTATTTCTATAACTCTCATCTTTTGATCTTTTACTTGCGTACTCGTTTTATAATTCAACATTTAGTTTTATAAAACTTCCCTTTACACTTTAGAGATATTATTACAAAGAGCATTTGCCGTTCTACTCTATTTTTGTAAAAACGATTGTAGATATTTAAAGTTCTTCAGTTACACATAACACGTTATCTCCTAACCTAATAATTATTTTGCTATATTTAATACCATTAAATTTAATTTTATATATTTTATCTTTACTCTATGCCTAATTTTTTTTTAAAAACTTTTTTGCGCTAAAATTTGAGCTTAGCATCTACTCTTTCATGTATCTTATCAATCAAAATAATATTTGCAAATAATATATACCATGATTTACCATATATCTAGTGAGTTCATCCATGACTAATGTAAAAAAGTATTTATTTAAAGTTAATCCTTGATATAATTCTCTCATTGTAGGAAATACTTTAGTTAATCGGGTTGAAGTTTTCATTATTATCATTCCATCCTCATATATATTTTAATGTTAACAACTTTTTTTTTTTTTTTTGTAAAATTCTTCACATAATATTCCTTGAGGCTTAGTTATAAATTTTTTTGTCAATAAATACTATATGTATTTGATATTTTTTAATTAGTTATTTAAGAAAATGTATAATTTTTATAGTCGATTTTTCATGCATGAATCTAAATCCTTTTTTTTTTTTTTTTGTTATTTTCTCAAAGTTTAATAACATGATTCATTAGGTTAATATCCTGATAATTTATATAATTTTGTATGACTTCTTTATTTTTATATAGGACTAGGGTATTTACATTTTATTAATTAAGTTGTTTTTAATATCAAGTTAATAATTTCATAAATTATTCAATATCTACTTTACTTCCATATCTTTATTCGAATAACATTCGGTACAACTGCGTTCCATTATACATCTTGTTCAACACATGTACCTCTGAAGCGTGAACTCCAAACATAAATTGTATTGTGAATATGTATTGAAATTTGCTGATGTTTGTAAAATCAGAGAAGTTGTATTGACTGCAGATAATTTGTTTGGTAATGCATCTAAGCCTTTCAAAGTTTCCTATTCACCTCAGAGTTTATTCAGGTCGCTCTTGCAAAATATATAATTTAAACATTTATGAAAAGTTACTTTTTAGAAATCAAACTTCTAATATGATTATTATAAGTTATTGAAATATTAGTTTGCCACTTCTGCATGCATATATAATGTGGATGAACCTTTGGTTATTGATCATTATCTATAATATGATGATCAAGAGGAGCTCTATTAAAAATAGATTAAAGTAAAAAAAATTAATTAATATGAAGGTCAAAGTCAAGAAAGATAAAGGGACGATAAATTGAGTTATGATCGGATGGATGGCAAGTTCGAACGGACAAGCAGGGCCAAGCGGGCAACATAAGATTACGAGATAAACAGATAGTACTCCCCGACCACTGTCCCTACTGAGCAGGCGGCGTGTCTGTTCGGGGAGGAGCCCTCCGATTATGGAAAAGCTAAGTGAAGGAAGATTCCTCTGTACAACACAACCGAGCGGGGCTCGTCTCGGCCAAGCGGCCATTGGTTGGCCTATAGTGAGACCATCTACATATCTCCTCGTACCATGTTGGAGGTTTGTGTCACTGACAACAAAGCATGTTCTACAAGCAAATCGTAAGATAGAAGTTTCCAACCTATCACATCAAAGATTTGCATGCTTGCTTAAGGAAAGATGTCAGAGACACTTTTGGACTTACCTTTTCCTAGGACACTTGAGAAAATGTGCACCTGCGTTGAGATGTGTGCACAGACACCACGGTGACACTATAAAAGGGGGGGGGTTCCCATTTAAGGAGGAGGTATGCGTAACTTTGTGATTCTACACTCTCCTTGTTATTACATTCTCATTACTCCCCACTTCGCCAGAAACTAACTTGAGCGTCGAAAGGCCAACGCCGAGAACATCTTCCCGGCCCGGCACTGACTCCTCTTGTGTTGCAGGACCGCGTGGAGTCTTCGCTTCGTCAACCTTCGAGCCACATCCCTAGCTTGCCATCTTCTTCGCTTTTGGATAGGAACATATTTGACGTCGTCTGTGGGAACTTCACCTGACTCCGAAATGTGAAGATGGAGGACGCTGGACGACTTACTACTGTAACGTTAACACAAGAAGACTTGGAGCTGTTAATACAAGCCCGAGCTGTAACATGGTGGAGCAGCAACAGACATCAGCTGATTACAAAGCAAACAACCCCGCAACATCAATGACGAAAGTTGAGCCCAAAGCTCGAGCGAAAAACAATGCCACTCACAAGCCATGCAATAGGCCGACCGGCGCCTACGGAGAGGCACCGAACGTGCCGATTGGTTATCACCGAGCATTGTTCTGCATGCCCTCAGAAGAGCAAGGCCAAGAGGAAAAGACACAAGGATCCGCTTTAGAGAATGCACTCGGCTGAGACGAGCGTAAGGGTAAAGCACCCTACATCAATGACTCTCCTGAGCAGATAAATAAGCAGTTCTCCCAGGAGATCTTGGATGATCAACTACCACAACACTACAGGCCACTAACGATAGGAGAATACACAAGAGCAGCTGACCCAGAGGACCATCTAATTAAATTCGACAATATGGCCACGTTCCACCAGTTTACCGATGGAATCAAGTGTTGGATATTCCTCACCACACTCTCTGGATCAGCGCAAAGGTGGTTCAGGCGGCTTCCGATTGGATCGATATGTAGCTTTAAAGATTTATGAACGTCGTTCCTCCAGCACTTTGCAAGCAGTCACCCCTATCAGAAGACAAATGTCTACCTGTTCGTGGTCCAATAAGGACCCAAGGAAGCATTGCGGGTCTATATTAAAAGGTTTAACCAAGTGGCCATGGAAGTCACATCGGTCACTCTGAAAATCTTGGTGAGTTCTTTATCCCAAGGACTTGTAGATGGTGAGTTCTTTCGCTCACTCATCTGGAAGCCTCCAAGAGATTTTGATCATCTGTTCAAGTGAGCCATTGAATATATCAATGTGGAGGAGGCCCAAGCGGCTTGGAAGAAGGAGGTAACTCCCGAGCTGACTGCTGCCCTGGAATGCCGCATGACCCATACACATTAACCACCAAAGGGGCCCCGAACATGAATAGCACAACCCCAGCCAGAGCCTTGAACTCATGCGATTTAGCATGTGGAGGTCGAGCGAACGAATTCGCCGAGCCCAAACGATAGACGCCGCTCTTTTGTTCCTATCATTGGTCACCAACACAACTCCAGAGACTACTATCAACTCAAACCAAAGCCACACCGACCGACACCTTTAAGATTTCTCCACCAATCCCCGACACCGAATCACCACCATCACATCCAATCGAGAGGGCAATATGAGGAAGGTAGGTCGGGTGTTGAGCAACACCAATAATAGCCCCTGCGAAGAGAGTACAAGAGGTCCACACGGGTATCTATCGAGCGGTCATGCTCGTCAGCCCTAGAGGAAGAGAATCGAAACAACGTCGCTTAGGGCGCCATAGGAATGATCACAGGAGGCCCAACCGACAACGATTCTAACCAGGCTTGGAAGTCACATGACAACGATTGGAGATACACATTGTTGGATGCAGGAAGGAAAGAGCAGAAGGACCCAAGATCAGTTTCGATCCTCAAGAGTTACAGGGAGTGGAGTGTTAGGATCTTTCGTACGGCTAGAGAGGGGGGTGTGAATAGCCGCCCCAAATCGCTCTCGTTTCTTCCTACAATTAGGTTAGTCGCAGCGGAAAATACAAAGAAACGAAAGAGAAGAAAACCAAACCTTAACACGAGGATGTAACGAGGTTCGGAGATTAGGGCTCCTACTCCTCGGCGTGTCCGTAAGGTGGACGAGTCCGGTCAATCCGTCGGTGGATGAGTCCCCGGAGAACCGGCTAATACAATATACTCCTTGTGGGTGGAGAAACCTCGCCACAAACGTTTGCAACAGCAAACAAAGAGTACAAGAGCAGTAAGAAAAGCAATACAATATGAATACAATCGCACTCTACCAATTGCTTGCTTTCTTGTCGACTGGAGGTGAAGCAGCAACTTCACGCGACGCCTACAACAGCAGGAACCCAGCCGGAAGCTCACGCGAAGCTTTGGAGGAGCTCAACAAAGCTCAAGCACAGCAGCACTTAGAACAGCAAGAAGGAAGAAGGAGATCTCTTCGCACAGAAGATGCCTCGATCCTTTATACCTGCGAAGAAGAAACAGTGAAGAAACTAACCGTTGTGTCGCGGCTAGAACCTGATCGGTCTACGACCGATCGCCCTAGCGCATGAGGCTTGTTTGTCACCGATCGGTCCCGCCGATCAGGTGTCGCGATCAGCCCTGATCGGTCGTGGATAGGAGAACCTCTGATCGGTCCATAGACCGATCGGGCCGCCTCACGCCATCGATCTATTCACGATCGGTCCGCCAGACCGATCCATAAATGGATCGGTCGGCAGACCGATCCACGGTTTTCTTCTCGAGGGTTCTGATCGGTCTCGGACCGATCGATTCAACCGATGAGCCATCGATTACGATCGGTCACCGCACCGATCGGCAAACGCAGATATCCGGATCGGTCACGGACCGATCCAACTCCTCGGTTTAGAGTGCCCTCTCTAACCTAGTTCGGAGAACGAGCTACCGAGCCCTCTCCGACTCCATATGCCAAGCTTCACTCACTTGGACCTCTCAACACGGATGTCCGATCACCCTTGATCCATCTGGATTTTCCTTGCCCGCTTCACTCACGGACTTTCCACCGGCTTCACTCACGATTTCACACGCCTAACATCCCGCTTAGGACTTTCTCATTCACCTAGCTTCACTCACTAGGATTTTCACCGCCTGCTTCACTTTCCAATCTGCCTCGCTTCACTCACTAGGACTTTTCCGTCTGCCTGGCTTCACACTGGACTTTCCTTGCCCGGCTTCACTCACCAGGACTTCCCAACCGCCTAACATCCCAGTTAGGACTTTCCCCGGCTTCACTCACGGGACTTTCCAACCGCCTAACATCCAGTTAGGACTTTCCTAGGCTTCACTCACCGGGACTTCTCCGTGCCAAGTCTTCATACTTGGACTTTTCCGTGCCAAGTCTCCATACTTGGACTTTTCCGTGCCAAGCTCCTCGCTTGGATTTTTCCGTGCCAAGTCTCCATACTTGGACTTTTCCCGTCAAGTCCTCGCTTGGTTCAACCAAGTCAACCTTGACCTTTGCACGCCAAGCTCCCTGCTTGGACTTTTCAGTGCCAAGTCTCCATACTTGGACTTTTTCCCGAATCAGGTCAACCAGGTCAACCTTACCTACGGTTGCACCAATAATTTCCCAATCATCTATTCTTGTCCCATATCAAGAATAGAACTCTCTCACGAGTGTCAAACATCAACATGCAACTCAACTAGGTCAACCTTGACCTAAGGTTGCACCAACAATCTTCCCAAGTCAAACATCAAAATACAACTCGAGTCAAGTCAACTCGAGTCGGGTAAACCAGGTCAACCTTGACCTAAGGTTGCACCAACAATCTCCCCTTTGATGTTTGACAAAACCATAATCAAGTTAGGTTAACCCGATAACCTAACTTAGGTTTTCCAACCATCTTCCAATGTCCAATGTTCTTTCCTTGAACATTCTCTAGACATTCTCCCTGTTAAACCGATAACCTAACTTGGGTTCTCTAATAATTCTCCCCTTTTGACACACATCAAAAGTATTCCAATGTTCTTCCTCGAACATTCCTTGACAATCTTCCCTAGCTTAGGTTAAACCGATAACCCAACTTGGGTTCTCCAATAATTCTCCAATGAACACTCTCCCTTTTTGACACATCAAAAAGAATAAGGAGGGTATCAAGGTCAAGAGTTTCTTCCTAATGAAAGTCCCATACCTTTCATTGAAACTCTTATTTTCCCTTGATACTAAGCTCAACAATCCACTTAGTGATAATCCCATATCACTAATCCTCAAGGAGTAAAACTCCCTAAAAGTCAACTCCCTTGACTAATAGTTAAAACTCCCCCTAAAGGCCAACTCCCCTTGACCATTGCACCAACAATGTCTTGGAGAGTTTCAAACCTTTAGAAATCTAAAACCAACTTTCACCGAAATTTCGGACATGCAGTCGAATTTCAGCACATTGGCACGCTATCAGACCTCACTGGATCGGTCACCAGACCGATCCACACACAGACCTGGACCGATCAGGACCCTCCGGATCGGTCCACAACCTGATTCGGATTTCTAGATTTTTCCTCTCCCGAAATTCGAAACCCCTAATAAATTCCAGAAAATTCGAAAATTGTGAAATTTTGAGGATACATTCCTCATATCATACACTACCATGGAAAAATAATTTTCTATGAAAATAGTTTCCATTTTCAAATCTTGATACAAAGTTCAAAAACTTTGAAATAGTTCAAGTTTTAACTCAACTTTGTATCACAATGTTCAATGATGAATGCTATCACTAGGAAAGCTTCATCAAGGTTTTTCAAATCAATTTTAAAATGCTTTTAAAACCATTTGAATTTAGGACCATAATCTTAGGGCTAAATGTACATGACTTGTACATAAGCTTTCCCTATGATCCTCCATTTCTTGAATTAGGGTCATCTAGGTACAAGAATTATGCACCTTGATCCTAACTCATGATCCTAATATCTCACACACATCTAAAGTGTATCAAACCACATTCAAGTCAATTTGATGTGAGATATGGGTTAAGGTCAACTTAGGCTAAGTTCTCATGCATTTTCTAAACATCAATTTGATCTCAATATCAAAATGTGTTTTTCCTTAAATCAATTACATTGATTATAATGCAAGAGATGATGACATGGCATATAATGATATCATAAGTAAAAACATGTGCCAATGTCATGATGTCATGGCATAAAGTTTGAAAACTTAAATAAAGCATGACATATAAACTAGCCTAGCACTATCATGACATTTCAAATGATGATAAAACTAAACATGATGTCATGACATGTCATATGGCAAACAACCATGGTTAGTTAACACAAATAAAATACCTAGATTACCTATCTAAGTATCCTTAATCTCTTAGTTAACTTAAATTCTAATCCTAGATTGCCCATATATCCCTAAGAGAAACCAAAATCCCAATTATGGTTTTTCTTTTCTTAAATTGTGCCAAATAAGATTAAAATATTCTCACTTTGGCACACTTTACTCTTCCAAGGAGTGAATGATAAAGATTATCCCCTTTCATTTTCAAAGGTTCCCAAAACCTTGAAAATGCTCCTTGAGTGTCAATTTCCTCAAAGTTGGGTTAACTACCCTTCTTATTGAGTTGACACTCTCTAACCCATCTATGGGGTAGAAAAAATGCTCCTAGGAACCCAATACCTACTTGAGCTCATTGGGTTCACTAAAAATTCACTAGGGATGACTTCCCTAGCAACCCTCCTAATGACCCTCTTAGGCTTTAAAGCCTTGGTCATTTGGGTCTCATCAAGATCAACTCTAGGGGTGACTCCCCTTGTGACCTTGGTGGTGGTCTTCCTAGCCCTAGGTTTTGTTCCATAATCGAATGGAACATTATGATAGGTGGGCTTGACCATTTGGGACTTAGGTTTGTGACCCAAACCTTTCTTGTCCTTAGGCTTTGGTTTTTGACCCTTAAACCCTAGAGATGACTTCTCCATGTTTTTAAGAGCCTTTTCTAAATTATCAAGTCTTGACCTCAAGACTTGATTTTCCCTCTCTAATACCTCAAGTTTTAATTTGTCATTTTCTCTTGAGATATTCCTAGGCATGTGTCTAGTCTTTTTGGGATTTCTACCTAGGTTTTCCTTAACTTTAGAAGCGTTAATCCTAGGGTTGGTATTTCTAGTGTTATCCTTACCTAGGCTAACATGTTTAGCTCCTAAGCACATGTATTGGTTCCTAAAGTTAACATGCTTATCATTATTAACAATTGCAACAAAACTACTAGCATGAGTTTTATTAGAATTGCAATAATGAACCTTAGAGGTTACCTTAGGGTTTGCCTTAGCTCCCCCTATCGTTGTGCCCGGTCTCTTGCCCTTGTGAGGTTGCCTCCCCCTCGGACAATGGCTCCTATAGTGTCCCCTTTGCTTGCATTGGAAGCACACGATGTGCTCCTTGCCCTTGCGTTTCGGGACTCCGGCTTCCTTGACCTTTGGCGCCGGTGGAGTCTTTCTTACCCTCTTTGGACACTTACTCTTGTAGTGCCCAAATTCCCTACACTCAAAACACATTATATGCAATTTACTTGAACTTAAAGTGTTTGAGTTACCTAGGATTGAGGATGAATGGATGTTCTCTTCTTCATCCCTCCCGGAGGTAGAAGCTTCTTCTTCGTGCTCCGATCTTGAAGAAGAACTCACTTCCTCTTCTTCCTTGGATGTTGAGTAGCCCTCAACTCCCAACTCGCTCCCTCCATGATGTGAGCTACTTGGCTCACTAGGCTCCTCTTCATGGCTTGAAGTGGAACTCTCCTCATGGTACTTGGCCAAGTTATCCCACAACTCCTTGGCATTGTTGTATTCACCTATCTTACGCAAAATATTAGTAGGTAATGAAAATTCAATTGTTTTAGTTACCTCATTGTTGATCGTTGATTGATGGACTTGTTCCTTTGTCCACTTGTTCTTCTCTAGAGGCTCTCCTTCTTTATCCATTGGAGGAGTAAACCCTTCTTGTACACAAAACCAATTCCACATATTAGTCCTAAGAAAATACATCATCCTTACCTTCCAATATGCGAAGTTGTCGTTGTAGAAGGGTGGAATGGTGATGTCTTCTCCGAATTGATCCATCTCTAGCGCTTGTGCTCCCACGGGTGTGAATCCGATGAAGAGCGACCTCGCTCTGATACCACTTGTTAGGATCTTTCGTACGGCTAGAGATTGGGGGGTGAATAGCCGCCCCAAATCGCTCTCGTTTCTTCCTACAATTAGGTTAGTCGCAGCGGAAAATACAAAGAAACGAAAGAGAAGAAAACCAAACCTTAACACGAGGATGTAACGAGGTTCGGAGATTAGGGCTCCTACTCCTCGGCGTGTCCGTAAGGTGGACGAGTCCGGTCAATCCGTCGGTGGATGAGTCCCCGGAGAACCGGCTAATACAATATACTCCTTGTGGGTGGAGAAACCTCGCCACAAACGTTTGCAACAGCAAACAAAGAGTACAAGAGCAGTAAGAAAAGCAATACAATATGAATACAATCGCACTCTACCAATTGCTTGCTTTCTTGTCGACTGGAGGTGAAGAAGCAACTTCACGCGACGCCTACAACAGCAGGAACCCAGCCGGAAGCTCACGCGAAGCTTTGGAGGAGCTCAACAAAGCTCAAGCACAGCAGCACTTAGAACAGCAAGAAGGAAGAAGGAGATCTCTTCGCACAGAAGATGCCTCGATCCTTTATACCTGCGAAGAAGAAACAGCGAAGAAACTAACCGTTGTGTCGCAACGGCTAGAACCTGATCGGTCTACACCGATCGGCCTAAGCGCATGAGGCTTCGCTTGTCACCGATCGGTCCCGGACATCGATCAGGTGTCGCGATCGAAGCCCGATCGGTCGTGGACCGATCAGAACCTCCGATCGGTCCATGACCGATCGGGCCTCACGCCATCGATCTATTCTCGATCGGTCCGCACCGATCGGGGTGGATCGGTCGGCGACCGATCCACGGTTTTTCTCGAGGTTCCCGATCGGTCTCGGACCGATCGATTCTGTCGATGAGCGAGCCATCGATCGATTCGATCGGTCACCGCACCGATCGTGGCAAACGCAGATATCCGGATCGGTCACCGGACCGATCCAACTCCTCGGTTTAGAGTGCCCTCTCTAACCTAGTTCGGAGAACGAGCTACCGAGCCCTCTCCGACTCCATATGCCAAGCTTCACTCACTTGGACTTCTCAACACCAGATGTCCGATCACCCTTGATCCATCTGGATTTTCCCTTGCCCGGCTTCACTCACCAGGACTTTTCACCTGGCTTCACTCACCAGGATTTCACACTGCCTAACATCCCAGTTAGGACTTTCTCATTCACCTAGCTTCACTCACTAGGATTTTCACCTGGCTTCACTCACCAGGATTTCCAATCTGCCTGGCTTCACTCACTAGGACTTTTCCGTCTGCCTGGCTTCACTCACCAGGACTTTCCCTTGCCTGGCTTCACTCACCAGGACTTCCCAACTGCCTAACATCCCAGTTAGGACTTTCCACTGCCTGGCTTCACTCACCAGGACTTTCCAACTGCCTAACATCCCAGTTAGGACTTTCCACTGCCTGGCTTCACTCACCAGGACTTCTCCGTGCCAAGTCTTCATACTTGGACTTTTCCCGTGCCAAGTCTCCATACTTGGACTTTTCCCGTGCCAAGCTCCCTGCTTGGACTTTTCCAGTGCCAAGTCTCCATACTTGGACTTTTCCCGTGCCAAGCTCCCTGCTTGGACTTTTCCAGTGCCAAGTCTCCATACTTGGACTTTTCGCGTGCCAAGCTCCCTGCTTGGACTTTTCCAGTGCCAAGTCTCCATACTTGGACTTTTCCCGAATCAGGTCAACCAGGTCAACCTTGACCTACGGTTGCACCAATAATCTCCCAAACATCTATTCTTGTCCCATATCAAGAATAGAACTCTCTCACGAGTGTCAAACATCAACATGCAACACAACTAGGTCAACCTTGACCTAAGGTTGCACCGACAATCTTCCCAAGTCAAACATCAAAATACAACTCGAGTCAAGTCAACTCGAGTCGGGTCAACCAGGTCAACCTTGACCTAAGGTTGCACCAACATGGAGGTCTTCCATAATGATGCCCTGATCATCAAAGTGGTAATTGCTAACTATAATATTCATAGCACTTTTGTACACACAAGCAGCTCAGTAAATATTATATTCAAGAAGACGTTCGATTAACTACAAATCGATTGGAGCGAGCTGTAGCCCATGACAACGCCCTTATATGGGTTCATGGGAAATGAAGTATTGTTGATTGGCTAGGCTGGGCTGGCCATATCACTCAGGGAGAAATCGTTCAAATGGATAAGGATGGCTAATTTCATTGTGGTGGATGCCCCGTCCGCTTACAACGTTATATTGGGTTGACTGGCGGTTAATGAATTCTGAGCAACCATCTCCACGTTCTGCCAGAAGATCAAGTTTCCTGTGGAGGACTCGGTCGGGGAAGTAAAGGGCGACCAGCTAGCCGCCCACCGGTGCTATGTCGAAATGGTCAAGACAGAGGCACGTGCCGCTCAGAAAGCACAACAACTAGATGTGAATGCAATCCTTGAAGAGCCTCCCACCCTCATTTATGAAGAAAAGGAAGAAGTTCAGGTGCATCGCACCCGACCGGAGGCCAAAGCCTTTATAGCGTCCGATCTAAGTATGGAGAAGAAAGAGGAGTTAGTTGATTCCCAGATCCGTCTAGGTCGGTGACTTGATCTGGAAAAGAGGCAAGTCAGTCGACCACATCATCAAGCTGAAGGCCCCTTGGGAAGGACCACACAAAGTAAACCAAAAACTCAATTTGGAATCCTATTATTTACAAGATGAAAATAGAAGGATGCTAAAATGGCTGTGGAGTGCAAACCATATGTAACCCTACTGAGCCGGGTAGTAAGTTGGTAATTGATTTCATGTAAATTGCAAAAACATTTGTTCTATGAATGCCAAAGAGTCTAAACGAAAATTCGCTAAGTATCTAAGACTCACATATTGTTCAGCCGTGTTATAAACGAGCAAAGCCCTCACGACAAAGTGTCAAAGACTTATGTGCCGTTCAGCCGTGTTATAAGAGAGTAAAACCCTTGCGCCTAAATGTCAAAGACTCACGTGTCGTTCGACCATGTTATAAGCAAGCAAAACTCTCGTGCCTAAGCATCAAAGACTCACGTACCGTTCGACCATGTTATAAGAGAGCAAAACCCTCGCGCCTAAGCATCAAAGACTCATGTGCCATTCGGCCATGTTATAAGTGAGAAAAACCCTCATGCCAAAGTGTTAAAGACTCACGTGTCGTTCGACCGTGTTATAAGTGAGCAAAACCTTGCGTCTAAGCGTCAAAGACTTATGTACTGTTCGGCCATGTTATAAGTGAGCAAAGTCCTCGCACCTAAGTGTCAAAGACTTTTGACCCGTTCGAGCTAGTTATAAGTGAGCGGTGCTCTCACGCCTCTAGACTCTTGAGCTGTTCGACTAAGTTATAAGCAAGCAAATCCCCTACGCCTAAACGTCAAAGACTCACGTGTCGTTCGGCCTTGTTATAAGCAAGCAAAACCCTCGTACCTAAGCATCAAAGACTCACATGCTGTTCGACCATGTTATAAGCAAGCAAAGCTCTCTCGCCTAAGCGTCAAAGACTCATATGCTGTTCGGTCGTGTTATAAGAGAGCAAAGCCCTCGCGCCAAGTGTCAAAGACTCACATGTCGTTTGACCATGTTATAAGCGAGCATGCTCTCATACCTCAAAGATATAGCCCCGGGTTTCAGACCGAACTTATTCTAGACTCACGTGTCGTTCGATTGTGTTATAAGTGAGTATAACCATCACGTTTAAGTGTCAAAGACTCATGTGTCATTCGACTGTGTTATAAGCGAGCAAAGCCCTCGTGCCTAAGTGTCAAAGACTCATGTGTCATTCGGCCATGTTATAAGTGAGTAATGCCCTTGCACCTAAGTTTCAAAGACTCATGTATCGTTCGGCTGTGTCATAAGCAAGTAGAGTCCTCGCGTCTAAGTGTTAAAGATTCTTGAGTCGTTTGGCCAAGTTAAGTGAGCAAAGCCCTCACACCTAAGTGTCAAAGACTCACATGCCGTTTGGCCATGTTATAAATGAGCAAAGCCCTCAAGCCTAAGTGTCAAAAAGTCATGTGTCGTTCGACTGTGTTATAAGCGAGCAAAGCCCTCGTGCCTAAGTGTCAAAGACTCATGTGTCATTCGGCCATGTTATAAGTGAGTAATGCCCTTGCACCTAAGTTTCAAAGACTCATGTATCGTTCGGCTGTGTCATAAGCAAGTAGAGTCCTCGCGTCTAAGTGTTAAAGATTCTTGAGTCGTTTGGCCAAGTTAAGTGAGCAAAGCCCTCACACCTAAGTGTCAAAGACTCACATGCCGTTTGGTCATGTTATAAATGAGCAAAGCCCTCAAGCCTAAGTGTCAAAAAGTCATGTGTCGTTCGACTGTGTTATAAGCGAGCAAAGCCCTCGCGCCTAAGTATCAAATACTCTCGACCTGTTTGGGCGAGTTATAAGTGAGCAGTGCTCTCATGCCTCCAGACACTTGAGTCATTCAGTCAAGTTATAAGCGAGTAAAGCCCTTGCGCCTAAGTGTCACAGACTCGCTCGCTATTTGACTTTGATATAAGCAAATGAAGCACTCACACTATGTGCTCAAGAGGTCGAGCTTTGCTTTCATTCGAAATATTACATGGATAAATATAAAGAGTCAAGTTTACTAAGCTAAGGATATGGAAAGAGATGGCAAGGAACTTAAAAGCGTCGAACGAGCACTCATTGATTCATACTTAGATTTTTTACAAGGTTCCTAGGGTAAGTAAAAAAAGCAGCTGACAAACTTATAGAAAAAACTATACGAGGTAGTCGAGCACGTCATCATGGAGTGATTCTGAGATCTTCTCCCTCTTTTTGATTTTATTCGACAGATCAAGGGAGAGATAGCAACCATTCTTCAGTTGCTGGAGAGACGAAGGGTCTGGTCGGTGAATATTTTGTTGAAATCTTAGGAACAAAGATACTTCACTCATAAAGATTCTAGTCGATCGGACTCCTTCTCCTTGAACTTGTTTAGTTCAGCCTTGGATGCTTCCAACCCAAACTTTAGCGCAGCCAGCTCGGTAGTTTGCTCATTGATTATTTGTTTATGCTCACTGAGTTGGAGCTCACTCGCCGCTTGCTCCACCTTTTGGCTAACCTGCTCGATCGCAAGTGTTGCTTCTACCTCATCAAGATTTTTGGCCAAGACCTGAGCCTCCTTATTTTTGGTCTCCAGATCTTTGATGGCTGAGAGTTTCCTGACATTGACAAAATTTATCTTTGACTCAAAGTGGTGAGCTTGCTTGGTCAGTCGGTCGAGTTAGAGGATCTGATCATGATTCTTGTTCTTCTCCACGGTGAGGGCCCGCTCAGACCTCAGAAGCTACTCGGAGCTCGTGTCTAAGTCATTTTTAAGTTGGCTCAGCTCCACAGTTAGCTCTTCGACTCGAGCTCATGAGGTCTCTGACTACCCGGCCGACGCTCGAAGCTGCTGGTTCTCATGTTCAAGGAAGGCCAGCCGCTAGAACATAGTCAAACTCTCCACCCAAAACTACAAATCAAATGAAGCTAGTTAGCCCCGATTGGGAAAAGTAAAGAAAAGACTGCGCTAAACTTACCCCAGTTGATTTTTGGTGAAATCGTCAGCAAGCTCCCCTGGTGGGATGGTCGCTACTCGGGTCCTAGTGTCCACCCAAATCTACACCAGAGGATCTTGGATTGTAATTTGATGTTGGATGGAGCGCGACTCAGCATCATCTGAATGACGCTACTCATCAGTCGGCAAATGGAGGATTACTTTGACATGCTTGCGACTGCTCGAATCAAAAGGCTCTGAAGTGGCCGAGCCTTTGGATTTGGACATTGGGGAGGAGCAAACGATGGAAATGGATACCTCTACATTGATCGGCAAAGTAGGAAGATAGGTGATCACCTATCCAAAGTTGTAGCAGAAGTGGCTGATAGCACGGATAACGAGGAGGTTCGATCAGAAGAAGGGGGAGTTGGAAGGACAACCTCCCTCTTAGGAATCCCAAAAGTGGAGGATTCTCCCCACTCGGAAGAAGGGTGGGAAGTCGTTGTTGGAGCATGGGCCTGTAGAATTGAGGTCTCTAAATGAGATGAGGATTCCACTTGGTGTCGCTTGCAACGTTGGATCAACGATTCACCCGATGTGGTCGATTCGGACAAAACGTCAATTGGTGCCATGGAGGGGCGATCGGGCGGCAGCTCACCAGTAGTGGCCGTTGTGTCGTTGGCTGCCGCCAGACTTCCCCCTACTTTGTCGGTTGACTTGTCAGAATGCTTAATCTGCAACAGGACAAGGCTTTCCAGCTCAGCCATTGCCTTAGCGTTGATGTCCGCATCGACAAGCTTACACTTATCGCTCAGTAGTGCTCAGTTTATGATTTGATCTGCAGAAAGGAGATAGAAATCAATTAGATTCAATAATGGCATGAAGAAAATGACACACCAAGGGGGATAGGTAGTTGTGTTTGGATGAGACTCATCCCAAACGCATACAAAACTCCCTCCAAGAGCAGCCTGTGTATATGGTACTTCTGACTGGCAAGACTCACGACTGCTTGGAGGTAAGCATACTAGCCCCAATATCGCCCAAGCGAAGGAGGCTTCAACAACTCTATCTGCCAACCGGTTGAGAAGGCAGGCCAAGCGGGTAAGTAAATGTAAAAATAATGCTCTTTTTAGTGCTTATTTGAGGAGGGCATTTTGTCAAACTATATGGCACTACTCGAACTTGAAAAAGGAAGGTGCTCGGCTCAGAAAGTTTTGAGTAATAGAAGTAGTGGAAAACACAAGCACAATGGGGATCCCATACAGACGAAATAGTACAACCATCCCACATATTAATCTGAAGGAATTGGGCACTAATTGATGCATGAGAATGTGAAAGTATCTACAAATTTTGGAGAAAAGGGGTGGATGGGAAAACGTAGGCCGACATAGAATTAGTCTTCAAAGAAGGTCAAAAAATCGTCTGGAGGCATGTGAGGGCGATCGTATGCAGAGGGAAAGACGATTTGATAACTATCGGGAAAGCGATAGGTGAGTTTCATTTGGTCGACCTCATCGCCATTAAACTTGGACTCGGTGGAAGTGTACCACAGCCCGAGGATAGCTGGGGGTGGGGAAGGAGAGACGACCATGGAAGGATGGAAATCAAAGAGTGAAGGAAGAAAGAAAAAGGAACTTACTAGAGAGGAAGAGATTGCTAATGACGAACAAAAAAAGGAGAGCAAGGAGACGATGGAAATGAGGACGAGGAATGCAATAGGGTGAAGGAAAAAATTAAGGGTTTAAAAACCATGCAAATGATCAACCCGAGCCGTTCGATTAAGGACTTTGAAAAACAAGACTTCATCGTGACCATTGAATTCGAAAAGGCGGACATCACATCAAAGCTAAATATTCGTCTATCACATCATGCATGTGGCGGCAGAAAAAGGCAACTCGTGGCATTCAATTATAGGGAGCATTAATAGAGCATAATTGAAAAACATGGTCAGCGTGGTTTACATTAATAGTAGAAGATTTAAATGGTTTTCAAGAAATTAGGATGACATCAGCGGCAATTAAAAGGCACTACGTGGGGGTGAGAGGTTGGGGCAAAGATCGAAGTGAAGTCGGAAAACAGCTAAGTGTTGCCCCCAATAGAGCCGAGCGGTGGCTATAAACCCCTTGTATAGTTCATGCTGCAACCGAATAGAGGCAATAAACCCTTGAGCAGTGCAGATCACAGCCGAGCAGTGCTATAAACCCTTGAGCAATAATGATTACAGCCGAACGATGGCTATAAACCTCTTTTGCCAGTGAACATTATAGCCGAAGGACGACTTTAAACCCTAGAACACATAGGTCGGAAAGAAAGAGTTCCAGAACACACTAACTGTCCAGTCAGTTGGACTTGCATCCTCCTTTGACTAGAATTGAGGGAAAGGCTTGTAATACGACGATGAAGAAGGCCCCACCAAAGGTAGGTCAAAGCAAGGAAGACTGGCTGATGTGGAGGTCAAAGTCAAGGAAGGTAAAGGGATGCTGTCCACATATCAAGCAAGGTCGACCATTCAACTGAGTTATGGTTGGACGGGTGGCACGCCCGAATGGATAAGACCCATCTATGTATCTCTTCGTACCCTATTGGAGGTTTGTGCTATTGGCAACAGAGCATGTTCTGTAAGTAGATCGTACGATAGAAACTTCTAGCTGTCACATCAGGGATTTGCATGCTTGCTTAAGGAAATGTGTCATGGACACTTTTGTACTTGTCTTTTCCTAGAACGCTTGGGAAAACATGTGCCCGCGTTGAGATGCGTGTGCAAATACTACAATGAGACTATAAAAGGGGGGGGGGGGTTCCCATCTACAGGAGGAGGTATGCACAACTTTGTGATTCTACACACTCCTTGTTATTGCATTCTCATTACTCCCCACTTCGTCGGAAACTAACTTGAGCATCAAAGGGCCAATGCAGGGAACTCCTTCCTGGTCCGGCACTGACGCCTCTTGTGTTATAGGACCACGCAGAGTCTTTACTTCATCAACCTTCAAGCCATATTCCCAACCTACCATCTTATCCGCTATCGGACAAGAGCAATCTATGAGCATGTTTTTAGTGTTTATTTTCATTTCACATACTGGCACAAATTTTTCAATGGTGACCTTCATTATTTGTTTCTTACAATTTATTTTAGGAGACTAACTTTGTATTGGGAGTCTAAGTTAGCTTACCTTTCTTTATTGCTTATGACAATTTGATTCAGAGATGTGCATCTTCATCATGAGATAAATATTCCTCAAATCTATTTCTATGGATGACATCTTCATTGATTCTTGAGGATTTTGTGTTTGTGTAATGTGTATGCTACTTAGATGACTTTACTATCTTTTTTTCCTCACTTAAGCAGACTATCTATACTATCAAGCTGTTAGCTTACTTTTGTATTGACGGTCGACTATTAATTAACTTCGTAATTTATCTTCCTTCATATAACCTTGAGACGAGTTGTAAGGAGTGCCTAGGGTGAACGTAATCTTTTTATACAAAATATTGGTTTGAGTTTTGCTCCTAAGGCGTAGTTGAGTTGGTACGTGATAGACTTACATGATTTCAACTATGGGATTAATAGGTCAATAACACGTTTCCTGACAATTGATAATAGAGAAGGCTTAAGCCTCATTTGGCTAGAAATAAGAAAGAGGGAATGGGAAATAAAATTATAAAATATAATATAAATAGGGAGGGTGGGAAAGCAAGATGAAAACTTAAATTCAAAATTTTTAACACATTTGTTACAAGGATAATGCTAAAAAAAAATTAATAGAAGACATATTTGAAAAGAAAAAAAATAAATTTGAATTTTTATATCATTTTTGATCTCCATTGCACATGAAAATTGTTTTTTTACCATTAAATTGAATGGGAATAATATAGAGAAAATTGCCTTATTTTTTCCTTCGCGTATCTTTTTCTGCCAAAGGAAAAGTGACACTAAGGAAAACTGTCTATCTCCTTATTTCTTTTTTGGGTTTCATTCCCTCCTAGGAAATGATAAAAATTTATAATTCCTAAATGGTATGAATCCAAAATGGAAGTTTAATAGAGAAAATAAATTATCTTTGATCTAGTTTTATGATGAATATGATATAACAAAATAAATACATAAACTAAAAAGCGATAAGGAAGTTGATTGAATAGTCATCCTTATTCTGTAGCATCATCTAAATATTCCCGAGGAAGAAGAAGAAGCAGAAGCAATCGAAGAGTCTTCTGAGATATTTAGGGTGACAACGCCTCAACTTTCGTTAATGGGGAATGAGGGTTTATATCAAGATACTCTAATCCAATGAGCATCTCTCCCTTATTTAGAAATCTGATTTGTTATCAGCCCATATATGATAACAGATCAAACAAAAGGGTTCTACACATTGAACTCATATTTAATAACCTAAAATCCAATAACCTCAAGTTAGATCACTTAAATAGATTCGGTAGTATTTATATTCACAACTTACAAATAAGTCCACCTAAAAGGGATAATATCTAATAATCTCTCACTTGGACTACTTATGAGTTGTATATGAAATACAAGTAAACCTTTAGTTTATATCAATCTTTATGAATACATAATATCACTGTAAATAATGTGGTCCATTAACATCATTGATATAGGACTAAAGAGGTCATAGTTATTATATATGACTGTAATAAGCCCCAACAGTAATCACAATACTAATATCATTAATGACATGGACCAAGATGTGAATGTGTAATATGGAAATTATATGAAATATGATCAGTACATGTCAATTTCCAACTGATCTTGAATGACTCTGTCACGCCCCGGGGGAGTTCCTGTCCGAAGAAATTTCGGCAGCACCTCCCCTGTACGGCTGACAATCTGAATCATTTCTACATGCACAATATACATCAGCCACAGGCGGCTGGAATATACACACAACCACACAGTTATATGATACAGCCTACTCGGTTGATACAATAAAATCACAACCACGCAATTATATGTAAAGCAGCCCACTCGGCTGTACCAAAAACCAAAACACAACGGAAAATGACAGAAACCAAATACAAACCAAACACAAAACTGCTAGCCGGCTAGGCTTACACAACCAACAATAATACAAAATACCACATAACAACTTCAAAACTCCAGAAACAAAACCGGAGCACAAACTAAACACACTGACACATAAAAACAAACAAAACATAAATGAAACCGATAGATCTTCTGAGGTGACGTGGGGACCAGTAGACAAGATACTCCAAGCGACATCATAAACAACCTGGTACCTGAAAAAGATAGTGTCCACGGGGGTGAGTTCAACAACTCAGCGAATACCAATAGACATGCCTAGTCAGATATATCTAACAGCAATAAACATGGAATACAACTTCCTAATCATATATAGGAAATATGCAAAACTGAAAGGTAACTGAGGAAGCTGTACTCACCAGGAACTCCTATCCAGAACAAAAGGATCGTCAAACCAGATACACAATATGCCTCCTGTATGCATGTCAAACAAATGCATCCACCAAAATGTAGCATATAAGTGCATCAAACACAAACAAATAAATGTAATAAATGCATATGGTGTCAATGACATGGTCACCCCTGATGCCAGTCAGTCATCTCACACACAATGGTGAGACTGAGTGGGTAGGGTTGTGACAACCGTGCACTTTGACATCACTACCCCTGATGAGTGATCGAGTGGACGGGATGCTGTCGGAGTACACACATACTCCTACCCCAAATCATAAATGGGGGAGCGCAATGCTCTCATCTCCCGGTACACCATGACGGGGAGGGATCCCTGACGTGCTACCACGCTGCGTCACACTACCCATGAGCGGACCAACGGAGCACCGAACAGAGCAGAATTGACGTGCTACCACGCTGCGTCACGCTACCCATAAGCGGACCAACGGAGCACCGAACAGTGATGAAACTGGTGATATGCTCTACAATAATGGAGCAGCCTATCACGCAGCATGCAATCATGCGAATGGTGCATGAAACTAAGCATGACAATATCCTGAACCAATATATATATATATATATATATATATATATATATATATATATATATATAAATGTGTACCCTAGTACAAGTAAGTCAAATTCACAGATCTAGGGTATACAGGTCCTCTATGGTATAATAACCTAGGTCCTGAACATATCCACCTCCATAAAATATGTACCAAAAATATACATGGATCAAAGCAGAAGGTCTAGGTACACAGATCAGGTATGATATAAAAATATAGATGCACATGCTAGATAATAAAAATCCAGAATCTAGTCCTAAACTCAGTAAAGCATGGTATGTCACTTACTCTAGGAACTGAGGTACTCATGACATTAATAATCACGAAACGTAAACATGGATAGATAACAAACGCCCAACAGAACATGCTACGGGTAACAAACAGTGACATACCAAAGGCAAACATGATCATTTCTTGTAGCTATAAAATACTATGCATATCCAATTGACAATATCATAAAAGATAAGTCAAGAGGTACCCGCCTCCAAATAACAAGATCCAAATCGGTCCAAATCTGACGTCGAGATGCTCGTCTCGTGTCAAAGTCCTGTGATATCAATGTGTATATTTTTATTTAGCTACAATCCAAAGAAATGGCTAAATAAAATCCTTAAGGCTAAATTAAGGTAAATCCTAATCAACCTAACCATCCAGTATAATTCACCTACAACAAAATAATCATACCTAACCAATATCAAGTTCAAACTATAATTTATCATATATCAAAACGTACCTAAATCACTCCATAATAAATTATATATATATATATATATGTAACAATTTATACCTAAAACAACATGTATCAAGAACGTGCCAACTTAACCACACTCCAAACCCTTACCTTAGGGTTGCTGGACCAAAGATTCTGCTGGAGACAGAGGTTGCTGCTCAAGCAGGAAACTCCACCGACTGTCCAAGCAAGAATCAAGAACTGAGATCAACCACAGGAATCAAACCACAACCCTAATTCCACACCTCATATCTTACCTCCAAAATCAACAAGACTCGGCTGGACCTGGTGGCCGGCGACAGTGTGGTACAGAGACAGCGGCACCAGGAAACTAGGGCAGAGGAGAAGAGAGGAAAGGGAGGCTCGGCAGAACCCAGGGCGGCAACTCACACAAGTGCGAGGCTCGGCTAGGGCAGAAGAAAGGGTCGACTCTCAGCGGTGTGCGGAGGTGGAGAGGCTAGGGCAAAGAGGGACGGCGGTCGGCGCTAGGGCTCGGGTGCCGGCAGCACGATCAAATCTAGGGCACGACTGGGAATGCTCGGCTGGGTTCGTTTTGTGGCGTCGGCGAGGTGGCAGAGCAAGGTAGCGCCGTCGAGTGGTGGAGACGGCTATGGCACGGGTAATTTGCGCAGAGAGGAGTGGAGACTGGAAGAAGGGAAGAACTGTCGCTTGTGGTTTGTGCCGGCAGAGGAAGAGAAGAAGAAGAAGGGAGAGATGAATTGGGAGAAGGAACTGCCGCGTGAGAGGAGAAGAAGGAAGGCTCGTGAGTTGATTAGGGCATTCGGGGGAAAAAGAAACGGGGAAAAATAATAAAAGAAAAGAAAATAAAAAGGAAAAGAAATACAACTTTTCCTCGCTTAAATAGGTAGCCTAAACAGGCTTTCCCGGACCCTGTTTTATCCCCGTAACCTGAGTCATACGAGCTCCGAAAAATTCCCAGAAAATTTCTAAAAATTCCGGAAAATTCCCTTATCATTTTTCATCATTTTTCTGGTATTTTACAGACTCAAAAGGGTCTGATCATATTTGCAAATACTTTATATTAAACTACAACAATAAATCATGATCTAAACCTTATAATTCTAAAATAGAATCTATATCATATTTATAAATCACCAAATGTTAACTAGCAATAGTAAATCATGATATTTTATTTCAGAGTGTCAAATAAACAAACAAAATTTTAATTAATATTTTAAACTTTAAATACATATAATAATCAAAACAAAATATAGAGTAATGAAGAAAATACATACTCTCACTAGATGAATTCTTCTTCTATAAGAAGGACTCTTATATTCACAATATGCACATGAAACACCTTAAACACCAAGCTCTTGGTAAGTGGATCTGCCAACATGGAATATGTGATGTTGTATTCTATCATGGCCTAACGACTCTGAAATCTTTCTTTAACTGCTAGAAACTTGATGTCGATATGCTTAGACTTCGACAAACTGTAATTGTTCTTAGCATACAGCTCCGCGACTTTATTATCACAGTTGATCCTTAATGGTCTGTCAATATCATCAATGATCTGCAGCATTGTAATGAAGTTCCATAGCCAAATCCTGTGATTGGATGCTTCATAGCATGCTATCATCTATGCTTCCAAAGTAGAAATGGCTATGAGCGTCTGCTTGATGCTCTTATAAGATATAGCCCCTCCAACGAGCATGAAAATATAGCCTAAAGTAGACCTCTGCTATCTAAGCATCTAGCAAAATTGAAGTCTGAATATCCAATTACCTCCAGGTGATTTAACCTCTGATACGTGAGTATGTGTCCTTTAGTACTTTGCAAATATCGCATCACTCTCTTTATTACTTTCCAATGCGACGATCTTAGGTTCCTTACATATCTGCCTAATATCCCCACTATGAATGTTATATCTAGTCGTGTACAAACTTGTGCATACATAAGACTTCCCACAACTAACACATAAGGGAATTGTTTCATCTCCTTTATTTCAAGTTCAAATAGTGGACACTGCTACAAACTAAATCTGTCACCTCTAGACACAGGTGTCTCACCGGGTGCATAGTTTTGCATGTCATGCTTTATAAGTACCATTTCAATATAGGTCTTCTATGAAAGTCCAAGAATATATCTTGAATCCTTATGACAGATCTGTATGCCTAAAATAAAGGATGCTTTACCAAGATCTTTCATTTCAAAAATAATGGATAGAAATGACTTGATTTTATGCAGTAGACCCTTATTATTACTCATAAGCAATAGGTCATCCACATATAAGACAAGTATGATAAACTTACTCCCACTGAACTTAATATATATGTATTGATCAATAAGATTTTCTCTAAATCTAAATGAGATAACCACTTGATCAAATTTATGGTACCACTAATGGAACGCTTATTCAAATCATAAATAGATTTATTTAATCTACATAATAGGTGCTTTGAATCCTCAGACTCAAAGTTCTCTGGGTGCACATATATAGACTTTTTAATGTCTCCATTGAGGAATATTGTCTTTACGTCCATTTGATATAAATTTAAATCATAATGAACTACAAGTGTCATGATTACCCTAAGGGAGTTTTTTTTCGATATAGGTGAGAAATTATCCTTGCAATCAATGTCTTCCTTTTGAGTGAATCACTTAGCAACAAGATGAGTCTTATACTTTTTGATATTACCATTTGAATCTCACTTGGTTTTAAATATCCATTTACAACCAATGAGTTTTGAACCTTTAGGTAATTTGATAAGTTCCCAAATGACATTGTCTGCAATAGACTTTAACTTTTGTTATATGGCGTTAATCCACCTTTCAAGGTTAGAACATCGTTTGACCTCTTAGAAAGATGCAAGATCACTTTCCAACCATATATCAAAATCATACTCTTGGAGATAAACATAATCACGAAAAGTCAAGATTTTCATTCCCTTACGGATTACCTTAAAGACATTTGTACTTGAGGTGGTTGAGGTATGTGCTCCTCAATATGAGACAATACCTTAATTTAAGTTGTATACTCCTTCAATTGTATTGAAGATGACATAGGAATATCTTGACTTACTACTCCCATTGGATGTGCAATATCCATAATGTGTGGTATGATGATCATATTGCTACTAATTGCACTTATAGTGATTATAGGAGGATCGCTAATGCTTTGCTCAAAAGATACTTCCCTGACCTTATTACTCCCATTATCCTCAATGAATTTGGCATTTTCCATTTCAAAGAATGATCTATTAGAAGGATTATAAAATTTATACCCCCTTGACTTCTCAAAGTAATCCATAAAATTACAGCGAACAATCATTGAGTTCGGTTTATTTTCATTAGACTTATAAGGTTTAGCCTCAGCTGGACAACCCCAGATGTGTAAATGACTAATGCTATGCTTCCTAGCCATTCACATCTCGAATGCCTTTTAGTTATTGTCTTACTAAGTATTTTATTAAGTAGGTAAACTGCAGTCTTGAGTACTTCACCTCATAAAGATTCAAGTAAAGAAGTAAAAGTCATCATAATTCTTACCATATTTTTTAGGGTATGATTGTGTTGTTAAGCTACATCATTCTAATTGAGAGTATAAGACATGGTATATTGAGGCATAATCCCACACTAAGCAACATAATTTGAAAAAGGTCATGGACGTTGTTCATCTGATGCATCATACCGATCGTAATATTCACATCCACGGTCGGATCTGATGGCCTTAATTTTCTTACCTAGTTGATTTTCAACTTCGTCTTTGAAAATTTTGAACATATCCAAAGATTGCGACTTCTCATGAATAAGGTACAGATAGCTGAATCGAGAATTATCATCTATGAAGCTAATAAAGTATGTTTGACTATTTTAAGATGCTTTAGGGAATGATCCACAAATGTACATATGTATTAGCTCCAAAACGTCACTACATCAATTAGCCCCCTTTTTCCTTTTGTTAGTAATATTCCCCTTGACACACTTTATGCAAACATCGAAGCTTGACATGTCAAGGAAATAAAAAATTTCATGTGTCTTAAATGTCTTTGCCACAATATAGATGAATTCTCGTCAGTCAATTTACATTTGGTACCTATATTATGCATAATCACGTTGTTAACTATAGGAGTTAAGGTGTTTAATTTATAAAGCTTATCAACTAAGAAATCATTGTCAATCAACATTGAATTTAAGAAAATAGTAAAAAAATTATTTCCAAATGAATAAGAATAACTTGATTTGTTCAAACAAGAAATTGAAATTAAATTCAATCGAAAAGATTGTACAATGAATGTATTTTCTAAATCCAAATGAATATTAGTTTCTAAACAAAGCCTAAAAATATCAATCGATTGACTTACTTTAGCATTCTTTCTATTCTCCGTATAGATGCATCTTTCACCATCAAGCAGAACTCGACTCCTGAAACAACTCTGTATAGTGATACTTATGTGAGTAGTAGAACAGTATCTATCCACCAAGTGTCAGTAGATATAATCACTAAATTGACTTCTAAACTAACAAAGTTGAGAAGTTTATCTTTCTTTACATACCAATTGACATACTTAGGAAGTTTTTCTTCATATAACATTTTTATTTTTTGCAAAAGAAATAAGTAGACTCCTTATCTTGTTTCTTTGCTCCTTATGGCCAAAACCTCCTAAATTTGCAATTTGCTTTCTCTTTTCTTTATTGATCCTCTTTCTCTTTTTACTTGACCACTGAGAACCAGATGCTAAATGATCACCTAATCGATTATCTCAATCGATTTGAAAGCCTACTATATGTGACTTCAAGGTCATCAATCGATTGATGATGAATACTAATCGATTGGTGTAAACCAATCAATCCCGCAAACTGATCACTCTCCCTTCTGTGTTCAACATATAACTCATCAATCGATTGAGATTTAATGGCAACCGATTGGTTGGTTGTCACTAATCGATTACCTTAATCTATCCAAAAATCTTTTGTGATCGATTTCTGTATTGGCAATCGATTAGTGGAAATTACCAATCTATTGGTCACTTCAATCGATCAGGCTAATCAATTAAGTTGATCCTATCGTGATTTTAAGGTTATAATCGATTGAATCAAATTCCTAATTGATTGATAGCATTAATCGATTAGGCTGATCGATTCCAATCGATTTGTCATGATTTAAGGGAATCAATTGGTGACTTGAATCGATTTGGCCAATCGATTAAAAATCGAATCTGTGTGGCCCTTCAATTAGCAACCGATGGTTGTTTGACACCAATCAATTGCTAGAAGCATTCGAATGTGAATTCAACTGTATCAATCGATTGTCATGCATAGCAATCGATTGGATTCAATTGATCGATTAGGCCAATCGCTTCCTTTCAATTCTGTTCATTATTTTAGGTTTAGTAATCGATTACCCTACCAAGGCTCGCAATTTAACCTAAAATTAGGTCAAACATAATGGTTTTGGACAAAGAAAGTGGTATAGCTCGGTCTTCCCAACTCGGCTTCCTAATTCAGCCTTCACAACTCAGTCTTTCCAATTGGGCATCCTTAAGATCCCATGCCCATAAACAAGAAAACTCTCAAATTTTAATAATATAATTTTCATTTATTCGAAACCAACAACAAAGTACTCTTTTATTTTAAAAAAAACATTTAGTATAATTAGGTGCAGCACTGATAAATCAAAACAAATCTAGTCAAAGACAAAATGAATCAGCTTCTCCAGGGGAAAAAGTTCCATACAGTATGGTAGCTATGGATAAAAAAATCAGGTGAGTCTGGAAGTAAATCCTGAAGCTACATGCACATAGCCTTTACAGTTTTTGTCAGAGCGTGACATTCCATCACTCGTGTAGGGCATATTTAAGCAATGAGAGCAATAGTATATATCTAATTATATTGTTGTATTTAAGCACGAGCAACGAACAATAAGCGATGAGCTTTTGTTAAGACTGTGTTAGTGTAAGGAGCAAGCATCTAATCATGAAAATGCAGAAGTCTGAACATTGAATGAAAAAATAGCCTGACACCAGAAATCTTATATATAAGAAAGGCTCACTAGCAACCAGCAGAATTGTTACCCTAGAGGAATTCGAACGCTGTAGCTAGCGTACAATCCAAACTCAGAATTGAAGGGTGATTCTACTAAACTAGGCATCTCCAAACTCAGAAAACAAACAAACAAACAAATAAACAAACAAAATGGCAGTTAACCAATTTGGTGAAGCACTCACTCACTCATTGTCATTGCCACTAGCATTAAGTGGGGGAAGCGATGCAACTTGGTGCGCCTGCGACAGAGTCGGGTGGTGGTCGTAGTCGTCGAGCAAACTACTGATTGATCGAGCCCTCACCGTGCCGGTTTTCTTCCTCCTGTTGCATGTCATCTCCGCTTGTTCCTGCTCCATTTTTGCAGCCCTTGTACGGCCTCCAGCAATGCTATTGTCCGGCTTTATTTCCCCTGCAGTGCTACTGTTGCTGCTTGCATCGGAACCGGTGCTCCTCCACCTGTGTTTACTGGAGCCCACTTGGCCTCGGGAGGAGATGCTCATGTTCCGGAGCCTCCCTTTGCCGAGATGGTGCTCGCAGAGGGAGTAGCCGACGAGAGTCTGCTGACCGCATCGCCACCCCCTTCCGTTCACGCGGCTGCACCGAGAACCCTCCATGACCACCGCCGGTCTCCTCCGCGGCCGCTTCGAGTCCGTGTCGTTCTCCTCCCCTGCAGCACTGGTGCAACAACTGCTCGACTTCGTTTTCTCCTTGGCCTTCCGCTGATCTTCCTCCTCCTCCTCCTCTACCTTGCCTTCTCTTTCCTCCCTATTTCCATTATTGGCCATGGCTGAGCTTCCGCTTATAATATTCTTGCTGCAATCGGCCTGCCATCTCCCTCTTTGGTTCCCATCCTCTTCTTCTTTCTTCAGCCGCCATTGCGCTTTACCGCCACTGCTGCTGTCCCAGTAGCGATGGACGGGCGCATCTGAGCAGGGATTTGGACAAGAAAAAGAGGCTTCATCAGGATGAGTAGGACATTTTGGTGGATCCCGAACCCCAATCACAACTTGGTGCAACTTTCCCCCTTGTGCAGCTATGCTATCTTTGGCTCCAAGATGCTCATTTTGCGATGAATATGATGGATCTGGAGAAGGATGCAGGGAGGAAGAGGCTCGCCGACGGATCCGCATGGTGGAACAGGAAAACAAGAGGCGCAGAGAATGAGAGAGAGAGATAGACAGAGAGAGTGTTAGAGAGGTGGGTGGGAATGAGATGGGGACCGGTGCAGAGCAGATTTAATTATTGATGAACTGGAACTCAAAGCATTGTTGTTTTTTTTTTTAATATGGTTGAGACAATATCAAGAATATAACATTTCTGTTACAACTTTAAAGAATTAGGAAAAAGTAGACAATTGTTTGATATAATTTTCAGTTTTGTAGACCACTTCTATATTAAACCTTCCGAGGGGTCATTCACGCTCGGGGTACAGTGCTACAAAAAGAAGTAGAATGAGTTTCCCTGCGACGAGAATTTTAATATTCCGCTTGATATGTCATACATTCATAGTGTTAGAATGGCTCTGATGTTGGATCGTTCGTCATTATCCATTTGAATTTGTTTTGGATTTATTTTGATGGTGATGAGACAATTTTATGATGCCGGATCACTTTCAAAATGAATCATGCTTTAATTACTCAAAAGAAAATATCTCAATTCTTAAAAACAAGCATAAAAAAGAAGAGAAAAAAAAAATCTCAAATGGCGTTTTCCTAAAGGACTGGTTAATCATGTAATTCCTTACAAGTTCTAACTCTTCGTCCTCCCAATGGCAACTCCGCTTGCAAACAATAACTCTCACGCTCTCACCCGGATACTTTTTGACCCTCCACCCTCAGTATCCTTTTGATGTCTCCCTCACCCTCAATAAGACGGGATAAGCACGACTAGACTCGATTATGATTCAGAATCGAGTGAACCCTTAATCTTAAACGTCCAATACAATTATGATTCATAGTTTGTAATAGCTGATTTATGGTTCAGTCCACAGTTTATCATAGTTCAAACTTATTATATTTTAAAAATATATTTATAAATTTATTAAAAACTATATAAAAAAAGGTTTGTACTTATTTAACTTGTCTATGCATATCCTTAGGATATAGAAAAATCAAAGTTCACATAGTTCACTTACCTTTCTACCCTTTTACCTTATGAAGTAGTGTTATTACTTCTATTTTCCGTTCTTATAATATTTGTTCCTTTAGTATCAAAAGTCTTCTACTTTGTTAATTGAAAGTTGTATTGCTTAGATCCTTTTTCGGCTCTTGTCCAATCATCAAGTAATGATTGGACTTCCAAAGAGTCAAGAGACAAAGTAGATCCTTGCTCATCCAATATATTACCTCCGGTACTAAACATTTGTTCTATAATAACAATTAACACTAGACAAGCTAAATTTTTTTTTACTATGATGGAGAGGATGACAAAACTTTGAGCCTTCTATGACCACCATCGTAGAATATTGAAATCTGACTCGCTATCTACTTCATTAAAATCAAAAGTGTTGGTGCAGGCAGTACTGATAATTGAACTACTATTTTGATGTCTAATAAATAAGTTAGACATTATGTGTTTGATATGTAAGTTAAGTGTGCAGGTCAATTAACATGAAAAGTCTTAATGGGTCAAGAAGATCGGGCATTAGACATCGACAACCCTAGTGAGTTAGGAGGGTCGAACACTAGGAAAGAGAGTCTTAATGGATCAAAAGGACCAAACACCAGACATAAGATCAAATGAGTTGATATGGAGGAACACTTGATGGGGTCAGCTGGATCGGACATCAAGTAAGGAAAGTCTTGGTGGGTCAATTAGATACTAAGCAGAAGAAGTCCAAAATGTTAATTGGATAGATATTTGGCAAGTAAGTAAGGTAAGTCCTAAAGAGGTCTTTCAGTTCTAGAAGGCAATGAGGATGTGCCCCAGTTGGGACAACCTTAAGTGTTGATCCGATTGAAGAAACATCATTGAAAGTTTCTAAATCTAGATCAGATAGTCTTAACTGTCAGCTTATTTCATAGATACTTGTATATGTGCTTCTAACTCTATTTTCTAGGATTACTATAAAGTATATTCTTGTGCTAATTTTGTTTTGTAAAAAAACAAAGACCTCGGTTGACCGAAGGGTTCGATCGACTGGACATGGTGATCCAGTCGATCGATCCAAGCCAATTCGAGTAGATAAATGCAGATCCGATTTCAATCTCGTAAAGAAGGAAATAAAGGTTCAATCGACTGATCAAGAAAATTAGTTGACCAGATAAGTATGGAAAGAGCAGATCAGATATGATCGGATCACGCAATAAAAGAAATTCTAGGGATCCAATAAACTAATCACGAGGTTCAATCATCAAACAAGCGGATTTCGCGGGATTGATCATATCAAAGCAAGCAAGAAAAGATCAGGGACCAATCGTCTAATAGGACATTCAGTCGACCAAAAGGTTCAGACAACTGGATTAAGGCTATAAAAGAAGCCTCAGGATCTGAGGATCTACAATTAATTCCTCTCAATGATCTCTCCTTCTCTACTGCTCCATTCATGCAAGTATTGCTACTACACCAAGAGGCTCTTCAATAACCTACGATTAAGTTCTACTCCTACATTATCGATAAATTTCACATTCTTGTATTTACATTTAAATAGATAGTAGCTTGTTACTATCTTCTTCATCTCTTGTACGAGTTTTCTCTTCTTCTCCAAAAGATTTCGGAAAGAAGAATATTAGTGAATTTCTCATTCAAAAATTGTCCGGAGTAGCAGTCGTTGGATTGTGAACCAAGTAAATCTTTCCATCTTGTTTTATATCATATTTTTGCATTGTAGTTTGATTAATTTTTTGAAAAGAAAAGTTTTAAGCTCAATATTCACTGGCCCTTCCTCTATTGCACAATCCGGTCCTACAATTGTATTAGAGCAAGGACGCTCTAAATTAGTTTAACCATCCTTCAAGATTTTAAAATCTTTTTTTTTCTTTACATAGATTTTGTAGATCCTTTATTTCATGTGCTATAGTTCTTGCACTGCTTATCTAAGACCCAACCCGTTTCATATGATCAAGAAAAAGAGGTAACCTCTCCCTTAGTTGATAAATTGTATAGTATAATTGCTTGCTTAGCTAGAAAGTTATCTAAATCTGATGAACATGTTAGATCCCTTCAAAAGGAGGTAAAAGTCCTTAAGAATGAGATCCACCAAAGTTCTTCAATTAACCAAGTTCAAGAAGGAACCACGACTCAAGTCTAAGAACTTGAGGAAGAGAATTCTATCTTGAAAGATCAACTTGAAGAGTATAAGGTATCGTTGGAAAAGTTCACTTTGGGCTCCAAGTACCTAAATATGATACTTGAAACTCAAAGGGTTGTGTACAACAAATCCAAACTCGAGTTTAAGTCTAACACTCAACAACATAGAATCTACATGTCTTGGGTAAATTGAAATGCTAACAAAAAGGTTCAAGCATGGGTTCCAAAATCATATCTAATCAACAAAGTAGGAAATAACAAATTATGGATTCCTAAAGATCAAATTTGCTATGTGAATAAACAATATCAATGTGATCCAGGGGAGGGAAAAATAAACTTGTATAATTGATTTAGGGGAGCATGTCTTTTTCTTTTATTTTTATTTGACTTGAATGCTTTCGTTATGCTTTAAATGTCATGCTCACTTCATACTTAATTTAGAATGGATAGATAACAAATATAATGAAAAAGATGGTTTAATATTGATAAATGGATCGGAGAGGGTTGAGATAATAATAGGCTAAGGAAGCTATGTCAAATGGATGTTGAGGTTGAATCATATGTGTTCTGTCTGGTGCAATTGGCTTAATGGATCTAGCTAAAGCTACCTCGATCTAATCTGAACTAGTTAGACCAAGACTTAGTACTCAGTCCCTTGGTGAGATGTTTTGGAAAAACTTTATCTTATTCACGTGGTTACTTTAATGATGCCCATTGTGACTCACTATAACTTGAAAGTTTATTTTGAAAACACTTGTTTGCCTAACCCAAAACTAAATTTGAATTTAACACAAGATTAAACTACCTTAGAGAAATCGTGTTAACTAAAATTGAGCATCTCTCCAAACTCATAAGATTATCATGTTTGAAAATCTAGAATTGGAGAGATGCAAATATAGTATAAAAGACAACTAATAATTATAAGAATCTCATGAAATAGTTTTACATAATTTATGTAGGAACATAAAAGTTTAAATCAAGGATGCTAGATAGTGGGTGTTCCAGACATATAACTAAAGATTATGAAAAATTTACCAAGTTAAAATTCAAGAACATAGGATTAGTAGCCTTTGGAAACCATGGAAAACTTAAGGTAATTGGGTCAAATAACATTAAACATAAGTCAAACTTTATTATTTGCAAAGTCTTACTTGATAATTTTGATTTCAATTTACTCAGTATTAGTCAATTGTATGACGTTGGTTATGTAGTAGAATTTCATGCTGATAAAAGGTTAATTAAAGGTTTTGACATAACTCTAAAAGGAATCAGACAAAATAACACCTACATAATTAATCTACTTAGCTCCTCACTTAAGAATCTTTTGATTCAACAAGAGAAAATTATTGGTGTAATTGTCTCTGGGCCAATGTTGGTCAGGTTGACTAACCTCAAGTTGACTCAGGCTTAAGTTTCGATGTTTGATAATATGAGAGAAAGGAGTCAAATAGGTCAAGGTTGAATAAATATTTGACAATATGTCTTTTAAAGATTGCTGGTGTAATTGTCCGTTTGGGAATATTATTGGTGTAATTCCCCTCTGGTCAAATGTTGACCAATTTGATGTGTATAAGTTAAGTAGGTCAAGGATAGACTGGATACTTGACTGGGAAAGCTCTAACTGGAAGTTAGACAAAAGCAAGACCAACTGAAAGGTTGGCAGAATGAAAAGTCCCGGTGAATAAAGTTAGGTAGTTGGAAAGTCCCGATGAGTAAAGTTGGGCAGATGAAAAATCCTGGTGAGTGAAGTCAGGCAGTTGAAAAGTCTCGATGAGTGAAGCCGGGCAGATGGAAAGTCCCGATGAGTGAAGTCGGGCAGATGAAAAGTCCCGATAAGTGAAGTCGGGCAGTTAGAAAATCCCGGTGAGTGAAACCAGACAGATGGAAAGTCCTGGTGAGTGAAGCTAGGCAACTAGAAAGCCCTAGTGAGTGAAGCTAGGTAGTGAGAAAATCCTAATGATTGAAGCCAGGTGAAAAAATTCTAATGAGCGAAGCTAAGTGGTGAAAAATCCTGGTAAATGAAGCTAGACATCAGAAGATCCAAGTGTGTCAAAGGATGATAGGACACCTGATGTTTGAAAGTCCAAGTGGGTCATAGAGGACGGGATACTTGACACGAGGAGAAAATGCTAAGTGGGTCAAAGGATTAACCAGACACATGATGGAGAAGTCCTAGCAAATCAAGGGTGACCGGATGCTAGACAATGAGGAGTCCCAACATGTCACGGTTGACTAGATGTTGGGTAAGGAACCCTAGGACTCCGATCTAGGTGTTAAGGTTGTCAAATCGATTGGTGGCAGAACTTAAGCGATTAAGCTCCATCTTAATAGCTTAAGGTTCAAAATTGCGAGGGAACAGAAAGATGTTGAATCGCTTAACGTAAGCAATTCAGCATGTCTTAAGTGATCATGGTGATCGTTTAAGGTCCTTTCTGTGAAGAAATAGAAAGGTGCTAAAGTGATTACCTTAATCGTTTCAGCCATAGTAAGCTATTAACTAAGGAAGCTTAATCGCTTACGGCTATTCCTCGAGAGAATAGAAGGGTGCCTAATCACTTTAGCTAAGCGATTAGGCATGTCTTAAGTGTTAGGGTAATCACTTAAGGTTTGAAAAAAATAACCGTTATGTAGGTTGCTGATGTAGTAATCGCTTAGGAGATTCTTAAGTAATTAAAGCGCCCGAAGTAACCCTGAAAGGAATTTTTCGTGACCATTCGCTAAACAACACTCAACGCCAATTCTTGGGAGTTCTTGGAGCTTAGTGATGTTGTATTTTCTTCTACCAAGAGGCAAATTTGAGCAAAAAGAAGAGAGCAAGCTCAGTTTTCATTGTTTAACCTCGTGTAAGATTTCATTGTATTTGTTCTTGCTCTTCTTGGTGTATTTTGTGTTGTGAGCTTGTACGAGGCTTCTCTGTCTCTGAATTATTTCTGAGAATGAACTCTTTCATAGTGTATGTGTGTGAGAGGACCGGATCCTTTGATTAGTCACCTCAAGGAGGTGGATACTAAGTAAATTCTCGTGTTAGCATTAGAGAGTTCTTCTCTTCAAGTTTTCCGCTGCAAGATCATCTTCATTGAAGCAAGAGAGCTATTCACCCCCTAGCTCCCCTTGGTCCTAACAAAAATTTGGTTGTGGAATAGGAGACTTGCCCAACTCATTTTAGGAATCTTTCAAAATTAAGTAAAAGTGAACTAGTTAAAGGATAACCTAAATTAAGAAATATGGAAAACAAAGACTATAATGCTTGTCAAGAAGGAAAATATACTAAATCTACACATAAACTAACTAATCGACATCGGACTAGTTCAATTCTTGAATTACTACATTTAGACTTGTTTGATATACATGGAACCAAATCATTAATGCAAAAAGAGCTACCTCAATTTGAAAAAAGAAAACAAATATGGAACCTAGTACCTTCACCAAAAGATAAATCTATCATAGATATTAAATGGGTTTTTCGAAATAAATTAGATGACAAAGGAAATATTATAAGAAATAAAGCTCGCTTAGTAGTTAAAGGATTTAGCCAAGTAGAGGTCTAGATTATGATGAAACCTATGCACCAGTAGTTATACTTGAATCTATTAAAATATTGTTAGCTTACGCAGTATATAAAGAATTCAAACTATATTAAATGGGTGTTAAGTCTGTATTACTAAATGGTTTCATCAAAGAAGAAATGTATGTATGTCAAACACCGGATTTTGAATACTTAGAATAACCAAATCATGTATTTAAATTTTAAAAAATGTCTTACATAGTCTAAAACAAACTCCTAGGGTCTTTTAGTATGAAAGACTATTAACATACTTAATATCCAAATATTTTAAATAAGGACAAATTGATTCCACATTATTTGTCAAAACTTTTAAAAATGATATTTTTTTATTGCCCAAGTGTTTGTAAATGATATAGTATTTGGATTAACCAACACTAAATTTTTTTTTTAAAAAAATATAAGTCTAATAGAAAAAGAATTTGAAATGAGTTTTGTAGGAGAACTATCATTCTTTTTAGGCTTATAAATAAAACAAACTAAGGAAGAAAATTATGTAGATCAAAACAAATATACGAAAGAATTAATCAAAAAAATTGGAATGGAAAATGCTAAGAAAATAAAAACACATATGGAAATAAATACTATGTTAGATAATGACGCAGAAGGAAAGCTATAGAACTAAAGTACTATAAAAGTGCAATAGAAAGTTGCCTTTACCTAACTGCTAGCAAATCTAACATACTATTTGCAGTAGGTATGTGTGCAAGATACCAATCTTGAGCTAAATAATCACATTTAATAGTTGTTAAAAAAATAATTAGACTCCATAAAGTAACTTTAAATATAGGAATGTGGTATCCTAGGACTAACTATTTTGAACTTAAAGATTATTCTGACTTAGACTTGTAGGTCCCGGTAGGCCTACTAGAGGGAGTGAATATCCTACAAGTTAGAAATTCAAATCTCTTGCTAACAAACTTAGCAAGGAACACACATTAATTTTAAACAAATAAAAACATAAACAAAATAGAGAAGAGGTAGAAGATTTTACTTGGTTTGCAATCGGGGAGGTTGCTAATCCAAGGTGATGTAAAGATCACTAAAAGAACTCCTTCATGAAGGCAGAGTAGCCTCTTATAACAGTTAAGCACAAATAGCAAAAATAAGATTTATAAACGAAAGTACAGAGTGTGTTATATAAACTTTAAGCACTGGGGCTCTATTTATAGCTCACTGGTCGCAATTAGTCATTTACTGACATGGTGCTCTCAAGTGCCTAGACCTAGTTTGGGTGCCTAGACTCGGTCAACTCAATCCACTCTGTAATGATTTCTTTCCGACAGATTAAGGCTTCCTAGGCGCCTGGACTTGGTCCGGGCACCTAGAGTCGGCTGACGTGGACTCTGATATTAATCTTCTTTGTAATGGCTCACTAACATGGCTGAAATAATCCAGGCGCCTAGGACTGTTCCAAGCGCTTGGATTTCGAGCACCTAGATCTCGTCCAAATGCTTGGACACGGTCAACTCTAAAGTTGACCATTTCTCACAGGTGCGCTTAGGTGATTCTATTACCGTCCAAAGTTGAGCTCACCCGAACTCAACTCCGGCTTTCTCCTCTAGTAGTCTTCCTCCAATGGAAGCTCCACGCGAGGCCTTCTCGTCCATTAGTGTACTCTTCCATAACTCCTCATCCCTCGAATGCACCGAGTGTTAGAGTGTATACTAAAAGCCTAGCTTTTGTAAACATTTATTTTGAAATAAAGAATCACATTGGTCAAAAATGTCTACATTTATATGCTGAGTGTAGTTGTTCAATTAATTTATATTGTAAATAACATGGTGTGTAGTGTCATACACAGAAGATCATGTTATCAGTTCCTTATAAATTATAAACAGTAGCTCACGACTGAGATGGAAAGGAACAAACCATCAGAACAGTCGTAGTGTAATTAGGTATTAGTTTATCTTGACTATATAATTACACTAGTACACTCTAAGTGTATTGAGTAGGGTCATTTAAGGTAAGTTCTTTTTGTACTGACTTAATAAAACAACAAGACCTTAGTTATTATGGAAGTATGTACTCTTAATCCTAATATAATAACAAGCACATATATTTAGTATTTATTTCTTTGACTTATCAAAGGGTGAGATTTAGTTCGATAAATTAAAAGACCCGATAAGTTGGGAAATGATATTACTTATAGTGTGTGTTGTTGATAATAGAAGGAAACTGTGTCCCAGTAATCTAGGTTGATAATGTCCCCAAGAGGAGCTCATAAAGATTGTCATGTTAAACCCTGCAAGTGGACTTAGTCCGACATGACGATAAGGTTGAGTGGTACTACTCTTGGACTAAGACATTAATTAAAATGAGTTGTCAGTAACTCAATTAATTAGTGGACATTCGATATCTTAAACACAGGGAGATTAACACACTCATGATAAGGAGCCCATAATGTAATTTGGGATTGGTGCGGTAGTGCAATAATAACTCTCTAAAGGAATGAGTTGTTATTGATGAACTTGAGTTGTGTGTTCGGGGCAAACACGGGATACTCAAGCTCGTCGGGAGGCCAAAACTAATTTCTCCTCTAGGTCCCTGTCGTAGCCTTATTAATGCCTCATATCCACCCATGAAAAGCCCATCTTGGTGTCCAAGAGGGGCCGGCCCAAGGCTTGGTGACCAAGCCAAGGGTCGGCCACAATCTTCTCTAAAGGGGTCGGCCATAAGTCTTGCAAAGGGGGCCGGCCATATAATTCAAAGTATGAGGGGTGTTTTGAATTTTTAAAATCTTCTCTTTGTAGATATCTACAAGTTTTAAAAGAGTGATTTTAAATTATAAAACTTTCCTTATTTGAATTATGCCACATAGTTTAAAAGAAAGTTTAAAAGTTTTAAAACTTTCCTTTTTTAACCATCCTCATGGTTTTTTAAAAGAGAGTTTTAAATTTGAAACTTTCCTTTTTTGTAACCATGTTAAAAAAAGAAATTTTAAATGAGAAGTTTTAAAACTTGTTTTAAAATAAAAAAAAACTTTCCTTTTTTAAACATCCACATTAGGAAATTAAAAGAGAGCTTGTAAAATTTTATAAGACCTTTCCTTCTTTGCTTATAAAATTTTTACAAAGTTTTTTTTTCTTTTCTTTCCTCTTAGTGCCAGCCACCCTTGCTTGGTGCCCAAGCAAGGGGTCGGCCAATCAATTGATTCAATCAAGAGGAGAAAAAAGGAATTAAAAAGGTGGAAAGGAAAAACAAGAGGAAGATTTTAATTTTTTGTAAAAATTATTCCTTATTTGCCTTGGCAAGTATTATAAAAGAAGGGGAGGAGAGGCCTCATGATGGATCAATTCTTATTCTATTGCTTGTGCTCTCTCTTGTGGTCGGCCCCTCTCTTTTCCTTTCCCCTTGCTCTCTTTTTCCTTGATGGTGGTAGTGGCTGAATATTAGAGAAGAAGGAGGAGTTTTTGGGTGGTGTTCATCTTGGAGGATCGTCGCCCACACGACGTCCAAGAAGAGACGAGGAATACGGCAGAAGATCTTGAGGTTATTAGTATACAAAGAAAAGGTATAACTAGTAATTGTTTTCCGCATCATGCTAGTTTTTCTTTGTATGAATTCCAAACACAAGAGGCATATGATTCTAGAGTTTCGAATTTGTGATTCGAGTTTGTGTTTTTTTTTGTTTTTAGAATTTGTGATTCGATTGTTCTTTTTGGTTAAACCTAGAGTTATTTAAGGAAATTAAATATTAGCTTTCCTTAAAAGGCTTTGTCTAGGCGGTGGTGGATGATCCCATACCTAAGAAGGACTAGTGCCTCACCATGCAGTCCTGAAAGCTAATTTTAGAAATTAATATTTAATTGAATTTATAACATAGGTGGATTTGGATCAATAATGTTAAACATCGTGTGCGATCCAAATCTAAATCATTAAGAACAGGTAAGTTAAATTTGGAATCAATAATGTTAAGTTCCGTTTGCGATTCCTAGTGTCACGCCCCAGAGGAGTCCCTGTCCGAGAAAATTTCGACAGCATCTCCCCTGTACGGTGGACAATCTGAAACTTTTCTACATCTCACAAATACCTCAGCCACAGGCGGCTGGAATAATAACAACAAAATAAAACATCACCACGCAGTTATATATAATCTATTCAGCCTCTGGCTGTCACAACCACGCAGTTAAGATAATTTAACAGTAAAATAATACTCTGACTCGAAATCCACCCTACTCTACTACACTCGTAAAACTCAAATCCGACGAACTCACCTCTTCTGCCATCCAGGCAGGCATGTAGTAGAATAAAATCCAAATCCAAATCCATCGCAATAATAAAATCCATACAATATCCATAAGCAGAATAATCCAAAACATATCATGTTCAAAACAGTCTAGAACAGAAAAGAAACCAAAGAAAACCAAACATATCCTCGAGGTCTGCAGGGACCAGCACTACGTGCAGTGAGGACTAGCGACTGGAACTCCCTCCTGACAGCATCAACCTGAAAATAACAACAATGGAGGCGGGGTGAGTCCAACACTCAGCAGGTACAATTGATATGCAAAGTAAAGAAATAACACCTAACACTAATCATGCGTACAGTCTCCTGATATAAGAAAGATATAAATATGCATCTGAAGTAAACAGGAGAGAAACTGTACTAACCAGGACCTGAGTATAAGGACAAACAGTCCGAGTGGTATAGGAATCCTGTATGCATGTCAAACATAGGTATCCAAACAATATGCAGCATATAAATGCAGCAACCACAAACACAAACAATAAATGCATCATGCATATGATGCCAATGATGCGTCCTGGTCACCCCTGACGCCAGTCGATCATCTCATACAAAAGTGAGGCCGAGTGGGTAGGGCTGTGTAACGACCCGGCCCTCTTGGCCCATTTGGCGGCCCATTTGGCGACCTCTCATGTCGTCGACCGTCGGCCCTTATGTCGTCGGCCCATTTGGCGACCTCTCATGTCGTCGACCGACGACCCTTTGGCCGTGCCGTTACTCACTAGGACTTTCCACCCCTGGTCAGTGGATTTTTGCCTCCCCCAGGATTCGAACTCTAGACCTCCAGGCTTAAGTACTAGAGTTTATGAATCATGTGAGTCAAGTGAGCGCTCACTTGATCGCCAAATGGGCCGACGACATAAGGGCCGCCAGTGGGTCGCCGCAAGGGCCACCTAAGATGCCAAAGGGCCGGGTCGTTACAGGCTGTGACAACCGTGCACTCTATCGTCACTACTCCTGATGAGTGACCGAGTGGACGAGATGCTGTCGGAGTACACCTATCCTCCTACCCCAAATCATAGATGGGGGAGCACAATGCTCTCAACTCCCGGTACACGATGACGGGGAGGAATCCCTGCCGGATAACACGTTGTGTCACACTACCCATGAGTGGACCAACGGTGCCTAACAGAGTCCCTGCTGCAACACACTTTGCCTGAATCGACCACTAACCCATGAGTGGTGGTGTGTGCAGATCCATGTAACTGGCGATGTGCTCAGCAATAATGGAGCGGACTATCGCACAGCATGCAATCATGCAAATGATGCATGGCAATAACCATATAAACATCCTGACCTAATCCATATATATAGAAAAGTGCATCATAGGTCAACGAATCCAAAACAATCCAAAGGTATACAGAAGGTATAAAACCTAGGTCCTGAACATGGTCAAGCATGGCATATCACTACCCCCTATAAGCATGTATAGACAGGTAAAGTATACATGGGATGTAAAACAAATCAATCAATCAAACATGTACCAAGATTTGGGTAGTGATTAACCGGAATAGATAAGAAACATAATTAATGAAACATGTTAATTCCATTACTAAGCATATCAAAGACAACAAAAGTCAAAAGTACCCGCCTCCAATAGAAAGGTCCAATCCAAAATAGATCCCTCGTCGAGACACCGTCTCGAATCAAAGTCCTGCAGATAATGTGATATACAATTTAGCTAATTTTATAAACAACAACTAGCTAAATCCAACCCAACTTAATTAGGAAAAACCCTAATCAATCCATCATTAATTAATCCTAATTAATTATTAACTTGAATTAATCTCCTTAATCAATAATCCTCAATCAGCACAATCATTTCCTTTCGCTAATCAACTTACGATTAGCAATGTGATCATATCTAATAAATCCAAGGATTAAATATAATCCAACATAAATCAACGGTACTTAATTCATCACAACTACAATAGATTAAGCCTTCCATAATCACATTAGGTTAAGTGAAACATAAATCCATCATAACTTACCTACATCCTCAACTAACCAAACAACTGCAAATTGCAACATCTCCACATAATCCAACACAAATGCATATCCTCCAAATACTCATAGAAATACAACCGAAACTCCAAACATAGCTTACCTTAATCAACGACTGTGATTGTTGATCCACAGCAGGGAGTGTTGATACTGACAACAAGATGCCTACAGATGGAACAGCTGCCGAAACCAAGACCCTCCACCAAACCCAACCTCCTTGCTGGATACTTCACTGTTCGGATCAGATGAAATCAAGATTTACACTCAATCAAGCCATAATCCTAAACAACAAACGAAGCTTACCTCAATCCACAACTGCTGTGGCTACTGGAACAACAAAACAGAACCACAGTAAAGAGCAAAACTAGGGCACAGTGGCTGGAGGCTAGGAGAGGGGCCGGCAGTGATGAACTAGGGCACAGGGATTTGGCTCGAGTGGCGGCGGCGCTGTCCCGTGCGGCGGCGGCGCTGTCCCGTGCGGCGGCGGCGCTGTCGGGTGAAGAAGGGGCGCGGCCAAGAATTAGGGCACGGCGGTTGGGGGTCGGCTAGGGCATAGGTCGGAGATGGCTCGGCGGAGAGGCAGCACCCGGCGGTGCTAATTCGGACCTGGTGACCAACGGAGGTGAATAGGCTGGAAGAAAAACTTGGCTGATGGTGGCTCGGTGAATCTGGTGGCCGACGCTCGAAGAAGAGGAGAAGCGACGCAATAGGGAGGAAGGGAGAATGGCGTCAGCTGCGGAGAGGGAGAGGAAACCGCTCGGTGCCGGTTAGGGTTCGGGAGAAGATGTCGTCGGGTGAGGAGGGGATGCGGCTCGGGTGCGTGAGGGAGAGGGAAGGAATTCGGCGAGGAAGAAAATGGGAAAGAGGAAAATAAGGAAAAGGAAAAAGAAAACACATAAATAAATTTAACTTTTCCTCGCTTAAATGGTATAGCCTAAATAGGCTTTTCCGGGCCCCGTTTTTATCCCCGTTAACTCGTCCGTACGAGCTCCGAAAAATTCCCGAAAAATATCCAAAAATTCCAAAAAATTTCCTTATTAATATTCACCTATTTTCGGTATTTTACATTCTCCCCCACTAATAAAAATTTGGTCCCCAAATTTCATTATCTACCGTCAGCAAGTACTAACAACAGACAGAAAGTAAAAATGCTGAACGGTAAACTACATCACATACCTCAAATGAAAAGATGGGGATACCAAGCTCGGATAGTATCCTCGAGCTCCCAAGTAGCCTCCTCATCCGAATGATGCTGTCATCTGACTTTAACCAGCCTTATAGTCTTATTCCGCAACTAACGCTCCTTCCGATCGAGAATCCGTGGCGGAACCTCCTCATAAGAAATGTCCGGCTGAAGGGGAACTGGGATATCTGTCAGCACATGCATCAGATCAGGTACGTATCTCCTCAGCATAGATACGTGGAATACATCGTGCACGCCTGACAAGGATTGTGGTAGTGCCAGTCGGTAAGCTACCGCTCCGATCCTCTCCAAGATCTCGAAAGGACCAATGTACCACGGAGCTAGCTTACCTCTGAGGCCAAATCTCTTCACTCCTTTCGTGGGTGAAACTCGTAGAAATACCTGGTCGCAAATAAAGAACTCTAAGGGTCTCCGACTCCGGTCAGCATAACACTTCTGGCAGTCTTATGCCTCTAACATCCTCTGTCTGATAATATGGACCACTTTGCCTCACGTTGAGCTATATGAGGTCTCAACAACTGGGTCTCTCGGATTCTCGTCCTAATCGACGACTGAGCAACTATGGTAACAAGAATACCCTGCTCTATCTGTCCCTGCTCCTCAATGTCTAATCTCAGAGAAATCCTGAATCAAATCTGTGACCACAACTCGGTGGCAAGCTAAAGTCCCTCTGGACCTCTAGCTAAGTGTATCGGTAACCACATTAGCTTTTCCCAGGTGATAGCTAATGGTACAATCATAATACTTCAGGAACTCCATCTATCTCCTCAGTCGAAGATTAAGTTCCTTCTGAGTGAACAGATATTTGAGACTCCGATGGTCAGTGAGAATCTCAATGTAATATCATACAGGTACTGCCGCCAAATCTTTAGGGCAAAAAAAAAATAACAGCGGCCAACTCCAGATCATGAACTGAGTATTTTCTTCTCAGGCTCCCTCAACTATCGAGAAGCATATAAGAATACTCTACCGTGCTGCACCAGAACAGCACTCATACCCGATAGAGACGCGTCGGTGTAGAGGACAAATTCGTCCAGTAGGTAAAAACCAAAAATCAAAGCCGACACTAGTCTCCGCTTCAGCTCCTAGAAGCTGGTCTTGCAATCCTCAGTCCAAGTAAACTTCACGCCTTTCATGGTCACGCGTGAAAGTAGCATAGCTATGCGGAAGAAACCCTCGACGAAAGGTCTGTAATATCCTGCGAGTCACAAAAGACTGCGGATCTCCTACACTGATTTCGGCTGCTCCCAACGGTAACAACCTCTATCTCCTGTGGAACCACGGTACACTCCTACTGGTGACCGTGTGTCCCAAACATCATAACAAAAGACAATCCAAACCAGCACTACTGATAATCACATATAGATGTTCTCGTCGAATCATCTCTAGATCTATGCAAAGGTAGTGTACGTGACTCACCTCGGATCCGTAATAGATCACAACATCGTCCACAAAGATAATGGACACCTATCCAAACATCCTCGACATACCAGGATCATCGAGTCCCTGAAAACATCTAAGGCACTGTAAGCCTATATGGCAAAAACCAATACACATAATGTCCGTATCACAGACATTCCTATCCATAAAATCTCCAATAATAAATCAAAAAATCTGATCATCAATAAAATAAATCACCAAGGAATAAATCCTCCAGGGTGAGAGCAACGCTCCGTCATAGGAAACACCACATATGTGGGAGCAACGCTCTACCACAAGAAATCCTCAATATGTGGGAGCAATACTCCACCACAAATAATCTGAAATATGTATCTGCAATAAATATAGGAGCAATGCTCCGCTACCAGCAATCCGTGATATGTGGGAGCAACGCTCCATCACAAAACAATACCTAAGTACCCCAAGGCACCTAACTATCCAGCTAGAGACTGTACAAAATCTCTCTACCACAATTCGCTGTGGTTAGCCTAGGATATAACAACCTAGTAACTACTCAAATCCATCATCAACTCTATCAGCATCCTAGTGGCTCATCCACTGATAGGAAAATTAGTTGATGGGTTAATTCAACAAATGACATAATGCAGTCACTCCACATTCTGCATTCAGTATAAGTAGAATCATCATACTGCTACCAATGTATACACCTAGCACACATGCTCACACAACATATGTATGATCAACAAAATCCTCCAATTATTATACACCAAACATACTCACAACTCAGGTATATTCAGTATGATATCTCCAACAATGCATACCGAACCCGTGTGCAAAATCAACATAGGTAAAATCAACAATACACCTCAAACCACACTCACATGACATATCTTCACCTATGCCAAGAGTATATCCAACATATACTTCCAAATAAGCATATTAAACCCAGGTGCACTCACAAATCAAACATAATCAAAAAGATACCTCCGATATCACACCAAACACATATGTACATATCACAACTCAGATTATATCGACAAAATGCCTCCATCAAAACACCACCGATGTACTTATACTACTACTCGGATTTAATTGACAAGATATCTTCAATAACACATCCAAATACATACACCGAACTACATATCTATGATCCACAAGGAACCTTCAAACCATATCAGAACATGGATGCATATACTACTTGCAAATGGACAGTCTACCACAGGACTCCTACAACACATAACAATCATAATATACATGCAACATAGACATGCAAAATCGGTTTAAACAGAGTAAATAAGAACATGTCTTTTTATCAAAATTATTTTTCAAAAATATTAATTTTGCTAATTAATTCTCTGCTTGCAAAAAAAAATTTATAAAATTATTTTTAAGTTTCAAAAAATACTAAAAAATTTTATCATAGACAAATAGAAATAGTCGAATTAAGATAAAAATTTTCACAAAAAATATATTTTTATTTTGATTAGAATAACTATTTTTAGTAGAAATAATCATTTTTAAATTAAAATGATTAAAAATAGAATTTGTCATCTAAACATTTTGTTGATTTTTCTAAACATCCAAAACATAATAGTTTTTAGTCGAAAAATCATATTTTTCAAAATTATTTTTTTAAAAAAAATAATTTTAAAATTATATTTTGTGATAAAAAATTTATAAAAATTATATAATAGTAGAAAAAAACTTTAAAAAATTTAAGTTAATAGAAAACATAATTTATTATCCTATAAAATTAAAACTTTTGAAAATAAAATTCTAAAAGATTTTTAATTTTAAAATTCATTTCCTAAAAAAAATTAAAAAAATAATATAGCGGTAAAAAAATTTAAAAATTTTCTGTTAGCAAATAATATCTTCATTTTTCATATGAAATAAACAAAAAAAATATGAACCAAATGTTTACAAAATAATTAATTTTGCTAAAAATATAAAAATTAAACCAAATTAAATTTAAGCATGCATATTAATTCAACATGCTCAAAATAAATCCGTATTTACTAGATTTACTAGAAATTTTCTTGGAATATTATTTCTAGATACTTTTTTAATTTGACCCTTCTAGTTTCTAATATATTAATTAAGTCCTCTATAATATTTGAAATTTGAAAATCATGAGAAATTCAAATTTGAACATGCAGAGTCCTTTTTCAATAATTCTATTTTCCTTTTTAATTTTTAATTTTTAATTTTCATTCTTAAGTTTATCAAAAGTTTCAACTAGGCATGCATAATTTTTCTTTAAATCTAAATATTTTGACCTAGTTTAATAGAGATCTAGACAACATTTTGATACATCTGTATAGTTGATCGGAAGGAAGGTTATGTATCTCACTTATCATGTCGAACTCATAGGTAGATGCCCCCCCTTCATCATCATTGCTCACTTTCGAAGTGGCTTAGTCATCTTCAGGTAGGTGTTAAACTATTAGTATTGTTCCCACAATCTCTTAGATCTTGGAGTCTTCTGAAGACAAATCGATATCCATCGAAGAGTCGGATTCTACCTCTTTTGGTTCTTCTGAGAGTTCCAACAACTTTTTCCAAAGTTCTTTTGCACAATTATAGTTGTTAATTCTTTCAAGTTCTTAAGCAGGCAGCACACTTAGAAGATGAAACTTGCCCTTACCATTTGTCATAAATTAGTCACACTACTTTTTAGTCCAAAAATGCTCCTCGTGTTCTTTTCTATCTTTTTTTTGGCACTTCAAAATCATATTTAATTATTAATAAAATATTGAAATCGATTTTAAAAAATACGTTCATACTTCACTTCCAAAACGTGAACTCTCCTCGAACACTGGTGGGTAGATGTTAGATCTGGTCATCTTTCTTTTGCTTTAGCTGGTGATTAGTCCTTCTAAAGCGGTTGGGATATGATACCAATAGTAAGTCCTTGTAGGCCGGATAAAGGGGGCAGCAAGTTAGAAATTTGAATCTCTTGCTACCAAACTTAGCAAGGAAAACACATTAATTTTAAATAAATAAAAATATAAACAAAATAGAGAAGTAGCAGAAGATTTTTGTGAGATACGGCAAAACAAAATAACCTATAATGATTTATGAGAATTTTTAGATATTTTTCCCGATTTATTTGGAGGTTGTGAGGTAGAGTTTAAGAAGATAAATTATTGAGTCTAAGTAGGCAATGGAAAATTTACTATTTGAAGGGGCTAATTGGGAGTTAAGTTAAACCCTACTTATATAAGTAGGGCAACAGTGCCCTAACCCGTACCCGTGCCTCCTTTCCTTTGGTTTCGCCGACCTCTCGCCACTCTCCCCCGATTCTCGCCGACGGACACAGCTCCGACTCACACCACACCCGATCGCCGGCGCCTAGTCGCAGATCGAGTCTCCGAGCTTCTCAACTCCTTAACGAGGGCCGCGACAGTGGAGCTTTCTCCGGAGTGTAGCCTCGCATCGAGCTGATTCCGTCGGGTGCTTGTCGCCGACTGTGAGGGTTTCCGCCATTGAGGTAAGTGGAGTTATGGAATGGCTCGATTAGGGTTCTGAGACTTAGTTCTGTGATTTGAGGTTAGATTGGGATGTGGCGTTGATTGGGGTGTTGTTCCGGCAGTGTCACGCTGTGAGGAGCTTGGCCAGGATTCTCCAGCAGCAAACGGACACCGATGGACTTCCTCAGCAGTGGGATTTCCGGCCGTGACTTGCTGTGAAGGGCTCGGATCTAATTCCAGCAACTATTCTTCTTCCGGGAAGCAATAGGTAAGGTCTCGAATCTCGATCACTTCATAAGTTAAATCTGTAGACCTAAGTGTTGGATTCAATGTGTACTGGGTACTGACCAGTGTGATGGTGTTTTTGGTAGCTCTATAGGAGTTTTGATCAGTGGAGCTGCGACAGCAGGCAGCATCAGTGAGATTGTGCCAGGGGTCTCACCTTCCGGCAGTGAGTTATCAGTGGGGGAGATTACTGTAAGGTAAGATTTAGATTTTGGATACTTAGTTTAATTGAATACGTATTTGTGCATTGGTGTTTGGGGGACGAAATGCATGATTTGGGAATTCTAATTGACATAGTTTCGGCTGGGAATTATTTGATCCGAAGACATAAACTAGGGCTTTGGTTTAGGTTGTGCAAATCAGTGCGGATTCATTTGGATAATGAATGCAACTTGGATTAAATTCGCATGCCTTGTACACTAGTTTAGTTATTCTGTTTCCTATGTATATAGTTAAAATTAATACGTTGACGTAGGATTTTGATCGAGGCGGGTGCCGTGACAAGGTTCACGTCGGATTCAGCCTACATTTGAGGCGGGTACTTTTTACTTGTTTCTCTAGTTATTGTTCTTGGTGCATGAGTAGCCCAGATAAAGTAGAGTTTATCTTGACTCCACTCACTTTATTTCTTGTGCTTGATACTTTATCCACTCAATCTTCGAGATGCTCACTTTCGTATCTATACAATCTCCCGTTGTTATTCTTGATAACTAGCATATACTATATGCCATGTTTACCTGTTTGACTACTGTTTATTTATGCTTAGTATTGAGCATGCGGATTCATGTAGCATACCTGATTTCCTGTTATATATATATGATGATTGTTGCACTATGCGCATCATGTCATTGCATGCATAGCCAACGACTTTGGCTCCCTTGTGGTTGAGACGGTCGTTGGCCTGGGCCGCACGCTCGGCCACTCATGGGTAGTGGTAGCTTGGAGCGTGCCGCATGTCCTGTCATGCCCCCACTCGCACACTCATGGGTAGTGTCTGCTGGAGTCACGGGCAGCAGGGACCCCCGTCGCAGACGTAGCTATTCAGCTACTATGCAACTGTCCCCTCGGCCACTCGAGAGTAGTGGTAGCTGGAGTGGTGTATAGTCTGTCATTGTCCCGGCCTCTCGTCCATACTGGGGTCATGGACTTGAGGGGTGGGCGGGAGTGACCATCCGTGCATACGCTACCTTTTGATATACCTGCTTATGCTGTTTATGCTTACTTATGCAGTTCTGATTTCACATACCTGTTATATATGCTTGGACACTGATTACTATTACAGTATACTTTATATGTGATTCTGGTAGTTATGAGCAATACTGTAGCAGTTTATGTTATCTCAGACCTTACACTGTTAGCCTAGGATATGGTTTCAGGTATGGATATATACTTTGTTTACCCAGTAGTATCTGCTATTTATCTTTCCGAGACTGTATCCTTTTGTATTTCTGTTCTTTATGATACTCATGCACTGTCTATTCTATTACCCGCTGAGTCTTTATACTCACCACCCACATTGGTAATTTCACCAGGTAGTCGATAGATGATACCAGTACATCGGAGGAGGTTCCCGACTGCCGGCCCCACGTCGCTTCCGAGGACGGTTTTATGATTTTGGTTTTCATTTTATTGTGAGTTAAACCTTTGAATTTAGCATTGTAATAATTGGGTTGTGGACTTGTTATTTTGTATTTGGTTGTTTTGTCGAGGAGTCAAGACGGGGCGGCCCGTGGTGAGTTTTCGTTAACTTATACTTGTTATTTTTGTTTTCCGCTGTGTTTGATTTTCCAGCCGTGTGGGCTGCATATTATCTGCGTGGTTGTGATTTAATTTGCATATGTATTATCTGTTGGTGATGTATACCGGTTTCATTTGTCACTGCTACAGGGGAGGTGCTGCCCGATTTTCGTCGGACAACCTTACTCTTGGGGCGTGAAAATTTTTACTTGGTTTGCAACTGAGGAGGTTGCTAATCCAAGGCGATGTAAAGTTCACTAAAATAACTCCTTCGTAAAGGCAGAGTAACCTCTTACAGCAGTTAAGTACAAGCAGTAAAAATAGGATTTGTAAACGAAAGTACAAAGTGTGTTATATATACTTCGAGCACTGGGGCTATATTTATAGCTCATTGGTTGCAACTAGCCGTTTGCTGACTTGGCGCTTCCTGGGCACCTGGATTCGGTCTACTCGATCCACTTTGTAATGGCTTCTTTTCAACGGATCAAGACTTCTCGGGCAACTAGACTAGGTATGGGCGCCTGGAGTTGGTTGACGTGGACTTCGGTGTTGATCTTCTTCGTATTGGCTCGCTGGCATGGCTGAAATGATCCGAGCACTTGGATTTTGAACCCCTAGACCATGTCCAAGCGCCTAGACATGGTCAACTCTGAAGTTGACCATTTTCTCTTCTGATCACTTGGGTGATTCTCCAGCCATCCAAAGTTGAGCTCACCTGAACCCAACTCCGGTCTTCTCCTAAAGCAGTCTTCCTCCCTCACTTCTCGTCCCTCGGAAGCACCGCACGCATCCTTCTCATCTGTCGGTGTACTCTTCAATAGCTCCTTGTCCCTCAGATGTATCGAGCTCATCAAGTTGCTTCTCATGCCATCTTTCTCGCTTGCTGCTTCTTCCACTCGACTTCTTGTATTCTTAAGTCTCTGTACACTTAGACACAAGGGAAACCGTAGAATCTAATTTAACTCAGTTGATCACATCAAAATTAATTCGGGGTATTTACAAAACTATGTCAACTATAAATTATATAGAAAAAAGATAAGTTGTAACTGTAAATTTTTGGGACTATCACTAGTAAGTTGGTTTAATAGAAAGTAACATTGTGTACATTATCAACAACTGAAACAGAATATTTAGCAATAGGTGAATGTGTAGCACAACTCTTATGGATAATGCATACATTAAAAGATTTTAATTTAAACTACAAAAATGTCAAAACATTTATTGATACTATAAGTTCAATAAACTTAATAAAATATCATGTGCATCATTCAAAAATAAAGCATATAGAAGTTAAACATCACTTTGTTAGAGATCATGTAGCCAAAAGAAATATTATACTAAACTATATTTAGTCAAAATCAAGCTTGACTGACATATTTACTAAACACCTACTTGAGGATAAATTCAACACTCTAGGAAGACAACTGATTGAGTTGGAGACTCTTATCTAACTTGACCATCCGATTGAAGACTCCTATCTTATAGATGGTGAAACTTGAAATCAAGTTGGACACATTTTGAAAATTTTATTTTGATAATAAATTTGTGTTCTTCATAATCTTACCTTTCAACTCCTGTTAACATATATTTTGAAAATTTTGTTTTGGAACGTAATGTTAGTTCTTGAAAAAGTCACCTACTCAGTCACCCGGACAGGTTGCTAGTGACCACAAATAATAATTTTGAATAAAAATCTAGCAGAATTAACCAACTCTAATAAAAATTAGTATATAGTCAACCGTATATCCCTCCGGTCGATCGTACACCCCTATATAACCAACCTTAGACAGCCACCAACTTTCCAACCCAGAATCATATTCCACTTTTTTTTATTTCGATTCGATTTCCAACCTAACCTCAATTCGTAGCTCAAGACTCTTCTTCTTTTTCAAATCATCACGCAAAGGTAATTTCTTGACTTCTTGACAATATTTATTCTATTCTTCATCTAACGTCTTCCTCATTTTTAGATGTCAATCAACTGTGATTTCAACTTATCCTTCCATTGATTCTAGATATCCTTTTGAGGACCTTAGGTTAAAATTTGAACGAAACACTTATATTCTTATGCCTTCTAAATATCTTAGTTAATAATTTTTCTCAGATCATTGTCCAAACACCATTTATATCATATCTCATTATGGTTTATCCAAACTTGTCTATTGTGATCAAAAAATCAATCTGACCTCTGTGCCAAATTTTGTAATAATTTAACCAAGTTAGACGAACTGAGCTGTGCATCTCGAGTTGCAAGTCATAACACTACATTCACATCCGATCTTATTAGAAACCAACTTGAACTACATCTATCTTCTACCATAATCAATTGCTTCCCAGAAATGCGACTACCTCTTCCCAGTCCTTCACCCACATCACACTGAGTTTAATCTACTCATACTCCTTTGGTCGTAATCGCAATCCTATCCTCATTAACTTTCAATCTAGAAAACTTTGAGCCACCAACTATGTCTTAAACAAAGTTATCACTTCATGTGTTCTACCAGTTCACACATGAAGTCAAGCTACAATGCGTCCATTACACTCTCTTCTATTGTACATCCTTTGACATAAATTGGATATTGACTTAACCCTACACATATTCAACTCAATCATCTTTCACTCATCCATCGTTGTTATGTTGGTGTTGGAAGCACCAGCTAATCAAACTTGTGTTTTCATATTTGACAAAAGTTCAAAGTTAAGCTATGTTGTGATCTAACAAGTTTAGCTGAGTGTGCAGGAAAGTCCTAAGTGATCTTAGGTAAAGTGAAAGTCTAGTTGAGACTAGGCAAAGAAGTCCTAGTGGACATTAGGTAAGTAGAAAGTCTCAGGTGTAGCTAGACAATGAAGTCCTGGTCCATGGGACTGGGCAAAGTATTGGCAAGTCGAGGATGTTGGGTAAAATCCTAGGGTTGAGAATACTAGGTGAAAGTCTTGGGAGTCGCAGACACCAGACGAGAAATCCTAGGGTCGAGGATACTAGGTGAAAGTCCTGAAATCTTGGATGCTGAGTAAAAGTCCAGACGGTCTAGAGGATGGATTTGACAAAAGATAAACTCTCCTGAGAGGAGTAGGTGAGGACGCATTCCTCGTAGAGGGAACAATAGGCGTTGGTCTGACCTAGAGTTTCAACGAAACTTAAAGTCAACACCGGATAGTCTGAAGACTATCAAATATTATTTTACCTTACATATTATCTATTCTATTAAGAGGGTGTTTGGCTAAACTTATTAAAAACAGCTTATAAGTTCGTACAGCTTATAAGTTGTTTTAGGAGCTTATAAGTTGTTAGATCTTATTTTAAAAATAAGTTGTTAAAGTGTTTGGGTGAACTTATTACAATCAACTTAAAGATATTGATGTGTTTGATATTATAAGATCTTTTTATTAATAAAATTATCAAAAAGGGTATAATACTATTAATAGAGGATTTTGAGATTTTTATTAATAGAGGGTTTTGGGTGAATTTCTGCACCGAGGGAGAGAAAATTAGAAAGAGGCGTTGGCGGAGAAGATGACACAACGTTGGAAGAAAAGTTAACGGAGATAAAAAGATATTAGGCTTATAAAAATTTATGGAGGATAAGATGGAGATTTATGAAATTATATAAGGATATTTTAAAGAAACAAATTATTAAAATAAGATCTTTTTTTAAAAAGTAGGGTCGTCCATACTTTTTTAAAAACAGCTTATAAGCTCCAAAACAGCTTATTTTGACAGCTTATAAGTTGTTTGAAAAAAAAATTACCAAACAAATTTGAAGAGCTTATAAGCTCAGCCAAACACCCTCTAACTCTATTTTGCATAAAGACAAAGGCTGGAAAAAGTAATCTAGGCGCCTAGACGTCAGGGCTCCCGGAGGTGGTCCCAGCGCCCGGGATGGGACCAAACTGGCAACCTTGGGAGCTGAGGTGACTTATGCTGATTCACCGACCTACATCACAGTCTGGGCGCCCAGAAGGGTCCAGGCACCCAGAGATTGATAAAATTCAACAAATTAAGTTTCGACGAGAGCACACCATGTCAGCCCAGTGGGGGCTCCCGAGGAGGAGTCCAAGTGCCCAGATAGGGGTATAAAAGGAGGGTTCGACCAGCAACTTAGAGATAATAATCTAAATGACTTTCTCTCTTGTGTACTAATTCGAAAATGACTATATGATGTCGAAACGCTGCTCCAACGACTAAAGGTATGATTCTTCAAATTTGTAGTTGTTAGTATACTTTAATTTATATTTCTTCAAATATTGTAAATCTCTACTTGTACTTATTCGAATTGATAGTGAATTGTCCAATGATAGTGATCGACGATCGTGGACCTTAGAGTAAGAGTCATCACAGACTCCGAACCAAGTAAAATAAAAATGTTAGCGATTGTTTATTTTCCTTTACTATTATTCCATTGCGTATTCTGTGTTTTACGAAAATCGTGAAAAGTCACGAGTACTATTCACCCCCTCTAGCGTTATTATCAAGTCCTTATACATTACTGTCACATTCTGACTTGCATCTTTAGATCTTTAGGGGTTGAGATTAATAGAGGAAGACCCTTAGGTAATATTAACAAAATAGTATATAGATAATTTAACTTAACCAAACTAGTCCTCAGAGGAAACATTGTATTTTGGAAGGATGATAGCCAAACACATTCAAAGGTTGATGAGATTCTAGTTGAACATGACACATAACAATTACCCACATCTTCAACACCACCATCATCCTCTGCACCCTTGCTCTCCTTGACTTTAGAAGATCATGTGATTGAACTCAAGACAACTATTACTCATGGATTTTAACTTATGAAAAAGCGAATGGATAAAATCATGGATATGTTAAGCGCTCAGCATACGAGTCAACTGACCCCACCTTCTAATCAAACCAATTTATCATAGACTATTCTTTTTATTTTACAGTTATTTATATCATTTTAAGTTAAACAATAATTATTTAATTTTCTCTTATAACTTTGTCTATTATTGAATTGTTGGTTTGATTTGACTTGATTATTGGTCTGCATCTTACTTCCTATTTTTTACTTAACTTTCCTTGGAAATGTTTTCTAATCTAATATGTCATCCTAAGTTATTATTACTTATTTAAATTTTTAACCTATTTTTTTTATATATGAAAAAGGGAGAGTGAATAAAAGAAAATATAAAAATCAAGAGTTTATCAACTTCCTATTTTAATCCCTTATCTGATTAAGGAGAGCAATAATTAAGGAGAATTGTTTATTCAATTATTTTATTCATGTATGACTACACTAACTCTATCTTCTTTCATATATTGAATATTCCAAATTATTTTTTATTACTAACTTTAACTTAGTTTTTATATTAACAAAAAAAAAGAGATTGTTGGTACTAGATGTACAATAGTAATCTAGGGTTTTGATATATGATTAAGGTTAAAGTTAAGTTAGTTATGATCTAACTAGTTGTGTCAAGTTTGTAGGTATAGGATACTTAACAGGAGTTAAAGTCTTGGTAGTAAACCAGGCAGTGACTAAGTCCTAGTAGATCTAGGCATCTAAAGTCCAAGTTGTGAATTAGACATGAGCTAAGTCTTAGTTGTGACCAAGCAATAAATTCCTATCTGGAGACTAGGTGAATCAAGTCCAAGTGATTAAGGCTTGGAAGTCAAATTCCTAGCTAGAGGCCAGGTGAATCAAGTCAAAGTGGTTAAGTCTTGGAAACAAATTTTTAGTTGGAAGCTAGGTGAATCAAATGCAAGTAATTAAGGCTTGGCAGACAAATTCCTAGCTGGGTGCTAGGTGATTCAAGTCCAAGTGTGTGGAATCAGTTGAAGGGTGATTACTTGTCACAAGTCCAAGTGTGAGGAATCAACTGGTGGCTGATTGCTTGGCAAAAGTGAATTAGATGGGTCAAATCTAGTCGAGTAAATGCTAGTAACTTTACATTGTATATTATACTAATTACATGTAACAACTACAAGAAAGCATGTCCGACAGTTCCAAGCATCCGAGGGGATTTCGGGGGCAACTAGCTGGTGTTAACTCTCGATGAAGGGATTTCAAAGGGTCAAGGTGATCATACAAGGTCCAAGAGACCATACAGGGTCTAGACGACCGAAGTGTACGGGCGACTGGAGTAGCTTCATAGGGACCGTGAGACAACGTTATCAGCAATCCAAGCAAGGCGGGCAAGATGAAGCTTGACCCCACCTAGGCGACCTAAGGGTGTATGGGCGATCAGAGAGCTTTGTTAATGTTATCTTATGAATAGAAGTTGCGGCCATGTCAACACCTACACAAGCGATTGGGAAGGCTTAAGGCAACCGAAGGAGTCCTATATAAGGAGTTTCAAGGGAGAGCTTGAAAGTATCCCATCTACAAATAATTCACTCTTGTTCTCATGCTCTGAGTGCTCTTTCACTTTCTATGTTGCGACACACTGCAACTCGCACTTTATTTCTATTCGACAACACCTAGAGTAACATTTATATTAATTTTAATGTTGCCTTATTTGTTTATTGTGTTTAAACATTTTAGATTCTTTTTCTGTGAGGTTTCTTTAACTAGGAGAAATTGGATATAACAAATATTTTATAACTGATGTGTGTCTATACTTCTATTTTGATTGATCAAATTGCATGCTTAAACTATTACTTAAATCTATTACATGTTATTATTATTTTTGTCTTACTTGATTGAATTAGTCTAAGTTTAATTTATTTCCATTGTACTTACTCTAATTAATTCAACTAGTTTTAATTATTATCTACTCATTTTTAAACTCATAACGTTATTCACCACCTCTAACATTAATTTTGATCCTATAATTGTGTGACTCATAAAAAATTCTATAGGCTAATAAATATTTTTGAATTTTTTGAGAGTTATTAATTCAATGCTAGTCACACCCATATACAAATATATTTGTCAATGATCACTCCAAATATCATAACATAAAGAAATATTATTATTTAATTTACTAAATTCTTCAATTAAAATTGTTTCCCCTTGCTTTTCTTATTCTTTTAATTGTACGAGTAAGTGTTATTCAAGGAATACGTTTAGCAGATGGATTAAGTAATTTTTGACAAAAATCTTCTAAAGTGCATTTAGACTTAAAACTAAAAGAAAGATATTTTATAGAAATAAATTTAGTTAATGATTCTTTTAATTTATTATCAGAATACATAAATAAACAAGAATCAGTACCTCCACTAGTCAAGGAAAATCTAAATAATTGCGTTTGAGAATGTTTGATTCTATATTCTATCGAGTGTTATGTTTTGACATGTCGTTTCAATGACCCATAGCCAACGTCTGCATGGAATTTGTAGAGGCTTTGAAATGCTTATATTTTTCACATAATCTGAATGGAAAAGTGGCATTCTCAAAATGTTTAGTAAAGATAAACTATTTTAAAGGAGGAGCATCCCAAACCTTAGAAGTATTGTCATTGATACTTCCTTGTGTGCCTGGTTTCAAAAGTTGCTCGATCTCATCATCAGTAAATTGGATATCGAGATCCTCATTTAGATTAACTGTTTTCTTGCCCCTCTGAAATCTAGATGATGAACCTCCTCCTTCCATTATAATTGTAAAATTGAAGCTGAAAGCATGCAGAATTGAAGTCAAAAGAGATTGAGATTTTGAAATTGAGAATGAGAGTAGAGAAGATGGTGTGGAAATGATGTAATGAGTGTTAGTGCATGTAACGACCCACCTTCTACTGACTAGGCTGTGAGGCCGATCGTTACATTAGGTTGTGCTAACTACTCCCTGACCATCATAAAATCTAGATGCGGAAGCTGTACTAATTTAAATTTTTGCTAAACTGTTACTTTTCTTGATTCTATACATGCTAAAGGGTGTAATCTAAAGTATACCTAGCATATACTACATCCCCTATGGTCAAGGAACTGAAATAAATGTTTTCCAGCTGTTATCAGACCTCCCAATCGATCCCCAAATCGATTGGAATAGTTGATCGATCCAGTGATCGATTCAGCCGGCTACTGTAGGCGGGACATAGGTTGGATCGATCCAGTGATCGATCCAGCACGCTACTGTGCTCGGGGCGATATTCTGGATCGATCGGCTGATCGATCGAGGCTGGTCAATCGATCCAGTGATCAATCCCAGAGCTCTCTGTTCGCGACAGAAATTGCTGGATCGATCGGCTGATCGATCCAGAAACCTACTGTTCGCGGAGCAATTTGCCCAATCGATCAGCTGATCGATTGGGATCCCCCAATCGATCCACCGATCGATTGGGGTTTCTGCTTTTGCAGTTAAGCTCTGATTTCAGCATTGTTTCGTGCCTCAATCCTATTACAAGTTCTAAAACGACTAGGAATCACTCCACCACTAACAAATAACATTCTAACATCATAAAAGAAGTGGTCTAAGCATAATAAAGTGCATGGTTAACTAATTCATGGCAATTAACATACTGAAGTGCAAAATACTAAAACACTGAAAAGTTCTAATGTTTAAACAACTTGCTAGAGTTTCCTAAGATCTTCTTTCCAAGTTCCTGCCCACACACATCTTCGTAGCATTGCCCTCCAGCCTTCGCTAGTCCATCTTTCCTTTACCTTTATCTGCAGTATAAGGAAAAAGTATCTATAAGCTTTCGCTTAGTAAGAAACCATCTACCTCACAAAACATGCAATCGATGCAAATCATGCTTTGAAAACATGCTATTTAAAACATGTACTGATTAGGCTGAAACATGGCATGCTATCATACATAGAAATCAAAGCTAGTCATGGCATACTATCATCTAACATGTGTAACGAAACTGAACATGAACACCAAAGCATGGCATACAAAGCTAACCATAAACTGGCATATGTATCAATAAAAAAAAATTGAACTGAACATAAACTGAGCTAGACTGGAGCTGAATTCAAACTCAACTAACATAACTAATCTTTGTGAGTTTTGAAAAACTAATAATGTAATAGATTAAAGTACATAATCAAACTGCTAACGGGCCCGACAACTGTACATGCTATGCGCGCATCCTTAACTAGACCCGGGGTTGCAAATCCCGAATTTAGTGAGGTTTACTAGGTTATCTAAACCTAGGGACCGACTATGGGAGCCCAGCCCAATGGATATCTAATCCTGTACAGTGCCCCTACTGGAAGTAAAATATTGGATCATAGCTAATTAATTTACCTTGCTTTTACTAGGTTATCTGAACCTAGAGGCGACTGTGGGTGCCCACCCATTGGACCGTAGTCCCATATATGCTGTGGCAAGGCTAACTAAACTATTTAAATGCTTCTATTGCATTTACTGAGCTATTAAAATGCCTAAGTTGCATTTTTCTGTGCTAAATAATTTAATCGAACACTTAGTATGCACTAATTTACATCCTTGTGCCGAAAGTCTACATATTACTAAACTAAAACATGGAATTCACACGGAAGCTACTTATACTGCAGGTGAGGGGTTTCTTACCTCCTGTTCGGATTTCCTTACGATTCTAATCGCTAGATTTCCGAAGGAGACGATCCTTTCGACGATCTTCTCGCGTCTATGCGTTCTTCTCGCGGAGAGGAACGTCCTCGTGTCGGAGATGTCGTCAGAAGGTGTCCTTGAAGCCCTAGGAAAGGAACCCTAGGCTCCTTCTTGTGGTTGGCGCCGAGAGCAAGAGAAGAGAAGGAGAGTCGGCGGTGAGGGTTTGAGGAGAGAAAAGCTACGATCCCAAAATAACTTTTCACTTAATTCCTCCCTATTTATATTAAAGGATTAATTCGCCCAACTCTAATATAAATTTAATTGCCTCCCTTTCCTTTCAGCACGGCCCTGCTGAGTTCAACTGGTTACTAAAATTATCCGTAAACCATAGGTCTCGGGTTAAATTCCCGCTTAGGCCGTTTTCGTTTTCTATTTGTTTTTGCTACCTCCGCTACTCTAAAAATTCTGTAAAAATATCCTAAAATTCCAGAAAAATCATAGAATATTTCTAAAATAGTTTTGAGAATTTTTTGGGCGTTACAGTGCAATCTTCTTTGGGTCAAAGTTGACTAGGTTGACTAAGCACAGGTTGGTTCGAGCTTGAGTTTTGATGTTTAAACAATATGTGTGAATAGAAGTCAAGTGGGTCAAGGTTGACTAGAGACTTGACTAGCAAAGTCTTAACTAGAAGTTAGCCAAACAAAAAGTCCTAATTGGAGGTTAAGCAAATGAAAGCCCTAGTGGGGTTAGGCAAACCTAGTTGAGAACTAGGTTAAGTCTTGGGTTAATTGGGAGCTAAACACTTGACACGAGAGAAGTCTTAGTTGAGAACTAGGCAAGGAAAAGTCTAAGTGGATCAAGGAGGACCATACGTTGGTAAAGGAAATCCCTAACTGAGATTAGGTAGGGTGAAAGTCTACCAAATGACTAGTCCTAACTGAGGTTAGGTAATAAAAAATCCAAATGAGTCTAGGAGGACCGCACTTGATGATCAGAAGTCCAATGGGAAGTTGGCAAAGAGAAAGTCCAAGTGGGTCAAAGGTTGACTGAACACTTAGCATGAGATTATTGTTGATACAGTCTGACCTGGATGTTGTTTTACTGTTGACACTGATTTAAGTTTGTATCAGATATTTAACTCAGATTAATTACTAATCTAGGTTGACTTGGTTGACCTGATTGAGAAAGTCCTAACTGGGATGTTAGACAGTTGGAAAGTCCTGGTGAGTGAAGCCAGGAAGATTGGAAATCCTGGTGAGTGAAGCCAGGTGAAAACCCTAGTGAGTGAAGATAGGTGCAAATCCTGGTGAGTGAAGCCAGGTGAAAACCCTAGTGAGTGAAGCTAGGTGCAAGTCCTGGTGAGTGAAGCCAGGCAAGGGAAAATCCAGATGGATCAAGGGTGATCGGACATCTGGTGTTGAAAAGTCCAAGAAGGAAGCTTGGCATGCGAAGTCAGAGAGGGCTCGGTAGCTCGTTCTCTAGGACCAGATGAAGTCGGAGAGGGCTAGGGAGCTCGTTTCTCCGGACTAGGTCAGAGAGGGCTCGACCCGGACTGAGTCAAGAAGCTGGATCGGTCGGCGGACCGATCCGGTGGCACAATCTGGACACTGATCGGTCGGCCGATCGATCAGTGAGCAGATGGCCGTAGCGATACCTAGATCGATCTGATCAATCGATCGATGTCTCGTGATTTTCTTGATCGGTGCGGAGACCGATCGAGGTGGCGCTTGGGAAGGCGACATCCGATCGGTCTCGGGACCGATCAGATTAGTGCCTGATCGGTCCGCAGACGGACCGATCTCTCCGCGCATGTGCGAAATCTGATCGGTGCGGGGACCGATCAGATTAGTTCTTGATCGGTCCGCGGACCGATCAGCGATGATCGAGCGTGGATCGGTGCGACCGACCCACGGTATTATTTGTTTTGCATGCACTTTTTCTGATTGCCGTATTTATTTTCACTCATCTGTTTTTAACCATCTGCTGTGAGTCTTTTTAGCTTGCAGGTTGCAGGTCACACTCTCATGATTGAATTCAAATTAAGCTTCATTAAGAGAAGAAGACAAGTGCTCTTTTCACTGTGATTTGCTGCAACAGATGCATTTGAGGCATCAACGTTCACTGGCGAATCTGATTGCGATTGGGCTGCGCTCAGTTTGACCTCTACTTATTGGTTCGTATCCAGAGACGCCAGTGATTTCCATTGGCATGGGTTCAGAGAACCAGATGAGGAGGAGAGATGATTGGCTATGCCTTGTTGGCAGCAGCGATTCTGCAGGCGGCGGTGATTCGAGCCAGTAAAGCAGAGAGACATAAGAAGGAAGAAGAGAGGTTCAGAAAAGAAACTGAATTCTCTGTTTTCTTTTCAATCAATCCTTTGAGAAAGCAAGTTGGTGAAGCTGTGAGCTCTTTGCTAAGAAGGTCGTTGTGCGCTCTCTGCTCTGTTTTTTCTCCGCGTGGCTGTAAGCTCATCTGACTATTCTTCTCAGCCACTGTAAGTCTTGTGCTTAATTCTATAATCAACTGAGACTCTGTTGAGAGGTTGCTCCACCGAGAAGGAGACATCTTTAGCCAGATTTTGTCCGGGGTGTGATCTACCGAAAGATCAAGGAGTCGTCCTCCTTACGGACATGCCGAGGAGTAGGGGCAAGTTATCCCCGAACCTCGTATATCCTTGTGTCTGCTGTGTGTGTTTTTCTTCCTTCATTTTAGTTTTCTACTTCCGCTGTGCTAACAAGTTTTTCTTTAAGAAAGATTGTGTTTAAGTTTTCAAAGAGGCTATTCACCCCCCCCTCTAGCCATCTAAGATCCCAACAAGTGGTATCAGAGCAAGGGGCTCTTTGATTCGGATTAACACCCAAAAGAGCAAACAAGGATGGCTATGAAGGAAAGCTTTAGCACAAATCGACCACCCTACTTCGAAGGAGCAGATTTTCAATATTGGAAGGGCCGCATGGAGTATTACCTCAAGACCAACATTGCCATGTGGTTCTCAGTCAAGGAAGGTTTCACACCACCAAAGGATGAAGAAGGTAAGGAACTCGATTCGTCAAGGTGGTCTACCGAACAACTCCGCAAAGCATAAGCCGATGCCAAGGCTATGGTCACCTTGCAATGTGGAATCGCCAAGGACCAACTCATCAAGGTAGGTCCGTTCTCGAGTGCAAGAGACCTATGGAACAAACTCATCGAGCTCCAAGAGGGAACTCGAGATTCTCGGATTGCCAAGAGGGACCTATTCTTGAATCAGCTCCAAAATCTAACAATGAAGGACAATGAAACGGTAAGTGAACTTCATGGGAGATTCAAGGAGATCATCAACGGTCTACACTCTGTGGACGAACGAGTGGAGAATCGCGATCTAGTAAGGTACGCTCTTAAATCTTTTCCTAGGAATGCCTTGTGGTCATCTATGGTAGATGCCTACAAGGTATCCAAGGATCTTTCCATTGTTAAACTAGATGAATTTTTCTGTGAGATGGAACTTCATGAGCTTGCTAACAAAGGTCAAAAAGAGAAGGGTATTGCTTTATTTGCAGGACCAAAGAGCAAGGATGGAAGAAGGAAGAAGGAAAAGAAGAAGGAAAAGGAGATTTCCTCATCCACCTCTTCCTCCGAATCCGATGATGAAAGTGGATCATCATCAAGTGAGATGGCGAACTTCGTAAGAAGGATTATGAGAAGAAGCCGAAGATACAAAGGAAAAGGTAAAACTAATGATCAAAATTTTGATAAATCTAATGTTATATGTTATGAGTGTAGCAAGAAAGGACACATTCGGAGCGAGTGTCCGAAATTAAAGAGGAAGGAGGAACGAGCCAAAAAGAAGGAGGAAAGAGTCAAGAAGAAGAAGGCTCTCAAGGCCACTTGGGATGAGTCCTCATCAAGCTCATCGGAGGAAGAAGAGAAGATGGAAAATAGCACACGACAATTAGCACTCATGGCAAGGGAGGTTTCGGACTCTGGAAGTGAGAGAGATTCGAGCGACGCTTCAACCGCGGCTTCATCATCGTCGGATGATGAAGAGGTAACCTCTTCTCATATAGAAAAGTGTTATAAGACTATCACTCACTTATCTACATTGCTTAAAAAGTCAAAAATAGAAAATAAATTGTTAAAAGAAGAAGTAAAAAACCTTAAGGACCCTTAGGGAAGATGAGGTCGATGACCTACATCTAGAAGTCCTTGAGGATGAGAACAAGGCTTTAAAGGGTGAGGTTGAGAAACTCAAGAAAATGCTTGAGAAGTTCTCAACTAGCTCTAAGACTCTAGACATGATTCTAAATGCCCAAAGGGCAGTCTACAACAAGGCCGGGCTAGGGTATCAACCCAAGGAGTCGAGTTTCATTTCTCTAATGTCTAGAACTCAAAATAGTAGATCACATGTTTCTAGGGCTCATGGAACTAGGAAAGGTATGACCAAGGTATGGGTTCCTAGGTCTTTCGTTGTAGAAGCATTAGGTCCCAAGATTTGGGTACCTAAAACCTCTATCTTCCGTGTCTTGTAGGCATTGGTCGAGGGGGAGCATCTATCAACTTGGTTTGTTGATAGTGGATGCTCCAAGCACATGACCGGGGACAAATCACTGTTTACAATCATTCAAAACAAAAGTAGAGGTAATGTGTCTTTTGGTAATAATGGTAGCCTTAAGGTTGTAGGAGTTGGAGACATTCATATATCCGAATGTCTCCATATCAAGAATGTCCTTCTAGTCAAGGGGATGACTTTTAATCTCCTAAGTGTCAGTCAATTGTGTGATACGGGTTACACAATTGAATTTCATTCAAGTCAATGTTTGGTTAAACACATTGACACACTTGACACGGTACTAGTAGGCACAAGGGTTGATAATATTTATCAAGTATCGTTTAAAAGTGCTACTAATGCTTTGATTAAGTGTTTCATGTCGAAAGAAGAAGAGTCTTGGCTATGGCATAGAAGGTTGGCACATGTAGACATGAAGAACATCCGGAAGTTGGCCAACCAAGGATTAGTGCGAGACTTACCCAGCATCAAGTACCACAAGACCAAACTATGTGATGCATGTCAAAAGGGTAAGCAAACAAAAGTTGTTCATAAAGGTAAAAGCACCGTAAGTACATCTACTGCTTTAGATTTATTGCACATGGACCTATTTGATTGCAGTAGTGTAATATCATTGAATGGAAGTAGATATTGCTTGGTAATTGTTGATGATTTTACTAGATACACATGGACTTTCTTCTTGAAACATAAGGACCAAACTATAAATATTTTTATTTCTTTTTGTAGAAGAACTGAAAATGAAAAATCGACAACAATTAAAACCATTAGAAGTGATCATGGTGGGGAATTTCAAAATCATAGGTTTTTAGAGTTTTGTCAAGAAAAGGGATATAGGCATGAGTTCTCTACTCCAAGGACCCCACAGCAAAATGGGGTTGTGGAGAGAAAGAACCGAGTCCTACAAGAGGCTGCACGAAGCATGCTCAATGAGTACTCACTACCGAGCTACTTATGGGCTGAAGCTGTGAATACAGCTTGCTATGTGCAAAATCGAGTTTTAATACATAGGTTTTTAGGAAAGACTCCCCATGAACTTTGGTTTGGGAAACCGCCTACAATTAAACATCTTAGGGTGTTTGGTTGTAAGGTGTTTATCTTGAACACCAAGGATCATCTTGGGAAGTTCACGGCTAAGGCTGATCAAGGGATACTGGTCGGGTACTCTCTTACCAGCAAAGCCTATCGAGTCTACAATGAGAGGACTAAATTGATTGAAGAGTCCTCGGATGTAGGTTTCGAAGAAATCCCTGATAATCAATCAAGGAATGTAGAAGAAATTCAATTCGAACTTAGAAGGCTAGGTTTGAATGATCCAAACATGGAAAGAGTCGAAATTGACTCTGATGATGATGAGCAAGGGCAACAAAGAACTCAGGCAGACCCGTTGCCTGATACTGAGTCCTCGCCTGTGCCGAGTGAGACCACTCATGAGGCACCGCCAACACCAAGGCAGTCTAGGTTAGCCTCTAGTCATCCCCAAGATCAAATTGTGGGAGACATCCAACAAGGGGTTAGGACTAGGTCATTCTTTAGAAATGAGTCTAATGAAGTCGCATTGATTTCAGAGATTGAACCAAAAATAGTTGATGAGGCATTGCACGATCCTGATTGGATCTTAGCTATGCAAGATGAGTTAGGTCAATTTGAAAGGAGCCAAGTGTGGGACTTAGTTCCTAGACCTAAGAAGACCACCATTATTGGAACTAAATGGGTCTTCAAAAATAAGTTAAATCAAAAGGGAGAAGTTGTAAGAAACAAGGCAAGACTTGTAGCCAAGGGCTATAGTCAAGTCGAAGGTCTCGATTATGATGAGACTTATGCTCCCGTGGCCCGATTAGAGTCCATTCGTTTGATGCTAGCTTTTGCTGCACATAGAGGTTTCAAGCTCTATCAAATGGACGTTAAATCGGCCTTCTTAAACGGATTCATCAAAGAAGAGGTCTATGTTGAACAACCACTGGGGTTTGTGAATACCGAAGTTCCAAACCACGTGTACAAGCTCAAGAAAGCTCTTTATGGGATTAAACAAGCACCTCGAGCATGGTACGAAAGGTTGTCAACTTACCTATTAGAAAAGGGCTTTGTAAGAGGCCAAATAGACCCAACACTATTTCTGCGTAGAGATGGTGAAAATATTTTTGTAGCCCAAGTGTATGTCGATGACATAATTTGTGGCTCAAATAACAAGGGCTATTTGAATGATTTTATCACTCACATGGAAAGTGAGTTTGAGATGAGTCTAGTAGGAGAATTGACATTCTTCCTTGGACTTGAAATCAAACAAACTCGAGATGGCATTTATGTCCATCAGACAAAATATACTCAAGAGATGCTCAAGAAATTCAAAATGAGTGACTCTAAGGAAGTATCCACTCCAATGGCGACAAACACTCGCCTTGACAATGATGAGAGTGGAAAACCAGTTGATCTAACGCAATATAGAAGCATGATTGGTAGTCTTCTATATCTCACAGCTAGTAGGCCGGACATACTTTTTGCTGTGGGCATGTGCACTAGATATCAAGTCTGTGCCAAGGAATCTCATTTAATTGCAGTTAAGAGAATATTGAGATACCTTAAGGGCACAATTAGAGTAGGTCTATGGTACCCTCGTACAGAGTCTTTTGACTTGATAGGCTATACCGATTCCAATTATGCTGGGTGCAAATTGGATCGGAAAAGCACCAGTGGGGGTTGTCAATTTTTAGGTTCATCATTATTTAGTTGGTCAAGTCGGAAGCAACATTGTGTTGCTCTCTCCACGACCGAGGCTGAATACATTGCCATGGGAGAGAGTGTATCACAATTGTTGTGGATGATTCACACTCTAGAAGATTATGGACTTTCGTATAAGGGAGTGCAAGTGTTGTGTGACAACATTAGCACAATAAACCTAACGAAAAATCTAGTCCATCATTCAAGGACCAAACACATTGAAGTGCGTCATCACTTCATTAGAGATCACGTAGCTAGGGGAGACATTGTACTCACATATGTTGAGTCAAAGTCAAACTTAGCCGACATTTTCACAAAACCCCTTCCGGAAAATGAATTTAGTCATTTAAGAAGGGAATTGGGAATGTGTTTGGCTCAATAAGTCATTTTGACAACATCATGATCAATAAGGCCCATTAAAATGACAAGAGAAATTGGGAAATTAACTTGGGCAACTTGGGGACATCTCACACAAACTATAAGGTTTAACAAATTGTTTTTGTTTGCTAATTATGGGGTGAGATGTTAGGATCAACCAAATTATTCAAAATGTATCATACATCCCTTGAATAATTAGGTTGAAGAGACATAAATTGAGTATGGGGAAGGCCATTACATAATTGATGTGTATTTGGCTCCTAGATCTTACTCATATATTCCAACCAAGGAAACTTGGTTGGATTACCTAGAAATTATGAAACTTTGGCTGATGGACTGTTTGATACACTTGAACGATGCTGTTCATGATTTTGTTTGATACTAGGACAAGTCCTTGTAAGAATGATAACAAGTTGGTTATATTTTGACAAACTTGAAACTGAACATAACAAAGGTCAAAAATTTCAGCTTTCATGCCTTAAGTTGTTTGTTTTCTAAATGTCTGCAACTTTAGGGCTATAAACAAGTTCAGACCATAATCTTTAGGTAATCGTTATGATTGTAGATCCTCCAGGTTCTAGGTTCTGAACCTGAAAGTTTTCCTAGAGAAACTCCCACGAATTATCGAACTATCTCTATGAATTTCAGTTACTGAAATTATTGGAGAGAGTTAAGTATCAGACACTGATCGGTCTACGGACCGATCAGGTCAGCCTGGCACGCTAGAACCTGCTACTGATCACTTTCTGATCGGTCTACGGACCGATCAGGGAGGTCCCTGATCGGTCCGGAGACCGATCAGATCGATCCAGTATGCAAGGCAGCCACTAATCATTCTCTGATTGGTCTACCGACCGATCAGGATGTTCCCTGATCGGTCCGATCAGGATGTTCCTGGATCGGTCCATGGACCGATCAGGAGGCTCCTGATACCTCCTGATCGGACAACCGTCCGATCATTTCTTCACTGTACACCCATCTGTAACCCTTAAATCTTCCCGAACCTTTCTTTTTCTCTTTCACGCGGAACCCTAGCCGACTCTTCCCTACTCCTTCTCTTCCTTTCTCTTCTCTTTGCACGCCGGAACCCTAGCCGAAGCTCTAGCCAACAGCTAAATGGCACCAAGGTAACTCCTTACCTCTCTAGAACTTGGCCTTTCGATTTCATTTCTCACCATAACTGTGGTTTTTATTTCGGGGCTCCGGTGCTCACTTATTTCCCCTATTGGTTCACATTGTTACACCTTAGGAAGAAACCAGTGGGTGAGGGTGAGGGTACCTCTAAGTCACCGGCTAAGTCAAAGTCTAAGGCTCCTTCCCGTCCTCAACCAGCTGTCTCCGGTAGATTCCCGAACCAAAATTTTGAGGAAGCCTTTAGACTAAGAACCTTCAAATTACTCCCGTGTAGATCTGTAGATCATAAATTCATGGACGAGTTTTGCCCAACTGTGTCTGAAACTATTTCCTACTACAATCTTGACTCACTTGTCTACTTAGAACGGGATATCAACTATGACTTGGTCTCTGAGTTTTATAACAACCTTCATAAGATTCCTAATGAAGCAGGTTATAAAACAAGAGTTGCTAAGCGGACTCTTGATTTCAATTTCGTATCCTTCTTTGAGTATCTCGATTGTCGGAGGTGTTCCGGTAATGTCTTCTCGATATTTCCTGATCTACCAGACCCCCTACCCTCACCTTTTGATGTCACACCTGACTCCGTCTATGAGTATTTCTTCAGGCAACCTAGACCGGGTGGCCTTGATGAGCTAGACGTTGACTTTACTACTTTTGCAGCCTTGAGATTATCTCCTCAAGACTACATTCTGTTTAAAATTGTCACAAACTGCCTTCTGCCTATCACATCTAAACCATTGTCTGAGATCCGACCATATCATTGCCTGATGCTTTATGAATTGCGTCGGCGTCTCGACTTTGACATCGTATCTAGCATCTAGTCTTCGATCGTCTCCTATAGTGAGCCGAGCGGCTACACTGTTTATATGTCTTATGGGCATATAATTACAGACTGGCTCGAGACCCTTCAGGTTGATGTCTCTAAGGGTAGAATAATCAAGATGGTCAGACAGGATTGCAGGCTTGGGAAGCGGGCATTTTCCAAGTCTGGAATCATAGGACAAAATGGGGACGTCCGGTGGAAGGATGGGAGGGCACTAGGTGAGTTACCACGGGGACCTCCACGACAGGTTGCTCCTGCTGCTGCTCCTCCTGCTGCTGACGATGGAGAGGCCGATCCTGATCTGCGCTGGCAGATCGCCGAGCTGGAGAGTCGCTTTGATCGACACGATGAGCTACTGGCTGCTGAGCTCCATGGACTGCGTGTTCGGATCGACCAGCGCTACGATGACTTGCGCAGTCAGCAGCTGGTGACGCAGCAGCTACTTCTGGGCTGGATGGCCAACTACCCACCTCCGCAGCGATTCTCGGGCCATCCATCTTCGAGCTCCAGCATGCCGCCTCAGGATTACTTGCCTCCCGCAGATGATGATGATGTTCCTCATGTTGAGGACATTGATTGATACATTCATTTTGACTGTCTATGTTTTTGGATGCTGCTTGTTGGATATTTTATGTCTGACCTGGATGCTTGTTCATTTCATCTATGTATGCTATTTATTTTCTTTCTTTATGTCTTGCTCCTTATTGGTTTTTAATATGCTACTGATATGCCTTGTTTTGTATGTCTCTTATTCATTTACCACTGTCTCATAATACACTTAGAAGGAATTCTAGGGGGATTAAGCAGAAGACAGTATGGATTAAGGGGGAGCTCTTTAAGTTATCTTACCTTGTTCGCTCCTTTTCGGTGTTTGACAAAGGGGGAGAAGATAACTAAGTTTAGAAATGAATGAAAGGTTGATTTTAGGGGAGAGGATGACTTTGAGTCTTTTTGAATCCTCTTACCTAATTCGCACCTATTCGACTAAGTTAAGTTTAGTGATGAATTGACTTCATCGAGTCAATATGAAAAAGGGGGAGAAGATAACTAAGGTATATCCATCTTAGGGGGAGGATCCTGATTTCCCTAAAAATTATGGGTATATGAGCATTTATGATCTAAACTTAAATCGTGTTGTCAAACAACAAAAAGGGGGAGATTGTTGATACAGTCTGACCTGGATGTTGTTTTGCTGTTGACACTGATTTAAGTTTGTATCAGATATTTAACTCAGATTAATTACTAATCTAGGTTGACTTGGTTGACCTGATTGAGAAAGTCCTAACTGGGATGTTAGGCAGTTGGAAAGTCCTGTTGAGTGAAGCCAGGCAGATTGGAAATCCTGGTGAGTGAAGCCAGGTGAAAACTCTAGTGAGTGAAGCTAGGTGCAAGTCCTGGTGAGTGAAGCCAGGTGAAAACCCTAGTGAGTGAAGCTAGGTGCAAGTCCTGGTGAGTGAAGCCGGCAGGGAAAATCCAGATGGATCAAGAGTGATCGGACATCCGGTGTTGAAAAGTCCAAGAAGGAAGCTTGGCATGCGAAGTCGAGAGGGCTCGGTGGCTCGTTCTCTAGGACCGGATGAAGTCGGAGAGGGCTAGGGAGCTCGTTTCTCGGGACTAGGTCGAGAGGGCTCGGAGTCGTCAGAGAAGCTGGATCGGTCGGCGGACCGATCCGGTGAGCTGGACACCGATCGGTCTAACGACCGATCGGAATCGTCGATGGCTGGCGATTCTTGTCGATCTGCGGACCGATCGAAATCGATCGATGTCTCGTGATTTTACTAATCGGTGCAGACCGATCGAGGCTGGCGCTTGGGAAGAGCGACATCGATCGGTCGAGACCGTCGAAGCTGTCGCGCATTTGGAAAGAGCGACATCCGATCGGTCGGGACCGATCAAATTAGTTCTGATTGGTCCGCGGTGATCGGCGATGATCGAGCGTGGATCGCTGCAGACCAACCCACGGTATTGTTTGTTTTGCATGCACTTTTTCGATTGCGTATTTGTTTTCACCCATCTGTTTTTAACCATCTGCTGTGAGTCTTTTTAGCTTGCAGGTTGCAGGTCACACTCTCATGGTTGAATTCAAATTAAGCTTCATTAAGAGAAGAAGACAAGTGCTCTTTTCACTGTGATTTGCTGCAACAGATGCATTTGAGGCATCAACGTTCACTGGCGAATCTGATTGTGATTGGGCTGCGCTCAGTTTGACCTCTACTTATTGGTTCGTATCCAGAGACGCCAGTGATTTCCATTGGCATGGGTTCAGAGAACCAGATGAGGAGGAGAGGTGATTGGCTACGCCTTGTTGGCAGCAGCGATTCTGCAGGCGGCGGTGATTCGAGCCAGTAAAGTAGAGAGACATAAGAAGGAAGAAGAGAGGTTCAGAAAAGAAACTGAATTCTCTGTTTTCTTTTCGATCAATCCTTTGAGAAAGCAAGTTGGTGAAGCTGTGAGCTCTTTGCTAAGAAGGTCGTTGTGCGCTCTCTGCTCTGTTTTTTCTCCGCGTGGCTGTAAGCTCATCTGATTATTCTTCTCAGCCACTGTAAGTCTTATGCTTAATTCTATAATCAACTGAGACTTTGTTGAGAGGTTGCTCCACCGAGAAGGAGACATCTTTAGCCGGATTTTGTCCGGGGTGTGATCTACCGAAAGATCAAGGAGTCGTCCTCCTTACGGACACGCCGAGGAGTAGGGGCAAGTTATCCCCGAACCTCGTATATCCTTGTGTCTGCTGTGTGTGTTTTTCTTCCTTCGTTTTAGTTTTTTACTTCCGCTGTGCTAACAAGTTTTTCTTTAAGAAAGATTGTGTTTAAGTTTTCAAAGAGGCTATTCACCCCCCCTCTAGCCATCTAAGATCCCAACAGAGATGAAAAGTCCAAGTGGGTCAAAGGTTGATTGGACACTTGGTGGGGAAGTCTGAATAGGTCATGGTTGACCGGATGTTGGGCAAAGCAACCTTAGACTTAGATCAAATAAGTTAGGGTTGGGAAATAGATTAAAGTAATCAATTGGCCCTAAGCAAATAGATTAGAGTAATCGATTAGGAAGGTTCTTACGAGAATACAGAAAGGGATGAAATCGATCTACCAATCAATTGGGTTGTATCCAATCGATTAGGCTAATCGATTCGGCCTTTCTCTCGATCGAACAAAGGAGTTCAGAATTGATTAGGAAAAGTGCCTAATCGATTAAGGTCGAGCCGAAGCAATTAGGTCGGTCACCTAATCGATTGGGAGATTTTTTTTTTGTGAAGCATAGTGTGATGAATCGATTAGGAAGGTGCTCAATCGATTGAGTTGTTCTTGAAGAGGCTAAATCAATTCAGAGTTTGCCTAATCAATTGGTAAGAGTTCACGATCGGACAATAGGATTTTGAATCAATTAGTTAATCAATTAGAAGCTGTCGAATCGATTGGTATGACTCACTAATTGATTAGAGGTTTGAAAAAGAGACGTTCTACAAGTGTTTGAATGGTTGGCTAATGTGGCAATGAACTGAAAAAAAATTGAATTGATTGGCAGTGTTAAGTGAACCCTAGAAAAGGGTTTTCATGAAGGTTTGAAAGCACGGCTTGAAATTACTATTCACGCCAATTCTTGAGTGTTTAGAAAAGAAGTGTTGCTGCACTTTCCATGCATCAAGATGCTATTCAAGGCAAGAAAAGAGCAAGCAAGGAAAAATTCATTGTTGTAATCTTTTTTGATTTTTTGTGTAACCTAGGTTGTATTTCTTGTATTCAAGCTTATACGAGACTTCTCCACCTCCTAGAAGGAGGTTTCATAGTGCATCTATGAGCGAGGAGAAATTAGTCACCTCAAGGAAGTGGAGACGAAGTAAAATCCAACGAGTTAGCATTGCTTCAAGTTTCCACCGTAACAAATCATCAACAAAGTGAAAGAAGCTATTCCCCCCCCCCCCCCCCCCCCCCCCTCCTCTAGCTCTCAAGTGTCCTAACAAGTGGTATCAAAATGAGACCTCTCTTGATTGGGCTAATTATCGGAAGAAGAAAGAGCTAGAGGAAGAAGAAGAAGTTGAAGATTTGAGCCCAAATTTCAACAAGTCAAAAGGCTAATCATCAAGGAAGCTCAAGTTCAAAATGGAGTTTAGAGATGGATTCAGATATGATATATGAGCACCTCCATCATTTAGAATGGAAAGCTTCGATCTTTGGAAATCAAGGGTCAAAAAATTTTTCATAATAGAGATAGAGTAATGGTTTGCTCTAATGAAGTGTTTTGAAGCTCCAAGAGATTCAAAGAGAAAATGGAACAAGGAGTCAATCAAGAGATACGAGGTAAATGACAAGATAATCAAATTATTGGTTAATTTATTGTCAAGCACCATCTTGTATAAAATTAGAGAATATCAAGATGCCAAGGAGTTATAGAGCAAGTTGGCAAAACTTCATGAAGATACAACCTCGGTGCAAAGTGAAGAAAAAGGCAAAGAGAGAAACTCTTTATTTCAAATATAAGAGGATTCAAAGATTGAGAGGTGCTCAACATTCGGGGAGGTTATGGAAGAGGCATCCACCTCAAAGGATGAAGGAGAGAGCTCATTGACTCCAGAATGAGAAGAAGTCTCAACTTCCGGAGTAAATGGAGACAAAGAGTGCTTCACCACTACAAGCCAAGGGAGCAAAAATTGTGAAGGAATATCAACTTTAATTTGAAAAAAAAATAAAAATCATATCATATGCTTTAAGTGTAGGGAGAATGAAAACTGCAAGATAAAGTGTCCAAAATTGGCTAAGAAGAATGCTCAAATGACTCTCAAGATGAAGAAGAAGTCAAAAGAGGTCGACCCCATGATATGAAAACTCGGGCAAGGAGCACATTATGTACTTTCTTACAATAAAAAAGGAACATTATCAGAATCAATGTCCAAGGGGGAGAAATCCAACTAAGAATAAAGGAAGAAGCTCAGGTCAAGAGGGAGCCTCCAAGAGAAAAATAAGGGCACCACTAGTTAATGGTACTTCTTCATTTCATGATAACAAGCATGCTAGAAATAATTGTTATCATCTTAATGTTATTTATCATGAAAATATAAGCATAATAATTCTAAGGAGAATTATAAATCATTTCATGTTATAACGATCTTACCTAAGGATAGGAAGGTAGAAATTAATTTAGATAAGAAATCTAAGGAAATTAGATATGTGCCTAAAAAGAAAATGTCCAAGGCAATAATAGAACATCAAAGTTTGAGGAGTTAAGGAAATAAAATCAAGTCTTGAGATCAAGACTTGATAAATTAGAAAAAACCCTTAAAATGACAAATAATGCCAAAGGGGACTAAGAAACAAAACCTAGATTTTGGAAGATAAGAGCAATCTAAGGGCAAGAAAGATTTGAGATACAAACATAAGTCCAAGGAAAGTATGGCCTCATACAACAAAGTTTCATATGGCTATGAAATTAATCCTAGGTCTAAGAGTCAAGTCAAGGTTAAAGGGAAGCTATTCTTAGAGTTGACCTTGAGGAAACTAGTTTGTCTAAGACTTCCAAAAAGCCTAGGAAAGACATTAGGAAGGTATTAATGGAATATCCCTAGTGAGTACCTAGAATACTCTAAGAGCACCAATAGATTTTGGATTCCTAAGAGTGTGTTATATATACCCTAGATGGTTTAGAATGTGTCAACTCTAATTGGAAGGGTAGTTAACCCAACCATAGTAAAATTGACACTTTGGGATATTTTTAAGGTATTGTTACACCTTGAAAATGAAAAGTTGATATTTACTTTTGAAGAGTAAAAATGTGTCAATTAAAATATTTAAAGTATTGAGCTTAATCAAATTGGTACAAATAAGATATAACTCAAAAAAATATCAAGTTGAGATTTTGACATTTTCTAGGAGATGAGGGCAGGTTAGGTGTTTTTTAACTTAGCGATTAGATAAGGATACCTAGATAGAATATCTAGGTATTTTCTTTATGCTAAACTTGCTATGTTTTGTATGATCATCATATGTCATGTTATTATATTTTTATTCATATGATATTTGATATATGTCATGTCATACATGCATCATTATTTATGATAATCTTTGTTTTTAAAAATATGCATATGATATATGTCATAATCATTATCATGCATTATTTTAAATTTCTTGTAATTAAGAATAATGACATTAATTGACGTCCTAGGTAAGATGATCAAAGCTAAATTGCCTAGTTAGATATGTATGATCCCTTAGTTTTAGGAAAAATCTATTTTACTTCTCACAAGATCGTAGGCTTGACTTGTATGTGTTTTTGAGACACATTAATAAAAGTGAGATGTTAAAAGATGAACAAAATTTAAGATGTTGATTTAGTACATCTATTTGAGTTTTAGGTTCATCAAAATAATAGATTATGTGAAGTTTAATCATGGGGAAAGCTAGTATACAAATCATATACATTTAGCACCAAAGATCATGGTTGAATATTATTTTCTAAAACCATTTCAAAATCATTTTGAAAAACTTCGGTAAAGTCTATATTTTATGTCACGCCCCAGAGGAGTCTCTGCTAGAGGAAATTCCGACAACATCTCCCCTGTACGGGTGACAATCTGAATCATTTCTACAATGCACAATATACCTCAGCCACAGGCGGCTGGAATATACACACAACCACACAGTTTATATGCAGTCTACTCGGCTGATACAATAAAAACACAACCACGCAGTTATATGTAAAACTAACAGCCCACTTGGTTGTACCAGAACCAAACACATCAGAAATACAATGGACACGCATACAATCTAAAAACGAAAACTGCTAGCCGGCTAGGCTTACACCACACAACAAAACAACACTCCTGGAACAAAGCCGGAACACAAAGCTAAATACACAAATTCATATACCAAAATACAAATAAACAAAAGCGGAGACAGGACTTCTGATGTGACGTGGGGACCGACAGGCAGGATACTCCAAGCGACTCCATAAACAACCTGGTACCTGAAAAAGATAGTGTCCACGGGGGTGAGTTCAACAACTCAACAGATGCCTAGTTGACATGTATAGTAAACTATAACAAAATAGTAATAACTATGGAGTGCAGTCTCCTAGACAAAAGTTGGAAGTGCACAATAGAAAAGGGCTGAAGAGAACTGTACTCACCAGGACCTCCTATCAGAATAGTCAGGTCATCAGACCGAGAGTATCATGAATCCTGTATGCATGTCAAACATATGCATCCATCCAAATGCAACATATGTGCAACAAACACAATCAGTAAATGCATCAATGCATATGATGCCAATGACATGGTCACCCCTGACGCCAGTCAACCATCTCACACACGATGGTGAGACCGAGTGGGTAGGGCTGTGATAACCGTGCACTCTGCCATCACTTCTCCTGATAAGTGACCGAGTGGACGGGATGCTGTCGGAGTACACCTATCCTCCTACCCCAAATCATAAGTGGGGGAGCACAAAGCTCTCATCTCCCGGTACACGATGACGGGGAGGAATCTCTGTCGGCTACCACACTGCGTCGCACTACCCAAGCGGACCAACGGAGCCTAACAAAGTCCAACCGTCTGCCGGCTACCACGCTGCTACACTAAACCAACGGAGCCTAATAGAGCAGAACTGTCTGCCGGCTACCACGCTGAGTCACCAGACCAGCGAAGCCTAACAGCAGAACTGCCACACACCTGCCTAATATATCACTAACCCATGAGTAGTGGTGTGTGCAGATCCATGTAACTGGCGATGTGCTCAACAATAATGGAGCAGACTATCGTACAGCATGCAATCATGCGAGATGATGCGTGACACTAAGCATGGCAAAAATCCTGAACAGCATAGCAATATCCATATATATATAAAATGTGTACCATAGGACAATGAACCAAATCAAAGGTACACAGATTAGATAAGGTATAAAAACCTAGATCCTGAACATAATAAACACATGGTTGTGTCACTACCCCTATAAGCATGTATAATCAGGTAGGTACTAACATGAAGTGCATAATAAGTAAACAAAAGAAGCATGTGTACAGGTATCGGGTAGTGACCAACCAAAGCAAAGACGAACATAATCATTACTAAAGGTTATAACATATTAAACATATCAACATGACATTATCAAAGATAAGTCAAGGTACCCGCATAAAAAATGGGGATCGAGCCAGTCAAATTCGACGTCAAGATGCTCGTCTAGCGTCAAAGTCCTGTGTCAATCAATATATATATATTTTTTATTTAGCTAAAATTCATAAGAATTTAAATAGCTAAATAAAATCCACAAGACTAAATTTTAAGCAATTAAATCTAATCACACTAATCATGTATCAACTAGTGATACACTAACCATCTAGTAATCCATATCATCTCCAATTCAATACATGTACCTAGGTTAATGTTAGTTATTAACCTATCTATCAATCATCAACAACATGATCAAAACCATGATCTATAGCATGTATCAAATGCCCTACACCTTACCTTATTTCTCAGCCGCTCCTGTTAATCCACAGGCAAGGAAAATTACCGCTGGACGAAATAACTACTGCTAGAAACAAAACAAGCAAACTCAAATCAACAATTTCCCTTCCAAACCATGTTCCCTAATAATCCTAATTTCAAATCTAAATTTTCAATAGCAAGAATTAGATCAAAACACAATTTGGGTAATCAACACTTACCCTAATGTCACCAATCCTCTACTCCACCAGAAGCAACTAGTTGTTCCGAAAGCCACCCAACACAAGTGATGCTCACGGTAGGACACGAATCAGAGCACAAGATTGAAAAACCAAACCCTAAGCCCTTACCTTAAATCACACAGCTGGATTACTGCTGCTCGTTGTCACCTTCTCTAGCTCTAGGCTTCCAGCGATCTAGGGCACAACGCGCCAGCAACACAGCAACGGGGAACGAAAGCAAGGTAGAGGAGGTGATCGTTGCTAGGGCAAAAGGGAAGACTACTGCCCGAAAAATTTCATACGAGCTCCGAAAAATTCTCAGAAAATTTCTAAAAATTCCAAAAAAAATCCCTTATCGTTATTCACCATTTTTAGATATTTTACATTCTCCCCCACTAATAAAAATTTGGTCCCCAAATTTCATTATCTACCATCAGCAAATACTAACAACAGGTAAAGAGTATAAATGTTGAACGGTCAATTAAATCACATACCTCAAGCGAAAAGATGGGGGTATCGAGCTCGAATAGTATCCTCGAGCTCCCAGGTAGCCTCCTCGTCCAAATGATGTCGCCATCCGACTTTAACCACCCGGATAGTCTTGTTCCGCAACTGACGCTCTTTCCGGTCCAGAATCCGTACTAGAACCTCCTCATAAGTGACGTCAGCTGAACGGGAACTGAGATATCTGTCAGCACATGTGTCGGGTTGGGTACGTATCTCCTCAGCATAGACACATGGAACACGTCGTGAACGACGGCCAAAGACGGTGGTAGTGTCATACGATAAGTTACCACTCCAATCCTCTCCATAATCTAGAAAGGGTCAATGAATCGCGGAGCTAGCTTACCTCTGAGGCCAAATCTCTTCACCTCTTTCGTGGGTGAACCTCGCAGAAATACATGGTCGCCTGTAGAGAACTCCAGGGATTTGCGTCTCCGATCAACATAACTCTTCTGGCGGTCCTGCGCCTCTGACATCCTCCGTCTAATAGTACGGTCCAACTCTGCCTCATGCTGAGCTCTATGAGGTCCCAACAACTGGGCCTCCCCAACCTCATCCCAGAGGGTGGGTGTCCGAACAAGGCCTACCATACAACGCTTCAAACGGTCTCATCCGGATAGTCGAATGAAAGCCGTTGTTGTAGGCGAACGCTACCAATGGCAAGTGATCCTCCCAACTGCCTCCCAAAATCCAATACACAAGACCTCAGCAAGTCCTCTAGAGTCTAAATGGTCCGCTTTGACTATTCATCTGTCTGCGGATGGAAAGTTGTACTGAAATGGAGCTGAGTGCCCAAAGTCTACTGCAGACTCTGTCAAAATCGAGACGTGAACCAAGGGTCTCTATCCGAAATAATAGTCAAAGGGACACCATGTAATCTGATGATCTCCCGGCAATACAGATCTGCCAATCGATCCAGGGAATCAGTCTTCCGGATCGCTAAGAAGTGCGTCGATTTGGTTAATCAATCAACGATTACCCAAATCTGTCATGGCCTCGTCGTGTCCTAGGCAAACTCACCACAAAGTCCATAGTGATATATTCCCATTTCCACTCAGGAATAGGAATCCGCTGAAGTAAGTCGGTAGGTCTCTGGTGCTCGGCCTTCACCTGCTAACAGACAGACATTTCGCTACAAATTCAGCGATGTCTTTCTTTATACCGTTCCACTAATAGGAACGCCTCAAATCTCGATACATGTGGATCCCACCTGGATGGATCGTAAATCGAGAGTGATGAGCATCCTAAAGTAGCTCCTGTAAGACCGGGTGAGACTGAGGTACGCATAATCTGTCTCGAAAGTATATAACACCCTCCTCATCTCATGTGAACTCGGTCTGCTGCCCAGAAGCTATCTGGCTGCCAATGGACTATAAATGCTGATCTCCGACCTGGGCCTCCTGAATCCTCATCCTGATCGAGGATTGAGCAACCATGGTAACCAGAATACCCTGCTATGTCTGTCTCTGCTCCTGAAGGCCCAACTTGGAGAAACCCTGAACCAAGTCTGTGACTGAAACTCGGTGGCAAGCCAAAGTCCCTCTGGACTTCCTGCTGAGTGCATCGGCAACCACATTAGCTTTCCCCGGGTGGTAGCTAATGGTACAATCATAATCCTTCAGGAACTCCATCCATCTCCTCTGTCGAAGATTAAGTTTCTTCTGGGTGAAAATATATTTGAGACTATAATCCGTGAGAATCTCAAAGGTAATGCCGTATAGATAATGTCGCCAAATCTTCAAAGCAAAGATGATGGCGGCTAGCTCCAAATCATGTACTGGGTAGTTCTTCTCATGCTCCTTCAACTGTCGAGAAGCATAGGAGACTACCCTACCGTGGTGCATCAGAACAGCACCCAAACCCTGAAAAGATGCGTCGGTGTAGAGCACGAATCCATCCTCTCCGGAGGGTAAAACCAAAACCGGAGCCGATACTAATCTCCGCTTCAGCTCCTGGAAGCTAGTCTCGCAGTCCTCGGACCACGTGAACTTCACGCCTTTCCTGGTCAGGCGTGTCAGCGGCATAGCAATGCGGGAGAAACCCTCGACAAAACGTCGGAAATATCCAGCCAGTCCCAGAAAACTGCGGATCTCCTGCACTGACTTCGGCTGCTCCCATCTGGTGATAGCCTCGATCTTCTGAGGGTCTAACGAAATACCTCTGCTAGAGACCACGTGTCCCAATAAACCGACTGAAGATAGCCAGAAGGCACACTTGCTTAACTTCGCATATAGCTGATGTCGTCGAAGAGTCTCCAAGACTATGTGAAGATGTTGTGCATGTTCCTCCTCGAAACGTAAGTAGATCAATATGTCGTCGATGAAAACAACAACGAACTGATCTAGATACGCCATAAAGATGTGGTTCATCAAAACCATAAATACCGTTGGAACATCGGTAAGCCCAAATGACATTACCCAAAAACTCATAATGTCTGTACAACAAACATTCTCAACCAGAGATCCCCGATAACAAGTCTGAAATCTAATTACTAACTATAAATCACCAAAGAATAGATCATCTCATGTGAGAGCAACGCTCCATCACAAGAAATACTACATATGTGGGAGCAACGCTCTACCACCAACAAGGTAACCTATATGGGAGCAACGCTGCTCCAACACAATAATCCAACATATGTGGGAGCAACGCTCCACCACAAACAATCCATAATATGTGGGAGCAACTCTCCACCACAACCATCTAAAATATGTGGGAGCAACGCTCCACCACAGTCAATCCAGAAGTGAACAAGACATCTAATTATCCAACTAGTGACTGCACAAAATAACTCTACCACATATCACTGTGAGCAACCAAGGATATCACAATCCAGTAAGCAAATCAAATCCATTGTCGACTCTATCAACATCGTAATAGGTCACCCACTAATAGGAGAATTAGTTAACAAGGCAATACAACAAATGACATAATGTACACACTCCACATAAGTAGAATCATCATGATGCTACCAACAATACACCTGGCACATGTGCACAACAACATAGGTATGATCGACATAATCCTCCAATTAGTACACACCAAACATACTCATAACACAGGTATAAATCAGCGTGATACCTCCAAAAATATATTCCGAACCCGTGTGCATATATCAACGTAGGTATAATCAACAATACACCTCAAACAATACTCACCTAACATATATACACACATATGCCAAGAGTATAATCAACGTAATACTTCCAACCAATCATAATAGTCACAAGTGTACACACAGAACAAATATAATTAACAAGATACCTCCCATAATACACCAAACATATGTACACATAACATAGATATGAATAATCAGCATTGATCCTGTCCGAACGCTGAGTTGACGGACGCTGGGGACGTGGCGCTCTCCTCTATCTCCAACCAGCTACATAAATCTCCGGCGAACCTGCAAAGAAGTCGAGCCGAGAAGGGGTTCCCAGTGACGACCCTCCGACGCTCAAGTCAGGCAAGAGAAAAACGATGAAGTGGCTCCAAAGATGAGAGATCGCATACCTCCGATGAAGTTTGTCGGTTCTTATATAGAGCTCTAGGGAGGCTTGTGCACACCTGTCGAGGCGTACACGTGTCCTTTACCATACCTCAGTATGAGCTTACCAGAGGAACATGCCTGACACCATACTGCTACAGTCCGAGCACCTCTCTGATGGGACAGCAGAACCTTCCGTCGTATGATTCTGTGTATGGCTTGGTCGTCGAACATGCCTGTTGTCAGAAGATGTTCCCTAATGTCCCCTTATCCTTGTCTCTTTTTTCCCCGAGCCGAGCGTCCATCCACTCGGCAGGCATCGGTCCGACCGGGCGTAGGTATCGGTTCGACCGGGAAGATTTCACTCCATCACGTGCTCGGCTGAGACTGTTCATTCACAGCATTGCTGCTTTATGCCTCGGCCGAGTGGGCTACCCGCTCGGCCCGGCGACCCTGTTCACCATGAGCGTCAGAAACCCGACTCCCCGTCGGGTTGTCTTTCATTCCGCCCGGACTCGTTCGGCCGATCGACCCAACCCTTCTCCGCTCGGATGGACCTCATGTTGACCCTTTTGACTTCTGACACGTAGTCTCCCCACAAAGGGGGTCCCCCGTCCTTACTGCTGGATCATGCATATATAACTCAATCAACCTGGCATTCCCTATGCTACCTTCTAAGTTATCCAACTAGGTACATACAGTCAAAAATTAAAGTCTACATGGAATAGGATACATCCTCTATAGACTGACCTAAACTGACAATAGTATACGACTAATTCAGTCTTTTCCACGTCAGTACAAAACATGTACTCAAATGTGCTCTAGATACCTAACTAAGCACAAATAACCCAAAGATTCGAACCTCTAAAAATAGAGTATAACAATCCCCTACTGATCGGACCAACAAAACTAAATCGGTCATCCACTAACTAATCAAGAATACATTAATCCTCCACAAGCAACTGAGGTATATCAATCCACGACTACCCAAATCAACAAGTGTAAATCAGACTTCTACTGACCGATCTAACAAGAGTAAATCAATTATCTACTGATGAAATTAACTAAGATAAAATGGTATACTACTGGCTAAGTCAATATGAATATGTAGATACTATCCACTACACAGCTAATAATAGCAGAGGCTGGTATGTGCCTTCATCTCCTAACCAACTAGTAGTAACAGAAGCTAAAATTACTGGTGGTATGATATGAAAAATCACCAGAGACTGTAGTCCTTGATCTCTATTAGGGTCGGCCATGATCAGTGGCTAACCCATCATATGTAATATGTGCTACAACAACCAGACAGGTACTAAATACAAAGTGCTAATACATGTCATAACTATCATAGTCAACAATGCATACTAACAAAAAGGTAAGATAATAGTATACCAACATACCTCCTATAGCTTAGAGATGTCTTGTCGCTGCCAGGTCCCAAAATTCGAAAAATCACATCGAGCAGACTAAATCATGAAATCCGAAACACATGAAATAAGACTCGTAAACCATGCTCTGATACCAAATAAATTGGTATCAGATAAATCTCAAAAATCTAGAACACATAGCAAGTATCGTATACCTTCTCTGATACCACTAAATTATCATGTCCCAGAGGAGTCCTTGCCAGAGGAAATTCTGGCAGCATCTCCCCTGTACGGGTGACAATCTGAATCATTTCTACAATGCACAATATACCTCAGCCACAGGCGGCTGGAATATACACACAACCACGCAGTTTATATGCAGCCTACTCGGCAGATACAATAAAAACACAACCACACAGTTATATGTAAAACTAACAGCCCACTTGACTGTACCAGAATCAAACACATCGAAAATACAATGGACACACATACAATCTAAAAACGAAAACTGCTAGCCGACTAGGCTTACACCACACAACAAAACAACACTCCATGAGCAAAGCCGGAACACAAAGCTAAATACACAAATTCATATACCAAAATACAAATAAACAAAAGCGGAGACAGGTCTTCTGATGTGACGTGGGGACCGACAGGCAGGATACTCCAAGCGACTCGATAAACAACCTGGTACCTGAAAAAGATAGTGTCCACGGGGGTGAGTTCAACAACTCAACAGATACCTAGTTGACATGTACAGTAAACTATAACAAAATAGTAATAACTATGGATGTCTCTGAGCAAAAGAAGTCTGTGATAGAAATTAAAAGGGTGAAGAGAATCAGCTCACGGGGCCTCTATCGAATAGTCGGTCGTTAGTCAGAGTATCATGAATCTTGTATGCACGAAACATACGTATCCGTCCAATCACGCGTATAAGTGCAACAAACACTGATAAGTAAACGATCGATCGTATGATGCGATGACACGGTCACCCCCGACGTCGACCGTCTCACACACGATGGTGAGAACGAGTGGGTAGGGACGTGACAACCTTGCCATCACTCCCTAATAAGTGGCCGAGTGGACGGGATCTGGAGTACACTATCCTCCTACCCCAAATCATAAGTGGAGGAGCACAATGCTCTCTCTCGGTACACGATGACGGGGAGGAATCTCTGGCCACCACGCTGCGTCACACTACCCGTGGCGGACCAGGAGCCTATACAAAGTCCAACTGCTCACCGGCTACCACGCGCTACACTAAACCGGTAGACTATGAGCGTACGCGGTATCACGCTGAGTCACCGGACCAGCGGAGCCTAACAGCAGAACTGCCACACACCTGCTTGATATACCACTAACCCATGAGTAGTGGTGTGTGCAGATCCATGTAACTGACGATGTGCTCAACAATAATGGAGCAGACTATCGCACAGCATGCAATCATGCTAGATGATGCATGACACTAAGCATGACAAAAGTCTTGAACAGCATAGCAATATCCATATATATATAAAATGTGTACCATAGGACAATGAACCAAATCAAAGGTACACAGATCAGATAAGGTATAAAAACCTTGATCCTGAATATAATAAACACATGGATGTGGCATTACCCCTATAAGCATGTATAATCAGGTAGGTACTAACATGAAGTGCATAATAAGTAAACAAAACAAGCATGTAACAGGTATCGGGTAGTGACCAACCGAAGCAAAGACGAACATAATCATTACTAAAAGTTATAACATACTAAACATATCAACATGACATTATCAAAGATAAGTCAAGGTACCCGCCTCAAAAATAGGGATCGAGCCAGTCAAATCCGACGTCAAGATGCTCGTCTAGCGTCAAAGTCCTGTGTCAATCAATATGTATATATATATATAGCTAAAAATCATAAGAATTTAAATAGCTAAATAAAATCCATAAGACTAAATTCTAAGCAATTAAATCTAATCACACTAATCATGTATCAACTAGTGATACACTAACCATCTAGTAATCCATATCATCTCCAATTCAATACAAGTACCTAGGTTAACATTAGTTATTAACCTATCTATCAATCATCGACAACATGATCAAAACCATGATCTATAGCATGTATCAAATGCCCTACACCTTACCTTATTTCTCAGCCGCTCCTGTTAATCCACAGGCAAGGAAAATTGCTGCTGGACGAAATAACTACTGCTGGAAACAAAACAAGCAAACCCAAATCAGCAATTTCCCTTCCAAACCATGTTCCCTAATAATCCTGATTTCAAATCTAAATTTCCAATAGCAAGAACTAGATCAAAACACAATTTGGGTAATCAACACTTACCCTAATGTCACCAATCCTCTACTCCACCAGAAGCAACTAGCCGTTCCGAAAGCCACCCAACACAAGTGCTGCTCACGGTAGGATAAGAATCAGAGCACAAGATTGAAAAACCAAACCCTAAGCCCTTACCTTAAATCACACAGCCGGATTACTGCTGCTCGCTGTCACCTTCTCTAGCTCTAGGCCTCTGGCGATCTAGGGCACAACGCGCCAGTAACACAGCAAACGGGGAACGAAAGCAAGGCAGAGGAGGCGATCGTCATTAGGGCAAAAGGGAAGACTACTGCCGGTGATGTGCGGCTCAGGAGGCTTGGATCTTTGCCTCTGGTTGAAAGCCCACTCGTGTAAGGGTGGTGGTGGACCAACTCTAGGGCACGGCTCAATCCAATGTCGACAGGCGACAGGAAGAGGAATGCAAAGCAGTGGCCGCCGGAGAGAGATCGGACTGTGGCCGTCGGCTTCAGGCTAGGGCACGGCGTGGAGAAGGCCGGCGCTCGGACTCGTCTCGTCGCCGCAACACAACTCAAGTAGGGAGAAGGCGGTGGTGTGCAACGGGTGTGCGGCTCGGAAGGGAAAGAAGAAGAAGATCGGGCTCGGAGAAGAGGAGGCGGTCGGTATCGGCACGACACTAGGGCACAGGCACAGAGAGGGGAAAATCGGAAGATGAGAGGAGGAAGAAGAGGAGTGTCGACTTCTCTCTTGGTCACGATTTTAATGCACGAGGAGGAACCGTGCGGCGCCGGTTGTAAGGCCGGTTAGGGCTCATTGCCGCGAGGGGCGAAGGCGCGGGGACAACGTCGGGTAAGGGTGGGGAGGAAACGAAGGAAAAGGAGAAAAGAAAAGAAATAAAATAAAAAGGAAAAATTTAACTTTTCCTCGTTTAAATGGGGTTGCCTAAACAGGCTTTCCCGGGACCCAGTTTTATCCCTGTAAGTTCGTCCATACGAGCTCCGAAAAATTCCCAGAAAATTTTTAAAAATTCCGAAAAATTCCCTTATCATTATTCACCATTTTTCGGTATTTTACATTTTTATAGGAGTCACCATTAATTAAGTAGACACTAAGTTAGAGTGAAATATTAAGGTTTTCAATAGTTTTCGATTTTATGTCAATCTTTGAAAATAGAATATAATTTCATAAAAAAAAAACTACTTTTTCTGATAGTATATGACATAAATAATGTCTACATAAAATTTCATAATTTTTTTGATAATCATAGAATTATTTATGAGTTTCTGAAATTGAATCTGTAATTAAATTCAGAAAATTAGAAACTCCAACTAATCGATTGGGACATGGCAAAATCAATCGAGTGATTGATTGATATTGAATTTTTGTGAATTTTTGATGAGCAACAACTCGCTGATAAGGTGATCGATTGAGAGTGGCATACTTGATTGAATCCCAAGTCAATCGATTAGTAAGCCTTTTTCTTAGTATAGAACGGCTCTAAATCGATCAACTAATCGATTTAGACATTTCAATTGCTTGAAGACAATTATCAATCGATTGGGAATTATTGATTTCGACTGAAATAGTCTAAATCCGATCCATTAACACAGGTTTAGTTAACCTAACGATCCTTAACCCTCTGAGATACTTGTTTAAGTATATTAGGATAATTTTCTTGGTGAAAATGAAAGGGGTGGCTTATGGTGCAAAATGTGGAGTTAGGGGGAGATTTATATTGAAGATTGAATCTCTAACCTCATGACTTCGTTTTGAGTTTTCCTAATGATTTAGGAACTCAAAATTATTATTTGTGCAATGATAGAAGTTGGAGATGTTGGAACCCCAAGGTTGTTTTGGTGTGATCAACAAGTTAAGTTAGGTCCTGCGTTGTTTTAACCTTGTGTCTAAGTGTGCAGAAGCTTAGGAGCACAGGTACTCGAGCGGAAGACACAACTAGCGAGAAGGACTGCACGCGATGCGTCCAAGGGACGAGGCGCTGCAGAAGAGTACCCCGGTGGACGAGAAGGAAGTGTGCGGTGGTTCCGAGGGACGAAAGCCGGAGCGGAAGATTGTTCGGGGAGCAAGAGACGCAGCTAGCGAGAAGGTCGGCACGCGGTGCGACCGAGGAACGAAGACTGCGGATGAGTACGCTGGTGGACGAGAAGGAAACACGCAGCGATTCCGAGGGACGAGAAGCCGGAACGGAAGGCTACTTGAGAAGACCGGAAGTTGGGTTCGGGTGAGCCCTTTTCCGGATGGCAGAGATCACCCAAGCGAGCAGATCCGAAGGAGAAGAACCGGACCGAGATGGGACTGAACCAGAGAAGAAGTCCCGGACGAAAAAGTCAATAACTGTTGACTTTGGGCTCCGGGGCGCCCGGAGCAGTCCGGGGTGCCCGGAACCCTACGGGGTGCCATGAGCAGTAAAATTGATCAGATCGAGTTTTAACTCGATCTGAACATTGGGGGATAAGTTTTATCCCCCCAGGGCGCCCGGAACCCTTCCAGGCGCCCCGACCAAGGCTATAAATATAGTCTTGGTCCAGAAGCTTTATTAACGAACTCTGAATTGTAATTCCAACGCTTGTAAGCTTTAGTCTAGAGTTGAGCTTCTGTTTTCTACGCTTCAACGCTGTACGAGGCTTCTCCGCCTGAAGGAATTTTTAGTGAGCTTAATTTTCCTTGGATTAACAACCACATCGGTTGTAACCAAGTAAATCTTTGTGCCTCGCTTTTTCTTTATGCTTTTAATTTATCAGCTTACTTTATATATACAAGTGTTAGCTTAAAGAGTTCGAGGAAGGGTTGTTTTATTTTTTTTTTACAGGGTTATTTAACAACCCCCTCCTAGCCGGCCGCAACGGTCCTACAAGTGGTATCAGAGCCGAGATGCCTCAGAAGGACTAACCGCCGTCTGAAGCAACAAAACAATGGACGGAGCTAGCGACTACCCACCAGCATTCAAGGGGGAGCTTGCTTCTTGGAAGCAACAAATGAAGGTATTTCTTAACTCTGATATTGGTATTTCTTTAATAATGAAATCTGGTTATGAAGCACCAAAGAAAGCAAACGGAGAAAAGATCGACATACGTCTCTGGAACGAGAAGCAACGCGACGAGTTTATGGCAAACGGTCGGGCAGAGTTTCACATTCTAACCGCTATACCAAATAAAGATTTTGATAGAGTTGGCGAATATAAAAGCGCAAAAGAACTTTGGGAAAAGTTCTTAAAACTCTACGAAGAAACGGTTGAAGTCGTCCCTTCAATAGACATCGAGCCATCATTAGAAAAATCCGAGACAGAAGAAATTACCGAGGCAACCCCAACAGTCGAAGTACATCCCAAAGCTACAAGCTCATCCCAGATGAGCATCGATGAAGGGGGAGAGACTTCGGAAGAAAGCAATTCGATAGGGGGAGAATCAACTACTGACAAGGTAAGTCAGGTATGGTCTCCACCTTCTGAACAAGTAATTAACTCATCGAAAGAATTCTTCGAATCGCAAAATGCTTTGACAAAAGATTCTTACGAATCACAAATTATTTTGTCAAAAGAATTTTGCAAATCAGAAAAATTGTCGAAAACTTTCTTCGAATATTTTTTTGAATTACAAATTACCTTCTCGAAAAAGTTTTGCGAATTAAAAATTGAGTCATCGAAAAAGTTTTTCGGATTAAGAAATCTGTTATTAATAGATTCCTGCAAATTAGAATTTTTGTTAAAAACATCTTGCAAATTACAAAATATTTCTTCAAACGAATTTTGCACATTGCCGAAAGAATTTTTTATATTGTCGAAAAATTTTATCAAGTTAGAATCTATGCTATTTGAATATTTTTGTGAAGTTGAAATTCAAAAAATAATAGAAATTAACATGATACAAATTATTGCATGTTTAATTTTTGTGGCTTTAAATTTGAAAAAGTGTAATTTGAGAAGTTATGAAAAATTGAAATGGAAATTTAAAACTTGCTGATATAAGTATCAGTATAAAATAAATAAATAAATGCATAGAAATTTTTTTTAATGCTATCAATTTTCTTAAATTTTCTTGCATAAATTTTTTGGCTTAGAAAGATTTATTTTTGGTGAAAACTTAGAAATTTTTCAAAAGTCATTCTTTGACTTAGAATTTTTTTTTCTTTAACTTGGAAATATTTTTTCTCCGAAAAACATTGAAATAGATTTCTATAATTTTTCTAAGTGTCAAACCCTTAGATTGTTTTTCTTGAAACCCCATTTTTATTGTAATCAAAGGGGGAGAAGGGAAAGTATAAGTCTAGGGGAGGTAGAAAATTGGAAATTAAAATTTGAAATTTTTGAAATTCAATTTTTTCTATCATGTTGCATGTTACTGCAATAAATTATTTTTATTCTATGTCTATTTGTAACCCTAGCTTAACTTGGGTTGATCACACCAAAAAGGGGGAGATTGTTGGAACTCCAAGGTTGTTTTGGTGTGATCAACAAGTTAAGTTAGGTCCTGCGTTGTTTTAACCTTGTGTCTAAGTGTGCAGGAGCTTAGGAGCACAGGTACTCGAGCGGAAGACACGCAGCTAGCAAGAAGGACGGCACGCGGTGCGTCCGAGGGACGAGGCGCTGTGGAAGAGTACCCCGGTGGACGAGAAGGAAGCGTGCGGTGGTTCCGAGGGACGAAAGCCGGAGCGGAAAATTGTTCGGGGAGCAAGATACGCAGCTAGCGAGAAGGTCGGCACGCGGTGCGACCGAGGGACGAAGACTGCGGATGAGTACACTGGTGGACGAGAATAAAACACGCAGCGATTCCGAGGGACGAGAAGCCGGAGCGGAAGGCTGCTCGAGAAGACCGGAAGTTGGGTTCGGGAGAGCCCTTTTCCGGATGGAAGAGATCACCCAAGCGAGCGGATCCGGAGGAGAAGAACCGGACCGAGGCGGGACTGAACCAGAGAAGAAGTCTCGGACCAAAAAGTCAACAACTGTTGACTTTGGGCTCCGGGGTGCCCTGAGCAGTAAAATTGACCAGATCGAGTTTTGACTCGATCTGAACGTTGGAGGATAGGTTTTATCCCCCCCCCCCAGGGCGCCCGGAACCCTTCCAGGTGCCCCGACCAAGGCTATAAATATAGCCTTGGTCCAAAAGCTTTATTAACGAACTCTGAATTGTAATTCCAACGCTTGTAAGCTTTAGTCTAGAGTTGAGCTTCTGTTTTCTACGCTTCAACGTTGTACGAGGCTTCTCCGCCTGAAGGAGTTTTTAGTGAGCTTAATTTTCCTTGGATTAACAACCACATCGGTTGTAACCAAGTAAATCTTTGTGCCTCGCTTTTTCTTTATGCTTTTAATTTATCAGCTTACTTTATATATACAAGTGTTAGCTTAAAGAGTTCGAGGAAGGGTTGTTTTATTTTTTTTTTTACAGGGCTATTCAACAACCCCCTCCTAGCCGTCCGCAACGGTCCTACAGGAGCATGCTTTGAGGGAGAGATCTTCCTAATAGGCATGAATTTTTTTATGATAAGGATGAGGAGACAATGGAAGGTTGGGAAGTTTTATTGTGATTGATATATGCTCAAGATTGAGAATAAGATACAATAAAAGGTATAAGACTTTCATTGGGTTCCTTTGAATAAATTAACTCTTGAAGAGAGTTTTTTATGTGTGTCAAAGGGGAAGAAAATGTGGGATTTAAGTTAGAAATCCTCATTTATACTTTGGCATGGGATGAAAATGGAAGTTGGGCTAATGGGTTAGCCTAACTTACACATATTGTCAAATATCAAAAAGAAAAAAATTATTGATACAATCTTCTTTAGCTCAAGGTTAACAAGGTTGACTAAGCTCTAGTTATGTTTGAACAATATGTGTGAATAGAAGTCAAATAGGTAAAAGTTTACCGAAGACTTGACTGACAAATTCCTAACTGGAAGTTAGGCAAATGAGAAGTCCTAAATGTGGGTTAGGCAAATGAAAGTCCTAATGGGAGTAAGTGATAAATGTGAAGTATATAGAGTTTTCATCTCGTTTTCATGCTATATTCGACCTACTTTTGCATGCATGATTCTTGATATCTTGATTATATACTTCACTTTCATCTTTTATTACTCCTAGATACTAATCTCGTGTATTTTGGATGATAGGAATGAAAGTTGGAGCGAAATAGGTGTAACGCCCGCCCTTCCAGGTAGCACTAAGGCCACCCCGGAGGGACGGACGTCACTAAAACATAGACATCAATTTCTAATGCATATGGATTCATGGCAGCGGAAGACTTATTTAAATTTTTTTTTTTCTTTTATCATATGCATTTAGTTTACTTATCATGGCATGTGAATCAAAGCATACTGAACATTTCATCATATCATCACCATTCTAACATGAGTAAAATATCATAAGTGTATGAAATACTAGCTGAAATCATCATCATAAGCATAGGGTCCAACTTAGTTCACATGCACAGCTTAACTAATATAAGTTCCAAAACTTAAGTAGATCTATCCACCGAGCACTTCCACACACATCCATCACCTTTCCTGCTACTCCCCTTAATTTATCCATTCCTTGCCTTTATCTGCAGTACAAGGAAAACGTGTAGCTATAAGTCAAAGGCTTAGTGAGGTCCTTGCCTACCCATAAATCCGAAAAACACATAACATAACATAACATGTAGAAAAACCAGAACATAATATATCATATCACATAAGGAGCATAACATATCAAAGTATATCATGTGAGTGCATATCATGATTCATATCACATTCTGTAAGCACATATCATGAAGCCTATCATATCATGTAAACATGTATCATAACTCATACCTGTTCATAAGGGTGCATAAACATAATTTCATAAATATGTGCATGTAGATGCAATATGTATATTTTTAAAACATGTATCATGGAATGCACATATGCATCATGCTTCTTTCAAAACATATAGTATACATACTTGAATATCATATCATCATCATGAGAAGGGCCCTGGCTTGTACCACATGTAAACATAAATGCGCGCAATCCCTAGGACAGGGTAGCTAGCCCCGAACCTACTAGGGATCTAGGTCCGTTCATAGTCCGTCGACCTAGGGGCGTACTGAGGAGCCCATCCCTTAACGAGGTCCGTTCATAGTCCGTCGACCCCGGGGCGCTTATGGAGCCCACCCTTGGTACAAGCCATATAAAGTAAAATATCATGCATATCATATCTCATCATATCATACATGTCATAATTCTTGTCATATCATTAAGAGAGCTCTTGATCCCAACTTAAGGGAAGCATCTCTTTACCATAGCATGAAGAGTGCTCTTGATCCCAACTTAAGGGAAGCAACTCTTTTCCATAACATGAAGAGTGCTCTTGGTCCCAGCTTAAGGGAAGCAACTCTTTAGGCTTTTCTTCTTACATAAGCCATTCATACATGCATTATGAAACAAAACATGTTCTTATCATAACATAAAGTATAACATGTCATTTTCATATCATCAAACATGCCATATCATCTCATGAACTTAGCATACATATCATGAACATGGCATATCATATCATGAGTCTAGCATATCATATCATTAACATGGCATATCATGTCATAAGTCTATCATATCATATCATGAACATGGCATATCATGTCATAAGACATAGCAATGCAACATATCATAAGGCATATTTGCATCATATCATGAAGCATGAAAGCTTAATCTACTCATATATCAAAGGCTACATATCATGAGAATACATAACATGTTTAGTTAGGTTTAAACTCTTTCCTAACCCAATTAATCCATCTTGGCCGAACCACATCAGTAGGTTTCATCCTCATTTCATTCCATATTAAGCATAGAACTTACCCACATAACATGTAAACTTGATCTAAACACATACAAGGCATTATACTTCATGAATAAGCATGTTTGAGTTCAAAACTCTAACCTTAATCCATTTATCTCAATTTGGCCGAAACATATCAGTAGGGTTCTTATATCATTTGGTTCCATATGAAGCATAAAACTTATCCACATAACATGTAAACTTGACCTAAGCACATACAAGGCATTATACTTCATGAATAAGCATGTTTGAGTTCAAAACTCTAACCCTAACCCATTTATTTCAATTTGGCCGAAACACATCAGTAGGGTTCTTATATCATTTGGTTCCATATGAAGCATAAAACTTATCCACATAACATGTAAACTTGACCTAAGCACATATAAGGCATTATACTTCATGAATAAACATGTTTGAGTTCAAAACTCTAACCCTAACCCATTTATTTCAATTTGGCCGAAACATATCAGTAGGGTTTCATATCATTTTATCTCATATGAAGCATACAACTTAAACATATAACATGCAAATTTGATCTAAGCATATACAAGGCACTATACAAGCATATACAAGGCACTATACCTCATGAATAAGCCTATTTGAGTTCAAAACTTTAACTTTAACCTATTTATCTCAATTTGGCCGAAACATATCAGTAGGGTTTCATATCCTTTCATTCCATATGAATCATACAACTTAACCATATAACATGCAAATTTGATCTAAGCATATACAAGACACTATACAAGCATATACAAGGCATTATACTTCATGAATAAGCCTATTTGAGTTCAAAACTTTAACCCTAACCTATTTATCTCAACTTGGCCGAAACATATCAGGAGGGTTTCATATCATTCAATTCCATATGAAGCATACAACTTAAACATATAACATGCAAATTTGATCTAAGCATATACAAGGCACTATACAAGCATATACAAGGCATTATACTTCATGAATAAGCATATTTGAGTTCAAAACTTTAACCATAACCTATTTATCTCAACTTGGCCGAAACATATCAGTAGGGTTTCATATCATTTTATTCCATATGAATCATATAACTTAACCATATAACATGCAAACTTAATCTAAGTATATACAAGGCATTGTACAAGCACATACAAGTCACCATACTTCATGAATGAGACTATTTGAGTTCAAAATTATAACCCTAACTTATTTATCTAAATTTGGCTGAAACATATCAGTAGGGTTTCATGATTTTTCATTCCATATCAAGCATAAAAAATTAAGTTATCCACATGTAAAAATTCATACATCATAAAAGAGTACAACTACTATGGTTTCTATGCAAAATTCTTGACCTAAGGCCTAAAAGTCATGTTCGCCGAAACATATATATAGAAATCTCCTTGTTTTTGTCACAACATGAAGAATGAGAACTTAACTATCAACACATAAAATTCACATATCATATAAGTATGAAATCAAGCATGTTCTCACAAGAAAAAGAACCTAGCCTTAACCCTCTTTTGTCTCTTGGCCGAAATATTCATAGTGAGGGTTTAGATTTCTTTTTTTTTTTTTTTTATAAAACATAACTTGAAACTTGTTGACCCTAAAAGATCATCCATCAAAACCCACAAGAAAATTTTACGGTTTTGAAAACTCTTGAAAAAAACTTAACGATCGATTCGACAACAACTTGTACTGCAGTGAGGGGAATACTCACATCCTTCGCTAAATTCTCTAAGGAGGGAACCTTGCTTGTGAATCCTTCCTAGAGGAGAGCTTCCTTGCTCCTTGGTCTCGGCAAGAGGATGAGAGGGAGAGAGAGATCACGGTGAGGGAGAGTAGGAGGAGAATGAGAGCAAAAATGACAACTCATCTTTAATTTCCTCCTTTTATTCATTATGAGAGGAGGAAGGAAAATATATTTTTCTTCCTCCTTTCTTTTACTCTCCTCATAATTAAGAGAAAGTCTAGATACATCCCTTCTTGGTGAGTAAGAAAGGAATATTCTAGAGCATCTCTTCATTAGAGAGGGAGAAGACAACTCTTACTTCTCCTTCTAAGAGAAGAGTCTTTTCTTCTTACATTTAATTATGGTTTCCCTTTATTTCCTAACAATAATTTCTCTTGGTCTAGTGGTTATCTTATTCAGGCATCTAATGAGAGATCTAGAGTTCAAGTCCTAGATCTTATGTATTTTTATTTCTATTTTGTTTGTTTAAGTGTTCGGCTATGAGCAAAATTCAACTAAAGCATATATATTTTTTTTTATTCATGATAGAATATTCTAGAATTTTGCTAAGGACCCTATGGGTGTTACAATAGGGAGCAAAGAGAACAAGAGGAGAAGCCTTGCACTGTCACGGGATGTCGTGCCTAGTGGCACAGCCCGTGCCCGGTTCAGGTGCCTCACCACGGGTGGTCGTACCCATTGGCACGGATCGTGCCTTGTTCGGGTGCCTCACCATTGGCGATCGTGCCTAGTGGAACGGCCCATGCTAGGTTTAGGTGCCTCACCATGGGCGGTCGTACCCATTGGCATGGACTATGCCCAGTTTGAGTGCCTCACCACGGGCGATCGTGCCCAGTGACATAACCCATGCTCGTCTCTGCCTCATTACCACGACCTTCCCATGCCCGGATCTGCCAATTTTCTACGGGCACCCGTGCTAGAGGTATGGGTCGTGTGGCCCGCCAGATCCAACGCTTCCACATCTGACACGAGCGCCCATGCCAAGCAGCACGGCTCATGTCGGCTCCCTAATTTCCAACACTATATAAAGGAACCCCTTGTTTATGGGGTAATTTCCTAGATTCTAGGATTAGGGAGTAACTTCCATGTGTAAATACTATTTTTTTTTATTTATGCGTGTTTTTTTACCTTGTTTCTATGATGTATTGGATTATGGTCCGGATCTACTGTGTTAACATAATCTCGATGCTAAAAGCACGAGATTCATATCCCACGAGGGGTTGGGGGTGAACCGAATGGAGAACCAACCCTTCGACCCATAGAAAACTAAGACACGGAGAGTTTAATACGAAAATGCAATCCAGTATGCCATGAAAAACCCTAGGCAGTCATAGAATTTAATGAATCAAACCTAATTCGTCGCCACGCATTAGGAGAAGAGGGTAATTAGATGTCGTGGGATCTAATGATAGGGTCCCCCCTAGGTTATGATCATTAATTATGATTCTTCCAAAAGTATATAATGACTAGGGTTGATACGCCATTATAGAAGCAAATTGACAACGGATACCATAGGATGGTGTACCTATATAAGCCAATATTGAGGACAAGAACTGACATATAGATCAAGTGTTTACTAGCATAGAGGTGAAATTAAAATCCTAGGATCATTATCTCTAATTGTCTTACTTCTGCCTTATCTGCCTTCTCTGTCTCCTAGCCTTCTCTGATTGTGTGCTTTGATCATACTCTGCCTTCCTATTGTGATTTCTTTAACTTCCTTCTCTCTCTCACCCTCGTTGTTCTCTTTTCGCATCGTGATTTCAATAATTGCGTTCATGACACTCAACATTCCTGATTTGGTGTAGATAATTAAGTTCGATTAGTAAGTTAGTACTCGATCACCAATCTCTGTGGATTCAATCTTTGTATTACTTGACAACACTTCCGTGCACTTGCGGATTTACACACATCGCTAGGCAAACCTAGTTGAGAACTAAGTTAAGTCCAAGCTAGGTTAGCTGGGAGCTAAATACTTGGTAAGAGAGAAGTCCTAGTTGAAAACTAGGCCAGGGAAAGTCCAAGTGGGTCAAAGAGGAATGCACGTTGGCAAAGAAAAGTCTTAACTGAGGTTAGGCAAAGTGGAAGTCTACCAAGTGACTAATCCTAACTAAGGTTAGGCAAGAGGAAAACCCTAAGTGGCTTTAGGAGGACCACACTCGGTGATCGGAAGTCCAACGAAAAGTTGGTAAAAAGAAAGTCCAAGTGGGCCAAAGGTTGACCAGACACTTGGCACGAGATGAAAAGTCCAAATGGGTCAAGAGTTGATCGAACACTTAATGAGGAAGTTCCAACATATCACGGTTGACCGGATGTTAGGCAAAGGAACTCTAAACTTGGATCAAGCAAGTTAGGGTTGGGCAATCAATTAAGGTAATCGATTAGGAAGGTTCTTGCGAAACACAGAAAAGATCAGAATCGATCGACCAATCGATTGGGTTGTAGCCAATAGATTGGGCTAATCAATTTGGCCTTTCTCTCAATCTAATGAAAGAGTTCAAAATTGCCTAATCGATTAGGGCCAACTTGAATCTATTAGGTCGGTCACCTAATCGATTGGGAGATATTTTTTTCACAAAGCACAATGTGTTTAATCAATTGGAAAGGTGCCTAATCAATTGAGTTATTCGCGAAAAGGTCGAATCGATTGGGAGTTTGCCTAATTGATTGGTAAGAGTTCTCGAACAAACAGTAGGCTTTTGAATCGAATAGTCAATTTATTAGAAGCTATCAGATAGATTGGTATGACTCATCAATCAATTCGAGATTTGAAAAAGAGTCATTATGCAAGTGTTTGAATGGTCGACTGACATGGCAATCGATTGGGAAAAAATTGAATTGATTGGCGGCCTTGAGTGAACCCTAGGAAAGGGTTTTCACAAAGGTTTGAAGGCATGGCTCAAAATTACTATTCACGCCAATTTTTAAGGGTTTGGAAGAGAAGTGTTATTGCACTTTTTAAGCATCAAAAGGTTATTCCAAGCAAGAAAAGAGAAAGCAAAACAAGGTTCATTGTTGTAATCATTTTCAATTTCTTGTGTAACTTATATTGTATTTCTTGTATTCAATCTTGTACGAGGCTTCTCCACCTTCTGAAAGGAGGTTTCATAGTGCATCTATGAGTGAGGAGAATGGATCCTTGGATTAGTCACCTCAAGAAGGTGGAGACCAAGTAAAATCCAATGAGTTGGCATTACTCAAGTTTCTACCACAACAAATCATAAGCAAAAGAAGATATTCCCCCCCCCCCCCCCCACCCCCCTCTAGTTCTCCAGTGTCCTTATTTATAGAGTTTAGAGAGCGACGGATAATAAATCATAGTTATTGATTAAAAAATCAAATAATCTCAATCGTTAAAAAATATACAAAAAAAAAAAACTTAACCACCCCCCTCTCAACGATCAAAATCGTCAGTTAATCATCGGTTCCAATGGTCGGTACTACCAGTTAACCGACGATTCCAACAACTACAAACGAAACAAAAAACCACTGAACTGACAGTTAATTGTCATCCGACGATTAACCACCGGTTTGGTGGTTAATTAGATGCCCCTTGAGCCAAGACGGTTATAGTTCAAGTTAGGTGATACAGGTCAACAGATAATTAACTCATTGACCCGATCACATGCCCGAGCTGGGTCCATTTAGGATCCGGTCTAAGCACGACTCAAAGGAATGTCGTGATTTTTGGAAGAATATCTTTTTTTTCTATATGATGCATCGGAATCGCCACGAGTCGAAAACATGAATTTTTCATCCACTAGACAGTTTACGTTTTATCATTAAATCATGTTTTAGAAAAAGATTATTCTGATAGACAAAGATGTTTTCACACAGCCCATGATCTTGTAATTTAACAATGTAAATTTTTAAATGTTTCATCTGCCCAACTACAATTTATATTTTAAAGCCTTAGTTATGAATTTTGTGCATGTTTTAATTGGACTATAGAATATACGGCAATTTCTTCGACAGCGCAGTTACAATTTTTGAATGCCTATAAAGCATACTTAAGTTTCATTTTCTCAAAAGCCACATTTAATTTCTATTTTATCCCCATCAACCGTTGATTTTTTTTTCCCTGACCTCTCCTTTTCAGATGGATCATCTTTCCTCAATTCTCTTTCCTCCCTTTTTTCCGAAGAAAATCTCTTTCTCTTAAATTAATTTATACTTTAACAAATACCTCTAAATTTTTTTAAAAATTTTTAATTTTAAAACTTTAATAAAAAAATATAAAATATAAAAGAAGGTCTATATATATATGTATATTCTGTTTTTATAATTAGTATCTAATTAAAAAAACAAATTAAATTACTAATGAGAGCAGATTTTATTAATAAAAATAAAATAAAATATCACTTTAGTACTGTTTTTTTTAAACTAATACCATAACTTAAATGCCAACATGCTGATGTTTACAAAATAACACCACTATGGTGTTATTTTTAAACATCGGCACCGTAGTTTAAATACCAACACCACAACAATGGGTAAGGGTTAGTTTTTGAAAATTTTCAAAATGACTTTGCAAAAAATGGTCTTTCAAGATGGGTACGGATCCATTTTTACTAAGGAAAACCCTATTGTTTGTACAATACCTAAAGAAGACCTTAGGAATTGAATTCCTTCTTATGTATGTCAAAGGGGAAGATAAAGGATAAAATTAAAAACCCTAGTTTTTCTAATTTTGGCATAAAAAAAACTTAGTCTAACTTAAACATATTGTCAAACATCAATAAAAGAAAGATTATTAGTGCAATCCAAACCTCTAGCGTTTTGATGGTTTGGTTTAAATAATATGTTTAAGTTAAGTGAAGAATGTGACCAAATAACTTGATCATGGTTAATCAAGTTAAGAGTCCAAGCAAAGTCAAGGCTGACTTGAAGCTTGGAAGTGAGTGAGAAGTCTAAGTAGAACTAGATACTTGATAGATTTGTGGAAAATCCTAGTAGGACTAGGAAATATTAGTCTTAGTGAGACTAGGCAAAAGGAATACTTGGTTGGGAACCAAGCAGCAGAACTCCTAGTGAGGCTAAACCTTATTTTCATTTTAACTTGATTGTAATCCAATTGTGCTTATCTTCTTGGGATCGGTTGACCAAACCTCCATTTTGATTGACTAAATCCTTTGGTCAACCCAAACTTTACTTTTCTGTGAAACAAAGTTAGCACAACAAGATTAACAATAATAGACCTGCAAAATAGAGTTAGGTGTCTATAATTATGCATGAGTTAAACTGACAGTTAAGACTGTCTAATCTCGACTTAAAAATCTCTGTTGATTTTTTTAGTCAAATCAACACCTAAGGTTGTCCCAACTTGGACGCCTTCTAGAATTGAAAGGTCTCTCTAGGACTAACTTTAACTTACCCGCCAAATATATGATCCAACTGACTTGTTTGGACTTTCTCTCCTTAGTGACTGATCCTCCTAATCCACTAAGACTTTTCAGTAGCACCAGGTTAGCACAATAGATAGAAATAGTAAAATCAAATAGTGTTGCAACATTTACTTTGGTTGTCCAAATACGTTGGTCTGGTCGACCGCCTTATTTGGTTACACTTGCTTGGAGTTCACTCTTCCAAGTCTTCTTACTACCCAAGGTTCACTCCCTTAGAAGTTTACTCTTACTTAGAGATCACTCCTCCAAGAATTCTCACTACCTAAGGTTCACTCCCTCAAGATTTTCTTATTACTTAGAAATCTCTCTTCCAAAACTTCTCACTATTAAAGGTTCACTCCCTTAGGATTTTCCTCTTGAAGTTACTCGTCCAAAAGTTGTCACTATCTAAGGTTCACTCCCTTAGAATTTTCCCTTTGCTAAGTATCCATTTACTCTTGACCTACTTGGGTTTTTCCTTACCAAACATCTAATCAATCTTGACCTTCCTGAACTTCTTACTTAACTGTCAAGCATCTAGTCAACCTTGATCTGCTTAGACCAACTCATTTCCCTTTATAGTCATCCGATCAACCTTGACCTGACTAGATTTTTTTCAATAAACATATTGTCAAATAAATATTAAAATCCTAGAGGTCGATTATACCAACAGTAAGTCTTGTAGAAGTGAACTGTCGGGTGTCTCTATGCGCCTTTTAAAAATTTCTTTTGAAAAACATATAACAGAAGTATAATAATTTCCTAAATTATTACAACAAGCATCACATAGACACAACCATAGGATACACATAGACATAATTGTAAAATAGCTTCATTTAGGAAATAATACCTATTGGATGACGTTAAGCAGGAACGACATCAACGAGCAACTCTCACAAGGATTGCCTCTACTCGTATCAATGTTGAGATACCTTCAAGACAACTTCTCTAAGTCACAAGTTGTGTCTCTGCTTCGATATTAGCCAAAGCAAGGAGACGATGTGATCTGAGAGAGAAACTCTAGCTCTCTTTGTGCCCAGCGACAAAAGCAACCTGACGGCACAAATAGGCGAGCATAGTTGCCCTCTTACCCGCTGTCCGGCAGAACAACAGTCTTCTTGGATGCTATCCGGCGATGGGGAGGGCGACGACAAGCGGCTAGGAAGCTAGTAGCAGAGCTGGGAGCCAGCAATAGCCAAGAGGATAACAACCTATTGTTGTTATCCAACAGCACATCAGTAACCTTGTTGTTGTCCGATGGCTAGTAGACCGACAAGAGGCAGATGCTGGCATAGGGGGTGACAGCAATAGCTATCTAGGATGCCAGCGGTAGCAGGGCAGTCGGTGGTGGCTGTTCCGGTGGCACAAGAGGCGGCAACCTATTGTATTGGGTGGCAGCGGCAAGAGGGGGAAGAGAGAGGAGAAAACCCTAATATTCACAATTAGGTTTTTCACACCCTAAAATAATTTTAGGTTGTCTTTTGTTTCTCTCTTATGAAGGGGCATTTATACATCTCCATCAAGGTTTCATAGCAAGATCAAAAACTCATACCCAATAAGCCAATCTGATCCGTTATCATTAAGTTTGGTTCAAAACCAAACCAACTTGGTTCAAAATCAAACCACTCTTGGTTCATTATTAAACCAAAATAATTTTGGTTCATAACTAAAATAAGAGACGTGGCTCACCATCGCTTACAACCCTGATAAATACTTTCCATACTTGCCCCTTCGTTTGATCCTACAAAACTTAATCTCTCTTAATCTGAGAATCCAATTCTCAAACTTATTTAAGTCTTTTAAATATACTCGTAGTGCATGTGACCCAATAGGTTCCCAGTTATGTTGGTTGTTCATAATTAACTATTAATTATAAGTCGATCATGAGTGGCACATAGTAGTACATCATGACCCCCAATTGATCAAAAATCACAGTTAATCGCAAAACAATTCTGAACCCTTCAACAGCTACAATTTTCAGTATGCATATTCCTTTCACTCATCATATACCCACTTAGTTCAGGGCATGGTCTATGTGTCAATCCCCACTAGGCTGACTATGTCACACCTAGCCAAGTAATAGTCTTTTGTCTTATGGATTCAAATTACTCAAATACGTGTCCAAAAAAATCATCCTCTTGACGTGTAATACTTTGGTCAAAGACTTATGAGTAATAATCTTGACAAGAGATTTTAGGGTATACATCTATTTTATCAAGGGAGTGGTGAATCCTCTATTAATTATTCAAACACATTCGGGCATATTGACTTATACTCAACCATCTCAAATCTACACCTCCTATGAGATGTCTTACTAAAATGACAAAATATAAGCATTCATGACCAAGGTGACTTGAATACCTCAATTCTAAGGAAACTTGCACTCGTTCTACAATGAGAACTTCTAAGGTGACATGTATAGAACCACATGAAATCTCATAGCAGGTCACATCCAATGAACTAGTTACCCATAACTAGCATCCATATGTTAACTCTCAATATTCCAGTATTTTCCGCCAGTGAGGACCGACTAGTTGGATAAATCAAGAAGCATAACATATGCTAGTTTTATAGAATTGATGATGTCTAATCTCATCAATTCATCAACTAGAGAATATTTCAATAAGTGTATAATTACACATGGAGAGATACACACTAATTATGATCCAATCATAATTTCTCTCATGCTATGCATTATATTGTAGACTTCATTAATTTAGTTTAACATCAATAGCATATATATATATAGAATACACACTCAAATAAGAAATTTTATGTATTAATAAATAATACAATATCTAAGGTGATTGTCTTAAGACATTATCAAATATAACATGAACAACAAGCAAGTGTAACCTAAATATATAAGGTTTGGACGAGCGTATTTGGACAACCAAAGAATATGTTGCTAACATTATTTTACTTTACTATTTCTATCTATTATACTAATTTGGTGTTACAAGAACGTCTTAGTGAATCAGGTCGATCAGACACTAAGCAAAAGAAGAAATTCAAACAAGTCAGCTGGACCGAATGTTTGACGGGTAAGTTAAGTTAAGTCTTGGAGAGGACTTTTGGTTCTGGAAGGTGGTGAGGATGCATACCAGGCGGGACAAGCTAAGGTGTTGATCCGCCTGAAGAAACAAACGAATGTTTCTAAGTCAAGATCAGACAGTCTTAACTATCAAATTAATTATATATATATATATATATATATATATATATATATATATATATATATATATATATATATAACTCTATTTTGTAGGATTATTATTATTATTCTTGCGCTAACATTGTTTTATAGAAAAATAAAGGTTTTTTTATCAAAGGGTTCGGTCAAATGAACAAGGTGGTTCAATCTACTAGTCAGAGCAGATAAGCATAGTTCAAACTTGATCCAAGCCAAAAGGAAATAAGGGTTCAATCAATTGATCAAGGGGATCAGTCAACCAAACACATATAGAAAGCATAGATCGAATGTGATCGAATCAAATAGTAAAGAAAATTTTGGAGTTCAGTTAATTGATCAGGAGGATCAATCGACCAACCAAGTAGATTGCAGGATTAATTTGATCAGACCAGAGCAAGCAAAAAAAGAATAGGGTTTCAGTTGATTGATAAGACGTTCAATCAACTGGAAAAACCCCAATTCAAGTATGGAGATGGTGAGATCTGATTGGGTTCAGTCCGCCATAAAAACAAAAGAGCCTCAAGATCTAAGACTTAGTATAATAATTTTCTCAACGATCTCTCTTTCTCTGTTATTCCGTTTGTGCAAATATTTTTTTTTTTTAATTGGCACCAGGTATCTAGCTTGTGTAAGTATTGTTTTTTTTTTTTTTTGATGAAGTTGTGCAAGTATTGTTGCTGCTATGTTGAAAGAATCTCCAACAACCTATGACAAAACTCTACTTTTACATTGTCGATATACTTTAAATACTTACATTTACTTTAAAAGGACAGTAGCTTATTACTATCTTCTTTATCTTTTGTACGAGCTTTTCTCTTCCGAAAATTTTTAGAAAAGGAGAACATTAGTAAATTGTCTATCCGAAATAGTCCAAAGGATCGTAGGCCTTGGACTATGAACCAAATAATAGACCGAATCTTTCATACTTTGTTTTTTCACTTGACTTTGGTTTGGAAAAAAGATTTAAATGAACGATATTCATCTCTTCCCCTAACACATAATTCGATTCTACAATTTGTATCAAAGTCACGACACTTTAACTAAACTTAATCGCTTTTCAAGTCTTTTAAAATCATTTTCTTTTCTTTAAACAGATTTGGAAATCCTTTATTTCTTTTGCCATTTTTGGAGTGAAGGAAGTGAAGAGGAAGAAGAAAAATGGGAGTTATGCATCATTTATGCACGGGTACTCAAAATTTTTCATAATTTATTTTAGCTTTTCTTCTATCCTATTTCAAACGAAACTAATTGAACACCCTCTTCTCTCTTTTTCCTTTCCCTCCCATCCCACCATACACACTCACAACAGAGAAATTAGAGATTTTCAGGTACGTCTCACCTGGCACGCAATCTGAACACCTGACGGCAATAATTTGCAAGTGTCCAATATATCTCAACTTTGAAGAAGATATAACAGAGATGAAAATTGATACTGGACATAGCTACTAATTTGAGTACTTTATGAATCAAAATGAAGAACCAGCTTCAAGAAGTTTTGGCAACTAAAGGTGAACGGTAAGAATTATCCGTATGTCATAAAAAATTGGCCAGCTACATGAACAGTTGAATTGAAGATCAAACAACACAAACATGAACATGTAGGCTCTCCGGGCATGCTTCCTGTAAACTCATCCGTCTAAATAGTTCCTGATCATTTTTTTTAATAGCAGGTCCCAACTTACAAGGGCCAAACCCTGAAAACAAGAACAAAATCTTCAGTTTATGGAGAAAGAAGACTTGATATGATCGACCACATGGGGGAGGGATACTAAGTTGTCATCAACTGCCTGATTTACGCAGGACTCCAAGTCATTTGCAGCATCTGTTTTGAGTTTTTGGAACTTCGCCGCCTCAAACTTGTCTTGACAGACCATCAAAGACCGGTTCAACCTTTCCTGTATGGTAAAAGATATAAGCAACTAAAACAGAAATTCATTGTTATATAGGTGAAGGGCTATTAAAAATGACAATTTGGTCAAGGTAAAGAGTAATATTATGAAGGAACATATTATTTTGCATATTTGCGGTTTCAAATTATAATTTTGCAATTATACTATCAGAGTAAAAGGTGATATTGCTCTCACCCAAGCGGCCCAATATAGCTGGCCCCATAGAAATCACGAGAGACATTTAATAGGGTTGTAAATAAATCACGTGTTCGTGAACAAGCTTGGTGTTCGGCTTGGTAAAAACTTATTTATATTCGTTCAATATACACAAGATTAATTAAACAACTAGTTGAAACATCTCGTTAAACTAAACAAGTAATCTTGAACGCATATGTATTCAGCTAGTTAACATTCATGAACAATGTTCGTGAACTCTTTTCAATATGTAAAATAAACAATGAAATAAAATAAAATAAACAAATAAGTTTAAATTCTCGAACTCAATAACCAATCAAACAACTAAAAGTTTCAAATAAACAATCAAGCTCGAATTAAGAGCTCGAAAACATCTAAACGAACTAAGCTCAAGTCAAGTTTCAAACAAACTCATGCTCATAAAAAATAAACCAAGTCAAGCTCGAATAATCATTTTAAAAGCTTGGTTCATTTTAAGCTCAGTTTGGTTTGGTTACCTTATCAAACAAGTTTGAACACCCCAAAACTCGGTTCGGCTCGGCTTGTTTATCGCCCTAGGCATTTTGCCCTAGCGCAACGGCCCTTCACATGGGGAAGGTCAAGTGATATTTTGCAACCACTGAGAATTTACCCCAACACCTATTGGAGCAAACATCCATGCAGATACCAACTGCGTAGTTATAATTACAAGAATCGTGCAGTTCATGATTCAAATTGCATGATTCGATTTGATTTGAGTCAAATTAGTTTGAACCATATGGGTGAATCTTTAGTGTAAAGACTTGGTTGGATTGAAACAATTTAATACCAATGAATCGATTTTTAATCATGCGCTTAGCAACTAATCAAGATGTAGTTGAATAGATGATAAACAGTTACAACAACAACCAAGCATTTTCCCACTAGGTGGGGTCGGCTGTATGAATCCTTTTACGCCATTGAGCTCTATCTCCTATTATATCATCATCTATATTTAAATAAATTTTATCTTGTTTTATTGTTGCTAACCAAGTCTTTTTTGGTCTTCCTCTTCCTCGTTTGATATGCATGTTTATCATAGTTTCACATCGCCTAACTGGAGCATTTATTGGTCGTCTAAGTACATGTTCGTACCATCTTAAACGTGTCTCTCGGAGTTTTTCCTCAATAGATGCAACTCCGACTTTCTCTCTAATGCTCTCATTTCTTATTTTGTCCATCTTCGTATGCCCACACATCCACCTTAACATCCTCATCTCTGCAACTCTCATCTTCTGCTCGTGTGCTCGAGTCATAGCCCAACATTCAGCTCCATATAACATAGCAGGTCTAACTGCAGTTTTATAGAACTTACCTTTAAGAACTATTTAATAGATGATAAACAGTTCTGGACGATTAATTTAGAATAAAAAAAAGATGATTCTTCTTCAACACTTCGCACTATCTTCGACCCTTTGCTAATCAAAAGCTGTTTTTTCAGCGACAGCTCATTAATTGCAGCCCATCCCACATCAAAGGCTACTTCATTAGAGGCTAAAGATTTGGGGGCTTCTTTCTAGTGCATCTTCAACCAAAGGGCATCTCTCAATGTTCATTCATTGACCAAAGGATGTTGACATCAATGTCTACATACTTGAGTGTCCTTAGTAATTGACGTTAACTAGAGTCTTTCGGCCCTTATCCTTAGCAACACTCGTCAATGTCTATATTCCTCTGAATTCAAGCAGAAAACATCTCCACTCTATTCTGCTCAATCCTCATCTATTCCTAAGCCTATCTGATAAAAAAGATGCCCCTGTCCTCAACCCTCATGTTTAACAATAGATGTTAATGAGTTGCTAACCTATTAAATCAAAGATGTCAGAGACTTCTCTTTGTAGTTGATTATTATTGAGGAAGAACCTGAGAGAAAAGAAGAGAAATTGATAGTTACCTAAATAAAGATGAAGCGAGTGATGGCAGTTTGAATAAAGAGAATAGTGCGATAGAAATATTAAATAAAAAATTTTAACTATCTTGAAGATATTAATCTAACATTATAATATTATAACCCTCAGACTCTTTAGTTATATAATGCATCTTATTAACAGTGAAATGTTCTGTATTAATCATGATAGGGATTAAACAAAGATGTTCTTATAAATTCTTAGTATTGTAGTTTTTTTACTTATTTATCTTTTGAACATGAACCTTACGATTCACAATTAACAAAATTACCAAAACTATTCTCCACTTGAACTTCAATTTGACAACCTCTTGACATTTTTATATTTTAAAATGATTTTTAGATCTTTTGGAATGGCATTTGAATAAATATAAAATAAAAAAAATGAAGGAAAACTGAAATTAAACAATTGACAAATTATCATAAGAACATTTTGGTCATATTATTGTCATTAAACTACGTCTAATTCAAGCTAATGGTATTTATTGGAGATTGATAAATTTATACTAGCATATATGCAATATTAAATTTTTTAATGATACTATGCTATTTCATTATTTTAAAAGGATAAATATGTATATGCTCCTTGAGTAGTGTCCATAGTGTCCCCTCGGATGGGTCTAGTGGCTAGCGCATGAGGTATTGCCACAATGAGGTCTGGGGTTCGAATCTCGGCAAAGCCGAGGTAAATATCTCCCTTATGTGCTAGTCACTATTCCAAAGGCTAGTAGCCGCCCGTGATTTACCTCCTCCGTGTTGGTCCTGGGACGGATTGGCGGGGACGTTGGGGGCGAGCGTATTCACCTTTTTTGCCACAATTGAGTAGTGTCCATAGCATACAGAATATCTTTTAATCACTCAGATATCAGATTAACATACATGATTAATTACATTGAACTTTTGCATCAGAAGTGAGTTTGAATTAAGAACCCTCGATCCAAGGTAATTTTGGATTTTTAAACTGATTATTCAAGTGCTCACAGAAATATACTGATTTTACATTTAGCTCCTACCTTTGTGCACAACTAAATACCATGACTAACTCCATCGTATGCAGAACATAAAGAGAAACAACATGACTCCATGAGTTCCTGTTACAGAATAATACGACTAGATTGTACCCATCAAGGTTTAAAATCTTAATCCGTGCCGAGATTTTGATCCCAGATCAGAACGAAACAGTTTCAATATCGTGTCGTGCTAATATGATTTCGATTTTTTTTATTTATATATAGCAATTATTAGATAAATATATTTATTGTATATAATTTAAAAATAAGTTATATATTGAGTTTACATAAGTTCTTCATTATTGAACAACTTAATATTGTTAGAAAAATAATTAAATATAATTTTTTTTAAAGAAAATTGATCTATCAATAATTTGAATTAAAATTGACACATTGTAATATGATACCTTACTACCAAAAGAAGTGGCGTGAATAAAGCATTGGTTCTTGTAATATTCTGCTTAGCTCAACTCTATCATTCTTCAACGTTCAGATTAAATAATCATAATTAGATAAATTAATACAAAGATATTATTTTATATATTATAATTATATAAATTAACTAACTATTTATTCATTTAATTAATTATTAATTTAAATAATATATATTTAAAATATTTAAAAATATCATAATATCAATTAAATATTAAAACAGTAAAAAAAATTATTAGAATATAAATCTGATTTATTCAAAAATAAATAAATTTTTAAAAATTAAATAAAATTAAAAATTAAAAAAATCAGAATATCAATTAATAAAATTTATTAAAAAATTTAAATATATTTTTTATATATTTTATTGAGATAATTTAATTAGGATTTATGAAAGTCTCTTTGAAATATCACACATAAATTAGGAATTGTTTGGATTAATTAAATGAAAGTTTTAATTTTCTTCCAAATAGTAACATCACGTCACGGGGCGCTTTTGGCGACGTCAAAGGCATCCTGCGACACTTTTGGGGAGCCTCCAACCCACCCGTACCACGGCACGCGTGCGTGACGCACATGATGACGCCACACGAAATTGTCAAGGTATAGTGCCGATTTTGCTCCCACGTCAAAATAGTAAAAATCGTTCGTGCCACCCGGCATGGAACGACATTTCAATCACTGGTACCCATTGCCTAAAATGTGTGTGTATATATATATACACACACACACACACAACTGTCAATGTCGATCCAAAGTCCGGATGAAAAAGATTGAGGGTTGCAAATAAAATTGCTATAAAAAAAAAAGATGAAACGCATTATCCAATTGCAACGTCTCACAAGAATCGCGACATTCGAGAACTTAAGTGTGATGTTAAATATGTAAAAATTATCATATCATAGGTTGAATAAGAACAAACATTATAAAATACCAATTGTCTTATATTTAAAACATGGAAGATATGGACTCTCACCGGTAAAGTAATAGAGATAGTAGATACAATGATAGAAGAAGAAGTCATACTTGGTATTTACAAAGGAATAAAGCAACAACAGTAGGAGTAATTCGAAAGGGGATAATATTATAATTCTCAAAATAATGGTAGCAAAAGAAACTAGTAATATAATTAGTATATATATATATCTTAAGTAGGATTAGATAAAGACATCAAATATAAGTTTTAGGAAGACATGAGGAGATCTAATAGGCATGTACGAGTAAAAAAATGAGGAATATGATAGGGCGTATGAGAATTATGAAATTATTTTACGATAAGAAATGAAGAAGGAAAAATGTTGGATTTTATGATAGCTTATAAACCAATAATAAGTCATAATCAAAAAAAAAATTGTAAATATTGCAAGGTCAAGAAAACTTAACTACCCAACATATATTAGTAGTACTAGATATGCGCCTCAAGTATAGTATCAATAGAGGAAAATGTACATGACTCTTAGAATTAAGCTGTAGAAATTAAAAGACGAAATGTAAAGTATACTTAAGGAAAGAGTCGAGAATAAGTATTAAGATAAATACATAACGACTTGAATATAATATAATATTAAATTTGAAAATAATGTTCAAGAGCATTTTGAGTCAAAAGGATATGCATCATTAAGTAAAAAATCTTGATGATAAAACAATAAACTACAAGAAAAAGTGAGGGAAAATGATAAGTCTGAAAGTTATCATACACTTATAAGAACGAAGAGAGCTTAAAAAATATACAGTAGCCAAAAAAAAGTCAAGAAAGGGATGAGTGAAACCAAGAATAAAACTTTCAAATGTTTATATCAACAACTAGATACAAAAAATACGAATGTTTATATCAACAAGAAGATATATTACTCAAATAAGATGCATTAAAGAAAAATATAATAGGGTACTAGTGAATTATAAGGAAAAAAAAATAGAGGTCTTTTCAACTTTTGAATGAAATTAAGTATAAACTTAATTAATTTAAGTAGGTTAGAGCATAGTTGTAAAAAGCGCACGTCTGGATGCGCCTAGGAGCAAGGCACAACCAGGCACGCCATACTTGAATGAAGCGCACTTAAGCGTGCACCTTTTGAGAGTTTAAGGCACAATTTTCCTCTCTTTATTAATGTTTAAAAAAAATTAAAAGCTCAATCTATATCTTTAATTACCCTTTAAATTAATTAGGTTGCATACATGCATGCGACACATTTTTTTTACGTGACTCTTCCTCTCCCTTAGAAAATGAATATCAATCTCCCTTAACTCCTTGCAAACTTATTTCACAAAGTTTCACTGTAACTCTTCCTCTCCCCTAAACAATCAACACCAACCTCCCCACCCCTCCTTTCTCAAACGTGAACTCTTTTCTCGCATACAACATCAACGTCGGTCTTTTGGATTTGGCTATACTTTCTTGCTTTTCTCCTTTTATTTCATCATAAATGTTTCTTTTCCTTAAGGATTTAATTTGAAGTTTGTTTTTTCTTTAATTTGAAGTTCGATTTTGATTACGAAGATAAAATATTTTGATAAAAATTCTCTATATATATTTGAATTGTAAAAATTTATACCAAAAGCGCTTTATTTTGGTAAGGCATGCGCCCCACCTGGCTCCAAGCGCCTCAGGCTCCACAACACATGCACTTTTGGGCACTTCATGCCTTAAATATCTATGGGTCAAAGAAGTATAAAAATTTAAATTTTCATAGTAGAAATCAAACTTCATAAGTACAACTAAATTTAAATAGAATACAAACTTGAAAAATGCCTAGATAAAATGATATTATGATAAAGTTATGGAAGTGCCTAAGGAAACATATATTAAATGGCTTACAAAGTTATACGACCAAATATTAAAAACAAAAAAATGGCTAATTAGTCGAGGGTAAATACTCTAATCCCCTATATAAAAAAGAAGACGTACAAAATTATGTGAATTATAAAGACATTAAGCTAATGAGTCTCATGAAACTTTAAGAATAAGTGATATAAAAAAGGCACGAGACCACAATGACTGAAAATCAATTTGAATTCATACTTGAAAAGTTGACAATGGAAATTATTTATCTTCTCTTTTAGACAACTAATTGAAAAAATATCGAAAAAAGAAACAAGACTTACACAATATTCGTTGACTGAGAAATAACTTATAATAGAGTATCAAGGTATACAGAGAATTATAGAAAAGAAGAATGTTAGCGTAGATATATTGACAAGAATGAAGACTCCAAGCAGATTAACCAAAACGTTTCTTATAAAAAAAGGGTTAAATTAAGGATCAACTCAAATCTTAGTGGAAAACATTGAAAGTGAAAGATTTTAAATTTAATAAAGTGAAGAGAAAATATGTGAAATTTAAATTTAGTAATATTAGACATAATAAACAATTATTACGATAAGAGATGATATGTTACATATAACTGAGAGTTTTAAATATTTAGGATTGTTTTTGCAAAAGAAAGATATGTTATATAGAATACAAGCAAGAATATTAAAAAGGATACGAGTGTCAGGTATTCTTTGTGATAGTAAAATACCTCTAAAATTTAAAGAGAAGTTCTATAAAATGACGATTAGACTACTATATTATATGGAGCTAAATGTTAGACTATAATTTGAACACATGAAAAGAAAATGAGAGTCGTAAAGATGAAGATGTTAAGATAGATGTATGGACATACAAGAATGGACAAAAAAAAAAATATTAGAAAGAAAATCAAGATTGCGCCTATTGAGAGAACTTTGAGAGACTTATTTAGGATGGTATGAAGATTAATTTAAACGGCCAATAAATGCTCCAATTAGGCAAAGTAAAACTATGACAAATATGTATATAAAACAAAAAAGACATAATTAATAATAATAAACATAATAAAATGTATTTAAATATAAATGATAATGTAGTAGGAGATAAAGGCTAATGGTATAAGAGAATCCATATATTCGACCCCATTGAGTAGGATAAAAAAAGTAACATAAACTTATTGTTTCTCATAAGTAGTAGTTACGAGGCTGAAATGTTAAGCTTTTGACCTCCAATTACAATAATCCCAAACCCAAAAGGTCGAACAATTGATTCAATTTGAAAGCAACAATTTAAATTGAATAGATTCTAGACATGACTTTAACAACATACATCAAGAATCTTAGGCATCATTTCTTTTACTAAATACTTGTGATAAATGCTCTTGTAATGGTTTCTTTGTTGATTCATTTTTGATGTGGTTATAATGTATTTTCATGTTTGTGTAAAGTGTTTTCTAGATTTCCATAAAGAAGAGACTTGTGCAAATAATTTTTTGGTAATAAGTCACCTTTCAACCACATGCCAACTATTAATAACACGGATACCACAATAAACCATAATTTTCCAAAATAGATATTTTAAATTCTTAGGAAGAAAAAATAGAAAATAATCATCAATCTTTAGTGAATAATCAAGAATATACAACAAAACCTTCTACCTTTTATCATCTAGGAGAAAAATACACAATTCTTAACTATGGCACGATATCATGATCCCTTGATTATTTATTTGATTTTAATATAATTAGTAATATAGTCTGGCAGGGATCTCAATAGAGGGAGAGATCTATGTAGCTAATCCATAGATAGTCAACAGTGTTGCCTAACTGATTTCAAATTTGTCAACTCGATAATCAACTCAAATAACTTAAGTTAACTCTTTTGTCATTCGATCAACTCAAGCCAAAATAAAACCCCTTCTATTCTCAAACAATTGATTACCTAGCTGAGTGCATGCTTAAATAGAAAACTTTTATCCAAAAAGGTAAGAATTATATTTCACTTAATTGACTCATCTCATATGTCTTTGATCATGCTCCTCCCCCTCAAGACCTCCTTGACAAGCCCCCATCCATAGATTTATGTCATCAAGTCATGCTTAATCTCGATCACTTGAGTTAGCACTTCTTTAAACACAGAAAAGGTAACTAAGTCATTATCTGTCAAGATCCTCTTGAACATTCATTTGCCATGAGGTCACTCCATCTACTAGAGTTCACTTTTTTAAAGTTTCATCTACTAGAAATTCACTCTTCCAAGACTTCTCGTTTACCAAAATCAACTTTGCAACTTTTATTTGTCATGAGTTCACTTCTTTGGATCTTCTAGTTCACCAAGATCCACTTGGACTTTCATATATTAGTTCACTCCTTCAAAACTTCCCACCCAACTACAATTTCACTAGATCCACTCATCTAACATGTCTTCACATTGATCATGTTTCTTTCACAATACCTCTTCGCTCTTAGAATAAAGTTCCAAGGGAAATTATATAGAGAATTAAAGAAAAAAAATGTTAGTATAATGTATATCAAAATAATTAAGAATATATATGAGAATCTATTGACAAAAGTAAAGACTCCAAGCGGATTAACCAAAATGTTTCTTATAAAGATGGGTTAAATTAAGGATCAACTCAAATCTTAGTGGAAAACATTGAAAGTGGAAGATTTTAAACTTAATAGAATAAAGAAAAAAATGTAAAATTTAAAATTTAAAATTAGTAATATTAGACATAATAAACAATTATTACGGTAGGAAATGTTATGCTACTTATAATTAAGAGCTTTAAATATTTAGGATTGTTTTTGCAGAAAGATAGAAGGATTAAGAAAGATATCTTACATAGAATGCAAGCAAGAAGATTAAAATGGGGGGCTCTTTGTGATCGTAAAGTACCTATAAAAATGGCGGTTATACTATATTATATGGAGTTGAATGTTAAACTATAATTCGAACACACGAGAAAAAGATGAGAGTCGTAGAGATGAAAATGTTAAGATAGATGTGTGGATAAATGAGAATAGACAAGATAAAAAAATAAAAATATTAGAAAGAAAATCATAATTATGTCTATTGAGAGAAAACTTTGATAGACTTATTTAAGATAATACGAGCATTAACTTAGACGACCAATAAATATTTCAATTAAGCAATGTGAAATTATTGACAAATATGCATATTAAACAAAGAAAGAAATACCAAAGGAGATTTAATTAATAATAATAAACACGAAAATATTTATTTAAATATAGATGATAATTTAGTCGGAGATAAAGGTTAATGGTATATGAGGATCCATATATTCGACCCCACCGCGTGGCATAACAAAAGCAACATAAACTTATTGTTTCTCATATGTAGTAGTTATGAGGTTGAAATATTAGCTTTTGACCTCCAATTACAATAATCCCAAACCTAAAACAGTTAGATTCAATTTGAAAGCTACATTTTGAATTTAATAGATTTTAAACATGACTCTAGCAACATACATCAAAACTCTTAGGCATCATTTCTTTTGCTAAATACTTGTGATAAATACTCTTGTGATGGTTCATTGTTGATTTACTTTTGATGTGGTTATAATGTGTTTTCATGTTTGTGTAAAGTGTTTTCCTAATTTCCATAAAGAAGAGACTTGTGCAAATAATTTTTTGGCAACAAGTCACCTTTCAACCACATGCCAACTATTCATAACATAGGTAACCACAATAAACCATAATTTTTCAAAATAGACATTTTAAATTCTTAGGAAGAAAAATAGAAAATAATCATCAATCTTTAGTGAATAATAAAGAAAATACAACAAAATCCTTCTCGATATACACAACCTTTTATCATCAGGGAGAAAAACAAACAATTCTTAACTATGGTACCATATTATGATCCTTTGATTATTTATTTGATTTAAATATAATTAGTAATATAGTCTCGTAGGGATCTCAATAGAGGGATAGATCCATGTAGTTGATCCATGGATAATGAACTCAAGCCAATAATCAACTCAAGCCAAGCCAAATAATCAACTCAAAGATAGTCAATAGAGTTGACTAATTGATTTCAAATTTATACGCTCAATAATCAACTCAAATAAGTTAACTCTTTTAGCATACGATCAACTCAAGCCAAATTAGAACCCCTTCTATTCTCAAACAATAAGTCAGCAATTGATTATAGTGTCTGCAAGTATTAACTAACTGAACTTGCTTAAGCTTAAGTTAATTCGTCACTTTAAACTAAAACATATGTTCTCTAGCTGAGTGCATGCTTAAATAGAAAACTTTTATCCAAAAAGGTAAGAATTACATTTCACTTGATTGACTCATCTCATATGTCTCTGATCATGCTCCTCCCCCTCAAGACCTCCTCGACAGGCCCCCATCCATAGAACTATGTAATCGAGTCATGCTTAATCTGGATCACTTGAGTTAGCACTTCTTCAAACACAGAGAAGGTAACTATGTCATCGTCTATCAAGATCCTCTTGAACTTTCATTTGCCATGAGGTCACTCCTTCATCTACCAAGAGTTCACTGTTTTAGAGTTTCATCTACTAGAAATTCACTCTTCCAAGACTTCTCGTTTACCAAAATCCAGTTTTCAACTTTTATTTGTCATGAGTCCACTTCTTTGGAACTTCTCGTTTACCAAGATCCACTTGGACTTTCATATGTTAGGAGTTCACTCCTTCAAAACTTCCCACCCAACTACAATGTCACTCGAGTCACTCATCTAACATGTCTTCATATTGATCATGCTTCTTCCTCAATACCTCTTCACTCTTATAATAGAGTTCTAAGGAAACCTTATAACAGAGTCACTTAAGGTATCACCTCTTTAGACACATAGGTTACCTTCGTCATCCCTCAAAGCTGGTAGGAGTTCCGCCTCTAGGATTGTTTATCTTGCCGAGAGTTAACTCTTTGGGACTTTTCAATTGCCAAAATCTACTTGGACTTCCATATGCTAAGAGTTCACTCTTACAAATCTTTTTGTCTACCAAGATCCACTTAGACTTCCATCTACAAGGAGTCTACTCCTTTGTGAATTTTGTCTACCAAGAGTTCAGTCCCTCAGGACTTCCATTTGTCAGGAGTTCACTCCTTTAAAACTTTTCGTTTGCAAAGATCCTCTTGGACTTCTATTTACCAAAAGTTCACTCCTGTCAAATTTCTCATTTACCAAGATCCATTTAGACTTCTATCTTTCAGGAAATTAGGCTTTTGGGGATTGTTAGATTATCAATTTTATCTATCTTAAACATTTTGTTAATAATTTAGCCATCCACATCAAACTCAAACCATCTCAAGTCAAACCTAACTCAAGTATAACTATATCTACAACCTCCTCCTTAAATTAAGCTTCCTAGGAATTGATCGCCCTAACGTCAATTTCTACTCCATAATCATCCAAGCATAACCTAGCCCAAATACACCATGTAACGATTTTTTTTGAGGGGTAACTGAATGATAAAGAATATGCAGTTGGTTTAATGATAACTATTATTACTTAAATAATATTTTCCTTTTCACGCTTCCTATGTTAAAACACGAATAATATGACTATCATGGAACATAATTTTCTTAAGAAAACATTTGAAAAGAAAAATCTAACAAATAATTATTGCTCAGCTATTGCATTACCATCAAAACGAATATGAACAAATAAATGTCCAAACAAAACAAGGTAATATTGCATATATATTTTGCACCTTAGAGATATAAAAGTACAAAAAGAAAACCTGGAATTTGGCCATTTCTGTCTCCACCAGATTGTTGGCATTAACTACCGGAACGCTACAGTGCTCAACGCAGTTGTTTATCTCCTCCTGCCGTCGCCGCCGGTCAAAACATTCGTACGCGCACTTGAAGTACGCTTGCTATAATGTAAATGTTTTTAGCGAACACCATTAAAAAAAAAAATCAAATTTTCCCTAAAAGCAAGAAGGAAAGGGGGTTACTTGGAGATTGAAGTTGACGTGATCTTGAACAGGATCCAGCAAGTTCTTCGCAGCTACATTCACATCTTCGAGTTTTCTTCTCAACCTATCGGTTACAAGGCGTTCTTCCATCGCGGCCAAGTGCTCCATCCCTGAACAATACGGAAGATATAGTCGGAAGAGAGTCCCTTGAGATTCAGCAGCCGCTGGTGATCGAGAGGACAGATGATGAAGTAGACGGAAGGGCTTTAGGGTTTTAGTTGGAATTTGTGTTAAAACAGCCTACTGGATTCGTTTGGGCTGTAGCAGGCAAACATACGACAGCGAGTCATGTTAGACACGATCTATGGTTCTTCAAAATTAAACCGACCCACCACAGTGAATTCACGCTTCGTCCCATAGATATTGGTCAGATCGATAGATTAATTATATATATATTTTTTAATCTGTATCTATTTTATCTCATGCCTCCGAATTAAAAAAGTCGTTTTAATGTTCTATTAAAACTGAATATGAAGAAACCGCTAAAATGAGTATTTCGCCTTCGAGAAATGATACGCTGAGTGAATCATGAAATGCTCAGGAAATGACTCAGCACTTCTTACATGGAAAAAAAAAAAAAATCAATACGGAGAACACTAGGCCTGGACCGATCAGAATCCACCCTGATCGGTCCTCAAGGTCTCTGATCGGTCATGGGACCGATCAGGCCCTAGGCTGATCGGTCATGGGACCGATCAGCCTGTCCCCAGACCGATCCCCAACTCACGTTGGTTTCTAAGCCTGATCGGTCCACAGACCGATCCCCCTATTGTTCTCTGAATCTCATCGCTATCTGATCGGTCTACAGACCGATCAGATAACTTACAGTGGACTACTGTTTTGGTTACTGACCGGTCACCAGACCGATCAGATAACCCATAGAAATCTACTGTTTGGTTACTGATCGGTCACCAGACCGATCAGATAACCACAGTATCACTGGATCGGTCAGCAGACCGATCCAATACTCATGTGGATTTAGAGCTTCCCAGCCCTAAACCCCAAAGCCTTCCTGATCTAGAGCAAAAACTCCATTGAAGAGCAAAAACTCCATTGAAGAGATTCACGATCAAGCCAAACAATATAACTTCTACAATTACCGAGCAATATATGAGAATTACATGTGGCAGAGCAATAACACAATATAACTTCTACAATTACTTCAAGGGAGGGTGACCAACAACAGTCCAACTCTGAAGATACAAAATAACTAAGACAAAATCCTCATAAGAAAATCAAAGTGTTTGAAGTTCAGTAATAAGACAACAATTCAAGTAATACACAAAATTTAAAAGTTCAATTGCATTACAATCTTCTATTACATTCTGGTAGCAGCATTTTAACTCTTGCCTTCATGAAATACTTCATCTCCATATCCTGGATAATCATTAATCTCAAAATTCATTTTTGCACTCTCGCCTTCCTGGAACAAACAGAGAATCATGAGCATCTACCATCAAGCCAAGGATTGTGAAAAAAATCTTTTCTAAAATTTGTATCTTCCTGGATAAGAGAAGATACCTTGAACAAATCAGCATGCATTTGTAACAAATCAATAGGCTTCTCAAAAGACCTTGTTCTCTCCATTGTCTGCACATATGTCCACACACTTAGACCATTTTCTTTCCAAACCAAATGTTACATAGAAAATACAAATTTTGATACAAAGAATGAAGTTACATGATAGTTACCGATAATAGAAGGGCTACGATGGTAATATGTCAAACATTAAAGTGAAAGAAACAATAAGGATACCTGAATAATATCATTAGGAACCAGCAGTTCTTTATCCAATCTACACAATCTCTGACTCTCTATAAGAACAAAATCATCACTTAGATTTAACAAAAAAACTGAAAATACAATAAATGAAGAATCTACAAGCAAACCTGAAAATTTATCAATTTGTTCAATGTTTGATAACTCATCTTGCTTTCTATCAATTGTAGAACCCTGTAGACAAATGTACTTATACAAATTAGCAACATAACATAACACTAAAGTAACAAATTACATCCAAATATACAAACCAAACCTTTTTTCGAGACTTTGCCTTTGCCTTTTTCTCAATTTGCTCAATTTTTGATTATTTTCTTTTCGTCGGTGGACGCCCACGAGACCTTACTTTCAGTGGACTATGAAACTTTTTGCTCTCATTTCTTGATTCCTCATGTATTATGTTACTATCATGATCACCATCCAATGAATCACCAATGTTGGTATCCATAAATCTTTTTTTTGCTTCTTTTAATATCCCTATTAAAACAAAGCACCTCTCATCATTTTTTGACCCAAGTTGTCCCACTTCCTGTAACAATGGTTGAAAATTATTATATCTTCGTCTTTCTTCTGCATGTTGACAAGAATCATCATAAATATTAGTGATTCCTTGATATCCACGTTTAATGTCTTTATGCCATCGTTCTAAAATATAATGTTCTGGAACTGTAGTGACTTTTCTTTTTACCAGAACAGACATCAAATGTCTACAAACAATTCCACGAAACTCAAAGAGACGACACAAACACTTCATCTGACATTGTAACTCACTATATTGTACCCAAAAGGAAATCTCTTTTGGAGTTGTTCCATCTTTTCCATATACAGTTTCCATCACCTCAAAAAACAATGTTGATCCTTCTTCCTTCACAAATGAAGTATTACAAAACATCAAACCTCGTAGTTCATTTTGAAACAACTTAAATATCTTGTTAGTGTAAACACTTTGAAACTGCTTTTCAATTGGATTGCCACTGATGACCGGAATTATTGAATTAAAAGAAGCAAAATCAGAATTATCTTCCTTTTCAATCTTGCTTTTCAAAGCATTGTCATATTGTTCAACAAACTGCTTCAAAGTTGTTTTTGAATGAACATAATCATCAAAAAAAGCATTCATACTTTCACTTCTTTGACTTGTCGACATTCCTGCCCAAAATTTATCTTTCACATACACAGGCATCCACTTATGACGAATTTCATATAAAGAATTCAACCAATCATTTTTCTCCAAGTTAAATTTTTTGATAAATTTTTCCAGTTGCTATCACATTCTGTAGTTGTCAAAGAATTATAAACAATATTCTTCAAGTTTCTCTTTATCAACTTATAGTTGGCATGACTACTAAACTTAGCTGGAAGTTTTTTCATAATATGCCAAAGACATAAACGATGATGAGAGTCTGGAAATACCTCAAGAATTGCAATTTCCATGGCTTTGCATTGATCCGTAATAATAGCTCGTGGAGCTCTTCCTCTCATGCATGCCAACCATGATTTAAATAACCAAATGAAAGTTTCTGAATTTTCTTTAGATATCAAACCACAACCAAGTAATATGGATTCACCATGATGATTTACTCCAACAAACGGAGCAAATGGCATATCATAACTATTGGTAAGATATGTGGTATCAAATGTAACAACATCAGAAAAAGAATCACATGCAACCCTACATCTTGCATCAGCCCAAAATATATTTCTGATGCGAGAATCTTCATCTACATCAATTACATAAAAGAAATTTTAATTTATACTTTGCATACGACAAAAGTAATTATTCAAGGCTTCTGCATCACCATTCCCAAGCCTTAATCTTCGTGCTTCAGCCACATAATTTCTACACTTTCTCTCATCAAATGATAAATTTTCATAACCACCAGCTTCAACAACAAATGATTGAAAACTTTTACTCAAAGTTATTCCTGCTTGATCATTCAACTCTAATTTCCTCTTAGTTTGGGAATCTAACACTTTATTGCATCTGAAATGTCTTGACTTCCTTGGACTTAATGCATGATTATGTTCTAGTTGAATACTAGTAATGACACATAATTCATCATTCTGAACTGTAATATTAATCTTTGCTTTGCAATCCGTTTTTCTACAAGCTCAAGGATAAAAGGAATTTTTCACTTTAGGAACGGTCTTACCATTTTTAGAGCATTCGAATGAAAAATACTTTATCTGGCCATCATCTCCTTTTTTGGAACCCAACTTTGAAATACCAAAACCAAGACCTTGGGCATATGATTTGTAAAAAGCACGGACTTCTTCTTCAGATGAAAAATACATCCCAACTTATGGAGTATCAAGTGTATTTGAGCTTGACGAATCACCCAACACTTGCACATCACCCTCAATTAATAGTTCTTGCTCCATAACAATTTTACAACCTAAATTCAAACTAAATAGTTATTGGCAAACATAAATAAATAATAGCACAAATAGGGATGTAAATGAACCAAACGGTTCGCGAGCTATTCGGAGCTCGATTCGGTAAAAAGCTCGTTCGAGTTTGTTCGTTTATCTTATCGAGCCGAGCTCGAGCTCGATTTCGAGCTCGACAGTTTTATCGAGCCGAGCTCGAGCTTAAGGATATTCGGCTCGTGAGCTCGCGAACATGTTCGTTTATAGGCTCGCGAGCCAAAAAAAAACGAGCCTTAAATCGAACCTTAAAACGAGCCTTAAACGAGCCAAAAAAACGAGCTCTAAAACGAGCCAAAAAAACTAGCTCTAAAACGAGCCTTAAAATGAGCCAAAAAACGAGCTCTAAAACGAGCCAAAAACGAGCTCTAAACGAGCCCGAAAACGAGTCCGAGCTTGCTTAACGAGTTAGGCTCGTTAACTTTGATAATCGAGCTAATAACGAGTCGAGCTCAAACTGTTCGCGAGCCTGATAATTCTAAAACGAGCCGAGCTCGAGCCTTGTGATAAAAGCTCGATTCGAGCTCGAGCCGAGCTCGAGCCCGAATATAACTTAAACGAGCCGAGCTCGAGCCTGATACTGTTCGGCTCGGTTCGGCTCGTTTACATCCCTAAGCACAAAGAAATGTTTAAGAACATCATTAGGAAAAAAACCTGAAATGAGAACATAACAAGGAACATACATAAATAAATAATTCAATATGTTTCTTTTGCTGTTATGAATACACATAACTTACAAAATAGCAAGGAATAAACAACACGCATTATTGATGTCAGATTTGTCAAGAAACAACAAAGCATCAATCAAGGTACCCCTTTAAGCAGGATAATGAATCATGAAATTTAACTAAAATACAGGAGAAGATACAGTGAGTGAATCCACTTCCTATACATTGGAAACTCTTTGCATAGGAAGAAATCTTAAAGGTAATAAATTCTGCTATGTCTATCCATCCATGTTGGTTCATCAAAAATAGACAAGAAAGTTTATGAGCTTCCTATACATTTAACTAAAACACAAGATACTGCCAGGAGTAGATACTGTGAGTTACCAGAATGGAAAGGGCAAGAGGAAGAGCGAGATACTGCCAGGAGTAGCTTCTCTGGTGGATGTTTGGTGGTGGAGCTTCACTAGCGGAGGAGCTTCACAGCGTGGAGGAGCTTGGAGCTTCGCCGCGTGTAGGAGATTTAGGGCTTCGAGGAGCTTCACAGCGTGGAGGAGCTTGGAGCTTCGTCGCGTGGAGGAGAAGCTTCGAGGAGCTTCACAACATGGAGGAGCTTGGAGCTTCGCCGCGTGGAGGAGATTTAGGGCTTCACAGCGTGGAGAAGCTTGGAGCTTCGCCGCGTGGAGATGCTTGGCTTTGAGAAGCTTCGAGGAGCTTCCAGCGTGGAGTAGCTGGCCGTCGTCGTGGGTGGAGGAGGAGGAGAAGGGAGAAGTCGAGCCGAAAATCACGTCGCAGGTGGAGGGGAAAGAGAAGCCGCGGGATTTAGGGCAAAAGCTTGCCTGTTTGCTCCGTATTGATTTTTTTATTTCTTTTTTTTTCCACGTAGGAAGTGCTGAGTCATTCCCTGAGCATTTCGTGCTTCGGATTCACTCAGCGTATCATTTCTCTTCGCCTTCTGCCCTCACTATTTAACTTATATTTTTCAAAAAATATTTTTTTCACTCGACGATTGAATCACTCGAGGCTCTATATTATAAATCCTTCGTTATAAAATCTGCATCCACTACACTACACGAATGGAGTTTATAATTTTTTATATAAATTATTCCTAAAATATTAGGATCGGATTTATACTTTTTATAAAAAAAAAAACTTATTCAGAGGGTTTATATTCCCTCTTGATGTGCGCGTGAGAACAACAGATAACAAGGGCTGACTGACCTATTTAATATTTTTTTTAAAAAAAAATAATTTTTGTTTATTTATATTTTTATTAAATATTTATTTATTTTTATGGAATTATTATTTTTACATAAATAAATATAAATTCTAATATAATTATAAATATTAAATTAAAATATTAATTAATATTATATATAGTAAATGAAATTATAAATAAAGATGTGAAAAATATAAATAAAAAAGAGTTAATTAACAGTAGGGTAATAAAAATATTATTGGAGAAAGAGAAGTTTTCGAAATGAGTGAAGTATAAGAAGTTTACAATTATGGGTGTCTTTAAGCATCTACATCATCAGATACTCTAAATATACATTTTACCTTAAATTTTACATTTTAGCTAAAAAAATCTCTTGCATCAGATACTTTACTGGTTCCCTAAATTTAGATTTTATGAACAGTAACTCCCTAAATTTAGGGAATAAAAACACTACCCTAAACATTTAAATATTATTCTTTTCTTTTTCTCTCTCCAAGGTTTGCAATTTATTCTCGTCGTTTCTTTTTCTCTCTCTACAAGGTTTACCATTTCTCTCAACGCCAACGTCGATTTCTTCTTCTTGCTCAGGTTTGCCATTTCTTCTTCTCTCCGTTTCTTCTTCTCTGCTCGAAGGATTGCCGTTTCTTCTTCTCTCAAAACCTATTTCTTCTTCTCGCTCAGTTTGTCATTCTTCTTCTCTGCTCAAAGGCTTGTTGTTTGTTCTTCTCTCAATGTCTGCTTTTTCTTCTCTCAACCCTCGTTTTTTAAAACCTCTCACACTTTATTTCTCTGGATTTTACAGATTGACAGCCATCCGTGGAAGAGTATTCCGAGTTTTTATTCTCTCCGTAGGGTTTTTGGGGCATTTATCAGCAGATTTCAATTCTGAGTTTGGGATCACTGGATCTTTGATCGAGAACTTAGTAAGTTTTCTCACGATCTTATTTTCTTTGTATTTATCTTGCAATTTTATTTTTGTTTCATGAATGTGCAGATTTTATTTATCTTGCAATTTTATTTTTTGTTTCATGAATGTGCAGATTTTATTTATCTTGCAATTTTATTTATCTTGCAATTAGATCGGAACTCTTTGCAAGGAATTTATGAAGGAATTTTTTTTTTGTATAGTTTATTGACTCAAGTGGTTCTTTTGCCATTTTCAGTTATTTTTTTCATACTATATTTTCTTCTTGGAGAAGAGTCCATGTTACTGCTGTGAGATGTTTATGGAGAGTTTTGGTTGTGTGATTATAAAGTTGGTCGATTGCGATTTTTAATAGGTGTTTGTGAGATGACTTGATTGCCTTGGTTGATAAATGAATTGAAATCGTTTAATGAAAACGATTAATATTTGTTGTGCATCTGTCATTCTACATGTTCGTTTGCATTTAGTGATTTTAACTTCTTTTTTTCATCTGCTTGTTCCCATGTTTATATGTATAATTTTGTAATGAAGAGTTGGCTTAACTAAAACTCATGGGAATCGAGCAAAGAGTTAACTGTGTGTGAGATCTAGTATGTTGTTTGTGGTACAGATTCTTTGAAACAATGGTATTTTCATCAGTAATGTCTTATGCAATGAGTGTAAGGAACTAAATGATGTTACTGCATGGAAAGTTTAACTTAAGAAGGGAATCGAGATCACCATCTACTATAAACTTTTTTGGTTAATATATATCTCACTATTTCTTTAACTGGTATCTATACATGTTGATTATATAACAAATTGTTTAATTTTTCAGCACTATGGATCCTCAAAGTGGTGATGGAATCTTCACTCAACTTTTACAAGATAAAGATCCAAACCTTCTGAATGATTTCGTGACGGCTATTCCGACTCCTCAAACTACCATCGAAGGCACTAGTAAAAAAACTCAGCGAGGTGTGAATTTCATTCATGAAGAAGACAAAATATTAGTTAGTGGTTGGCTTAGTACGAGCTTAGATGCAATTGTTGGGAATGATCAAAAATCCATTACATTTTGGAGTAGGGTACATCAATACTACCATGAATACAAGAAGCCTAATTTTCAAGAACGAACCGTTCACTCACTAACAAATCGTTGGAGCACTATTCAACGTTCAGTCAATAAGTTTTGTGCTTGCTTAGCTCAAGTTGAAAACTTGCATCAGAGTGGTCATAGTGAGAATGATAAGGTACACATTTTTTTGTTCAGGTTATTTTGTTTGATATGCAAACACTTTTTAGATTTCTTTTGTTCAAGTTATTTTCTTTGATATGCAAACACTTTTGGTCATGATAAATTTGTACTCTTTACAGATTAAGTTGGCCAAATCTAGCTACAAAGAGAATGAAAACAATGAATTCACATTTGAGCATTGTTGGGAAATATTAAGATATCAACCAAAATGGATATTGCAGAAAGAAGAAGTCAAGGGAAAAAAAAAAGAAAAGTCACTTCTGCTTCTCCTCCTACCCCACACACTATAAATTTGGGAGATGAAGACTTATCTTCAATGTCCTCTCATTGGGAGAGGCCACAAGGCAGGAAGGCTCAAAAAGATCAAGAGAAGAAAAAAAATCACAAAGAAGAAAAATCGAAACAACTTGAAGCAGTGGTTGAGCGAATAACTAATGACAAGAAGCAACTCCACGATGAAAAGATGGCCAAAATAGATATGTTGGTAGAAATTGAAAAGGAGAAGATTAAGCTGAAAACATAAATTGAAAAAGAAAAGGTGAAGCAGAAAGACCGTTTGATCACGATGGCTGAGGAAGAAAAAAATGAAAAGATTATGTTGATGGATATTAGTGGGTTGGATGAAGTGCAACGAGAGTACATTTTGAAACGACGATTACAAATTCTTCAAAATATGAAGAATTGATATATCATATTTTAGACTTTTGGTATTGTGCTGTAATATGCTACTATATTCTGTTTTTTGGAACAACTATTGAAATTTTATTATGATTTGTAAATATGCTACTTCATCATACAATATTACATCAAAACCAACTTAAATTCAAGTGCAATAACATTGTAAACAAAATGTAACATAAAAAACACATATTTTGGTTGATATTGGTTCACTCTTCACCTCGTAGCATCCATTGATGTTCAATAAGGTCAAATTGTAGTTGTGAATGAGTTTCTTTGTTTCTAATGCCGCGATGACGTTGAAGAAAATCCACAAATTGAGAAGTGGGATAATGGGAAATTGGTTCTAGGTTTGTATCATCTTCTTGGTCATAATCAAAGTCATGTGCTCTAAGGTAAGAATCTCTTTCATCCTCAACGATCATGTTGTGTAATATTATGCACACCATCATAATATCTTTCAGTACAGATTGACAAAAATATCGTGCTGGTCCATGAACAATTGCAAAGCGTGCCTGTAGAACTCCAAATGCTCGCTCGACATCCTTCCTTGTAGATTCTTGAGCTGATGCAAACAATTGCCTTTTACGACCTTGTGGTGTTGGAATGGTTTTGACAAATGTAGACCATGAAGGATAGATTCCATCTGCAAGATAGTATCCCATAGTATAATCGTGGCCATTGATTGAGTAGTTAACTTTAGGAGCACGACCTTCAGCAAGTTCTGTAAATATATTAGATCTTTCCAGCACATCGATATCATTATGTGACCCAGGTAAACCAAAAAATGCATGCCATATCCAAAGATCATAAGACGCCACTGCTTCCAAAATAATTGTTGGCTCATGTGCATGACCAGTATACATACCTCTCCATGTAGTCGGACAATTCTTCCATTTCCAGTGCATACAGTCAATGCTCCCCAACATACTTGGAAATCCCCGTTTCTCACCGACTGCTAGCAATCTAGCAATGTCATTGCTATTTGGAGACCGCAAGTACTCATCTCCAAAGATTGAGAGTACCGCTTTGACAAAAAGTTTCATGCTCTTTATGGCTGTGGTTTCTCCAATTCTTACATACTCATCCATGAGATCAGCTCCAACTCCATAAGCAAGGATCCTCAAGGCGGCAGTCACCTTTTGTAAAGAAGAAAGCCCAAGAGTTCCAGCAGCATTTCTTCTTTGAACGAAGTATGGTTCATGATTCTCCACATTGTTAAGAATTTGAAGAAAGAGGTCACGATTCATTCGAAACCTCCTCCTAAATATATTAGGAGGATATACCGATGGATCAGCAAAGTAGTCATTGTAGAGACGTATGTGACCCTCCAAAGGATTTCTCCTAATAAATACACGTCGTTGCTTGCCGGGAATGATATGTGATCGCGAACCTTCTTCATCATCCAATGAATCTTCAATTAAAAAGGCAGTTACAATTGTTTCCAACTCATCATCAGAAGAAAGTAGACAATCGTAATTACTAATGAAATGAGACATTATTGGAAATTTTTGAGAAAATTGTAATTGTATGAGATTGATGATATGGATAGATATTCATAATATTATGTGATTTTATACTAAAAAAAATATGGCCGTTGGAGGAATATAGACGTTGGGAAAGTTGGTGCAAAATCATTAATATAGATAATAATAAAAAAGTATAGAGGAGAGAGAAATAATAATAAATAAATAAAGATATGGTAAATTATAGAGTAGTTAGAGATTCTCTAAATTTAATAAAGTTGATTGTTTACCTTAAATTTTAGAGAAGTTGATAAGGAAGCTGATGCAGATGCTCTTATAGTAACTAAGGGCATTTATAATGGAGATATTCAGGGGCAGCCCTAGTAGGGGGCAGGTAGGGTACTTGCCCAGGGTCTTATTTTAGGTGGGGTCTCATAATTTATTTTAATATATTATTAAAAATATATAGTTTAAATTTCTCGTCGAATTCTCCTCGTCGAATTGAAACCTTCTTGCCCTAGCCCTCTCCCTCCTCGCCAAAGCGAACTCGCCCTCCCTCTCTAGCTCTCTCGTCCTCCCTCTCTCCCTAGCCCTCTTTCGCCCAGTCACCGTCCCTCTTGTTGCGCCCTCCTCTAGTCGTGCCCCCCCTCATCGTCATCGCTGCCGAACTCCGAAGTTCCCCACGATGGCGCAACGTCGGCACAGTGCAATGGCACGACGACATCATCCTTCACCGTGCTGCCCTCCCTCGAGTTTTTAAGTTAATGTAAGAGGGAGGGTTCAAATGGTCAAATCTATAGTTTTACCCCAGATCTAATTTTTCTTAAGACCGCCCCTGGAGATATTTAGAAGGGATATTTTTCTAAATATCCTTCATTGGAGGAGGATATTGTAGAGAGGATTTGAAATCATTGTCTTATATCTTTTTATTTTTTAATGAAAAATTAAAATATATATATTTAATGGTGAAATTTGGGATATTTAAGAGTGAAATATTTTATAGGTGAATTCCATGAATATTTAGTTTATGGATATTTAAAAAATAAGATATTTAATTAATGATATAAATATAAAAATCATAAATATTTAAAATAAATATTGAATCTTACGAGTAAATTTTAATGTACCCTCGGACATAATGTGGTTTATTTCCATACATGAGGCACGGTGATACCTGTATAAAAAAAAATACAATGTGTTTAAAAAAATCATTTTCTTTTTAATTCAATTTGATTTTATATATATATATAACATTTATATTATTTTTTCAATTTAATTAAAATTATTTAAATTTGATCAAAATAATTTTTAAAATTAAATTATTATATATATATATAATTTTTAAATTAAAAAATATCTTTTAAAACTTAATTACAATCGCTTCATGGTTATTATAAAAAATTTATAATAATTTAATTTTAAAAATTATTTTGATCAAATTTAAATAATTTTTATTTAATTGAAAAAAATAATATAAATGTTATATATATATATATATAGTATTTTTGATTAGGTTGAACTTATTTATTTTAATATGGTATAGTAGTAACTCTGAATTGTTATAATAAGAATATTTTTTATATATCTTTTTTATTTTTTTCCAATAAAAATCATTATTTTAATTATTTCATTAATTTGAAGCAGCCTCATCCTATTTTTGCTTTTATTTTTAATTAAACCAAAAACAAAATTTTTATAGTATTTTTTTTACTTTTTAGGGTATTTGGTTAGGATTATCTTTAATAATTTTAATTATCCATTTAAAGTTATTAATCAAAATCTTATTTGATTTAGATAATCAATAATTCACAAGTAATGATCTATATTTGACACATTAGAGGGAATGTAATCCAAAATCAAAAAACATTAGAAAAGTAATATTTTTATTTTGGAGTTAACAAAAAAATTTAATCAAAAATATCCTCCGATATTTATACTTTGGGAAAAAATACCCCTAAAATCTTTTGTAACAAACTAGATTATATATTAAAAATTTTAAATAAATAAATTTTTATTATATTATTTAGGTTGAACCAAACTTAGATTATATTTTATTCTTATAATTTTAATTATATTATTATATGATAATATAAGTAAGATTATATAGAATAATTTGAACTAAATATACAGATAACTTTAGTTTAAGGTTCATTTGATGCTAGGAGTTTTAAAAGTGAATAGTGTAGGTAAATAAACTTTAATTAGAAGCAAAATGATAATTGATCCTGTCCGAGAGTGAGTCGACGGATGCTGTGGAGGTGGCGCTTGTTGGGGTTGCAAGGTTGCAAACATAGTTCCATATTGAAAACACATGGAAAAGATCATGGGTTTATAAGAGAAAGATATCTCCATTGACATGAGGCCTTTTGGGTAGAGCCCAAGAGCAAAACCATGAAGGCTTAGGCCCAAAGTGGACAATATCATGTCATTGTGGAGATATCTAAATTCTTTTCGATCCTACAATTGGTATCAGAGCCCGGACTGCCAGAAGGTTTAACCGCCGACTGTGCACAAGAGTTATGGTCTAATTGAACCATGTGAGTACAATATTGACCTCGAACAAAGAAAGTGGGGGCTCCTATGTTCGGATCAAGAGGACCAGACACCAGGCAGGAAGTCCTAGTAGGTCGGGTGGACCGAGGGGCAGGAAATCCTAGTTGCGGCTAGGCAAGGAAGTCCTAGTAGGTCGGGTAGACCGAGGGGCAGGAAGTCCTAGTAGGTCGGGTAGACCGAGAGGCAGGAAGACCTGGTGGGTCAAGGATCGGACGTGGGAAGCCCATGGTCCTTTGTTTGAGGGGGGGATTGTTGGGGTTGCAAGGTTGCAAACATAGTCCCATATTGAAAACACATGGAAAAGATCATGGGTTTATAAGAGAAAGATATCTCCATTGACATGAGGCCTTTTGGGTAGAGCCCAAGAGCAAAACCATGAGGACTTAGGCCCAAAGTGGACAATATCATGTTATTGTGGAGATATCTAAATTCTTTTCGATCCTACAGCGCTCACGTTGACTGGTGTCGACTGAAGATGACGTGGACCTCCAACGAGCTAAGCCTGCAACCACAAGTCGTTAGTGCCGATCCAGGGAGAGGTTCCCCGGCGATGACCCTCCGACGCTCAAGTCAGTCACCGGCAGCAAATGAATGAAGTAGAGAAGAAAGGAGCAGCAGCGTGACTGTAGCTACATTAGTAAAAAAGCATACCTCTGATGAAGCTTTGGGGCTTCTTATATAGAGCTCCCAGGAGGTGCGCGCATGCTTCCCGAGGCGTGCACACTTCCCAAAGCATACCTAGAAAGGTCGTGCCAGAAAAGCGTGTCTGACACCGCACCTTAACAGTCTGAGCATATCCCTGACGTAACAGTGGAAGCTTCCACAATACGATTCTCTGTCTGACCACGTCGCCGACCATGTCGCTTGTCGATGACACTGATCCCTAGGAAGATATTGCCAACTGCTCCCTTTGTCTGTTATTGGGCTGAGCGGGAGAGTCGCTCGGCCAGTCTGCCATCCGGGCGATACAACGGCTAGGTCGAGCATTCGCTCGGCCGATGAGCTGCTGCCGGCTCCACCCCGTTGGGCGAGGGAGTCCTGCCTATCGGGTCGATGTTGCGTCCACTGCCTAGCCGAGCGGGATGGACACTCGGCCTTCGTCTCCCCCGCTTTGAGCTTTATAAGCGTTGGAAGCTCGGTGCTTGACCAAGCTATCAGAGTGTCGAACTGGCTACTCTTCCTGTTGATCGAGGAGGTAGTTCATGTTGACCACTTTGACCTCCGGCCGAGCGGGCCCCACCTAACCATCGGATCACGTGTCTCCCCCTCAAGTCTAGTCGAAGGAGGTGACAAGTCCGACTGACTGGACAAGTAGTCTGGTAACCGATCGGGCGATCAGCCGAGGTGTGGGTTGGATCCCGATTGGCCCAAGTAGGACTGGTCTTTCTCTGCTGGTCGATACATTGAGCCTTTGCACTTGGATATTTTTCCTCATCATTCCCGGAGGGGCATGAGCCGAGCGGTCAACGCTGACGCCGCCCAAATCTCCTCGGAATACGTGTAAATCACCCCCATTAAGGTCGAGCACGCGCCCACGCCTATTAAATGCTGCCCTGTGGGAGGGCACCACGTGTCGCCGCCGCATGTCCGAGGTGAAAGCTGCTGATGTGACATTTGGCGGTTCGAATTCAACGGCCGGATGTGCACTTCGATGCCTGTGCCCTGGATCGAATGGCTCTGGTCTGCCTATCTATTCTTTATAAAGCTGTGGTGTCGGCTTCTGCTCCGGCGTCTTGCGGCTATTGTATGCTCCGACAATTGTGCATTTGCTTGCTCCGGTGAACCTTGGCTCCCTGCTGCGGTGATCCTCTGCTCCCGACGGTGGTCCTCTCCATCTCGTAAGCTTTCCCCCTCCCTCTTCATTGCTGCTTTTCCACTGTTCTCTCTGCCTCCGTCGCTTCCAGTTTTCTGTGTTTTCCGACCATTTTTCCCGTCGAACCCTTTGCCTTTTCGTTTTCCAGCCATGGCGAGCTCCTCGCAACCGTCTGACCCCGCTCCCGGTCTCTGGTATACTACCATGGAGACTCGGTTCGACGCGGGTGACGCTGCGAGTCTGATAAACGCCTTTGATATCCCTTCCGACCACGAGATAGTTCTAGCCTCCTCGTCTGATTTGCCCAATGACCCAACAGTCGGCACAATCTGTTTCTTCCGAGACCAATTTGTGGTCAGTTTTCGATTTCTCATCCACCCCTTCATAACCGAGGTTTGCAACTACTTTCGTGTCCCGCTCGCCCAGCTCATCCCAAATTCCTTCCGCCTGCTGTGCGGCGTGGTAGTGTTGTTCTGAGTGCACAATATTCTATTGACCCCTCAGGTCTTCCACTATTTTTATTACCCCAAACAATCCGAGCTGGACACTTACTTGTTCTAATCTCGCATCGGCCTGGTCATCATTGACAAAATGCCCTCCTCCAACAAACATTGGAAGGAGTACTTCTTCTTTTTGAGACTCCCCGAGCGGCCAAGCTTCCGGACCAAATGGCAGGTCGGGCTTCCAACTCAACCCGATTTGAAGAAATACAAGACCCATTCGGACTACCTCCATACTGCTAACATGCTGGCCGGCTTGAAGTTTGACATTCATAAGTTGTTGACAGAGGGTGTGATGTACGCGTTCGGGCTAAGTCCGATCCGAACGAAGCTCTCGAGCAGCCTAGGTATGAAATTTCTCAACCTTCATTCTTTGAGTCTAATTGATTCTTTTCTTCTTTTGCAGCCGACATCATGATGCGCGCTCGGGCAACCGGCATAATGAAGGCTAAGCAAGCCGAGATTGAAGCAACCGCAACCAAGGAGATGGAATGGCTCGGCTTGACCCTTGTCGGCTCGTAGGAAGGTACAGTTGGGGAAACCCCAACTGTGGGCGAGGGGATAGCCGAGCGGACGCCCAGCGTAGGAGGGGCGGCTGACCCGCGCCCGGTCCTAGAAGTGCCACCTGTTGTCCCTGCTGAGGGCTCGGGGTCCTCGGGCGATAAGGTGTCGCTCACCCACAAGAGACGTCGAACGGGCATGCCCTCCTGCTCCGCCACTTCGGTCGTACAAGCTTCTGCGGGGGGAGGCGCCCCATCTCCACCCGCTCCTGTAATAGTGGAGGCCACTTCCTCCGAGCTATCGGAGTCGCTCGTCGTTCAGGCGATCACTTCCTTGCCGCCAGCTAGGCGGAAGGTGACACGGTCCGCTATTCTACCAGCCCCTCCTGCTCAAGCTTCCCGCTCGTCGGCCTCCGCTCAATTGGCGTCGGTCGGGCGACGATCCATCACCGCCACGCTTCGCCTTCCAATGGAGGATCTTCTAGCGTCGGGTGACCAACCCAGCTCTCCTCAGCATCAAGTTTATATTCGTGGTCGGCTCGCCTGTGTCTAGGAGGAAGCTAGGGCACGAATGGCGGTGAAACCCCCTAGCGCGCTCGCCGTCAACCATCTGGAAATGTCCACCGGGGTTAGTATTTTCAACAACCAATTCATGAGTTACCTCCGATCGGTACTAATGTTTGCTTGCAGTTCTGGATGGAGAACATCGCCATGTGCCAGCGGCTGGCTCAAGTGGAGGACGAGCTGAAGAAGCTCAAGATTTCCGGAGAAGCTTCCTCCTCCCAGGGGCCACCGACTGCTCGTCTACAGGCTGACCTGGAACAGAAGAACCAGGAGGCTCAGCAGTTGGCCGAGAAGCTGAAGAAGGCAGAGGACTCCCTGGTTGCCGAGCGGGAGAGCCGCTCGGCTAAGGAGGTAGAGCTTTAGGACCAAATGAAGCGCCTTGAAGAGGATCTGGGGGCCTCCCGCGCGACACTGTCAGCCTACCAGGAGTCTAAACTGGGCCGCTTCGCGATCCTGAGGCAACAATATCTCTGCTCGGACCGATTTCTGGAAAGGCGACCAACCGGATTGTCCAATCATTCGAGCTGGCCATCGACGCTACACTCATCTAGTTGAAGATGAACGACCATATTTCTGAAGCTCTGTCCGACAAGGATGTCGACCGCGTCCAGCTCCTCGAGTCCATTCCTGACGAAGCCTTTTATTATATTGAGTGAGCAAGGGGCTTGTAGAGAGCGTATTTTTGTAAGCTTTGAATGTACTCTTGCCGTTCGACAGTGTTGAACCTATTTTCAATGAAATCTTTTTGTGCTCTTTCTTCATATGCTATCTTTTTGCTAGTATTTGGCTGTATAGTTTCGATCGACTATTACGACCATACTTTCATTATTGAAAGATTTGCTAGGATCATACCTCCGGGGTTTATAGTCGTCGCTCGATTCTGGGTTTTAACGTCTCCGCTAAATGATCTTCTAAGGTAGGAGTTTAAGGTCACCGCTCGACCGTTGGTGGAGACATAAGTTTAACGTCGCCGCTAGACGATTTGGTGAAGATCGGGGTTTAAGGTCGTCGCTCGACCGTTGGTGGAGACATGGGTTTAATGTCGCCGCTCGATAATTTGGTGAAGATCGGGGTTTAAGGTCGCCGCTCGATAGTCGATAGAGACATGAGTTTAACGTCGCTACTCGACGATTTGGTGAAGACCGAGGTTTAAGGTCGCCGCTCGACCGTCGATGGAGATATGGGTTTAACATCACCGCTAGACGATTTGGTGAAGACCGGGGTTTAAGGTCGCCGTTAGACTATCATGGAGACATAGGTTTAACGTCACCGCTCGACGATTTGGTGAAGACCGGGGTTTAAGCTCGCCGCTCGACGATTTGGTGAAGATCGGGGTTTAAGGTCGTCGCTCAACCCTCGATGGAGACATGGGTTTAACGTCGCCGCTCGACGATTTGGTGAAGACCGGAGTTTAAGGTCACCACTCGGCCATCGATGGAGACAAGGGTTTAACGTCGTCGCTCGACGATTTGGTGAAGACCGGGGTTTAAGGTCGCCGCTCGACCGTTGATGGAGACATGGATTTAACGTCATCACTCAACGATTTGGTGAAGACCGGGGTTTAAGGTCGCCGCTCGACCGTCGATGAAAACATGGGTTTAATGTCGTCGCTCGACGATTTGGTGAAGATCGGGGTTTAAGGTCGCCGCTCAACCATCGATGGAGACATGGGTTTAACGTCGCCGCTCGACAATTTGGTGAAGACTGGAGTTTAAGGTCGCTGCTCGACCATCGATGGAGATATGGGTTTAACGTCGTCGCTTGACGAATTTTTGGTAACCCTTCATTTTTCATTTCACTCCTGCAATCAAAGGGCACAGGAAAAATGGAAAGTACACCTCAATTATATTAGCGCACCTTTCATCCATCTCGGTACGGCTGAAGGTGGTTCGCGCTCCAAGGGTGTTCTAGCTGCCACCCGTCTTCATCCTCTAGGTAGTAGGCGCCCGAACGGAGCTTTTCCATGACCTTGAAGGGTCCAGCCCAGGGAGCCTCCAGTTTGGTGACGTCGCCGATCGGCTTTACCTTCTTCCACATGAGATCGCCGACCTGAAATGACTTCGGCATCACTCGTCGATTGTAGTTCTGTCTCATCCTCTACCTATAAGCCATCAGCCGAACGACTGCTATGTCGTGGGTCTCATCTACAAAGTCCAGCTCCATAAGCCTTCGCTCGTCGCTGTCTTCGTTGTAGTGTTGTATTCGATTGGATTTGACTACAATCTCAACCGGGACAACTGCTTTGTCGCCGTACACCAGGTGGAACAGGGTTACACCCGTGCCTTCCTTAGGGGTCATTCGGATCACCCATAACACGCCGAGGAGCTCGTCCACCCAGCTTCGTCCGATGTGGTCGAGCCGAACTCACAAAATCCGCAAGATCTCCCGATTGGCGACTTCAGCCTGTCCGTTGCTCTGAGGGTACACTACGGAGGTGAAGGCCTGCTGGATGCCATACTCCTCGCACCACTCTTTGAGTTTCCGTCCGGCGAACTGTCTACCGTTGTCTGAGACCAGTCAACGCGGAATGTCGAACCGACATATGATATGCTACCAGATGAACTTCTGAATCATCTGCTCAATTATTTTCGCCAGTGGCTCGGCTTCAACCCACTTGGAGAAGTAGTCCACCACGACGAGTAAGAACTTTTGCTGCCCGGTCGCCATGGGGAAGGGTCCCACAATATCCATGCCCCATTGGTCGAACGGACACGACACAGTGGAAGCCTTCATCTCTTCAGCCGGTCGATGGGAGAGGTGGTGATATTTCTGGTAGGACAGACAGTTAGCTACTGTCCGAGAGGCATTTTCCTGTAGAGTCGACCAAAAGTACCCTGCCAGCAGAGTCTTCCTCGCTAGCGACCGACCACACGGATGCCCTCCATAGGAGCCTTGGTGTACTTCTTGCAGTATATAGTTAGCGTCTTCCGATCTGACACATTTAAGCAATGTCCTGGAGAAGACCTTTTTGAAGAGTTAGTTCCCAACTAAGGTGAAACGACCAGCTCTCCTACTCAATAAGCGAGCTTCCTCCCAATTGGAAGGTGTAGCTCCTGATCGTAGGAACTCTATTATGGTCATTCTCCAATCGCTGTGGAAGGTGAGCCCCTCCATCCGATCGACGTGCGCCACCAAGGATATTTGCTTAATCGGCTGAGTAATGTCGATCGACAAGAGTGAGCTCACCAATTTGGCCAGCTCGTCTGCCGCTTGGCTCTCTGCTCGGAGGATCTTCTGAATGATTACCTCCTGAAAATTTGCCTTCAGCTTTTCGAAGGCTTCGGCGTACAACATGAGTCGTGTATTGCTGATCTCAAATGCTCCAATCAGCTGCTGAGCGACTAATTGAGAATTAGAGTGGATAAGAACCTTACCAGCACCGACATGTCGAGCGGCTTGTAGGCCGGCTATAAGTGTCTCGTACTCAGCTTCGTTGTTAGTTGTCCGGTGTTCTAACCGAACGGACAACTGCACTCGTTATTATTGTGGAGAGATAAGCAGTACGTCGATCCCACTACCCTGTCGAGTGGATGACTCGTCCACATATACTTTCCAGATCGAGTCGGGTTCGGGGTTTTGTACCTCCGTGAAAAAATCTGCCAAGGACTGCGCCTTGATGGTCGTTGGGGATTGATATTGGATATCAAACTCATTGATCTTCATTGTCCATTTGATCAACTGGACGGACGCCTCTGGGTTAAGCAGGACTCTTCCCAGGGGTTGTTGGTCATTACGATGATAGTGTGAGAAAGGAAATAAGGACGAAGCCTCCGAGCGGTGAGTATTAATGCAAATGCGAGCTTTTCAAGATCGGTGTAGAAAGATTCAGTATCCTTTAATATATGACTCAAGAAGTACACTGGCTGTTCCTCGCCATTCTACCTAATCAACGCTAAGCTGACAGCGTGCTCGGTCGAAGACAGATAGATCCAGAGCGGTTCACCGGCCGCGGGCTTGGCTAGTACAGGTAGTGAGTTTAGATATGCTTTAAGTTCCTTGAAGGCCCGGTCACACTCCTCGTCCCATTGAAACTTGGTGGCTCAGCGCAGGATCTTGAAGAAAGGAAGGTTCCGATCAGACGACTTGGAGATGAACCATGACAATGTTGTTATCCGCCCGGTGAGGTGCCTCGCTCGGTGACGATATATCCCAGGAAGCACCCACTCTTCGCGTCGAACAAACACTTCTGAGGATTTAACTTGATTCCATATGCCCGGAGGGTCTGGCAGGTCTCCTTGATATCTGCACAGAGATCGGCAACTCGGAGGGATTTAATTAATATGTTATCGACATATACCTCCATGTTGCGGTCGATTTGCCACTAGAATACTTTGTTCATCAGCCTCTGGTAGGTGGCTCTTGCAATCTTCAGGCCAAATGACATTACGTTGTAGCAATACGTACCATCAGCAGTGATGAAGCTAACTTTCTCTTGGTCTTCTCAGGTGAGCGGTACTTGATTATACCCTTGATATGCGTCCAATATGCATATCAGCTCACACCCGACCGTGGAGTCTACCACCTGATCTATCCTGGGCAAGGGATAGAAGTCTTTTGGACATGCCTTGTTAAGATCTCGAAAGTCGATGCAGATCCTCCATTTATTGCCCGACTTGGAGACTAGCACCACATTGGCGAGCTAGTTAGGAAATTGAACCTCGCGTATGTGACTGGCCTCCAGTAGCTTCTCAATCTCCGCCCGGATAATCAGATTTTTCTCAACGCTGAAGTCTCTCTTCCTCTGCTTCACCGGCCGAGCGCCTGGTCGGACGTAGAGCTCATGCTGCGCGACGCTTGGGGAAATGTCGGGCAACTCATGCGTCGACCATGCAAAGACATCATGATTCTACTGAAGATATCTTCTGCTCGGCCTTCTGCTCGGCCTTCAAGTCAGACGCTAAGAAGGTCGTCGCTTCTGCTCGGCTTGGATGTATCTGTACTTCTTCTTTCTCTTCATAAACTAAAGTAGGGGACTTCTCGGTTATGGTGCTTACCTCCATCCGAGGTGTTTTCCGAGCGGACTTTGCCTCGGTCTTGACCATCTCGACATAGCATCTCCGAGCGACCAGTTGATCCCCCTTTACTTCTCCAACTTGATCTTCTACCAGGAACTTAATCTTCTGGCAGAAGGTTGAGACGACCGCTCGAAATTCATTGAGGGTCGGTCGACCCAGAATGACATTGTAGACTGAGGGGGCATTTACTACGATGAAATTGGTGGTCCTTGTCCTCCGAAGTGGTTCCTCCCCGAGCGAGATGGTCATCTTGATCTGGCCAATCGGCAAGACTTCATTGCAGTGAACCGGTTGGGCGATCGGGTTGAATCCGCGGCAGTCGCCGGTCAGGAGAAGGGGATCGGCGACGATAACTCTTAGGCGCCGGTTGGGCGATCGGGTTGAATCTGCGACAGTCGCGGGTGTTATGAGATGCAGACTGATGGAATAAGCAGAACAAAGGGGTCCATACCTTCGCCTTAGGCCTCGGTCGCTTTGCGGCAACATGCTGGACGACGTGTAGCCTCGCTTCCTGGTGTGGGCGTACTCCTTCGGCTCGGGGCCCTCTCGGAGGTTGATGGCTGGACGTCAGCCGTCGTTCAGTCGGCACCGATGGTTTGAATGGAGCCTCCTTCCTTCTGGTCGTCTAGGCTTTTTCCACGTTTATGTACTCGTTGGCCTTCTTCAACATGTGGTCATAGTCACGGGGCGGCTTCCTGACGAGCGATCAAAAGAAGTCCTCATCCACGAGCCCTTGCGTGAATGCGTTCATCATGGTCTCGGACGAGACCGAGGGGATATCCATCACCACCTGGTTGAAACGCTAGATGTAGGCTCGTAGACTCTCCCTCTGACCTTGCTTCATGGAAAACAGGCTGACGCTTGTTTTCTGATAGCATCTGCTGCTCGCGAAGTGGTGAAGGAAAGTCGTTCGGAAGTCTTTGAAGCTTCGGATAGACCCGTCCGACAGCCTTCTAAACCACCGTTGGGCCGAGCCGGAGAGCATAGTGAGGAAAACTCAGCACTTAACTCCATCTGTGTATTGATGAAGGGTAGCAACGTTGTCAAACTTACCGAGATGGTCGTCCGGGTCGGTTAACCCGTTATATTCTCCGATCGCCAGGGGAGCGTAGTGCTTTGGCAGCGGAACCTGTAGAATGGCCTCGGAGAATTGTCGGTTGATCCGCTCGGGCGATGAATCAGCTCAGGATGTTTTGCCCTTTCTTGCGTCCTGAGCGGGAGCCTCATCTGAAGAACCCCTATCCTGGTTGGCTTGAGCAATCTCTGAGGGCGTCTGAAATAACGCCGGTGAAACGGAATAGGCGCCGGCGGAACCTCTCTTGGAGTGTTGGTCGACATCTTGTTCTGTCCCCATATGGAGAGTTGCTCCGGTCGGTCCTCATGTGCCGCTCGGCCCCCTGAGGCTGACGTATATTATTGTGCCAGCCGATCGGCTAGTGCCTTTTGTTGCTGCTGCTCGACTATCTTTGCCACTCGTACCTGAATGAGTGCATCGAGCTCCTCTGGAGTGAGCGTCATAGCATGGAGACGTCCAACTTCCTCCATCTTCTCAACTCGGATTTAGGTGTCTTCCCACAGATGGCGCCAAATTTGATCATGTACGAGAGTGAGTCAACGGACGCTGGGGAGGTGGCGCTCACGTTGACTGCGCGTCGATTGAAGACGACGTGGACCTCCAACTAGCTAAGCCTGCAACCACAAGTTGTTAGTGTCGAGCCAGGGAGGGGTTCCCCGACGATGACCCTTCGACGCTTAAGTCAGTCACCGGCAACAAATTAATGAAGTAGAGAAGAAAGGAGCAGCAATGTGACTGTAGCTACAGTAGTAAAAAGCATACCTCCGATGAAGCTTTGGGGCTTCTTATATAGAGCTCCCAGGAGGCGCGCGCACGCTTCCCGAGGTGTGCATGCTTCCCAAAGCATACCTGGAAAGGTCGTGTCAGAAAAGCATGTCTGACGTCATACCTTAACATCCCGAGCATATCCCTAACGTGATAGCGGAAGCTTCCACCGTACGATTCTCTGTCTGACCACGTCGCCGGCCATGCCGCCTGTCGATGACACTGATCCCTAGGAAGATATTGCCAACTGCTCCTTTTGTCTGTTATTGAGCCGAGCGGAAGAGCCGCTGGGCCAGTCTGCCGTCCGGGCGATGCAACGGCCGATGAGCTACTGCCGGCTCCACCCCGTCGGGCGAGGGAGTCCTGCCTGTCAAGTCGAGGTTGCGTCCACTGCCTAGCCGAGCGAGATGGTCGCTCGCTCTTCGTCTCCCCCGCTTTGAGCTTTATGAGCATCGGAAGCTCGGTGCTTGACCGAGCTATCGGAGTGTCGAACCGGCTACTCTTCCTGCTGATCGGGGAGGTAGTTCGCGTTGACCACTTTAACCTCCTGTCGAACGAGCCCCACCTAACCACCGGATCTATAATATATAATATATTTATAATTTTTGTATTTTATCTAATGTATATATAAAATATTTAGATTTTATAAATCATAAACTTTTCTATTTCAACTTCGGTATTGACCAATGTTTGTTTTAATGAAAATTTTGCATTGTGAGTATCAATTAGCACTAAAAAATAGCTTTACTGATAGAAATATCTGTCAGTATTTCATCAGTAAATGTATATACTGACAGAATTCTGACGAAAAAATAATCGTCAGGAGAGTATATGTCGAAACGTGTTTTCCGACGGATTAAGAGATTACGTCGTAATATTTTAACGACAGGATTATAATTCCGTCGTTAATGTTATCAAAAACATTGTGCCAGCAATTGGGTATCTTTCGACAGAAACACATTTTCCGTTTGAAAACAACCAACCTAAACTTAGCTGGTTCACGATTTTACCGACGGAAATACTAATTTCGTCTGTAATCTATCAAAATACCAACGAAATATTGTGTTTTCATCGATATTTATTTTCGATAATCACCGATGGAAACTTTATTTCATCGGTATTTCATCGGAAAACAAAAAAAAAATCACAGATTCAGTATGTTTACACGCTCTTCCCTATATACATTTTCCAAATATACAAAAACCATCACAAACGATAACATTATACATACAATCCACACATACAAACAAATCAAATATAATTCACACACATACATCATATAACAATCATACACAAATAATTACACTTATAAAATCCATACATAAAAACACATTCCATACATTTTAATGATTCATTCTTCTTCTTCATACAATCTATATAAGCACAAATAAACTAACATTCATACTAATATAAACAATTATAAACATCTAAAAGAAACAAGACTAAACAAATTTACAAAATACATATGCAAATATTCATATCTAAATTCAAGTTTACAGAATACATACCGTAATAGAAAATACTCCAAGTAATACAAGAATATTAAATAATAAAGAAAATCATGTAGAAAGTCAAATACAAAATGATCATGTTGATGTATAAATAAATAGTTTGCATATATATGTATAATGAATTTTATATGAAATGATACCTGAACAAAATTGAGTATATGATAGCATGAAGAGCCAATATATAAATAAGACTGAACATGACTTCTGAAACATATAGTAATAAAATAGTTAGAAATGAGCATATTATATATCAAAACAAAATAAATATATTACCACGGTCTATATATGATAAATAAGAATTAAACTAAAGTGTAGTTGAACAAATCTCAGAAAAAGCGAATCATCACCGTCTAATGGATCTTGAGTCTTCTGTGACTCAAAACCATGTGATGCCTGAGTGAAATTAGTCACGATCGCTGGCATATGGGCCATGAGAGCTTCATTACTCGCGTCTCGTTCGACTCTCTTCTTCTCCTCATCAGCCCTCCACTTATCTATGTCGATCATCCTTTGATCCATTGATTTCAATTGAGTGTGCAGTTCTTGATTTTCACGTTTTAAAGATTGCATCTCCCTAGAAGAAAAGGAACTAGCACAACCCACTAGATTCCTCAAACAATCAAATGCAACTTTGGCCTGTGAGCCAAGGCCATAGAGGGTGGAGTTTTTTATCCTTCCATCGACAACATCATAATAAATCTCATTTAGAGTATCGGTGAATAGAGACTGTGTCTCTCCTCCCTCTATTGATGGCTGAGATGACTGAGTCATTCTATCTATCATTTGTTGATGTATGAAAAAAAATATAATATCCAATTTGATTAGTATTACTAAATACTAATTAAGATAGAAATGAACAAATGTAATAAAGTTAATAATCTTACATGTAGAGTCCGAGATCGAAAATAACAAATAATCGATGCTTCTTCTTGTGGGTCTTGAGAAAGACCTCCATACATGTGGGCTATCGGGCAAGCTCATGTTCCTACATACAAAATAATTTGAGATAAAATTATACAAGTTTGATAATAAATACAAAATTTGTTACAAAATATAACTTTAAATTATATCCACCAAATTCATGGTATGCTCAATAATAGATCTGGATTCTGACGTATGTCGAGCGGTTCCTATTTGCTTTTGCCTTTTCAACATTTGTTTGTCACATTTCTGCATCCCAAGTGGTCGCCCATGCACTCCATATCGCCTTAGAAACATACGTAGGTCTAATGCTCTTCTTTCTCATAAAATACATATGATCTCTGTATAGTTTGACATAGTAAGTATTACATGTAGCTTTAAATTATTCTTCTTGCACGCCCTCCCATGTATATCTTTTTTGTAATTCTAAGTTAAACATTTAGTTTAAATGATAACTATATTATAGAATACTAAATATATTAAATTAACTTACCATAAATCATTATAATAAAACAACTTCATCTCCTGATATACTTGTCTCCATGTAGTACCATACGCACAAACTCATTCCTTGAATTTTCCAGTGACATATGTGGTAACTCGGTGGCCATCTGGAGTGAACCTGCATGAAATAATATTAAGTTATGAGAAATATATTACAAATAAAGTTATATATGAACTTGAATTATTAATAAGAAAAAATACTTATGAGTCCCCGACAACTCTAAGGACCTTGTAGCCACGAGGTGTTATAGGATGCTGCTCTGCCATAATGATATCTATAAAATAACATTGCAACACATCATAATAAGGTTTAAAAATATGATAATATAAATACAAAATAATATGAAAGCATAACTTACTTGATGAATAATAATGTTAATATTTAATCATCATTAACATCTAACTAATCAACATTAATAGTTTTTATATCCTCATCGCTAGATGAGCTTAGTTCAACTTCATCCTCACTATTAAACATCTCTCCATCATCCATCTCTTCGTAAATAATATTAACATCTACAAGTAATTGAGAAGTAGATTAGAGTTGTAAATTAACTGAATGTCTCTCCACTTCAACATTCTAAAATGCATCATGGTTTTGAGCAGCGATTGTGTTCGGCATCTCTATGGTCGAGAGAGGCTTGATTCGACAAACAAACAACCATTCACTAGATATTCTTCTCTTCGTAGGGTATTCAAGATAGAAAACTTAACCCGCTTGTATCCTGAAATAAAAGGTTCAAACTTGTTGAATCTTTTGTTTGCATTAACCTCAACTAAATTATAATTTAGATATATTCTAGTACCTATTCTTGGGGTAGGATCATACCTCACTTTGCAAATTATATATTTGAAATCATAATGTAAATTCGGTCTCTAACTTTGCAACTACCTCACTTGCACCAATTGATGGATTTTATAGATATAGTTGTTGTTCATATAAGCCGAGAAAGAAGGTAATTATATAAAAATTGGGATATCAAGCAAAATAACTAAACGGAGGATAAATGTTTGATTAAAGAAGCTAACTTACTTTATGTATGGTTTGACCTCTTCACAGTTTAAGAGTATGTATGTTCTTACAATATGGTATTCTTCTTCGGTTAACCATTTAGAAAGTGATGCACTCATTCACTTATCAAGAAACTTAAACATAGAAAGCATCGATGAGTTTATCGGCTGATGAGCATCATCAGAATTTTTAGGAAACTTGTGATGCCTTTTTTGCACATTATCAAAAAAATAATAAGAGCAGAAAAAATATACTTCTTCAACCAGATAAGCATCGCATATTGACCCATCAACTCTTCCTTTGCTACGAACATTATTTTTTTAATTTTCTAAAAAATCGTTAGAATGGATACATCCATCTGTACTGCACATAACCTGCTATTTGTGTATCGTATGGTAAATGTACTGGTAGATGTTCTACTGAATAAAAAAAATAGGTGGAAATATGCGCTCCAGCTTATATAATATAATGGAAATGTTTATTTCTAGCTGAAGCATATCATCCATCATAATACACCTCGTTGTCAAATCTCTAAAAAATAGACTCAATTCAGTGAGTGCCAACATTTTGAGGAGTAAGTCATGAAAAGCTACTGGAATAATTCTTTGCATGAATACATAACAGTCATGACTTTTCATTCCGACATCTTTAATCTATTCATATTCACACATCGAGCCATATTTGAGGCATACCCATCTGGAAATTTGATTTCCTTTAACCAATTACATAAAACTTGCTTACCATCTTTGTCCAATATATAACATATTGGTGTGATTCGCACTAACTGTCTAACCTGAATTTTGATGAATGACAAGTAAATTAAGTTAAGCTCCGTCATGATCTAACCACTTGATTGAGTGTGCAGGAAATCCATCTGGGTCATCGGGCCGACTAGATAGCTAATACGAAATCCAACTAAATCAATGGGCCGATCGGATAGCTGGAACGAAATCCAACTAGGTCGACAAGCCGACCAGATAGTTGGTATAAAATCCAGCTAGGTCGACGGGCCAATCGAATAGCTAGTATGAAATCCTACTAGGTCGACGAGTCGACCGGATAGCTGGTACGAAGTCCAGCTAGATCAATGGGCTGACCGGATAGTTGCCACGAAGTCCAAACAGGTTGACAGGCTGACTGGATGTCTGGCAAACTTGTAAGTTAAGGTAAGTCACTGGAGGAGAGTAACCTAGTGAGGACGTGCCCCAGTTAGAGAGACAGTAGGTGTTAGTCCAGTTTAGGTCCATTTGGGATCTGTAAACTGAGACTTTGACTAGTTCCTGGTCCTGGGAGGACAGGAACTAATTACTATCCTTTATTATCATTTATTATTTGTCCAAATACTTATTTTGCAGGCTATTTAGACTAACGTGATTTTGCAAGATAGACTTTGACCAATTTCTTTGTACTGTAAAAATTATCAGTCATTATGTTATCAGCAGAAAGTGATTATGACATCAACTGACATATGTTAGCATAACTTTTTCCTGAAAAATGATGTTCTACTTTCATATTCAATAACCTTACAGTAACTGATAATTGAGAATGACAAGAGGAAATGTCTTCTCACACTTCTCAATAGCCTTTAACATTTCATATAGTTGCTAATATTCAGGTGTTGGTATTTCATCTATATTGGAATACTCAACTGCAGCATTCATTGCATTGCGAACCATTGATTGCATTCAGTAAAAGTTGTGGCAAATGATGAACCACCAGAACGCCTAATTGGTTCATACAAATAAGGTTCTTCGTGACAATACCAATTATAGTAATTTGACACATTTCAACATATGTGTACTTTCACGGTATCCTCATCACGAAAGGTTTTGTTCCTACATTTCAAAAGATTACACGAACACCGTAACTCAGTATCATTCATATATTCCGGATTACTCTTAACAAAGTTCACAAACTCTTCGACTTCAGCAATAAAATCATCTATAATAAATCTATTTTTTAATCGATTGTACATCCAACCTTTGTTCATAGACATTTTCACCTAAAACTAATAAATTGAGAATTAGAAATTAACTTAGATTAACATACTAATACAAAACAAACAAAAGGACTATATTATGTTATAAATTAAGATACTAACATAACATATATCTAAATTGAACCATGTTAAATAACATAAAGTGTAATTTACTAAATTATACCCGAAGATGTGTAGGTCGACTAGAGAAGAGCAACAAATGCTATCTATTTACAAAATAAAAATAATTTTACTCAAAATTTATCATAAAAAATGACAAGTTCAAAGCAGGAACTACTGTTACCGACCGACAGCACAGCAGGTGCTGGGGGCTGGCACAAGCCGGCATAGCTACCAGCATAGTAGGTGCTAGTGTCCGGCACAGCCGCCAGTAAGTTGCTAGCGAGAGCCGGCACAACCGCCAGTAGGCAGCTAGCGGCGGACACAGTTTCCAATTGTCAACCGGCGGCCGGCACAACCGACGGCCGGCACAACCGCCAGCAAGCAACTGGCGACCAACAATGGTCGGCACAACTGCCAGTAGGCAGCTGGTAACCCGCGTGGGGCTGGCAGCGAGCAGCTGTTGGCCGCCACAGAGGTCGCCTACATCGGAAAGAAGGAGAAAGGCGGGGAGAGGAGCGTCATTTACTTGCGATCGGGGAAAACAGGAAAGAAACCACCGCTCATGGGAGAAATGTGAAGCGCCTAGGGTTCACTTTTGATCCGGCATTGCCAACAGAATTAGTATTCTATCGGTAACCTTGAGCAAATTCCCGACAAAATTAAAATTTTGTCGGTAAACCTGAGCCTGAAACCCCAAATAAATTGGGTTTACCGACGGAATATTAATTCCGTCGATAACTTAGGATTTTTTCTGATAAAATTTAATTTTTTCAATAATAGAAATAATTATCGATGGATTATATAATCCATCTATCTTTCCGTCGATAATGCTGTATTTTTTTTTTAGCGTAAGTCATTCAACATTAGTTTTTAGAATCTTAAGATTTTACAATATTAAGAAAACCTTAAAAATCTTATAAAAGATAATGATTAATATTTTAATACCCTAAATACAGAAAATATATAATGATAAAATATTTAAATTTAGATAGATTCTGTAGAAATAAATATGGTTTAAAGTCTCAATATTTTAAGTTTGTATCATCGGTCACCATTTTGAATGCAATCTTCAAAAACAAAAAATTTTACTTAAATGTACGAGTGAGATGAATGTCCTATGATCAAAATTAATTTCTAAGTTCATATGATAAAAATTGAATTTCTGCACTAGGGCAATGGTATAACAGAATGCCTTTTTAATTTTTCAGGAATCTATGAATCAAATTTTAAATTTAATAAATTAACAGATAAATTCAATTTAATGGATGATTAATCTAAAAATATTACTTTGATGAATTGTTAGTTACGAACGTTTTCGGATTTACTGTCAGTAGAAAATTTTCATAGGATTGTGATCGATAACACTCGAATAAATCGACATAAGTTAGATATCTGATGTCAATTAAAAAAATAATAAAATTTTAAGAGATATGATAACTCTTTGCTAAAATCTTTTTATTTGTAAAAGATTCTTCATCTTTGAAGTTGTTTCGGAAAGAAAAAAAAAATAGTGATATTTTGGGGAATGATTAATTTGATAGATCACATGTCTTAAGTAGCACCCTAGGGGTGTGTAAATTAAGTAAATATTTCTTATGTTATATTTTATTATGTTGCTATTTCATTTAGTATTTAAAAAAAAAATTAAAAATTATGACAAAAGATGAATATGCTCGCCCCAGCGTCCCTGCTAACTCGTCTCAGACCCAACACGGAGGAGGTAAATCTACTAGTCTATCATGTCTATAATTTTTTATTATATTTATAGAAATTTTTTTATCTAAATATATAAAATTTAGTAAATTTCTTGATTTTATTATTTATATGATTCTTAGTTTTCCTTCTATCATATTCAAGTAGGATATCTTATAATAAGTGCAAAATTATCGTATTTGAAAATTCCATGTAATTATAGCTAAATATAAAATATTTGATTATACAATTATTGTATAGCTCTAATTGTTTAGTATATTAAAAACTAAATAATTTAAAATTTTAATGCATTATCTTGATTACTTTTGATATTTAAAATTTATTTTTAGTATCGAATAAAAACACTATTTGTAATTGCATAGAATTGAAATTTATTCACCTCGGGATATATATTTTTATTTTCACGATACACCATAAATTAATGACGTATATTATATAATTAATTCAGTTTGCAAATGATGACTTTAATTTAACACTTAAATCTTATTTTGTTTTTTATTAAAATTTTATCAAGTAATAAAATATATTATATATATTTTTATTAAAAATATGTACTACTCTCAATTAATTTGAGAAAGGTCAAAAATTAAATTATGTTAATATCATTTTTTTAATATTAATAATATTAGTTTGAGATTAGTAATTTCGACATATATAATTGTATTTGGTTGGGGGTTATCCTTGATAACCTTGGTTATCCATCTAAGGTTATCAAAAAAAAACTTATTTGGTTTAGATAATCGATGATTCCCAAGTAATATTTCATACCCGACACGTCAGCAAAAGGGGTATGTAATCAGGAATCGAAAAACCTTGGAAAACTGAGGTTTTTCTTGATTCTGGGGTTATCGAATTGTTTTTACCCAAAATATCCTCATATAAAAGAAAAATATGAAAAAAGTAAAATGTAAAGAAAAAAATGAAAAATATAAAAAATAAAATAAAAACTAAAAAATAACATAAATTTTTTTTAAAAAAATAAAAAATGGTAAAAAAACTTTAAAAAATAAAAAAAATAGAAAAAACATTAAACATTTTATAAAAAATACAAAAAAAACATAAAAAATAAAAAAAATAGAAAAAACATTAAAAAATATATAAAAAAACATTAAATTTTTTTTAAAAAAATAGAAAAAACATTAAAACATTTAAAAATACAAAAAAACATTAAAAAAATAGAAAAACGTAAAAACTTTTAAAAAGGAAAAAATAATAAAAAAACATTAAAAAAATAGGAAAATGTAAAAAACCCTAAAAATAATAAAAAATAAAAATTTAAAAACATAAAAAACAAAATAAAAAAATATATAAAAAAATGTGAAAATATAGTAAAATATAATAGAGTTTAAATAATAATAATAATAATAATAAGTTTAAAAACAAATTATTATTATTATTATTATTATTATTATTATGTAAGTGGGTTTTGTAACTAAGGGTAATCTAGTAAAATACTAAACTAGGTTATTCATTAAAATCTTCAAACAAACATGTTTTTGTTGCATTACTTAGATTGAACCAAACAACATTTGGTTATGTTTTATTCCCCATAACCTTGGTTATGTGATTACCAAGGTTATACATGATAATTTGAACCAAACGCACCCTTAGGGATTTAGAGTTAAAGACTCTACAATATATTATTAGAAATTTTTCTCATTAATCAGTCAGAAATCTAGAGTTCGAGACTTAACTGTGACGTATTATTAAAAAAAAATTCATTAATCAATCAGAGATCTAGAGTTCGAAACTCAGTTGCGACATATTATTGAAAATATTTTTATCAGTAATTTTCTTTAGTTCTCTTTAGTCCCATATCTTACGCACTGTTTGGGAGGAGGTGAGGGAAGGGGAGAGAAGAGTAAAGAAAGGGAAGGGAAACTTGAAACCCTGTTTGGGAGGAAGTGAGCTACGGAAAGGAAAGGTAAGGAAGGGTAAGCTTTAACCTTCTTTATCCATGAAATGAAAGAATTTCTTACACCCTGATTTGGGATGTAAGGAAGGGTAAGGGGAATTAAAAAAATTATGTTTCAATTTTATCTCTATTTTATTATATTAATTTTAAAAATCATTGTTTTATGTATTCTTTGTGTCACAACGAAAAACACTTGCATCACCTAACACTCGAACACCGTCGACGCGGACATCGACTTTGATGTTGACGTCGACTTTGACACTGACTTCGATGCTAATGCCGACACTGACTATAACACCAACTTCTATACTGACTCTGACTTAGATGTCGATGCTGACTTTAACAAATGAGCTATAATTGCTTGAATGTATAAGTGTTAATAAATAAATATATGCAAGATGCACTAGGTTCTTGAATGTGTAAGTCTTTAAATGTCTCCCTTATGTGCTAGTCACTATTCTAAAGGCTAGTAGCCGTCTGTAATTTACCTCCTCTATGTTGGCCTTGGGACGGGTTGGCGGGGACACTGGGGGCGAGCGTATTCGTCTTTTGCCACAATTGAATGTGTAAGTCTTTAAATGTCTCTCTTATGTGCTAGTCACTATTCCAAAAGCTAGTAGCCGCCCGTGATTTACCTCCTCCGTGTTGGCCCTGGGCTGTGGGCGAGCGTATTCACCTTTTGCCACCTTGAATGTGCAAGTCTTTAACAAAAATGAGGGTAATTTTGTAACTTTATATATTTAATTTTCATTATCCTAACTTTCCTCGCAAACACGATAACACATGTTATATTAATGAACCTTCCCTCCCTCCCAAACAAGATGAATATAAATACTTAACTTCCCCTCCTTTTCCTCCCCTTCCGTTAATGAACTTTCGTTCACTCCATCCAAACATAGGGTTAGGATTGACAATACTATGGACAGAGAAGCTTCAAGATTCTCGAGCGTGCACCTTTGTATTATATTATTGCATGAATCTAATGTATCCTTATCTAAGAGAGTTTTTGTTGGCTAAGATTATATATAATATTTATTTTATCATTTTACGAAGGAGTGTTCTTTAAAGGCGACGCAGAGAATAAATCATTCATATTGTTTTTGTCATATTATATTATAAACTTTAAATATATAATAATAATAAGGTTATTGTCATATTGTTTTTTTTTCTTTTATCATTGATATTTAATTAAAACAAATTTTACTTAAAACTCTTATTATATATAAAGGATTGAAGAGGAAAGAAATTGTCTTCCAGCAAAAGGGAACTTGAACAACGTCACCGAAGGAAAAGGGGAGAAAAGGAGCCAAACTCAAAAACAAATTCGAATGGATGGTGCTAATTTGGAGGAGAACATCTGGAGGGTGCATAGAGTGCGGCTTGTAGCTTTCTAAGTGCTTGCGTGTTTCAGTTGCATGCGCCAACTCATCGTGGCCTCCCTCACAAAGCAACAAATTTGAATAATTTTGTATATATATGTGCGTATGTTTCATGAATTAAGGTGTGCGTCATGAATTAAGGTAGGTGAGACGATCGATCTCGCATCGATACATCTATTTCAATGCCGACGATAGTTGGAGGTAGATATGAGCTTGATCGCATGGAGGTGAACCTAAGAAGGAAAGGGTCCTTCTTCACGTCTTTGAGAGAGGATCTGAGGGAGACGTTCTTGCCGGAGGAGCCATTTCGGCGGCGTCCGGATGAGGCAGAGTGTCACTGGTCCACGCTAATGCTCAAGTGCTTGGTACCCATTCTGGAGTGGGGGTCAAAATATAACCTCACCAAGTTCCAGTGCGATCTCCTCGCCGGTTTCACCGTCGCCGTCCTCGCTGTCCCGCAAGGCATCAGCTACGCCCGCCTCGCCTACCTTCACCCCGTCATCGGCCTCTGTATCTATGATCTGCTTAATTAATTAATTCGGAATCAATTACATGCGTACGTGTCTAATAAATTAAGTAATTAATCAATATTTGTCTCTGTTTCAGATTCGAGTTTCATCCCGCCGTTAATCTATGCGATATTTGGTACCTCCACAAACGTGGCGGTGGGGAACACCGCCGCCGTCTCGCTGTTTCTTGCTTCGGCCATCGGAGCAGAAGTATCGCCAGTTGACCGCCCAGAGTTGTACACGCATTTGCTCTTCACCGCCGCCTTCTTCACTGGACTCTTTCAAGCGGCGCTCGGCATCTTCAGGTAATAAATTGTAAATGACCACGCAGAGTTGCTATATATATATATTCTTAAGCTGTATAGATGGATGAATACGTGAATATGATGTAGGCTGGGGATACTGGTGGAGTTCTTCTCACATTCGACGATCACTGGTTTCATGGGAGGCACAGCGGTCATCGTCATCATGCAGCAACTCAAAGGGATGCTGGGATTGAAACATTTCACCACAAACACTGATCTCGTCTCTATCATGTGCTCTATCTTCTCTCACAGAGATGAGGTTGATACTTAATTAATTACTTGAAAATTAATTATACTGCTATTGCTGATAGTTTAAAGTTGCAGTGGAGATGGGAGAGTGCTGCACTTGGGACATGCTTGATTACCATGTTGCTCCTCAATAGTCATGTGGTCAGACTCAGCCATATATAATTAAACTTAACCCGAGACTCTTTAATTTGAACCTCTGCATCAGTGTTCAAATCTGATTGCTAATAACTAGTTTATTGATCGCTGCAGAGCGCAAAACTGCGGAGATTGTTCTGGTTGCCAGTGCTTGCCCCTTTGCTTGTAGTCGTACTGGGAGGGCTTTTCGCTTATGTTGTCCATGCTGAGGACCATGGAATTCCTACAGTAAAATTTTGTCTACAACACTAGAATCAACACGTTAATGATTTGAGCAAAGAAAACATGACTTGGAGATTGTGCGTGATTCTTGCAGGTTGGAACCTTGAACAAGGGACTGAATCCTCTTTCCGTATCACTTTTAAAATTCGAGTCCAAGTATTTTAAGCTTCTCCTCAAATCAGCCTTCGTCTCCGGCTTCCTAGCGTTATCAGTAATAAGAGAAAAGAAATCGTTGCTTCTCTGCCCTTTCCAAATTTTTTTCGAATGATTCAATTTCAATTGGTATAATATTTTGTCTCTTTCAGGAAGGAATAGCCGTGGGAAGGAGCCTGGCATCCATGAAAAATGAGCAAATAGATGGGAACAAGGAGATGATTGCTTTCGGGCTTATGAACGTAGTAGGCGCTTGCTTTTCGTGCTACCTCACAACTGGTATCTCCTTCGTTGACTCTAACTCTTCAACTCTGAAATCAAAATATTAATCAAATTCATGGACAGGCCCCTTTTCCAAGTCCGCCGTTAATTTCCATGCTGGTTCCAAGACACCGTTTTCCAACGTGGTGATGTCTTTGTCCGTCATGGCGGTGCTGCTTTTCTTGGCTCCTCTGTTTCGATACACTCCTTTGGTGGCTCTCTCTGCCATTATCATCGTGGCCATGCTCCGCCTCATCGACTACGAGAAAGTTCTCCGGCTCTGGAAGGTGGACAAGTTTGACTTCCTCATTTGCATCGCCGCCTTCTTCGGCGTCATCGTCTTCAGCATGACTGCCGGGCTGCTCGCTTCGGTATCAGTATTTAATTCAAACTGATCACGTTCGATATTTATTTATTTGTCATCAAAATCATCATTCTTCGATTTAATTAACGTCACAGGTAGGTTTGTCAACACTGAGAACACTGCTCTATGTGGCTCGACCATCCACTTGCAGGCTCGGAAACATAGCAGGAACTGAAATGTACTGTGACGGGCAGCAATACCCAAACTCAATCTCTTACCCTGACATTTTGATATTGAAACTGGGTTCCCCAATCTATTTTGCCAGCTCTGGCTACCTTAGAGAAAGGTACATATCACCGCAGTGATTAGCAAAGTCTCACTATTGTCTATTGCTGATGGAGTACTAAACCACATCGCTTTACTATAAAATTAACCAACAGAATCATGAGGTGGATAGAGGAGGAAGAAACAATGCAATATCTGATTCTGGACATGGGCGGTATGCCTTCTTTCTGGTTGAAAATAATTATTATCAAGTTTCAGAGGATATCAAATTAAGGAAAATAGTAAAATACAAATAACCAGTTTTTGCACTTTGGAGCACAGGAGTGACTTCCATTGACAGTGACGGGATCGGCATGCTAGTAGAACTCCACAAACATGTAGAAAGAAGAGGCATCAAGGTATAGTGAGGAATCAAATTAAAGAAGAGAATCATGTTGTTTGTTCCCTTTCCTACTTGCGGAAGCTTTTACTACATATACATGCACTTTGGCTTGCAGATTGTTTTAACAAATCCAAGGATAGGAGTTGGGGAAAAGTTGAAGGTGTCCAAGTATGTTGATCTAATAGGGAAAGAGAGGGTGTTTCTTTCAGTCAAAGAGGCCGTGGATGTGTGCCGTGACAATCTGCAGCAATATTCGAAGGAAGAAGTTTGATTACATATGCTACTAATACAGGGCAGTCACGTAATTATAGCACCATGCTTAAATAAAAAAAAATACATATTTTATAGATATTTTTATTGGAAATTAAATGGGGAAAAAATAGACTCCAACTTAATATGCCTGGGGGTTTAGTTCTATATTAAAAATTTTGTAATCAATAATTGTGAATATTGTCAACATTTGTTTTTTATGAGAAAATTCTAAATAGATATCATCAAAAATATACAAAAACAAATAATACCGTTGCTTCCACCTCATCTTGTCCGGTGAGATACCAGATCCTAGAGGATACTCATGGCACCCTCTATGTGTTGATGTATGCACATGTCCTCCAACCTACATCACTATCTAACACAATTACAAACAATATACAATCACAACGTGCATCGGCTATCACCAATGCAACACCATCATTGTCTCTATGATCATCCATAGTCGTCCCCTCCACCAGCAGCAGCATCTCGGCAACCTTCCAAATTTTGGCAACACCCAACAATCCGATAGTAACCTCCAGATGTAGCCTGAGCTCAGGAGAAGACGTCCTTTGGCATTCAATCGCAGCCCTCTCCGTCGTTCAATGAATCCAGCGGACCTCTAGCAAACTGTCGAAGCTCTGGCCGTCCAGCAACTCCACCTTTGAACCTCTCCATCCAACAGCATAGCAGTAGTGGACGATTCGATGACGACTTTGATCAGGCCTGAATTGGGATGCCTCAGGGCACAACTAGCTGCTTGCTTGCTCTCTACGATAGCTTCCCTATCCACCCCCTCCTTAGCTGCATGCATGGCTGCTTCCTCATCGTCAGCCCTCGTTTCTAGCAAGAACAACCTTCTTTGTTGATGTGAAAAGCACTAACTAATAGAATTTATATTGTGATCTAAGTATGCAAGAAAATCTAAGTTGAGGCTAGACAAAGAAATCCTAATCAAGCGGAATGAGTAGAAGTCTTGACATATCGAGGGCATTGGACAGGAGTCCTAGGAGTTGAAGACACAAGGCAAGAAACCCTAGGGTCAAGGACACCAGGTAAAAGTCTAGGCGAATCGAGGATCAGATGTCTAGCGGAAAGTCCTGAAAGTTAAGATTGGATGCTAAGCAAGAGTCCAAACAAGTCAAGAGGACCGGATGTTTGACAATACAAGTAAACTTTCTTAAAAGTAGCAAGTGAAGACGCATTTCCGATTGAGACAACAATAGGCGTTGGCCAAATATAGGGTTTCAACGAAATTTGAAAGTCAGAACTGGGCAATCCCAAGACTATCTAAATAATTTTGTACTTATATTTTATATTATGTCTATTGTGATAACTCTGTGAAGAAGGAAATCAAAGCTGGAGTAAGGTATTCTAGGCGCCTAGAATGGATCCAAGCAGCTAGAGATCCAGGCGACCAGAAAGGATCTAGGCACCTGAAATGATTTGAATCTAGCCACGCAAATAGTTGAGTTCGCATACCATAGTTGGTTGAAACACGTTAGACTCCAAGCACTTGGAAGGGATCCAAGCTCCCAAGAATGGATAAAGGCGGCTTGAATAGAGATTTACTAAAGTGCAACCACATCAGTGGTCCAACCACCCAGAAGGAATTCAAACGTCCGGAGGTGGATAATTGTTGACGTAGTCAGATCGGATCAGATCAACTTCAGGCGCCCGGAAGGGATCTAAGCGCCCGAAATGTCCTATAAAAGAAGACTTTGACCAGCAACTCAGTAATCATTCTTCTATGAAAAAACAACTTCCAAGTTGCTCCGAAACGCTTTTATGACGTCGAAATGTTGTTACAATGCTGAAACGTTGTTATGATGACTACACTCAAGCTTCTACTCTAAGTCGTTAGTATAATTGTTTATTTGCTTGTACTTCAAATTCAATATTCTTTTGCAAACATTCATGTTATTAGTGAATTGTCCAACGAAAGCGCTCAATGAGTGAGGGTCTTAGACTAGCAGTCGTCGTGCTATAAACTAAGTAAAAAAGAAACGGTGTCAGCTTTGTGCTTGCTCATTTTCTGTTTATTTTTTTTGTTGCATACTCTAGAAGTTTTACAAAAAAAGTGAAATAGCGATGTACGCTATTCACCCCTCCCCCCTCTAACGCTTTTTTCAATCCTATAATTAGTATTAGAGCGATGTCACTCTGAATTGGTGCAACCGCAATTTAAGCATTTTTTCGTTTCTTTTGTTTTTTGTAATTAATAAGAATCGGTGCAATCACCCCTTCTGATAATTTTTTTTTTCTCGTAATTTTTTGGTTCTCAAAGTTTGTGTAGCACCACTCGAGTAATTTTTTTCTATTATTCTTTTCTTCCCCACTATTAATTCAAGACCTAATCTTGGTACATTCCATTCTCATTTTTTTTTATTTATGTGCTAGACTTATTTTAAATGGTCCATCAAGAATACTACAGTTCTGCTCATCCACCTCTCTTCTTCGCCGAGGACTGCAGCTATTGGAAGGGCAAGATGAAGTATCACCTCAAAACTCAGGTGAAGTCGTGAAGATATGGATAGTGATCCAAATTGAATTCACACTTCCCATTGAAATTAGAGTACCCATCCCCTGCAACAAATGGGAAGCACTAAAGAAGATCGAAGTCTATGCTAAGGCAACTCAAACCCTATAATGCAGCCTAACTAAAGAGAAGCTGAACCGAGTCAGACCGTTCAATAATGCCAAAAAAACTATAGAACAAACTGATAGAGCTACACAAAGGCACTTCGACACCAAAGTAAGTAAGCGTGAGTTAATACTTAATAAATTATATAACATAAAAATATGGAGAATCAACAAATAAGCTCTATGCTCTCATCCAAGATCTCCTCAATTATCTTCACGCAATCGGTCAGTAAATGGAAAATCATGACATAATCAGGTATAGACTAAATATTTTTTTGAGGAATATGTTGTGGGTATTTATGGTAGTTCATTAGTTGATTACAAAGTTTCAAGGATCTTTCTTCTCTTAGATTAGATGAATTATTTTTTGAATTTGAATTACAAGAACAAATTAATGCACACCTTGTTGAGAAAGGAATGACTTTGCTTGTAGGGAAAATCAAGACGAATGTGTCGAAACACAAGTTATGACTCAAGCCCGAATTTGAAGTCGAGTCAGATTCCGAAGACGGCAAAGAAATCACCGCCGAACTAGTTAACCTAATTCAGAAATTATAAAAGAGAAAGAAAGACTTCTCCAAACTCAAAATTAAGAAGATGATCCAATCGAAGGACACTCAATCAGCATTGAGCCAGACTTCGAAAAGCAAGTTTGAGGTAATGTGCTACAGATGCAACCAAAAAAGACACTTCAAGTCAGAGTGTCCAAATTTGAAAGAAGCCAAGAATCACAGAAGAAAGAAGACGTTGCACGCAATGTGGGACGAATCTTTGTTAGAAGACTCAGACGAAGAAGAACAAGCCCAAGTAAGTTTCCTCACACTACCAACACGAGAGCAAGTAATCAACCCTGGGTCTGAGACTGAATCAAAAGCCGAGTTCGAGAGAAGCTTCAGATCCATATTCATTTTCGAAGTACCAAATACCATTGTAAGTCCCGCTTTAGTAGATAAGTTATATAACTTAATTTTGTATTTAACTCGTAAGTTAGCTAAGTCTAATGTCCGGGTTAAGTCACTCCAAAATGAGGTAAAAATTCTTAAGAAAGAGACTAGCCCAAGTCTTTTAATTGAGCCAGTTCAAAGTGAAATTTCAACTTAAGTCCAACAACTTGAGGATTTTCACTTTGAACAATCAAGTCAAAGAACTTGGAAATTCATTAGAACAGTTCACTGCAGGTTCCAAGTATCTTGATATGATACTTGAAAAATAAAGGGTTGTATACAATCGATTTGAACTAAAATACAAGGCTAATACATGATTTAAATCTTACTTGTCAATTTTAAATCGAAATAGAAACCTAATCCAAGCATGAGTCCTTGAAATAAGCTTGATTAATCAAGTTAGACTAAACCACTACTGGATACCCAAGAGTCAAATACATTACCTAGATACACCTTATCGAGGTTATGACCCAGGAAGAGTCAATAGGAAGACTATCTTTTCTTAATATGCATATTTGATTGATGTACTATTTTACCTTACATGTCTAGTTTAAATTAATGCTTAAATTAGAATGATTAGATAAAGACTTAGACTTGATTGAGACTTGCCCAATCTAAACCAGGGTGGGGTGAGATGACATTACATTAGGAAAGCTTGGTCTAGGAGTTAAGTAAGATAAGGCGACCCCTATTTAGTCTACTTAGCTAAGTGGAATTAACCAAAGCTACCTCATCACATCCTAGATAAGTTAGACTAGAGTTTTTGAAGAAGAAAGTTAAGTATATAATTTCTTAAAAAAACTTTATCTAGAAATGGTCGTTGCTCCTATTATCAAGAGGACCCTTGTGCCTCGCTACAACCTGAAAGCTAATTTTTGAAATGTGCACTTCACCGACCAATTGTTAAACCTGAATCTAACTCAAATATCAATTATTCCTTAGATTTCAAATTAAATCAATAAAGATAAAATTAATAATCATGTCACAAAACATATAATATTTATTGTTTAAAAATCTAGAAAATGATCAGATGAACTTAGGTTAAATTGAATATTAAATTAATCAAACTTAAACTAATTAATCAAACTTACTCAAATTAATTAAACTTAAACTAATTAGTCAAACTTACTCAAATTAATCAAACTCAAACTTTACAAACTTAAATTAACTAAACTTCAATCAAACTTAAATTAATAAAACTTAAATCAATTAATTAAATTAATCAAACTTAAATTAATTAAACTTACTCAAACTTAAATTAATAAATCTTAAATCAATTAATTAAATTAATCAAAATTAAATTAATTAAACTTAAATCAATACAACTTAAATCAATTAATTAAATTAATAGAACTCTAATTAATTAAAGTTAACTTAGTTAAAATTTAATAATTTTAAAATAATTTAGACTAAATCATTTTAACTTATTTAACTTACTTAATCAATTTAAAATAATTAATTTAGATGAATTAATTTACTTACCTAATTTAATCTAAAAATTTTTAATTTACTTAATTGAATCTAACCTAATTAAATTAATTTAACTTAACTCACTTAATCAAATCAACCATAAATTCTCATCTCACAAATAACTCATAGGACTAACATGTTTGATAATTTAAATTGTGTGAGATAGAATAACTAGGTAAAATCAATCAACCTATCATAAAATCATTAAAAATTGGATCCAAATTAAAGTTCTTTATGTATAGGAATATAAAGATTTGGATCAATGGATGTTGAATAGTGGATACTTCAGACACATGACTGAAGACAAAATGACATTCACTAAATTAAAATTCGAGAACTTAAGATCAGTTGCATTTGACAACAATGAAAAACTTAAGATAATTGAAACGTGTAACATGGGGTTAAGTTTTAATTTTATTATTTGCAAAGTATTGCTAGTAGATAAATTTGAATTCAATTACTTAGTATTAGTCAATTATATCATTCTGGATACATAGTGGTATTTTCTAACTTAGAATGCCTAATTAAGGACATTAAAATAACTGAAGTAACACTTAAAGGAATTAGAGAAAGTAATATTTACACAATAAATTTACCAAGCTCATTACTTAAGTGTCTATTAACACAACAAGTGGAAATTAAGTTGTGGCATAGAAGGTTGAACCTCACTCATTTAAATCTCATCTCAAAGATGAGTCAAAATGAGTTACTTAGATGTCTATCTAAATTATAGAATTTAGAAAATATAATATGTAATATTTATCAATAAGAAAAATAGACCAAATCAACTCACAAACTAATTAATTTAAATCAAACTAATTTGAACTCCTGTACTTAAACCTATTCTTTCTCATGGGGCTAAGTCATCAAGTAAAAACCATTATTGCTTAGCAATAATTAATGATTACTCAATATTTACTTAGGTAAAATTTTTAAAAACTAAAAATGAAACCTTTGAAAAATTTAACATTTTATGCAAATTAATAGAAAATGAAAAAGATGTTAAAATTAAAAGGATAAGAAGTGACCATGGAGGAGAATTCAAAAATTATACGTTTAATGAATTTTGTTAAACTAATGGGTACCACCATGAATTTTCATGCCTTAGAACTCCAGAACAAAAATAGAATAGTAAAAAGAAAAAAAAAGAAGATGTTACAAGAAGCAACTAGAATCATATTCAATTAATATAATCTAACTAATCAATTCTTGGCTGAGATGGTTAGTATTGCCTGTTATATTCAAAACATAATTTTAATTAATAAACTATATATAATAAAATTCCTTATGAAATCTATTACCATAAATTACCTAACTTGAATTACTTAAGGGTATTTGGGTGTAAAATACATATATTGAATACTAAAGATTACTTGAGAAAATTTCAATCTTAGTCAATAAGTGGAATCTTTTTAGGGTACTCAACAACTAGTATGACACATAGAGTCTATAACAAACATACCCTAAAAGTTGAAGAAATAACTAATATTGTATTTGATGAAAACAACAATAATTAGTCTAATCTAATTAATTCGAATAATGAACAATTTAGAAATCTAGATGATGATGAACCTAGACCTGAACCTAACATAAACCATCTAAATGAACCAAGTAATGATCCTAATATAGGAATATCTAGAATAAGAACCAATAACTCAGTTGACTAATTTTTGAGTGATCCAACTATAGGAGTCAAAACTCGATCATTATGTAGAACCTTAAGTCAAATAGCCCTAATATCCAAGATTGAACCCAAAATAATAGAAGAAGTCTTACCTGACCCTAATTGGATCATAGCAATGCAAGAAAAACTAGCCTAATTTGAAAGAAACCAAGTGTAGGACTTAGTACCTAAGCCTAATAATAAGTCAATTATTGACATAAAATGGGCTATATGAATAAATTAGATGACAAAGGAGAAATAGTTAGGATTAAAATCCGACTAGTAGCTAAAAGATTTAGCCAAGTTGAAAGATTTGACTATGATGAAACATATGTATCAGAAGCTATACTTGAGTCCATTAGGATATTGCTAGCCTATGCAACACATAAAGGTTTTAAATTATACCAAATAGATAAAAAATCTATATTTCCTAATTGATTCAATAAGGAAGAAGTCTATATAGGCCAATCTCATAGATTTGAGGATCTAGATCACCCAAATCATATCTTTAAACTAAAAAAAGGTCTTATATAATTTAAAACAAGCACCCAGAAACTGTATGAAATGTTATCAACCTACCTAATTTCTAAAGGATTCAACCAAGGACAAATTGACTCCACTTATTTGTTAAATCCTTAGAAAAAGACATCTTTATAGCTCAAGTATATGTAGATGATATAACTTTTGGTTCAACCAATATAAGATTTTTAAAATAATTTATCAAGTTAATGAAAAATTAATTTGAAATAAGCCTAGCTAGTAGGTGAACTTAACTTCTTCTTAGGCTCACAAATAAAACAAACCAAGGAAGATAATTATGTTTTCCAAAACAAATATTCTAAAGAATTAATTAAGAAATTTAGAATGAAAAATTATAAAGAAATTAATACATCAATGACAACAAATATAAAAATTGATAATGATCTAAAGGGAAAACAGTTGACTTAAAACATTTTAGGAGTGTAATAAGAAGTCTGCTTACTTAATTGCAAGTATACTTGATATTTTTATTTGTAGCAAGTATGTGTGCTAGGAATCAAATATGTCCAAAAGAATCACATCTAAGTGTTATGAAAAAAATACTTAGGTATATTAAAGACACAATAAATATTGGAATTTGGTACCCTAAAACCTTCAGTTTTGACCTAATAGGATATTCTAACTCAGATTATACTAGGTGTGAACTGGATAGAAAAATCACAAGTGATAGTTGTCAATTATTAGGTCAAAGCCTAGTTAACTGGTATAGTAGAAAGTAACACTATGTTGCATTATCCACTACTAAAGTAGAATATATTGTTATGGGGGAATGTATATCTTAACTACTATGGATGATGCATACACTTAAAGACTTTTAACTAAATTATACCAACTCTAAAGTATTAATTGATAATATTAGTTCTATTAATTTAATAAAAAAATCTAATACAACACTTAAGAACTAAACACATAGAAGTAAAACACCACTTTGTAAGAGATCATATAGCTTAGGGTAACATTATACTTAACTATGTTGAATCTAAGTCTAACCTAGTTGACATTTTCACTAAACTCTTACCTGAAGTTGAGTTTAGCACAATCAAAAGATAATTAGAAATGTGCTCAGTAGAATAGGATATTGTATATCTTTCAAAACTTATGTATTTTTCAAAAAAAAAATTTTAAAATGAAAACCTTATTTTTAAAAACTATCTTCAAAATTCTAAGTATAATTTTTTTTAGTGTGTTTAAAAATAAATTGGACTTAGTCTAGATTTCCCCCTAGAAAGCATGAACCTATAGATTTAGATAGTCAACATCTCACAAGCACATTAGGATTATCTTGCTTGTGTATTAAGAACACTAAGAATGGTGTGAGATGCTTAGGACAAAGCATGAATTTCTAATACTTATATCAGTGTATCATTATAAATCTTGGTTAATGATCCTGTCTGAAAGTCGATGGGATGGATGCTGGGGATGTGACACTCCTGTTGACCTCTGGTGGGCATTGTTCCGACCTGCAATGCAAGCAGCATCAGTGCCGAGCCAGGGTAGGGGTCCTCGGTAGAGATGTAAACGAGCCAAACCGAGCCGAACAATATTAGGCTCGAGCTTGGCTCGTTTAAGTTATATTCGGGCTTGAGCTTGGCTCGAGTTCAAATAGAACTTTTATTACAAGGTTCGAGCTCGACTCATTTTGAAATTATCAAGCTCTCGAACAGTTCGAGCTCGGCTCGTTATTACCTCGATTATCATAGTTCACGAGCCTAATTCGTCAAGTGAGCTCAGGCTCGTTTTCGGGCTCATTTTAGAGCTTATTTTTTTGGCTCGTTTTAAAGCTCATTTTAATGTTTATTTTAGAACTCATTTTTTGGCTCGTTTTAGAGCTCAATTTTTGGCTCGATTTAAGGCTCGTTTTTTTGGCTCGTGAGCCTACAAACATACATGTTCGCGAGCTTACGAGCCGAATATCCTTAAGCTCGAGCTCGGCTCGATAAAATTGTCGAGCTCGAAATCACGCTCGAGCTTGGCTCGATAAGATAAACGAACGAACTCGAATGAACTTTTTATCGAACCGAGCTTCGAATAACTCGCGAACCGTTTGGTTCATTTACATCCCTAGTCCTCGGTGATGGCCCTCCGATGCTCAAGTTATTCTCCGACGAAGCAAGAAGAAGAAGAATATGTTGGAACCTCAAGGTTGTTTTGATGTGATCAACAAGTTAAGTTAGGTCCTGTGGTGTTTTAACCTTGTGTCTAAGTGTGCAGGAGCTTAGGAGCACAGGGAGTCAAGCAAAAGACGCAGCTAGCGAGAAGAACGACATGGGAGAGAGTCGACGGGCTGGTACATCTGAGGGACGAGGTGCTGCAGAAGAGTACGTGGGCAGACGAGAAGGAGGCGCACGACATTTCCGAGGGACGAGAACCCGGAGCGGAAGGTTGCTCGAGAAGGCTGGAAGTTGGGTTCGAGTGAGCCCTATTCCGGATGACCGAGATCACCCAAGCAAGCAGAGCCGGAGAGGAAGACCCGGACTGAGATGAGATGAACCGGAGCAGAGGGCTCGGAACGAAAAAAGTCAGCTCTGTTGATTTTCTGGTTTCTGGCGCCCGGAACCATTCCGGGGCGCCCGAAACCCTTCTGAGGCGCCCGAAACCCTTTCGAGCGCATGAACTTGGATACTATCTAGATTGTGGTCAAACGCGATTTATGTGAGAAGGGATAAAGTTTTATCCCCTCCCAGACGCCTGGAACCCTTCGAGGCACCCCGACCAAGGCTATAAATATAGCTTTGGTCTAAGAAGCTCAACAACTCAAGCAATTAGCATTTCCAACACTTGTATGCTTTCTTTAGAGTTTAGCTTCTATTTTTATGTGCGTCATTGCTGTAAGAGGCTTCTCCGCCTGAAGAAGATATTAATGCGACACATTCCTTGGATTAACAACCTCCCTAGTTGTAGCCAAGTCAAATCCGGTGCCTCTTCTTTTTGTTATTTTCTATTTATTTATTTTATGCAAGTGTTATTCTGAGAGTTCGAGAAGGGTAGTTTTCTTTTACTTTTGGAGGGTTATCCAACCCCCCTTCTAGACGACCAACATGATCCAACAAGTGGTATCAGAGCCAGGATGCTTTAGGAGGACTAACCGCCGACTAGACATCTACCCGTCGAAATTCGAAGGGGAATTCGCTAGCTAGAAAAAGCGAATGCAGGTATTTTTCAAGACAGACTTTGATTTACTTTTAATTATGAAATTCGATTTTGTAGCACAGGAGGGCAAAGAAAAATTAATACCAGTGGATGAAAAAGGAGTAGGTTGACTACGTGGCAAACGACAAGGCAGAATTTCATTTGCTAAGCGTTCTTCTGCCTCAAGAAGTCAACCGGATCAGTAACTACGACTTAACAAAGGAACTGTGGGAAAAATTCCTTAAGCTGCACGAAGGAACGTCCGAAGCCAAGCTCGCAAGGCGGGATTTACTTCGCAACCATCTCACCAACTTGCGACTTAAAGAAAATGAAACAGTCGCGCATCTGCACTCGAAGATTAAGGAAATCATCATCGGACTTTCAAATCTCGGAGAAAAGGTAAGTAACTGAGATTTGCTAAGGTACACACTTAATTCATTTCCTAGAAATTTAAAATGGGCATCACTAGTAGATGCCTTTTATATTTCAAAAGGCAAAAAAAAATTACATTAGAAAAATTATTTTCCACATTTGAAGTGCATGAATCAAGATGTGCAGGTACAAAGGAGCCTAAGCAAAACATCGCCCTCAAAGTATCGAGAGATGAACCTGAGTCAGAGTTTTCCTTCGACGACGAGGAAATGGTTATGATGGTAAGAAGCTTTAAGAAGTTATGTAATTATAGAAAAACTAACAATCCGTAGGGTAGAAAGAAAAGGACGATCCGCTGCTACCACTGCAATGAAGAGGCACGTCAAGGACAACTGCCCCAAGCTAAAGAAACAGGACAAAGACAAAGGCAAGAAATCTGTCCAAACAAACAAGCGCAAGGTCTTAAAGGTGACATGGGATGATACGTCGTCCGAATCGGAAGTTGACACCTTCTCTGGACTTGCATTAATGGCAAGTCATCAAGACGAGGACTACGATTCAAGCTCGTCCAAAATGAGCATCAAGAGCATCGATGAAGGGGGAGCTACTTCGGAAGAAAGTAGCAGTTCAGGGGGAGACACGGATAACGAGATCAACAAGGTAAGTCAGGTACTATCTCTTTCTCCCGATAAACTCTTTAAATTTGTTAAATTGTTAACTAAAGACTGCTGCAAGTTAGAAAAGGAAATTAAAAATTTAAAAGTAATTCTAGCTAAGTCTTGCACATTAGAAGAGTTAGACAAATTAAAGTTAGAAAATAAAAATTTGAAAAGACAAATAGATTCTTTAAAAAATCATACATGTTCCCATAATATAAATTTTAAAAAATACAACAATTTAAATTGGTATTTTAGATATCACCAGGGATAAATTAGAAATATTTCAAAAAGGTATGTCCCTAAGAAATTTTTAGTTAATCCAATAGGTTGGAACCTATATTGAGTTCTAAAGTCTTGTTTAACTTGAACTATTAATTAGATTTATCACTTTCAGCGAGAAAATTAAACAGTTAATTTCTTTATGAGGCTTTGTCTAAGAAAGTGGTTGTTGCTCCAATAACCAAGAAGACCTAGTGCCTCACCACTACCTGGAAGCCAAAATATTGAAATGAATTGTTTAATTAACTTTCAGATAAAGCATTAAAGTTAAGATTAAATAATGCTTTAGAAAGTCTTTCAAATATTTTTTTAGAAATTAAAAATATATATATATATATATATATTTTTTTTTTTTTTTTTTTTGCTTAGAAAAATTTTCTTTCTTAAATTTTCTGCTTAAAAAATTCTCAAAAATAATTTTGATTGAAAAAACTTAGAAATTTTTCAAAATATTTTTTCATGCAAAATTGTCTAACTTAGATTTTTTTTTCTAACTTAGAAATTTTCTTTGAGATTTTCTTTCACTTAGAAATGTTTTTTAAAAATCATTGAAATAATTTTCAAAATTTTCTAAGTTTTAACCCTTAGCCTTTTCTTAAACCCCATTTTTTATATGATCAAAGGGGGAGAAGGAAAAGTATAAGTCTAGGAGGAGATTTTTCTTGAACCCTAATTTTTCTATAATTTTTCTATCTTTTTGTACTTTATTGAAATATTAGTTATTTCATTTTTTTGTCTATTTACCCTACCTTAATTTGGTTGCTCACATCAAAAAGGGGAAGATTGTTGGAACTCCAAGGTTGTTTTGATGTGATCAACAAGTTAAGTTAGGTCCTGTGGTGTTTTAACTTTGTGTCTAAGTGTGCAGGAGCTTAGGAGTATAGGAAGTTGATCAAAAGATGCAGCTAGCGAGAAAGACGACACAGGAGAGAGTCGACGGGCTCGGTGCGTCCCAGGGACGAGGTGCTGCGGAAGAGTACGCGGGCGGATGAGAAGGAGGCGCGCGACGTTTTCGAGGGACGAGAGCCGGGGCTGAAGGTTGCTCGAGAAGGCCGGAAGTTGGGTTCGAGTAAGCCCTATTCTGGATGGCCGAAATCACCCAAGAAAGAGGAACCGGAGCGGAAGACCCGGACTGAGGCGAGCTGAACCGGAGTAGAGGGCCTAGATAAAAAAAAGTCAACTCTGTTGATTTTCTGGGTCTGGGCGCCCTGACCAGTCTGGGGCGCTCGGAACCCTTCCAAGCGCCCGGACTTGGATACTATCCATATCAATGTTAAACGTAATCTATGCGAGAAGGGATAAAGTTTTATCCCTTCCCAGGCACCTGAAACCCTTCCAGGCGCCCCGACCAAGGCTATAAATATAGCCTTGGTCTAAGAAGCTCAACAACTCAAGCAACTAGCATTTCCAACACTTGTACGCTTTCTTCAAAGTTTAACTTCTATTTTTCTATGTGTCATTTCTGTAAGAGGCTTCTCTGCCTGAAGGAGATACCAGTGTGACACATTCCTTAGATTAACAACCTCCCCGATTGTAACCAAGTCAAATCCGATGCCTCTTCTTTTTGTTATTTTCTGTTTATTTATTTTATACAAGTGTTATTCTGAGAGTTCGAGAAGGGTAGTTTTCTTAATTTACTTTTGCAGGGCTATCCAACCCCCCCCTTCTAGCCGACAATGGGATCCAACAGAAGAAACGAGAACTGTAATGCAACAATAAATATCGCATGTAACGCATACCTCCGTCGATGCTTGGACCCCCATTATATAGAGCTCCGGAAGCATGCATGCACGCTTCCCAATGCATGCATGCATCTCAAAGTTTTTCTAAAAAGATATGTTAGTAAAGTATCCCTGACACAGTACCTTAACGGGCTGAGCATATCTCTGAAGTGATAGTGGAAGCTCTCGTCGTACGATCTCTTGTCTAACCATGCTGCTTGTCAGCAGCACTAGCTCCCAAAAGGATGTCAAAAGATATCCTGATGTGTCTGTTGCTTGGTCGAGCGGAATAGCCGCTCGGTCGGAATTCTGCTATCCACGTGCTATCTACTGTTGCGCCGAATGGGATAGCTGCTCGACTGGAAGTCCACTATCCAAGTGTTGTCCGTCGCGGGCCGAGTGGGATAACCGCTCGGCCAGAAGTCCACTATCCTCGTGATCTATTTTTGGGCTGAGCGGGATGGCCACTCGACCGGAAGTCCATTGTCTGCATGCTCGGCTGATGTTGAGTCTACTGCTCGGTCAAGCGGAGGAGCTGCTTGGCTTGGCTTCTGCGCGTTGTCCCTCGAGCGTCGGTTTGATTACTCCTTGTGTCGAAGGTGGTAGGTCGGTGCTTAATCCCTGGTCGGAGTATGATTCGTCCGACCCACCACCATCGTCCACTCATTGATCGTCTTGACTTTGACCTCCTTTGACCTCCATCATGGCAGCGGGGTGGGGCCCCTCATCATCGCTGCATCACAAGTCTCCCCCTCAAGTCTAGTCGAAGGAGGCTATAGTCTGATTGACTGGACAACTTGTGTGAACAAATTCACTCCCTACCGACCTTCATCACTGTGTGGCCTCCGATCAGGATAAGACCAATCCTCGCCGATCGGCCTGTTGAAGCTTGTCGCTCGGGCATAAGTGTGCTCCCTCTATCTGATCGATATGACGAAGGCTTGCACTTGTAAAAATTCTTCTTAAGTCGTCTCGGGCGAGCGCGAACTAGCCGACGTCACCCAGATTTATTAGAAATTGTGTAAATCCCCGCTCATTAAGGCTGAGCACGCTTCCATGTCATCACTAAATGCCGACCCGTGGTGGTGCGCCACGTGTCACTCCCGCTGTCGTCGTACGCCTAACGTGACAGGCGTGATGTGATGTTTGTCAATTTAAATTCAATAATGAGATTCTGGCTTGGGTTTCTGTAACCTAGATCAGACGGCTCTGGTCGGCCGAGCCCGATCCTTATAAGCCCACTGCGCTGCTTCATTCGCACACTTCGCGTTCGAGTTCCCCGGCGGCCACCTCTGTGTTTTTGTACGATCCACACTCTCCGACCTTCTTTCGTGCTTCTTCTCCGGCGACCTCTGCTTTCCCGATAACCTTTCTCCTGTAAGCCTTCTCCACCTCGCGTCTGCCTTCGATCTTTTTCGGCATTTCTTTTTGTTCCATCCATATTCCAGCAACCTTTCTTCCTTTTCGATCGCATTTCTTCCCCTTTTCGTCTATTTTTATGATGGAAAGCTCTTCACAGTCGCTTGCTCCTGTCCCTGGACTCTGGTATACATCCATGGAGTCTAGGTTTGATGGGGGTGATGCTGAGAGCTTGCGTGATGCTTTTGAAATTCCTTCCAATCATCAGATCATTCTGTCTTCTTCGTCCGGTCGACCCAATTCCCCGCCGATCGGCTGCCTTTATTTCTTCCGAGACCAATTTATTGTCGGTCTGCGATTTCCCCTTCATCCTTTTATTCTAGCACTTTGTAAATATTTTCATATTCCCCTTCCTCAACTTGTGCCGAACTCCTTTCGGCTGCTATACGGAGTCATCATCCTATTTCGTATGCACGACATTCCTCTCATCCCCTGGATATTTCATTATTTTTATTACCCTAAACTGTCTGATCTGGGAACCTTCCTCTTCCAGTCTCAAGTTGGTTTAGTATTCTTTGACAAGATGCTGACCTCCAACAAGCACTGGAAAGAGTATTTTTTTCTTCATGCGTCTTCCTGAACGGCCAGACTTCCCGACCAGCTGGCAGCTCGAAGTGGCGCATTAGCCTCCTCTGAAAAGCTACAAGAGCCGATAGGACTACTTGCACGCAGCCTCCATGCTGACCGATCATAAATACAACATCCATAGGCTGCTGCTGGAGGGTGTCCTGTACATCTTCGGCCTGAGTCTGATCAGCACCCGACTGTCGACCAGCCTAGGTATGAAGCTCATTTAATTCTTCCTTTGATGATAACTGATTTCTATTTCTCTCTTACAGTCGAAGTCATGATGCGAGCATGTGTGGCCGGCAAGGCAAAGCTTAAGGACGCCGCGATAGATGTGGTGGTCGTTGAAGCATTAGCGAGCCGCGACCTGCAGCCGGTCGGCTCCCACGAAGATCTGCTCGGCCTGAGCGAGGAGACGCCCGTGGTGGTGGGTGAAGGCGAGGCCAGCCATGCGCCGAGTGGAGGAGCCACCCCGGGCTCACAGCCTCCAACCGAGCGACGCCCCATCATTCCCGTTGAGGAGCCATCGGGCTCATTGTCCTCCGATGTGCCATTGAACAGGCGCAACAGGCACTGAGCCGAACCTTCATCGCATTCCGCCACTTCAGGGGTGCAGTCGGCCGAGCGGGTCGAAACTTCGACCCCAACTCCGGTTCAACAAACGACGACCTCCATGTCGTCTGATCAGACGCCGTCCCTTGCCGATCTGCCACAAGGGACTCTTGTCGCGCCGTCGATGGCCTTCATGCCACCGACTTCGAAGCCCTCGAAGGTTCAGAAGTCCCGCATCCGTCCGGCGAAGGTGTCTCGCCCCTCGAGTCGGGCAACCTCAGCGCAGTCGGCCCCGAGTGGCCAGCGACATATCACTGCGATCCTCCATTTGCCCATCGAAGAGTACAGCTAGCTGAGTGCCGGGTATCGAAGCCCTAAGCATCAAATCATTATCCAGGGACCACTCACCAAGATCTGGGAGGACGCACAAGCCCGTGCGGTGATGACACCTTCGGGCACCCTCGCGAATAATCACACCCAAATGCCCACTAGAGTAAGTACTTTAATGTAAATTCATAATTTACCTCCGATCGGCACTCACAAACTCTTTTTTGCTTGTCCGCAGTACTGGATGGAGAGCCTGGACATGTGCCACAGGCTCATATTTTTGGAGGAGGAAGTAAAACAACTGAAGGCGTCGAGCGGCTAATCCTCCGTCGCTCAAGAAAAGACAGACACCGAGGTGGCCAGACTCCAAGCCGCTCTAGAGAAGAGTGATAAGCTGCTCGAGGCCAAACGGGCCAAGAGCGCTGGGCAAGCCACCATGTGGAGCGGCTGAATAAGCAGGTCACCACTTTCGATAATAAGATCGAGTTGGCGAATGCGAGGAAGAACCGAGTCATCGCCGACCTCGACGTGAAGTATAAAGAGGCTCGCGCTCTTGCCCAGAAACAGAAGGAGACCGAAGATTTTTTGATCACCGAGCGGAACAGTCGCTCGGCCGAAGAAACGGCCCTTCGCGGCTAAATCGCCTCCTGAGTTACAGCGCTGGCCACCACCAAGGATGAGCTGGAGGCCTCCCGAGCGACCCTAAAGACCTATCACAAGGCCGAGCCGAGTAGGTTTGAGGTCAGGATGCAAGCCTACATCCACTCAGACGAATTCTATGACAAAGCTACCGACAAGACCCTCCGACTATTCGACTTGGCGATCGACAGAATGATCGATCAGCTTCGCGATGGAGGCCACCTGCCGACCGATCTGACTAGCAAGGTCATAAGCCGGGACAAGGTTATAGTCGCGCTTCCCGATGACGCCCTGGATTATCTCGAGTGAGGCAGAGCCCTGTAATCTATAATCCTAAAGTTTTAATGGATGCTCGTCCATTCGAACGACTTTTATTTCCTTGCATGTTTTTTTAACTCCTGAGTTTGAAACGAACTCGCGGCCTTGTGACTTCGCTCGTCCATAGTTGGTCCACCTAGACAATCAATCCACTTCGAATTCAGTGGCGCACTAGTTCTATGCACCGTCGATCGATCCTGGGGATGCTTTGAAGAGCAGTGTTGAATGGTCACTGTATTTTGCAGACTTGGGACTTTGAATAGCCACTGCTTATCCTTTCACTGAGCCCAGTGTTTAAGGTCGCCGATCGACCATTGGCGGAGGTAGGGGTTTAACGTTGCCGCTCGACCGCTGATAGAGGCAGGGGTTTAAGGTCGCCGCTCGACCGTTGGTGCAGACACTCATTTAAGGTCACCGCTCGACCGCTGATGGAGACAAGAGTTTGACGTCGCCGCTTGACTATTTGATGTAGACCCGCGTTTAACGTCGCTGCTCAACGATTTGATATAGACCCGCGTTTAACGTTGCCGCTCGACGATTTGATGTAGACTCATGTTTAACGTCGCAACTCGACGAATTGATGTGGACATCAATCGTAGACACACGTTTAAGGTCGCCACTCGAACATCGATGGAGACAAGGGTTTAAGGTCGTCGCTCGACGATTTGGTGCATACTCGAGTTTAAGGTCGCCGCTCGACCGTTGAAGGAGACAAGAGTTTAGCGTTGTCGCTCGACGGTTTGATGTATACTCGAGTTTAAGGTCGCCGCTCAACCGTTAAGAAAGATGTACTCCAAGAGGCTTCTGCTTTTTTATTTAAATTTTGCCCTGCACTCGAGAGACATACAAGAAATACAGTACATAGTATTCACTTACGCACCTCTTATCCATCCCTATAGGGTTGAAAATGGTTCGCGCTCCATGGCCTCTCGAGCTGCCTTCCCTCTTCGTCCTCTAAATAGTAGGCGCCCAAACGGAGCTTCTGCACGACCTTGAACGATCATGCCCATGGCGCCTCAAGCTTGGCGACATCGCCGACCGGCTTCACCTTCTTCCAGATGAGATCACCGACCTGGAAGGACCTCAGGATCACTCATCGATTGTAGTTCTATTTCATTCACTGTCGGTACGTCGCTAGCCGAACTGCTGCTTTTGCCTGCGTTTCGTCCACCAAGTCCAGCTCTATCAGCCTTCATTCAGTGTTCCTTTCATCGTAGAGCTGCACCCGATCAGATTCCACGCCGACCTCCACGGGGAAAACTACCTCATTGTCGTATACCAACTAGAATAGGGTTATGTTGGTCGCTTCCTTCGGAGTCGTGCGAAGAGCCCATAGTACACTGGGGAGCTCATCGACCCAGCTGCCTCCCATGTGGTTGTGCCAAGCGCATAGGACTCTGAGAATCTCCCGATTGGCGACTTCGGCTTGCCCATTGCCCTGAGGGTAGGCCACCGAGGTAAAGGAACTTTGGATGTCATAACCTTCACACCATTCTTCAAGCTCTCGATCGGCGAACTGTCTTCCGTTGTCGGACACGAGTTGGCATGGGATTCCAAACCGGTAAATAATGTTTTGCCAAATAAATTTGATGACCATCTGCTCGGTGATTCTTGCCAACGGCTCGGCTTCTACCCACTTTGAGAAGTAGTCCACCGCGACGAGTAGAAACTTCCGTTGACCGGTCGCCATAGGGAAAGGCCCGATGATGTCCATGCCCTATTGGTCGAATGGGCATGACACAGTGGATGCTTTCATTTCCTCGGTTGGTCGGTGCGGCAGGTTGTGATACTTCTGGCAGGACAGGCAGGTGGCCACCATCCGAGCGGCATCCTCCTGGAGGGTCGGCCAGAAATACCCGGCCAGGAGTATCTTACGAGCTAGCGCTCGACCACCCGGGTGACCTCCGCAAGAGCCTTGGTGCACCTCCTTCAAGATGTACTTGACGTCTTCTGATCCGATGCACTTGAGGAGGGGCCTGGAGAAGGCTCTCTTGTAGAGCTAATCCCCGATTAAGTTGAACTACCTGACCCTCTTCTTCAGCAAGCGAGCTTCTTCTAGATCGGCAGGTGCAGCTCCCGACCGCAAGAACTCTGTCAAGGACGTCCTCCAATTATTCAGGAAGGTTATTCCCTCCATCCGATCGATGTGCGCCATAACTGAGACTTGCTCGATCGACTGACCTATGATGATCGATGTCAACAAACTGGCTAGTTTCGCTAACTCATCTGCCGCTTGGTTCTCCGATCGGGGGATCTTCTGTATAACGACCTCCTGGAAGTTGGTTTTCAGCTTCTAGAAAGCCTCGGCATAAAGCCTCAACTGTGCGTTGCATATCTCAAAGGTCCCGAATAGTTGTTGGGCGGCAAGCTGGGAGTCCGAGTGGATAAGGACTTTAACCACTCCCACGTACCGAGCTGCTTGTAGGCCGGCTATCAATGCCTCATACTCGGCTTCGTTGTTAGTGGCTCAGTAGTCAGCCGAACAGACAGCTGCATCGGGTCCTCCCTCAGTGAGATAAGTAATATGTCGATCCCGTTACCTTACCGAGTGGATGAGTCGTCTACATATATCTTCCATGTTGCTGCTGGCTCGCCACTCTGAATTTCTATGATGAAATATGCCAAGGCTTGAGCTTTGATTGCCGCTCGGGGTTGATACTGGATGTCGAACTCACTAAGTTCTGTCGTCCACTTGATCAGCTGTCCGAACGCCTCTGGATTGAGGAGGACTCTTCCCAAAGCATTGTTAGTCATCATAATTATTGAGTGCGCCATGATATGGACGGAGTCTCCACGCAGAGAGTACTAACGCGTAAGCCAACTTTTCGAGACCAGTGTAGTGAGACTCAACATCTTTTAATATATGGCTCAAAAAATACATAGGTTGCTGCTCTTGGCCATTTTGTCCAACTAGAGCTGATCCGACCACATGCTCATTGGATGACAAGTAGATCCAGAGCAGCTCACCCACAACCGGCTTGACTAACACAGGCAATGAGTTCAGATACTCCTTCAGCTCCTCCAGCAGTCGGTCGCACTCGACGTCCCATTGGAATTTTGTAGCCCGGCGTAATATCTTGAAGAATGGCAGTCTCCGACCATACGACTTGGATATGAACTTGGATAATGCAGTGATCTGACCGGTCAGCCTCTAAGCTTCCTTCAAATTCCGAAGTGGAGGCATGTCTTGCAAAGATTGGACCTTGCTCGGATTGGCTTTGATGCCCCGCTCGATGACTATGTAGCCCAGGAAGCGACCACTCTTTGCGCCGAACATACACTTGTTTGGGTTCAGCTTTATTCCATACGCCCTCAGCGTTCGGTAAGTCTCATTGATATATGCGCATAGGTAAGCAACTCGAAGGGATTTAATCAGTATCTCATCAACATATACCTCTATATTACGGCCGATCTGTCGTCGGAGCACCTTGTTCATCAACCTCTAGTAGGTGGCTCCGGCGTTCTTGAGTCTGAACTGTTGGTGCAATTTCCAGTAGGTCAAGGTTGACCTAGTTGACCAAGCGTAAACCTTGGTCATGGTTTCGATATTTGACAATACAGAAAGACATGTAGACATGGACAATGCAGGTGCAGTTGTCCATGCGGAGAGATACTGATCAGGGTCTGATCATGTTGAATGAAGAAGAGTCAAGTAGGTCAAGGTTGACCGGATACTTGACTGGAAAGTCCTGGTGAGTGAAGCCAGGCAGACGGAAAAGTCCTGGTGAGTGAAGCCAGGTGAAAATCCTAGTGAGTGAAGCTAGGTGAAAGTGAAAGTCCTGGTGAGTGAAGCCAGGCAGTTGGAGAAAGTCCTGGTAAGTGAAGCTAGGCAGTTAGGAAAGACCTGGTGAGTGAAGCCAGGCAGGGGAAAGACCTAGTGAGTGAAGCTAGGCAGTTTGGAAGTCCTGGTGAGTGAAGCAAGGCAAGGGAAATCCAGATGGGTCAAGGTTGACCAGACATCTGGTGAAAAGTCCAAGCAGGGAGCTTGGCACGGGAAAAGTCCAAGTATGGAGACTTGGCACGGAGAAGACCAAGTTGGAGACTTGGCACGGAAAGTCGAAGAGGGCTCGGTAGCTCGTTCTCGGGTCGGGGTGGAGAGGGCTCGGTGGCTCGTTCTCTGGACGGAGTCGGAGAGGGCTCGGTAGCTCGTTCTCCTGACTAGGTCAAGAGAGGGCACGGTAGCTCGTTCTCGGGACCATTTAGGGTTTAGGGTGGAGCTCTAAACGGATCGATCCGTGACCGATCCGGCGATCGTCGAGTATCGATCGATGCGGTGACCGATCGGATAACAAGCGAAGGGTTACGTAAGTCATCGATCGATGCGGAGACCGATCAGCGAGTCTGATCGGTCTCCACGATCGATCGACGAGACCCTCTCTGAGAGGTGGGATCGGTCCGGGACTCCTGATCGGTCACGGGACCGATTAAGTGTCTGGACCGATCAGGCTTGACTGATCGGTCCCAGCTATCCGTTAGCTCCTGACGGCTAGTCTCTGCCTCATTCTTCGCAGTGCGGTCGGGTTGAGTGCAGGTTATAAAAGGAGTTCAAGGGCTTCTACAGTGTTTCTCGCTTCTCTTCTTCTTCCTACGCCTGACTGTGCTCTTGAGCTTTGCTGAACTCCGAAGCTTCGTGTGAGCTTCTTTGACTGAGTTGCTTGTTGGCATTCGTCCGTGAAGTTGGTGCTTCATCCGGGACTTCAGTCGACGAGAAGGCAAGCGAGTATTCGTACATTCATTGTGTATTTTGTTCTTGCTCTTCTTTGTATTTCTATATTGCTGTTGCAAGCTATTGTGGCGAGGTTTCTCCACCCACAAGGAGTATTTATTAGCCGGTTTTCCGGGGACTCATCCACCGACGGATTGATAGGCTTCGTCCACCATACGGACACGCCGAGGAGTAGGAGTTTCATCTCCGAACCTCGTTACATCGTCGAGTTCGAGTTTGAGGTTTGATCTTTCCTTTTTGCGTTTCTATTTAGTTATTTCCGCTGCGCTAACCTTGATTTGTAGAAAGAAACGAACGATTTGGGGCGGCTATTCACACCCCCCCTCTCTAGCCGCGTCCATCGATCCTAACACGAACGACATGACATTGTAGCAATATTTCTCATCGGTCGTAATAAAACTGATCTTCTCTTGGTCTTTGATAACTATGATTTCATTACACTATTTTGGTTCAGACATACATGATTTGATGTCTTGTTCATAAGTTAAACTCATATTTACATCACATTTTATGCATTGCATTTATTCTTGGACTTAATTGTAAATTAGCTTATAATCATGGTATTTGATGCTAATATTTGATTATTATTTTGTAGGCATCAAAAGGATCATGGACCCGATCAGATCAAACCAAATTTGTGCTCGAATCAGAGTTCAAACAAGATGATCAAGCCTAGGAGCAATTTGGACCGTTCATCAAGAACAAGAGAGATCTGAGCCATCTGTCAAGGATCTGGTCCATCCAAGCCAAGGGGAAGTAGATCACAGCCATTGAATTCAAATCCAAAGCTTATGATCCAGATCTGAATTCATCCAGCTGTGAGATGAGATCTGAAACATTCTAGGCCGTTGGATAAGATTGGGAGAGATTTAAAAGCTGAGAAGCTACAGTGAAATTGCGGAGCTCGGGCATTTTTCTTCCTTGCAACATTTCTTCACTGTTCAGCCTTCGTCCCCCCAGTTCTCTTCCACATTCCAGATCCGAGAGCCTACCTTCTTCAATGACGGCGATCTCTGAGCTGCTGGCGTTCATCTTCTGAGATAAGAGAGTGGCAGAGGGAGGTTTTTCAGCCGTAATTTTGATTCTACTTCACCGTCGCATTCCTGATCGAGGGAGGTTCCTGATCAGCGATCTTCGCATTCAACATAGCTTCAAGGGAGTTTTCTAGGAGTTTCTGAACCTTTTCCGATCTTCATTCCGCAGCGAAGCTAGGTTGACCTGATCAATCGAACTAGTTTGGCAAATCACATAATCATCCTCTGATATTTGGCCGATGGGGTTACCAGACGGGTGTGAGCTCGAAGGGAGTTCTCCAGAAGCTGTGAGCAACACATGGTAATAATAGTTGCAAGCTTGGTTGATCGTAGTTGGGTGCTCGAAGGGAGTTTCCTTGGAGCATCTCTGTTGACAACAGGTTGAGTGAGGTTTGGGCTTGGAAATGGATGTGGAATGTTATCTGTTTTTGTTTTCTTTGATTTCTTATATCTTTGCTCAGACTTGATGATTTGATAGTTTAGATTGCAGTTTACTTGCTAGTTTGAAATTCCTATTTCAGTTTCCACAAGTTTGTGTTAGTTTTAATTCTTGAATTTAGAAAACACTTGTTCTTTTCAATGGATATGTTGTCACTGAGATTGAATTTATATGGTGAAACAATTACTTGATCTTTTTAATGCAAGTTTGAGATGTGAATGAATTACTTGATCTTTGAGTGTGATTATGAATTGAATGTTATTTCGGTTCATGCAAGTTTGAGCTTAGTTTCAAGTCTTGAATGTAGAAAACTCTTGTTTTAGTTATTGTATCTGTTGTTATTGTGACTGTGTATGGAAGATATAGTAATTGACTCATTTGATTCAATGATGCATAAGAATCCAAATTTAATTGATGCTCATTTAGTGAGAAGGAAGTGGATCATGTTTAGAAGAGAATAACCTTTCTTTGAATCTATTCATAATTTTACTAGTGCACTGTTGAGAATTAGATGTATTCAAGTTGAAATGAGAATTAAATGGAAATGTCTAATAGACCTTGTAGATGTAAGAATTCAATTTGAATCAATTCTAGAACGCACTCACACTTAGTAGCTATCCTTGGGAAAAAATACGACTTGGGACTCCTTTCTACAACTCTTATCTTTAGTTTCACTGGGTTCCAATCTTTATTAATTTTGAAGTGTCATATGATATGCAAAAATGACTACATCAAAATTTGTGCTCGAATCGGAGTTCAAACAAGACGATCAAGCCTGGGAGCAATTTCGACCGTTCATCAAGAATAAGCGAGATCTGAGCTAGTCTTCTCAGGCGAGCGGCACTTGGTGGTAACCATGATATGCGTCGAGCATGCAGATGAGCTCACGGCCCATCGTCGAGTCCACCATCTGATCTATCCTGGGCATGGGATAGAAGTCCTTTGGGCAGGCCTTGTTAAGATCGTAGAAGTCGATGCAGACCCGCCATTTGTTGCCTGGCTTGGAGACTAGCACAACATTAGCTAGCCAGCTCAGGAATTGGACTTCTCTAATATGGTCAGCCTCCGATAGCTTCTCCATCTCCGCCTAGATGATAACATTTTGCTCTGGGCTAAAATCCCTTTTCCTTTGTTTGACTAGCCGAGCGTCCGGTCGGACGTGAAGTTCGTGTTGAGCCAGGGCTCGGGGAGATGCTGGGCAGCTTATATGTCAACCAGGCGAACACATCGTAATTCTGTTTGAGGCAGACGATCAGCTCTTCCTTCTTCTCCTCCTCCAAGTCTACGGTGATGAAGGTCATGGCTTCCGATCAGCTCGGGTGGATCTGGACCTCCTCCTTTTCCTCATATATCAGAGTAAGAGGCTTCTTAGTGATAGCATTTACCTCTGCTCGTGGAGTCTTCCGAGCGACTTTTTCCTTGGTCTTGACCATCTCCACATAGCAACGCCAAGCAGCCAGTTGGTCACTCTTGACCTCGCCCACCTGGTTGTCCACTAGGAACTTTATTTTCTAACAGTAAGTCAAGACTATCGCCCAGAATTCATTGAGGGCCGGTCGGCCCCAAATGACGTTGTAGGCTGACGACGCGTCCACCACTATGAAGTTGATGGTCCAGGTCCTCCTCAACGGCTCTTCTCCCAGCGAGATGGCCATCCTTGCTTGCCTAATCGGTAAAACTTTGTTGCTTGTGAATCCATAAAGCGAGGTCACCATGGGTAGTAGCTCGCTTCGATCGATCTGTAGTTGATCGAGCACCTTCTTGAAAATGATATTCACCAAACTCCCCTCGTCAACGAAGGTCCAGTGAATGGTGTAGTTGGCGATCACCACTCGGATGATCAAAGTATCATCATGAGGGGTCTCTACACCTTCCAGATTGTTGGGTTCGAAGCTGATATGAGGGCCTTCAGCTTTCTCCTTGCTACACCCCATGGTATGGATCTCCAACCACCGAGCGCATGACTTCCTGGCTCGGTTGGAGTCGCCGCCGGTCAGTCCACCAGCAATCACGCCTATCTCTCCATAGGAAGCATTATTCCTATTTTCTTCTTCTCGAGCAGATGATCTATCTCACTCGGCTGGGGCCCAGGACGGATAGGTGTCTTCGCTCCACTAATGTTGGTGATGGTGATGGCGTTCGAGCGCCTTTCTGTCGTCTCGACGCTCAACGAATCTATGTTGTGATCGTCAATCGGGCGAAGGTGATCAGCGACGATATCCTCTTGGAGTTGGTCGACAGACAATCAGTGTTAGTCCTCGACAGTCCCGCATGTTGTACGTCACCGACTGGTGTAATGAACAAAATATAGGCATCCATACCTTGTCCTTCGAAGCCTTATAAGGTCGACTGGATGCCACATGTTGCATGGTATGTGCCTTGGTCTCCTTGTGTAGTTGTGCTCCTTCAGCTCTCGACCCCTTGGGCGGCAGATGGTTACTTATCGGTCGGTGCTCAGTCGATGTCGTATTCTCAGTCGGTGACACCTTTCTCCTGGCCACCCGGGCTTCTTCCACATTGATATACTCATTGGCCTTCTTGAGCATGTGGTCAAAGTCCCTGGGCGGCTTCCTGATGAATGACCGGAGGAAATCTCCCTCGGCGAGCCCCTGGGTGAAGGTATTCATCATGGTCTCGGACGAGATTGAGGGGATGTCCATGGACACTTGATTGAAGGGCTGAATGTACGCTCGGAGTGCTTCCTTGGGCCCTTACTTCAGGGCGAAGAGGCTGATGCTTGTCTTCTGGTAGCGTCGGCTGCTAGCGAAGTGGTGTTGGAATGTAGCTCGTAAATCCTTGAAGCTTCATATCAAGCCGTCCGGTAGCCTTCTAAACCAGCGCTGCACCGATCCAGAGAGAGTCGTGAGAAAGACTCTACACTTTACTCTATCCGTGTACTGGTGCAACGTAGCTTCATTATCGAACCGATCCAGATGATTATCAGGGTCAGTTTACCCGTTGTACGTCCCAATTGCCAACGGGGTGTAGTGTCGGGGCAGAGGGTCTTGTAAGATCTCCTCTGAGAATAGTCTGTTGATCTGTTCGGGAGACGTGTTGCTTCGGGGCGCTTTGTCTTTCCGTGCGTCCCAAATGGGAGCATCGTCTGAAGACGATCTCGCTCATGATGTGCTTGGGCTATCTCCGAGGGGGTTTTGGAACAGAGCTCGATGGAAGGGGATCAACGTGGGTGGCGCTTCCCCCTGGGTACCGATCGACCATCGATTCTACCCCCATACAGAGAGTTGCTCTGCTCGGTCTTCTTGCCCCGCTCGCCTATTGACCGCTGATGTTGCAAGTTGTGGCGCTAGCCGATCGGCTAGCGCTTGCTATTGTTGTTGCTCGATCATTTTCGCTACTTGTGCTTGCACGAGCATCTCCAGCTCCTCCTGAGTGAGCGTCACGATGGTTAGTCGTCCAGCGTCTTCCATCTTCTCGGCTCAGATTTAAGTGACGTTCCTATAGATAGCGCCAAATATGATCCTGCCCGAAAGTCGATGGGATGGATGCTGGGGATGTGGCGCTCCTGTTGACCTCTGGTGGACGTTGTTCTGACCTGCAATGAAAGCAGCGTCAGTGCCGAGCCAGGGAAGGAGTCTCCGGCGATGGCCCTCCAACGCTTAAGTCAGTCTCCAGCGAAGCAAGAAGAAGAAGAAACGAGAACTGTAGCACAACAGTAAATATCGTATGTAACGCATACCTCCGTCGATGCTTGGACCCCCTTTATATAGAGCTCCGGAAGCGCGCATGCATGCTTCACAATATGAGCGTGCATCTCAAAGCTTTCCCTAAAAGACGTGTCAGTAAAGTCTCCTTGACACAATACATTAATAGGCCAAGCATATCTCTGAAGTGACAGTGGAAGCTCCTACCGTACGATCTCCTGTCTGACCATGCCGCCTGTCAGCGACACTAGCTCCCAAAAGGATGTCAAAAGATATCCTATTGTGTTTGTTGCTTGGCCGAGTGGAATAGTCACTCGGCCGGAATTTTGCTGTCCATGTGCTGTCTACTGTCGCACCAAAAGGGATAGCCACTCGATTGGAAGCCCGCTGTCCAAGTGTTGTCCATCATGGGTCGAGTGGGATAGTTGCTCGACCGGAAGTCCACTGTCCCCGTGATCTATTGCTGCGCCGAGATGGTTGGCCGCTCGGCCGGAAGTCCATTGTCCGCATGTTCGACTAATGTTGAGTCTGTTGCTCGTCCGAGCGGAGGAGCTGCTCGGCTCGGCTCGGCTTTTGCGCGTCGTCCCTCGAGCGTCGGTTTGATTACTCCTTGTGTCGAAGACGGTGAGTCGGTGCTTAATCCCTGGTCGGAGTATGATTCGCCCGACCGGCCACCACCGCCCACTCATTAACCATCTTGATTTTAACCTCCTTTGACCTCCATCGTGGCAGCGAGGTGGGGCCCCTCATCATCACTGCATCAGTTAAAAATACCAACTCAAATTGAGTGAATTAAGTAATCCTTCATAGTAAATAACTAGTTGGCATTTTTATTTAACTTTGCTAACCAAGTGAAAATTACAATTTTCTAGTAGTCAACTAGTAGCTAAATGTTAGATATTTAGTTTTTTAAAAAAATAGATGAATTGTTTTCACATATTATTTTCCAAAAATTACTAAATATTTTTTTAATCATGCTTTGGCTATAAGAAAATGATTCTTTAATTGCTAACTTAGATAATAAGGTCATTTTGATTAATTGTTTTCTTCTTAAGTTTTTTCATCTTTAATTTGCCTTTGGCAAATTGAGTAAATTTTTTTTACAAACCTGAGTAATTTTTCTAAAACTTGCAAAGTTTTCAAAACTAATTTTAATTAGATGTTTTGACAAATATCTATGCTCTTATTTCAAAATATTTTTTCAAACCTTACTTTTTTCCTCCTTCAAACTTTTTGATATATGACAAAGGGAGATAGAAATGTTAAAAGATAATCAATTTCTAAGAAAAATAATCATTTTTAAGATAAAATAGATATTTCAAAATATGGTTAGATTTTCAAAATATGCTTTCAAACTTTTGAGGGGGAGAATGTTAAATTAGGGGGGAGCATCTTTTAAAATTTCCTTTAAAAAATGGAAAGCATTTAACACTTAAACTAAAAGCATTTGTCGTGAGAGCATGCTCACTTATAACTCGTCCTAGGGAGAGAGTTTGGAGTACCGACCGAGAGATTGTTGGTCGTGAGAGCATGCTCACTTATAACTCATACTGGGGCGAGAGTCGGGAGTACTAACCGAGAGGTCGTTGGTTGTGAAAGTATGCTCACTTATAACTCACGCTGGGGCGAGAGTCGGTAGTACCGACTGAGTAGTCGTTGGTCGTGAGAGAATGGTCACTTATAACTTGCATTGAGGCGAGAGTCTGGAGTACTGACTGAGAGGTCGTTGGTCGTAAGAGCATGGTCACTTATAACTCGCGCTGGGACGAGAGTCTGGAATACCGACCAAGAGGTCGTTGGTTGTGAGAGCATGCTCACATATAACTCACACTGGGGATAGAGTCTGGAGTACTGACTGAGAGGTCGTTGGTCGTAAGAGCATGCACACTTATAACTCGCGCTGGAGCGAGAGTTTGGAATACCAACTGAGAGGTCGTTGGCCTTGAGAGCATGCTCACTTATAACTCGTTCTGGGGTGAGAGTCTGGAGTACTGACAGAGAGGTCGTTAGTCGTGAGAACATACTCACTTATAACTTGTGTTGGGGTGAGAGTCTAGAATATTGACCAAAAGGTCGTTGGTCATGAGAGCATGCTCACTTATAACTCGCGCTGGGGCGAGAGTCTAGAGTACCAACCAAAAGGTCGTTAGTCGTGAGAGCATGCTCACTTATAACTCGCGCTGGGGCGAGAGTCTGGAGTACCGACCCAGAGGTCGTTGATGATTAAGGGAAATGAGTCCATGGGCTTAAACCTCTATGACCCTTGAAGCAATCTGTGATCATGACTCCTACCTTACTACCTCGCAATTAGGCCTTGACCAAATTTGAATCTTTCTCTAATTCCGAGGTAGGGGTGAGGTGCCAAATTCTAATCAATGATTCATACCGCCTTCTATTCCTTTTTCCAAGGTAGCTGCATGGAATTTTCGATCCTCGAGGCATAGTCTCCCCGAGGCATGGTGCCAATGCTTTCATATTAGCACTATGATTTTTCTATCCTTTCAATCATAAATGTCGTTTCATAGAAAACTACCACGAGCCCCACTTACTCCTTCCGATACCGCATCTGACGCACGCTTTCTACACGCGACCCGATGTCACTTCTCTTCCCTTGATCTGAAAGCTACCATGCGATGCTATATTGATTGCCCAGCTTGAATCCCTGTGTCTCTTAAGGGTTTTAATTTAAAAACCCTAAAGGCCTCAAGCGGCTGTCCATCGGCGCTTCCTCTTCCTTCCACCTTTCTTTCTCCACTTGTTCTTGCTTGACCTTCGTACATCTCCTTTGTAAGTGCCTCTTCTCCCTCGCCTTTTGCTCCTGTATTTTTCAATTTGGTAATGGCCGGAGAAACGGTAGTCCCCTGGTATGCTTACTTCTGTTCCAATTTTGATAGAAGTGACCTTAAGTCAATACACTCTAGCTTGGAGCTTTCTGAAGCATACAAGCTTCGCCTTCCTGGGCCTGATGACCATCCTTGTCCTCCTCCCTCTAACTTCGTGACTTTCTTAAAGGACCAGCTTCTTGGCAGTCTGCAATTTCCTGTCCCTTCCTTCTTTTCATCATTGAGTCAGTATTTTGCTATCCCCTAATCTTAGTTCGCCCCCAATGCCTTCCGGGCCATGTGTGGAATGGTAATTCTGTGTCGTCTGTATGATATTCCTTTAACTCCTCAATTTTTTCATCATTTCTATTCCCTCAAGTGATCAGAACCGGGTGTATTTATGGTACAATCTAGGACCAGGTACAAGTTCTTCGAAGGCATGCCTTCTTCCAATAAATACTGGAAGTCTCATTTCTTCTATATATAGTTACCTGAATTTGTGACTTGGCCAATTGAATGACTCCCCAATCTTCCCTCTCCTTTTGAGTTAAGTGACCATCAATACCGGCTAGATTGTTTCACAGCTTCTGGGAACTTGGATGGGGTGCAACTCTGACTCTCTTCCTTGCTACGAGAAAACGTGTTGTACACCTTCGGGCTGAGCCCCATCCGAATGCCTCTGACTACCCCCTTTGGTAAGATCAAATGACTCTCCTTTTATGTCTTCACTAATTAAGGTATTTTTCTTTACCTGTAGAAGTCATCATGTTCAAGGCTTTTGCCCTCGACTCCTCCACAATGCCCAGCGACATCCTGAGGATGCAAGGAAGAGAAATTTTGTCTGGCCAGAAGGTCCCCCAGGCCAGCGTCTCCATAGGGGCCTCCTCTCAGTGGTTGAGGGAGCACGAGGCTCCCGAGGGTGAATCTCTCCCTTTGGCAGAGCTTCCCGCTGAGGTAACTACTGGTGAGAAGGCTTCTCTTCCAGCTGTTGAGAGACCCTTGCGCCTTCAATGCAAGAGACGATGCATCATTCCCTCAGTCCAATCTTCCCCCTAGAGGCCGCCTCTATCGCAGGTGTCTGCCAAGTCCAAAACTCCCACCCGGGAAAGCACTCCAGCTTCTTCGGAGGCTACGACCTCCTCTCCTGTTCCTACCCCCATCCAAGAGAAGACATCCTCCCGAGCAAGAGGCCAGCCAGGGACTTCAGCAACTTCTGTTCCTCCTTCCTCGAGTCAGCAATCGCCCGCGGCTCCTATACCTCCTTCTTGCCCAAGGAGTGATCCAAGGGACGGTATGCTTTCACCTCCTCGTTTCAACTATCGTCCCTTCAAGTGCTAGGTCCAATTCCCTCTTCCAGCACTTCTCCCAACTGTGGCCAGGTACAACTGCATGGTGCCTTGGCCAACTCATAGAAGATCACCACTGACCAGATTTTCGAATACCCTCAACTGGACTTGGCCGACTAGTTTTCTCAATGAATGGTGTCGGTAAGTGTTATCTGTTTCAGCTTGTATATATTGCTTTGCTTAATTTGCTTTTGCTTAGAAGTTCATTTTTAGTTTATCTTGTCGATTTTCATAATAAATTCCCTATGCATTCTTTTTATCATCTTGGAAACTGTGAAAGTTAGTTAAATTTGATTGTCGAGTTTGATGATGTATTGTCATGATTGGATTCTTGGATTACATGTGAATACAACTTGGTGATAGATTTCATGTTGATACATTGAGATTATAATTTTTGATATACCTAGTGAAGATATTTTTAAGCCTATTATTCCTATTAATGTGTGATGCACTTGTGGTTAATGCTACTCTAGAACTTGCTTAATTCTTTCAAGACCGCATTATCATAGTTTGTATGATTTTTATGAAGGCTATCTCATTTGCTTTTATCCATGCCTTTTGTTATCACATGTTTCTTGAATAAAATCCATCTCATCAATCATATCATTCTTTTCTCTCTTCCATTTATTTCCATTTATTCATCTCTTAGGATGTGGATATTTTTGGATGATACATGATGAGTATTTTGCCCGAGCCGGTCAAAAGTTTAAGTGTGGGGGAGAGAAATAGCTTAGTAGAATTTAAAAGAAGCATAGGTGAACCATGCTTGATCACCATAGGTAAACCATGCTATTTATCTTTTTATTTGAGTTATTAATGATGTTGTATAGTGATGCACATCGTGTTGAAAAAAAAAGAAAAAAAATACAGAAATGGAAAAAAAAAAAAAATCAAAACAGAAAACAGAAACAAAAATGAGAAAAAAAAGGAAAAAAAAAACAAAACATGAACAGAAAAGTGAAAAAACAAGAAAAAAAAAGAGAAAACAAATGAAAAGAAAAAAAAGAGCTTTTGACATGATGTGCTATTTTTGTATTCATATGTGGTAGAATTTTTTGTTAGTGATAATCTTTATTATAGCGGCATTGAGATTTTTGTTGCATATCATTACTGTATTTTCATTGAAAAGCTATAGTAGAGGTTGTCTACATGTTTATTAGATTTGTGAAAAGCTTTGACATGTGATATTTTGTATTCATTTGTGGTAGAATTTTTGTGAGTGACAATTTTTACTTTAGCGATATTGAGATATTATTGTATACCATGTGTAGATTTTTAGTGTGAAATGCTAGAGTAGGAGTTGTTCACATTTTTATTGTATTGGTGAAAGGTGATAGAATTTTTTTATTAGAGACAATCTTTATGATAGCAAAATTTAGATTTTATTATAGATCATGAGTGAATGTTTATTGAAAAGCTATCGTAGAGATTGTTCACATTTTTTTTTGAGTTGTAAAAAGCTAAGTTGGGAGTTTGTATGAGATACTTTTTGGGTATTATTTTCTTGTACTCATCTATGTAACATTCTAATATATCTATGTCTTCCACCATTACTTTGCTTAATCTTTCTTATTGTTTCTCTTGCACTATCATTTGCTTTGATTCATGTTTTCCTTACATTTCAATAATGCCTTCATTGTTTTATTGTGCACTCTTATGTTTATAGTGGTGGAGATTAGAAGCAAAGCAAGCATATGGTAGTGCATAAATCATGAGTAGCTTGAGTGAGCTCCACTATTACATTTATATGAGAGGAGAGTCACCGTTACTTTTCTTGTGAGGTTATTTTGTTATCATTCTTAGTTTATTCAATTATGGATTGAAGTTATCATGCTTGTTAATCAATGTATGAATTGAATCCATGATTTCTTTGGTCATTTGAATTTGATAATCTTAGATAATTTCCTTTCACTATTTTCTATATATGATTGAGAATTGCTAAGGGAATGCATCTTAGTTATTTTCTTGTTTTATTTACTTTCTCGAGACGAGCAAGAATATGTGTGGGGGAATTGATAATGAGCATTTTTATTGGTTATTTTGTCTCTTAAACTTAGCATTTTTACCTTCTCACATGCTTAATATTGTGTTTATGTTATGTTTTGTGAGTAGGATTTATTTTGGACTTAAATATAAATTTTCTACAAATTATGTAATTTAATTACATGTTTTTAATGTGGTTTTATAGGAAATCGAAAGAGTCATAGATTAGGGTCGAGCCGAATCGAATTTGGCTTGATTTGGAGGTCAAATGGAGGAGATCAAGCTGAATTAATGTGGACCGTTGATCAATATCCAGTGAGATCCTGCCCCTTCAGCCATATCAAGTGATCCAACCCTTCATCCTCATTTAAAGAGATCTGGACCATCCATAGAGATCATCCTCATCCAAGTCCAATTCATCTCCAATTTAGATCAAGAAAGAGCTCAATTTGAGCCAACAATTCAACTCTTAAAACCTAATCCAAAAGCCCAATCTTGAAGCCCAATTTCATAACCCAATTACCCTTCTCTTATTGGATTCGGATCCCATTCCTTCCTAAACCCGATCCGCTAAGAAACCTTACCTCTTCACACAGAACAGAACAGGAGCTTCCTCTCGCGACTCTTTGCTCGCGTTGGCTAGGGCTCGCGATCCACACCAGCGCCTCCCGCATCCTTTTTCTTCCTTCTCTCTGGCCGGCGGCTTCTCCTTTGCTTTCACTGTCGTCGGCCGACCATCCTTAGTCCACTCATCTTCTTCTTAATTCTAGTGGCGAGTGACAATGGGTAAATCGGCAGGGGCAACAAGCTTCGGGGACGACAGCGGTAACTCACCTTACTGGAGAGGGTTTCTCTGGCAAGACATCCACCTTCCGATAGTGTCTTCCGACTGGAGTTCAGGTGGCAGCGGCAGAAGAGAGGTCCGGTAGTCCATCATAGTCCAGCCACTTCCAGCGGAGGGTTCTCTGGTGGATGATTTGTTCATCCCATCGTCGTCATCGAAGCGTGTAGTGACCGACAACGAGCTACTGTCCACCGGTTTTGGGGGTTCCGAGCCAGGTCTTTCGTGTGACGACGAAGGGTAGTCGTTGGTAATCAGAAGCGGATGTGTGGATTGTGGTTTGGATAGTTAGAGTTTTTTGTTTTTAGTAAACTTAGTTTAATTTTGTTCATTGTTGATGTTTGCTTGGGTTGAAGTTCTTTCATTAAATGCTTGTATTAAATATGGTTTTCCATGTTTGAATTGCACTTACTACGCTTAATTAGCTTCACGCCTACAATGTGTTCGATGAATTGCTTCAACCATTAATTAGGTTTAAATTGATGCATTTTAGTTTGTTTAATTCTTGCTTTGTCTTATTATTTCAATTTTGTTAAGTTCTAGTTTTGATTGAATGCAATTAGGTTAGGTTAGATTAGATTTCTTTAATGTTTTAGGGTTCATTAAATGCTTACTTTATTTCAGGTTGCCTCTTAATTTCTGCAATTGTAGTTAGGTTAGGTTTATCTTTATTACTTGCATTGTCTTTTATTTACTAGATTAGTTTTCATTTAATGCTTTGTCATTTCATTCCTTAGTTTAATTGTGTTGATAGTTAATCCATAGCGTAGTGTGACAATGCGTTGTGCATTAATTATTCACACTTAGTTAGTTTTCATTCTAGCATTAGATTAGTTTCCTACTTGCTTCGCTGTTAATTTGTTAGATTTAGAATTAAAACCCCCAAACCCCCAATTCCATATTAAAAATCCCCAAAATAGAAATAACATACAATCCTAAACTACCATCCTATCGTTGCTTTCGTTGGCGGACGACCCGAGTCATTTCTATGCTATATTAGAGTAGGAGGGGTTTGGTACTTCATTATTTGATGCCCAATTCGCGACAAAATTGAGTCATAATCAAATTGGCGCCGTTGCCGGGGAGAAGTAGCGGTGTTTGGTAAACTTAGGATTGTTTTTCTATTTTCTCTATTTTTTGTTTCTATTTTTTGTGGTTGCAAAAATTCAAAAACATTGTTAGGGTTTAATTATTTCATCTCTTGTATGCACACATTCTATCTTGTATATTTTTCTGTGTCTTTTGATGGTATTTGTAGGAGTGTTTCAGGTAAGACCAAGAAATCAGTGTGATATCAGTAGTTTCAGAGTTTCAGTGTGTTTAGAACCTCAGATTTGATGAGTATCATGGAGAATAACACTAAGACTCTCATAGAGCTTTGGGCACCATATTTGTTAGCTGATTCATTTTGCATCAGATATTCTGATTTAGATGCAGACTTCGAGTTATGGGAAATTGTTCATCTATTACCAAAGTTTCATGGACTTTCTGGTGAAGATCCCAACAGACATATTCAAGAATTGGATATGGTGTGCTCTTCATGGAATCCACTTGGTATATCAGAAGAAGATGTTAGACTTAGAACATTTCCATTTTTAGTAGCAAATTCAGCAAAAGATTGGTTGCATTATCTCCCACCCAACTCTATCACCAGTTGGATCGAGATGAATAAATTATTTCTAGCGAGGTTCTTTCCTGCTTCTAGGATCGCAGCTATTCGGAGAAATATTAGTGGAATCCAACAATTCATAGGAGAACCATTTCAAGATTATTGGGATAGATTTAAAAGGCTTGTTGCTAGTTGCCCTCAGCACCAGATAAGTGATCAACTACTGATTTGTACTTCTATGAGGGATTGCTTCCCATAGACAGGAGTATGGTTGATACAGCTAGTGGAGGGGCTCTAGTTAACAAGACATCTACACAGGCTAGAGAACTTATTGAGATTATGGCTACAAATTATCAGCAATATGGGACTAGATCGATGATTACCAAGGATGTTCATTCCTTTGCCAGTGTACTCCCTACCAGGATCCAGTATTTTCAGCCTGATCCTCAGTCTTATCAGATCCATCAACAGGACAGGTATAATTTTGTTGCAAGATTCGGGTATGGGAATACACAACAAGAGAATTCTGATTGGTCCCAACATTATCAGTCATATCTTCAGCATTAGCCTGAGCAGCAATTTTGGGAGCAGTCACAACAACTTGTACAACATCAAGAAACACAATTTCAGCCAAGGAAATATTCATCGACACAGTTACAATTGCTATCAGATCAATCTACTGCATCAATTCCCCAGGAGATAGATTGTAGAGTTTGTGATATTCCTGACTTTGATTCTACTACTCTACATACCACTTCTAGTTTTTTGTATTGTGATGTTGTAGTTGATTCTGATAATATTTTTGTTGAAGATATTGTTGTTCCAGATATACTTGATGTTGCAGGTGTTATTGATGATGATAGAAGTGTAGGGGAGATCCAAAAATCACTTCCTTTGACTATTCTATCACCCGTGTCAACTGAGCCAGTTGAGCCTGTTATTGTACTTATTGATGATGGAAGTGTAGGGGAAACTCAAGAATCACTTCCGTTGATTGTACCTGATCCATAGCCAGATCCTTCACCTGATCAAGATAATGTTGCATTCACTGTTTTAGACCCTCCAGGTAACCATCAGGGATGGTAAGGTCAATGTTTTTTATGAATTCTTAGAAAATTTCATGGAGGTAATTCAATTTGATTGTAGTGAATGTGACATATCTTTTGATTCATGTTCTGTTGATTTTGATATTGTTTATAGTCCATCTCACACAGCATACATGCAGGAAATGTATCTTTTTCTTTTTAGTGCACAGGAATTTTTCAGACATTTCATTCACAGTCAATCACGCAAGGATGCATTCTACCAATTGAAGAAAGCCTTAACACTGTATGCAATAATGAAGCTTCTGGAGTGGACACTCCAACTGAACCGTCTTCGGCCACCGGAGAAAATTTTTGAGGAGTTAAAGGTGGAGGGAGCGATCCTCACTGCATCTACATTCATTCCACTTCCAGATTGACTTCTGGAACTGAATCGACTCCGACCACCAAAATTTCAGGGGAGTCTGTTCCATCTCATTTCTTTTTTTTCTTTCAGCTTGTATATATTGCTTTGCTTGATTTGCTTTTGCTTAGAAGTTCATTTTTAGTTTATCTTGTCGGTTTTCATAATAAATTCCCTATGCATTCTTTTTATCATCTTGGAAACTGTGAAAGTTAGTTTAATTTGATTGTCGAGTTTGATGATGTATTGTCATGATTGGATTCTTGGATTACATGTGATTACAACTTGGTGATTGATTTCATGTTAGTAGATTGAGATGATAATTTTTTATATGCCTAGTGAGAATATTTTTAAGCCTATTATTCCTATTGATGTGTGATGCACTTGTGGTTAATGCTACTCTAGAACTTGCTTAATTCTTTCAAGACCATATTATCATAGGTTTGCATGATTTTTATGAAGGCTATCTCATTTGCTTTTATCCATGTCTTTTGTTATCACATGTTTCTTGAATAAAATCCATATCATCCATCATATCATTCTTTTCTCTCTTCCATTTATTTCCCTTTATTCGTTTCTTAGGATGTGGATATTTTTGGATGATACATGATGAGTATTTTGCCTGGGCCGGTCAAAAATTTAAGTGTGGGGGAGAGAAATAGCTTAGTAGAATTTAAGAGAAGCATAGGTGAACTATGCTTGATCACCATTGGTAAACCATGCTAATTATCTTTTTATTTGAGTTATTAATGATGTTGTATCGTGATGCACATCGTCTTGAAAAAAAAGAAGAAAATACAGAAATGAAAAAAAAAAGTTCAGAACAGAAAACAGAAATGAAAATGAGAAAAAAAACAAGAAAAAAAAAGAGAAAACAAATGAAAAGAAAAAAAAAAGAGCTTTTGACATGATGTGTTATTTTTGTATTCATATGTGGTAGAATTTTTTGTTAGTGATAATCTTTATTATAGCGGCATTGAGATTTTGTTGCATATCATTATTGTATTTTCATTGAAAAGCTATAGTAGAGGTTGTCTACATGTTTATTAGATTTGTGAAAAACTTTGACATGTGATATTTTGTATTCATTTGTGGTAGAATTTTTGTGAGTGATAATTTTTACTTTAGCGATATTGAGATATTATTGTATACCATGTGTAGATTTTAGTGTGAAATGCTAGAGTAGGAGTTGTTCACATTTTTATTGTATTGGTGAAAGGTGATAGAATTTTTTGTTAGCGACAATCTTTATGGTAGCAAAATTTAGATTTTATTATAGATCATGAGTGAATGTTTATTGAAAAGCTATCGTAGAGATTGTTCACATTTTTTTTTTTTTTGAGTTATGAAAAGCTAGCTTGGGAGTTTCGATGAGATACTTTTTGGGTATTATTTTCTTGTACTCATCTATGTAACATTCTAATATATCCATGTCTTCCACCATTACTTTGCTTAATCTCTCTTATTGTTTCTCTTGCACTATCATTTGCTTTGATCCATGTTTTCCTTACATTTCAATAATGCCTTCATTATTTTATTGTGCACTCTTATGTTTATAGTGGTGGAGATTAGAAGCAAAGCAAGCATATGGTAGTGCATAAATCATGAGTAGCTTGAGTGAGCTCCACTATTGCATTTATATGAGAGGAGAGCCACCATTACTTTCCTTGTGAGGTTATTTTGTTATCATTCTTAATTTATTCATTATGGATTGAAGTTATCATGCTTGTTAATCAATGTATGAATTGAATCCATGATTTCTTTGGTCATTTGAATTTGATAATCTTAGATAATTTCCTTTCACTATTTTCTATATATGATTGAGAATTGCTAAGGGAATGCATCTTAGTTATTTTCTTGTTTTATTTACTTTCTTGAGACGAGCAAGAATATGTGCGTGGGAGTTGATAATGAGCATTTTTATTGGTTATTTTGGCTCTTAGACTTAACATTTTTACCTTCTCACATGCTTAATATTGTGTTTATGTTATGTTTTGTGAGTAGGATTTATTTTGGACTTAAATATAAATTTTCTACAAATTATGTAATTTAATTACATGTTTTTAATGTGATTTTGTAGGAAACCGAAAGAGCCAAGGATTAGGGTCGAGCCGAATCGAATTTTGCTTGATTTGGAGGTCAAACGGAGGAGATCAAGCTGAATTAATGTGGATCATTGATCAAGATCCAGTGAGATCCTGCCCCTTCAGCCATATCAAGTGATTGAACCCTTCATCCTCATTTAAAGAGATATGGACCGTCCAAAGAGATCATCCTCATCCAAGTCCAATTCATCTCCAATTTGGATCAAGAAAAGAGCCCAATTTGAGCCAACAATTCAACTCTTAAAACCTAATCCAAAAGCCCAATCTTGAAGCCCAATTTCATAACCCAATTACCCTTCTCTTATTGGATTCGGATCCCATTCCTTCCCAAACCCGATCCACTAAGAAACCTTACCTCTTCACACGGAACAGAATAGGAGCTTCCTCTCGCGACTCTCTGCTCGCGTCGGCTAGGGCTCTCGATCCACACCAGCGCCTCCCGCATCCTTTTTCTTCCTTCTCTCCGGCCGGCGGCTTTTACTTTGCTTTTACTGTCGTCGGCCGGCCATCCTTAGTCCACTCATCTTCTTCTTAATTCTAGTGGCGAGTGACAACAGGTAAATCGGCAGGGGCAACAAGCTTCGACGACGACAACGGTAACTCACCTTACTGGAGAGGGTTTCTCCGGCAAGACATCCACCTTCCGATAGTGTCTTCCGACTAGGGTTCAAGAGACGGCGGCAGAAGAGAGGTCCGGCAGTCCATCACAGTCCAGCCACTTCCAGCGGAGGGTTCTCTGGTGGAAGATTTGTTCATCCCATCATCGTCGTCGAAGCGTGCAGCGACCGACAGCGAGCTACTGTCCATCGGTTTTGGGGGTTCCGAGCCCGGTCTTTCGTGTGACGACGAAGGGTAGTCGTTGGTAATCGGAAGCGGATGTGTGGATTGTGGTTTGGATAGTTAGAGTTTTTTTTATTTAGTTAACTTAGTTTAATTTTGTTCATTGTTGATGTTTGCTTGTGTTAAAGTTCTTTCATTGAATGCTTGTATTGAATATGATTTTCCATGTTTGAATTGCACTTACTACGCTTAATTAGCTTCATGCCTACAATGTGTTCGATGAATTACTTCAACCATTAATTAGGTTTAAATTGATGCATTTTAGTTTGTTTAATTCTTGCTTTGTCTTATTATTTCAATTTTGTTAAGTTCTAGTTTTGATTGAATGCAATTAGGTTAGGTTAGATTAGATTTCTTTAATGTTTTAGGGTTCGTTAAATGCTTACTTTATTTCATGTTGCCTCTTAATTTCTGTAATTGTAGTTAGGTTAGGTTTAGCTTTATTACTTGCATTGTCTTTTATTTACTAGATTAGTTTTCATTTAATGCTTTGTCATTTCATTCCTTATTTTAATTGTGTTGATAATTAATCCATAGCGTAGTGTGACAATGTGTTGTGGATTAATTATTCACACTTAGTTAGTTTTCATTCTAGCATTAGATTAGTTTCTTATTTGCTTCGCTGTTAATTTGTTAAATCTAGAATCAAAACTCTAAACCCCCAATTCCATATTAAAAATCCCCAAAATAGAAATAACATACAATTCTAGACTACCATCCTATCGTTGCTTTCGTTGGCGGACGACTCGAGTCATTTCTATGCTACATCAGCGTAGGAGGGGGTTGGTACTTCATTATTTGATTCCCAATTCACGACAAATTTGGGTCATAATCAGCAGACATCGTTAAAAGAAGGGTCACCTTGTATCTATACCATACCGGCCCGGTTGCGAGTCATAGTTATTCTAGAGGCATCCCGCCTGCCCGGACGAGGATTACTGTAGCATCGTCTATTTTCGATGTCATAAAGACTTCCACTCCTTTTTATGACGTGTCCTTTGATCCATCTTTATCTGACAAGGCCACTGCTACACGATATTCTAAGATGATCCAACAGCCAACATCACTTCTATGCCTATGGTTGTCACTGCAAATCTCTTCTACGGATCGCATGATTAGCGCTGATGTCGAGGTGTTCTTCTAAGTGTCTCCCCTAACAGCTATAAATAATCTGCTTGACTTCTCCTTTGGACTCCTCACTGATAGCTAGAGTTGCCTTATTTTCTCTTCTTTTTTCCGTGCTTTTACTTTCTCGCCTTCTTTTTATAACCGCTTCATGGAATCTTCTCCAATACCTAGGTATGCTCCTGGAGTCTCGACCTTCAGCGGTGTAGATCTGAATGACCTTCACTTTGTGTATGAAGTGTCCACGACCATGCACATCATCATACCCTCGGAGGTCCATCGACTCTTCCAACCCTCTCTCGGTTATGTGACTTTTTTCAAAGAATAGATTATAGCCCGTCTTTGTTTTCCTATCATCCCCTTTTTCTCAAATGTGAGTCAATACTTTCACATTCCCCTTTGTCAACTCACCCCTAATTCCATTAGAATTCTGTGTGGGTTCATTCTTATTTGTGACTTGTGTGACATTCACTGGACTCATCGCCTATTTCACTACTTCTTTCCCCCCCCCCCCCCCCCCCCGGACGCTATAGTGAGGGTCTTTTTTTGCTTCCAGGCTCTTACCCAGACTACCCTTTTTTAGAGACGAAGTGGAAAGAGAAGTATTTTTTCCTTCACTTTCCCTCCACCATGGAGTGGCCTACTGAGTGGCGATCATCCCTTTCTTCGGCGCCTTATCTAGGAGACTATTGCTCAAATCCCACTTTTATAGAGGCGTCGTCGCAACTAGAGGGTTGGCGCTTCGATCTGCGCATGTTGCTGATGGAGGATGTGTTATATCTATTTAGGCTAAGCTTCGTTCCTTCAGAGTTGCCGCACTCTCTTAGTAAGTATTACCTTTGCCCTAACTTTCTTTTGCCTCTTATTTTAACCCTCACTTTGTTGCAGCGGACACCCTCGCCCGAGCGTCTTTGACCAGACCTCTCCCACTAAGCGATTTGGAAATAAATCATCGATGACACATAGTCTTGGGTAGACGGGGCCTTTTGCACGCCATGTCGACTACTCTGGGATGTCTGCAGTTATTGTCTCTTGTCATGTCACCCCTCAAGCGCCGCCGTCTGTCTACTCTGTTCCTGAGCCTGCTCGGCGAACTCATCTTGCTCCTTCCGCTTGTCACCCTCAAACTCCAAAAGAGGGGTTTGATTCAAACGAGCAGCCACTTTCATGTCAACCGAGGCGCAGACCTGCTAAGTCTTGCCCGGTAGCCGAGGCCTCCACTATAACCTAGATACCCAGGTCAGCTCCATCCTCCGTTTCAGAGCCACAACTCCCGGGTGACCCTACTATGCCTCCAGAAGACCGACCCGGAGCCGACCGAGGTAAAACTCCGGTCGTTAAGGAAGAGATCGATCTAGAGTGGCAATCTACACCAGTCGTCTAGGCTGGGCATTCTTCTCCTCAACTGTCTACTTCCACTCGACCTGGCCCTGGCGGGACCGCTCCTGGACCATCTCGATCTCGGTGTTTCCATTTCTACGCTACTATGCCTTCAGAGCGGGGATTGCGTCACGACCCCTCTCTCCTAGCTGGTACTGTCTTGTTATGGGGGCAACTAGCAGCTGATTGGATGGAGTCTATGGAGCAGATAGATAACTTCCCACTGCCCCCTCAAGTGAACTTGTTCTCCAAAAATTCTACTATGGTAAGCTTTCGCCTTCTTTTATTACCCCTCTCTTCCGATTCTGACTATCCATTTATATGGTTAGGTCTTTGCCAATGCGTTGTGCATGAGTTAGGCATCCCTAGACATGTATCAGCAAAATAAGGTCTTGAAGGATCGTATTGCCAACCTAGAGTCTCATCCTTTTGATGTAATACCCCGGTTCTGAGATTCTGGTTAAGTATGACTTAAAAGCTTAGATGGTAATATCCATATCACCAAGGTGCACCTTCCTTTTCGGAAACCCAAACTTAAGAACTTCAAAGTTAAGCGTGCTTGGCTTAGAGAAATCTGAGGATGGGTGATCTCCTGGGAAGTTTTCTAGGGTGCGTGCGAGTGAGGACAAAGCACGCTGAAAGGACCTACGGTGGTCTGTGGAGCTAGTCGTCAACCCGATGGGACATTCTGGGTGGTGTTCTCGGTTCGGTCGGGTGGGGCCCGTCCGGGCCGGGGCGTTACAGATGGTATCAGAACGACCTTGCGACCATGAGTGTATCTGTGACAGGAGCTCCCAGGGCACCACCTAGCGAGGGAGATTCTGGGATTTGTTTGTGGTGTGATTCGTGGTTACACAACGAGGACGTTGTGTCTTTAAGTGGGGGTGATTGTAATACCCCGGTTCTAAGATTGTGATTAAGTATGACTTAAAAGGTTGGATGATACTATCCATATCACCAAAGGGCACCTTCCTTTTCTGTAACGCCCCGGCCCCACCCGATCGAACCGAGAACGCCACCTAGAATTGCCCATCGGGTTGACGACTAGCTCCACAGACCATCGGAAGTCCTTTCAGCGTGTTTTATCCTCACTCGCACACACCCTAGAAAACTTCCCAGGAGGTCACCTATCCTCAGATTTCTCCAAGCCAAGCACGCTTAACTTTGGAGTTTTTAAATTTGGACTTCTAAAAAGAAAGATGCACCTTGGTGATATAGATAGTACCATCTAACCTTTTAAGTCATACTTAACCAGAATATCAGAACCAGGGTATTACATCTGACCCCCTCCAGCCCTGCTTCAATTAAAGGCAGAGATGGAGTCTTTAAAGAAGTTAAATGTCTCCCAGGAATATATCTTAAGTGATGCCTTACTAGAGGCCAACTGACTATGGGATGACAAGAAAAAGTTAGAAGCCCTCCATCAATCGGTTGATGCTAAGTATCAAGAGGAGCTGATCCTCAAGGATAAGGCCTTGTCAAAATTGGCTCAGTATACTGCGGCCTTAGATACCTGCAAGCTCATGCATAAGCAGGAGATGGACTGCTTGACTAGTGAGCTTAACTCCAAAGACATACTCCTCATGGATCATCAAAGGGATTTAGAGTCTCAAGCTACCGAGTTGGGCTCCTTACAGACGGAGCTATCTCAAACTTGGTCTGCACTGTCCCACTCAGCCCAGGCCTTAGAAGCTTATAAAGTGGGAGAAAGTGATCGCCTTCTGGCTAGTCGAGCAGAGTACCTTCACTCTCCAAAATTTAGCTCCCAAGTGAGAGGTCGTTTCATCTGGTCGCTCACCTATGGAGTAGTAGGCGCAATCCAACAATTCCAAGAGGGAGGGCATATGTCCTCCGACCTTCCTGAGGATTTTCTGAACCATCATCGGATCATCAACGAAATACCCGATGATGTTTTTTCAGAGTTCAAGTGACTCAGCCCATTTATTTCTTCATTTTACTTTTACTTCCCTTGTTTATAAGAGCTCTTCTGTAGCCTTTTAATTCTTGCTTTCTATTATTGTTCCACAATTTCTCCCTTGGCTAGATCCCATCGTGGTCATACCCATGGGTTATTGCATGCGTGAGCCGAGTGAAACTTGTTCTACTGCGAACCACAAGAGCTAATCATGAATGAGATTTTTAGATCCTCGCTCGACCGAGCTAGGGCGATAAGGCAGGATCTGGAAGAGTCCTACTTGGGGCTTGCACTAGGAGAAAGAGAATAAAGGACTTAAGCATAATCCCGACCGAGCTTTCCCGACCGGTCACTATGTGCGTACGCCTTGTAGTGCTCATCCCTGACCTGGATCTTTCTCTCAAACAACTGTTAGTACCAAGGGTAATATTTTCAGACACGATAAGGCTGGAGGTAATTAGCACTCCGAGGGCGGTCCAACTTCCTACCTTGAGTGTCCTATAGGTAATAGGCACCAAACGCTAGTTTTTTAATGACCTTATAAGGATCATCCCGCTGAGGTGCTAACTTAGTTACCTCTCCTACCAGTCTGATCCTTTTCCATACCAAATCCCCTTCTCTGAAGAAGCGGGGAATTACCTTCTTATCATAGTTTTGATGCATCCGTTGTCGGTACACTATTAACCGGGTAGCCGTCCTCTCACGGGTCTCACTGATAAGATCTAGCTCTGAAAGTCGTCGCTCGGTATTCTTCGGGCCATACAATAATCACCAGACGGATGGAACCCTAACCTCGATCGGTACAACTGCTTCGTTGTCGTAAATGAGATGAAAGGGAGTGAGCCCTGTACTCTCTAGTGGGGTCGTTAGATATGCCCAAAGGACGCTAAGAAGCTCTTCCACCCAATTGCTGCCCACGTGGTCCAACTTGACCTTCAGTCTATGAACTATCTCTATGTTAATGACCTCGGTCTATCCATTGCTTTGAGAATACGTCACGAAAGTGAAGGCCTGGGTGATACCAAAACCTCGGCACCATTCTTAGATCTTGCACCCTTGGAATTGTCGACCATTGTTTGGGACCAACTTATGAGGGATTCTAAATCAGTATAAGATGTTCTTCCATAAGAACTGGATAATAGCTCCTTCCGTTATTATGGTCAGGGTCTCTACTTCCACCCACTTTGAGAAGTAGTCTACTGCCACGAGTAGAAAGCGCATCTGTCCCGGAGCTACAAGGAATGACCCCATGATGTCCATACCCCATTGATCAAAGGGGCAAGAGACTACCGAGGTCTTCAGAATCTCGGTCAGCCGATGGGACAAGTTATGATGCTTCTGACAAGCGAGGCAAATGGTCACTAACTGCTGAGCATCTATTTGCAAGGTAGGTTAAAAATATCCGGCCAGCAATACTTTTCGGGCTAGCGTTTTTCCTCCTATGTGACTACCGCAGCATCCCTGGTGAACTTCTTGGAGAGCATAATCCACCTTGTCTTGACCTAAGTATTTGAGCAGTGGTCGAAAAAATGCCCGCTTGTATAATTGATCTTCGATCAATGTATATGCACGGGCTCTCCTTTTAATCGATTTGGCTTCTTCAGCATCGGCAGGTAAGATACCTTGTTGAAGATAAATGATCATTGGAGCTCTTCAGTCAATTGGTTCTTCCAAAATGTTTTGTAGGTCGATCTGAGCTATTAGGAAATTTTGGGCTATCAACCTATCCATCACCCAAGTGGTTAAAGAGCTGACTATTTGGGTTAATTCATTTGCTCTCTGATTATCTGCCCTGAGAATCTTGATAACTGTAACCTCCTTGAAACCTTCTTTCATTTTCTCATACGCTTCCCTGTAAAGCTATAGCTTCTCATTGTTGACTTTAAAATTACTGGCCACTTGTTGAGCCACCAACTAGGAATCTGAGAAAATGATTACCCGTGCGGCTCCTACATGCCAAGCAGCTTGAAGTCCAGCCAAAAGTGCCTCATATTTTGCCTCGTTGTTAGTAGTTCTAAAATTTAACCTGATGGCTAGTTGCATGACATCTTCTTGAGGGGATATAAGAAGTATCCCCACTCCATTTCCTTATTGAGTAAATGATCCATCCATGTATACCTTCTATATTTCCTCAGAATCATATTGATGGATCTCTGTCAAAAAGTCGACCAAGGCTTGTGCTTTGATTGTAATGTGCGTAGATTATATACACTTTTATGCATATTTGGACATACATCTACTTGTATTTCATTAGCATAATCTATGTTTATTGCACTCTATTTCTTTATAATATCATACTTCCATTATATTTTGTTCGAAGATCTGATCTTTGCTTGTTTTGATTGATAGGATGCGATTTGGAGCAAAAATAGAGCCAAAACGCACACAAGAACAACTCCGAAAAAAATCAAACTCGGGCCGTGTAGGCCACACGGTCGTGTGGCCATTAGCATGTTCTGGCCATGCCAAATGGTACGGTCGTGCCAGCAATCCAAATGTGAAGAAGGCCACTGCCGTGTGACCCACACGGCCGTGCCATTCTCCTAGTGTCCAGGCAGCACACGACCGTGCCAAATGGCATGGTCGTGCCAACTTTCCAAGGGCGAGGAAGGCCACGACCGTGTGAATCCACACGGTCGTGTGACTTTGACAGAGAAGAAGAACGCCACGACCGTGTGAGCTACACGAGCATGTGACTCAACCCGTGAGGAAATCGGGTGAGGCCGTGTGGATTCCACATTGCTGTGTGACGAAGAACATGGGGTCGTGCCACGCCAAAACAGAGTTGTGCTGAATTCTGGACAGATTACAGACCGATCATAAAATGACCATAACTTTGCGCTCTGTTAAAGTTTCGGGCTATTCTTTATACCGAAACATAGTTGACTTCAAGATCTACAACTTTGCTTTAGATCCAACAGAGAGATAGCACTATCTACCCATGCTAAATGGCACGGCTGTGCTTCCCAACCGCGGGTTCATCTGGACCTTTGCCCAGACTGCAAATCAAACTTTGAACCACCATAACTTTCGGCTCAGTTAGAGACAAAGCTCGATCCAAGTATCAGATTAAAGATAATTTCAAGAGCTACAACTTTGGTTCAGGGTAAATCATGAGAAAATCTGGTTTAATGGGTGAAAATTCTAATTTACCGGACCCCTATAATCCTGGTTTTCTTGGGTAGTTTGGAGGAGGTATAAAAGGGTCAAGATCCTCATTCTTTGACTCATCTTTGGTTTAGGACTTCGTCCCTCTCCTTGCGGAAGGGTTCTCCCTTAAGGGGGGAATTCTATAGCTTTATTCACCTCCATCCCTTGATGATCCGTTCACCTCTGGAGCAAGGAGGCATCCCCAGGACATCGACCAACATCTCTTCTTCCCCTTCTTCTCACATCTAGGGTTGTAAGTATGCTTTACTTTATGTTTTGGGGTTGTTCTTCTTTTGTAATGGAGTAGATCTCCTTTCTAGGATTAAGGAGTATATATGATGTGATGAAGATGTAAAAACTATGTGGATTTGCCATGTTTTTATTCAATGACTTGTTAATGTCTTGTTCATGTTTGATGAAATGTGTGTGTGAAGCTTATATATATCTTTTGCATGTTTTATCAAATGGTTGTGTATAATTGTTAATCCTATAAGGGAGATATCCTAGATCGTATGACCGAGGGGCATCAGTGACAGGCTGCCTTGCTAACGGACGTCTAGGGTATCACCTTGAAAGGAGAAGAAAATCTCCACAAGAAAGTTGGGGATCGGGTATAATCACTATTTCTATTTCTATGTTATTGTGTGTTAGTGTGTTTCTATGTTATATGACCGAGGGGTGTTAGTGATAGGCAGCCCTGCTAACGGACTTCATAGGAATCACTTCCATTTAGTAGTATAGGACTTGGAGTAGGAGATTATGCCGTCTTATCCACTGCAGGGGAGAGTCGGTAATGCATCTAACTTCCTACAAGAGCATGAACATAAAGGATAGGAACTAAACAATCTATGTAACATCGCCTAGCATCACAAGGAAACCAAAATCCTAAAATCACACTTTAAATCATCTTCTATCCTCTTAGCTCAATCCCATCTCAAGATCCATTCTCTATCTTCCCTCTTTTCTTTCTCTTACTTTCATTTCCAACCAATCTTACGTTTGTCAAGATAATTCATCGTGCGAAGTTAATTAGTACTTAATCAACAGTCTCTGTGGATTCGATATTCTTTTATTACTGACGATGAAACCGTGCACTTGCGATTCGTAATAGATTACTGTTCAGGGATGATACTGTATATCATATTCTCCCAGCTCGGTTGCTCATTTGATGAGATGACCTACTATCTTCATGTTGGTAAGGGCCTTCCCAATGGTACTATTGGTCGATATAATAATGAGGTGTGCTAGAAAATAAGGTCTTAGGTGACGAGCCATGAGAATCAATCAGTAAACCAACTTTTCGAGGGTCGTGTATCGAGACTCAGCCCCTTTCAATAGATGGCTGAAGAAATACACTAGTCATTGTGCATTGTCTTGCTCTTTCATCGGGACTGCCCCACGACCTCAGAAGTAGCTGACAAATACACCCAGAGTGGCTTCCCAACAATATGTTTAAATAATGAAGGCAAGGTCTTCAAGTGTTGTTTCAGTTTTTCAAAAGCTTTGTTACACTCTTCATCCCACTAAAACTTGGCAGCTCTTCAGAGTACCTTAAAGAAAGGGAGCGCTTGATCTGCATATCAGGATATAAACCTGCACAGTGCCATGATTCTGCCCATCCACTTCTGGGCTTCTTTCAAATTTCGAGGCGCCTGCATGTCTCGAAGTGCCTATACCTTCTCTGGATTGGCTTCAATCCCCTGCTCAGTAATGAGGTATCCCAGGAATTTTTCACCTCGAGTTCCAAACAAGCACTTCAAGGGATTTAACCTTAGCCCGTATTGCCTCAACATGCCACAGGTCTCCTCCACATCGATAATCAAGTTATTGCCATAGTAGACTCTATCAGTATGTCGTCTACGTAGAATTTTATATTCCTCCATATTTGCTCCCGAAAAATCTTGTCCATTATCCTCTGATAAGTAGCCCTTGCATTTTTGTAGACCGAACAACATGACTATATAACACCAAGTACCATCGACCATGATAAAGCTAACTTTCTCTTGATCTTCTTGGGCGAGAGGGATCTGGTGGTATCCTTGGTAAGCATTAAGCATACAGATCCTCGCAGAGCCCGAGGTTAAATTTATCATCTGATTGATCCTTGGTAGTGGGCAGCAGTCTTTAAGGCTAGCTCGGTTGAGGTTCCGAAAGTTGATACAGACCCTCCACTTATTATTAGGTTTGGATACCAGGACCACGTTAGAGAGCCAAGGTAGAAATTGTACTTCTCTAATGTGTTATACTTTCAAGAGCTAATCAACTTTAGCACGGATGATCTTATGTTGTTCGGCTGAGAAGTTCCGCTTCTTCTGCTTGACCGGCTGAGAATCAGGTAGGAGGTGCAGCTTGTGCTCAGCTACCTCAGGCTCGACTCCAGTAGCTCCTTGGGGGACCAGGCAAAGATGTCCCTATTGCGTGTCAGACATTCAACTAGATCTATCTTAATTTTGATTGGCAGGTCGCTTGATATGTGAGTGATGCTCTCCAGACGATCAGAATAGAGTTGGACCTCCTCTCGTGGAATGGGCTATTCAGCTATAGGGAGAGACTCTTCTTGGATGACGTGGATTCTTCCATCCTAGGTTCTTTGAGCTTTGCGGGCTTCAACGTTCACCATGTTGATATAACACCTGCGAGAGACCAGCTATTCGCCTTTGACCTCCCCAACCTGATCTCCCACAGGGAATTTAGCTTCTGATGAAATGTGGAAATTGTTGCTCGGAACTCGTGTAGGGCAGGTCTCCCTAAGATAACGTTGTAGGAGGATGGAGAATCCACTACGATGAAGGTGCTCCTCCACGTCCTCACCAATGGTTCGCTACCTAAAGATATGACAAGCTTAATTTGACCCATTGGTCATACCTTATTGCCAGTGAACCTGTACAAGGGCGTATCTATGGGTTGGAGCTCACTAACGTTGATCTGCATACCCTCAAATGCATTCTTGAACAGTACATTGACAAATCTTCCGGTGTCAATAAAAACCCTGGCCACGCGGTTGTTGGCAATGACGGCTTTGATTATAAGAGCATTATCATAAGGGAGTTGCACTCCTTCCTGGTCTTGTTGCCCGAAGCTGATTACGGGCCCTGCAGCTTGTTCCCGGCTGTACCCCACCATGTGTATCTCTAAGCTGCACTCATGAGATTTTCGGGCTCTAGTGGAGTCTCCATTAGTGGGCCCTCCAGAGATCATGTCAATCTCCAGGATGGTAACATTTCCCCTATCTCTTCCTCAGGTAATTCCACCGGACCTTTGCCCCGACCTGGCTGCTGAGTTCCCTGACCTTCGCTCTCAAGCAAGGATTTACTTGATTGCCCTGCTGTAGTAGGCGGTATTGGACCCCGTGGTTATTTTGATATGATCAACCAAGTTAAGTTAGGTCCTGTTTATTATTTGATCCCTGTGTCTAAGTGTGCAGGAGCTTAGGAGCATAGGAAGTCGAGCGGAAGACGCAACTAGCGAGAAGGACGGCACGGGGAGGGGGTGATGGGCTCGGTGCGTCCGAAGGACGAGAGAGCTGCGGAAGAGTACACCGATGGATGAGAAGTCAGGATGGAAGCCTGCTCGAGGAGAAGACCGAAAATTGGGTTTGGGTGAGCCTTATTTCGGTTGGTCGCAATCACCCAAGCAATCGGAGCTTCAAAAGAAGAAAAGGAGTTAAAAGGAGTTGGAAAAGCAAGTTGGAGGTGCCTTCAACGAAGTGCTGAAGGCGCCTGCGCTGGCTGCAGCCTTGGAGGCGCCCTCATTGCCTTGAGGGCACCTTCAACCTTGTCCAGGGCGCCCTCAAGTCCATTAGAGGGGCCTTCGGCCTGGCCAAAGTGGTCATTTGTAATCGGATAGAGTTTTATCCGGTCAAACTCCTTGGAGGCGCCCTTAACCCCTTTGGAGGCGCCCTCAAGACTCGAGATAGAGTTTCCAGGAGTTATATAAAGGCCCCTGAAGCTAGGAAATTATTGATTCAATTCTGTATCAACTTCCTAGCAACTATTTGAGCTTCTAGTGTGTAAAAGGCTTCTCCGCCTTCAGAGAATGAGACTTTTCTAGTGCATTTTTTCAACCGTCTTGGATTAATAACCTTCTTAGTTGTAACCAAATCAAAACACTGAGTCTTCTTTCTTTTATGTTATTTTGTCTTATTTTATTGTTGCTATTATTTTTTAGTTGAAAGTTTTGAGGAGGGTAGTTTTTATTTTACATACAATTCACCCCTCCCCTCTTGCCGGCCCCGCTGCACCAACAGGCGGGCTAGCCAGCAACTTCTGAAGATTGGGTGCGATCTCAGGTGGAGGCAGGCCCAGTTCGGCTGCCCAACGAGAATCTTGGCCGAATTAGACATAATTTCCTGTAGAATGGGTGTGAGACATATGATAGGTGTAATAACGAGGCCCCCATTGACCAGGTCTAGGAGCTTGAATAGCTTCGACTCGTTGCGCCACCCTGGATTCCTAACCGGACGGAAATCATGGTCGGGCGTCCTTAGAGCAAGGAAAGGGTTGAGTTGGAGTTGGGGTGACCTTCTCTCCGACTTATTGGCAGGAGCAGGTGTCTTGTCTGCTTTCCTCCGGTAGCTTGGGCTTCTTCTACATTAATGTAGTCGGCTGCCTTCCCCAGCATCTCGTCAAAATTATTCACAGACTCTCGAATGAGGGCTCGGAAGAACTCTCCTTCCACCATACCGTGATAAAAAACGCTCATCAAGATCTCTGAGGTAGCAGACGAGACATCTTGAGCTACCTGGTTGAAGCTTTTTATGTAGAGCCTCAGGGACATCCTGAACTGCTCCTTCTTGTTATAATACTTTGGGCATGGGTTTCGATAGAAGGCTCGGAGGAAATCCTCGAGTTGTTTCCTCTTAAATCCTTTGTCTGAAGCGTGGGTTTGGTCTTTTAAAATTGTAGGCATCTTGCGCGGTTATGAAGCGGTAGTGTGCCTCTAGCGTAAAATTCAAACTTTAGAAGTATAACAAGCTTTATATGAGATGCACAATGGAAAAGTCGTTGGACCAGATGATATTCTGATAGAGGTATAGATGTGTCTAAGGAAATAAGGTATTGATTGACTTACAAAATTATTTAATATGATATTGAAAATAAAAAAATACCTGGGGTAAGTACTCTATTTCTTTTATATAAGAATAAGGGAGATGTATAAAATTGTGCAAACTATAGAAGTATTAAACTAATGAGTCATACCATGAAATTTTATGAAAAAGTAATAGAAAAAAATTAAAGAAGGAGACCACGGTGATCGAAAATCATTTTTGGTTTATCCTTGAAAGGTCGATAATAGAAGCTATACATCTTCTTAGACAACTAATTGAAAAATATCGGGAGCAAAAATAAGATCTACACATGATATTCATTGACTTAAAAAAAGCTTATTATAAAGCTCCAAGAGATTATATGGAGAATTCTAGAAAAGAGAGATGTTAGCATAACATATATTAAACTAATTAAGGATATGTATGAGGATGTAACGACTAGAGTAAAGACTTCAGGCGAGTAACTGAAGCATTTTCAATAAAGATAGGGTTAACTCTAAGTTCTTATCATTTTACACTAATTATGGACGAACTCACTATACACATTTAAGACAAAGTACCATGGTTCATGTTGTTTCTAGATGATATTAGTTTGGTAGATGAAACACGTGAAGGATTAAATGCTAAACTATAATCTTAGCTGGAAACACTAAAGGGAAAAGTTTTAGGCTTAGTAGAATAAAGACAGAATATATGAAATTTAAGTTTAGCAATATTAGACGTAATGAGATAATTGTTAAAATAGGAGATGATGAGTTGCCCGAAACCGAGAGTTTTAAATATTTAAGATCATTTTTGCAAAACGATGGAGGGATCGAGAGAGATGTTTACATAGAATTCAAGTAGGATGGTTGAAATGGAGGAGAGCATCGTGTGTTTTATGTGATCGTAAAGTATCTCTAAAATTTAAAGGAAAGTTCTACAAAATCGCAGTTAGACTTGCTATATTATATAGAGCTGAATATTGGGCTATAACTCAGCACATGAGCAGAATATGAGAACTGCAAAAATGAGGATGTGTGAACATACGAGGATGGACAGAATAAAAAATGAGAGCATTAGAGAGAAAGTTAGAGTTGTATCTATTAAGAAAAACTTCGAGAGACACGTTTAAGATGGTATGAGCTTGTACTTAGACGACCAATAAATGTTCCAGTTAGGCGATATGAAATTATAACAAACACATATCAAATAAGGAAGAGGAAGACCAAAAAAGACTTGGTTAGGACCAATAAAGGAAGATAAAATTTATTTAAGTATAAATGATGATATAGTAGGAGATAGCACTCAATGGCGTAAAAGGATCCATATAACCGATCCCACCTAGTGGGAAAAAGCTTGGTTGTTTTTGTCGTGGTTGTTCTTGTCTGTCTTCTTTTATCTCTCAATTAGCTCATCTCATAGTAAAATGATTATTGAACTAAACTATCATTCTTGATACGAATTAACCTTGTTATGCTGAAGTTTCAGATTTTAACTGTAATGGTACAATTTTGGTCTCATGTTGTGTAGTTGTATGCTCCCAAGCATACTAAGAGGAATTAAAAAAAGACGGTCTAGTCCATGAAGCTCCGGTCCATGCGCGGTAGGAAGGGTTGGACCATGTTGGGTCTATTATGTTGGAGTTGCAAGGTTGCAAACATAGTCTCACATTGAAAACACATGAGAATCTCCATTGGCATGAGGCCTTTTGGGTAGAACCCAAGAGCAAAATCATGAGAGTTTAGGCCTAAAGTGGATAATATCATGCAATTGTGGAGATATCTAAATTTTTTATGATCCTACATATTATATGCTACCTTCGCCCGCATTCAAGATTTGAACCCATGACCACAAGGTCACACTATTACAATTTTATTATTGCAGCAAACCTCCCCTTCAAGAGGAATTAACATAAGATTAATTTAATATTCCTCTACTTTTCTTGTTTGCTTTAAAAAATGTTTATAATAATTAAAAAATTATTAAAAAAATTAGAGCAATAAATTATAAAAAATTATAAATTTTAAAAATATTTTTTTTAGCAATAACGTATTCAATTTAAGTTTATTGTACCATACCAATACTTTTCTTTAATAAGATTACATTAATTAATTAGATAATTGAATTAAATTTTTTTCACTCTTATTACTTCAATGTGTTGATTGAATAGAACTTTGTACTCTAAAAAAATAAAAAATATTATTTAGATTCATCTTGATGTGTGCCCTAGTATTCTAAGTTGTCAGCATAATATAATACTCATTGGTTACATTAGTATGGGCGAAGAAGGTGGGAATACCCATGTCTATTAGTATTAAGGGTTGGTATTGGAATACAAGTTTTGACTTTGCCGCCTAGAACAGTGTGAGATTTTAAACCATATTGATAGGAATGGAGATTGACATTAATTTTTTGCCATTCTAATGATCCATACTGTTATTTTCATCATTTGATTCGAATAACAACCCAAAACATTTTCCTTTATCTGGAATATAGGATCCTTAAGTGCTTGATGTTCTTGTTTTTCTGTCAGCAATTTCGAATTGTTGTATTTTATCAGTATCCGAATCTTACTGTGATACTGCTGCATATCATAATATCTGAAACTATTCTCTTTGGCAGGTATGATCCTCGAAAGCGTATAACTGCAGCACAAGCACTTGAGCATGAGTAAGGATTTTTTTTCTTTATGTAGGTAGATTTAAAATTTTTGTCCAATGTCATGGACCCAATATTATACAAAAAAATGAGAAGAATAAAAAAATAATTGAGAAAAAAATTAGAAAAAAATTCAGTTATAGAGTACTAAGCAAATGTGTCATAGATTACCCACGCCAATTGACCACCCAAACCAACACTGGGAAATCTGTGGAATTGTCCCTCGTTGACCAGTGATAACTGAATGTACTGGGTGGAATAGTTTTTTGAAACAGGATACGTGCATGGATAACTGGTTGTGCCATTTCCTGTTTTATTGCCTTGCTATTTGCTGAAGACTTCAAGTGATACCTTATAATTCTTATGCTAGCTATTAAGCATCAGTCAGCCATTTTGACATGACATGTATTCAGTTTACACTTCAAATTTCATACTTCCAATTTCAAAAATGAATAAATAAAGAAGAAGCTTAAGAATCCAATTTTACACCCTGATACATATAAAGCTCAATTAACTCAACTATGGGCTTGGTTGCCTTTTACTTGTTATAGGAACTTGGAAGTTTCATTCTACTGTACAAAGATCATTTTGTTAAAAATTAATCTTTATTTTTGATATTTTTCTAAACCTCCTTCACATTTATGGTTATGTTTAAATTACACAAAAAATCTCATTCTATTTAAAACATTGTTGAATTGGTTGAATTTCTGTGTTTAGACTCAATGTGGTCTGATGCTTTCCGTGGACCCGCATTGGTAGGTGCACTAGGTTGCCTTTTTATTGACTACCAAGTGAAATGTTTGATAAATGACAATATATTCTGAGATATTCAAAGACAGTGACATTGCTTATTTTCCAACAGTACAACAATAAAACTCCTTCCATTTTGTACTTGGACCATTCCTTGGATCATATAATCAATTCTTTCTTCCATCGACCAGATATTTAGATCCATAGGGCTATCAAATAGCTTGGATCCTAGTATACCAGTTTCCTCTACCACATCAAACACATTAATTTGTTACGGATATCAATGTCTCCCTTTTGTTGAGCAACATCTAAGCCAATAAATACTTCAAATTACCTAAATCCTTGATTTGAAAGTGTTGATGAACGTACAATTTCAACCTTTTGATTTCAGCTGAATCATCAACAATCATGATGTCATCCACATGACCAATGAAAAGGGTACATTTTAACTAAGAGGTAAAGAGAAATACTGAATGTTTCGCTTTGAGATACTTGATGATACAAAAAATTTAGCATAGAATTCAATTTACCAAATCATTCTTTATAGTGACCTTTTCAATTTCCACACAGGCACTAAGCTTGGTAGGTTTCTCTGTCAGTCTATCCCTATACCTCTTCATCTAATTCATCCTAAAGGGAAGACATTTTTGGCATCCAATTGATACATAGATATAGCCGCCAATGTGAAAAAAGCTAAAGTTGACATAGCCACAAGAGAGAATAAGTCCCTTTAGTTAATGTTATATATCTTTTGTGTATACGATTTCTCTGCTAATTGAGATTTAAGTTTTGCAAATTGAGCCATTAGGGAATGATTTATAGTAAACAAGCATTTGCAACCAAACAATAGCTAGAAGGAAAAGTCATAAGTTCCCAAATACCAATAGAATATAATGTTTCTATTTTGTCTATCATAGTTCATCTTCATCTCAGATTTGATAAAGCCTCTAAGCTAATCTGAGGTATCCTAACACAATCTAAAGTAGAATATTTTGGAGAGATGCATATGAAATGTAATGAGAAAGGAGATGTGAGATATTGCATTTAGGAGTTCTTAGTTTAACATGAAGGCCAAGATCAAAGGTGTAGTTCAGGACCATGTAAGTTTGTTAGGGCAGGGTATTTGGTGAAGGAACTACATTGAGCTTAAATTGTGGTCTTCTACTGTTCATTGGAGTAGTAGTCAAGTCTCTAGTATCAATCACAAGATTGAGTAGACCATGAAGTACTTATGGAAAGCATTTCAACTATTGTGTTGGGTCTATTGAGCAAGAGAAAAGAGTGGATTCCGAGAATGTCACATCAATTTAAATGATAGCTCAATATAACTTGAAGAATAACATGATCGCCATTCTGTAGCTTAGAACACTTGACACTTGAAAACATAGGGCTTGTTTGGTTCATAAATTTTTTCTATTTTCAGTTTTCAGATTCTTGAAAATAAAAGAAACTATTTAAAATAAAAAAGGAAAAAATATTTATGGTACCACTCTAATAAATATAAATATGCCAAACAATTGATGTTAACTATTTATTTTGCATCTCTTTGTAGCTGTTAAATTTTATTTTTCTAAAGGAAATTAAAATAAAACTTTTCCTTAAACAAATATGGTTTAAGGGATCAATTTAATATTCTTAGCGGCTAAGATATTAATAAAGCAAGTGTTAGCAAATACAGGATTGGTATCATGAGGGAAGGAAATAGAAAAAGGAACTCGACCATAAGAAATGGACAGGAACGTGCTTTATAAGATGGCATGATGTGAGAACCATATCATTTCAAAATTGGAGAGAAGCCCTCATATGAAGGGCAATTTTCTTACTGTCTCAATCAAATGCCTATTCTTTCTTTAATGCAACAAAATGTGTTCCAGTGTTTGAGAATAATATGATTGATGGAAAAATTAAATAGAAAAACTGAAGGACAGCATTGTTAGAATTGTATGATTTGCAATTCCAATCATATGATTCAAATCGGATCTGCAATAGAATTGTATCTATTTGATACACATTGGTCTTCATCTGATCATGTGAAGGAACATTTTGAAGCCAAAGAATGAAAGAAGTGTGAGTATTAAATTAGCTTGGTCCATTCCATTCAAATTTCTCTTCCTCTTTTGTACAAACTTGCAGTGTCTGTCTGAAGCTCTCTACTCTTCTCATCACTGTCCATGAGTGAAGAAGGCATCCTCCATTTTTTTTTTTGATAAGAAAAAATTTCATATCCTAGTTCAAGAGTACAGAAAATGGTCTATAGTGGCTATTTATGACTGACACGGCATCAGATCAGAGTACACCCCTAAGACCTATATATATGTATACACACACTCTTGAATATTCTCTCAACACTTAATTGTTCACCCTCAAAGATACATTTATTTCTAACTCATCATACATAGTGTATTAACGAAGACAACGCCAAGTACTGAGCCTTTGTTAATACCCTATTCCCACGGTAACATCTTTCAAATACTCTTAGAGCCCGTGTACATCTCCTATGGCATATGGAGCCGGTCTCTGACCCTCCTCCATAACTCAGCAATAGGGGGCACCCAAAAAATAGATGTTCCTTTGTTTTCAACACTTGTCGACAAAATGCACATTGCTTATCCTACTCCTGCCTGTCTTTAGTGTGAAGACGGCCCAAGGCCAGCATCCAACAAGTGGCAGCATGACTCGGCTGCAATTAAATTTTCCACACTGTTCGTGCCTAGACTATGACATCTAAAGAAATCATATGATTGCGCCACTCCACTGCCCTGTGCGAACCATCTTGCTAGTCTTTGTCTAGCATCAGACGTGAGCCTCTGAAAGAATTCGGTCCCGTATTAGTAGTAACCTCTTAATCAATGGTGTATATGAAGGAGATACTTCTTAGGACCACACATCTGCACGCCTTAGATACCGATGGTGGGCCCATTTGATCCAAAGAGCATCTACTTTTACCTTAATCCGCTAAAGTACTTTAGCTAGCAGAACTAAGTTCTAACTTTTTAACTCCTGTAATCCCAATCCTCCTTCCTCCTTTAGTTTACACATATCGGGCCAAGATACCGGAGGATGCTTAGCTGTCCACATAAAGGATCTACAAATTCTATAGATATGTCTATGACCCTATAGACACTGGTAAGATGGACATCCAAAAACATTCCACTCCTTGAAGCACCGAGGAAATAAGTTGTGCCTTTCCTGCATATGATAGAGTGTGTCTTGGCCAACTATTAAAACGCCGAACTGCTCAGCTGCAAGGGCAACCCTAAGATATCTAAACGGTATAGATCTCTTATGAAAGCCCATGATGGACAACAACCTCATGCGGACCCTATCCTCAACTCCAGCCAAGTAAATGCATGATTTCAACCCGCTATTTCCCCAAATTCATGCAGACAGGTAGATAAGGTTCTAATTAAATTCTCATCACCCTTGCTAAATAGGAGATTGTCAGCATAGTCTAGGTGGGTTAGTCCTAGGGGTGCACACTGGGGATGAAATCTGAAGGCCGAACCAACTCTACACTGTTGAATTTGTCTCCCAAAGATTTCTATACATATTCCAAATAGATATGGTGACCATGGGTCTTCTTGCTGCAACCCCCTAGCTCAACAGAATAGCCCAAAAGTCCCTCCATTAATGGTGAGTATGAGTTAGTGGTCACACATTCCATAATCCAATCTATAAACTTCCTTGCAACCCCGAAAGTGCCTACTTCAGGAAATTCCAGTGGACCGAGTCAAATGCCTTTTGTAGGTCAATCTTCATGATGCAGCTCGGAGACAATCACTTTCGATTGTATTTTCTAAAAAGTTCCTTAGTCAAGTGGATGTTATCTATAATGAACCTGCCCTTTACAAACGCAACTTGTGACTGATGTAAGAACTTGTTCATGATATTTGCTAGACAACCTGCCAATAACTTCGATACGACTTTGTAGGCATGGGAAGACTTCGGGACTAGAAAAATCAAAGTATGGTTCCATTTCTTAAGTAACTTCCCACTGTTGAAGAATTCCAGGACTGTGTCAGAAAAATCTCTTCCAACCATGTCCCAAGCTTGCTTAAAAAACCTCGATCCATAGCCATCAGAGCCCGGGGTATGCTAGTCCGCTTTGTCAAAGAGTGCCTCCTTGATCTCCTCAGCTGTAGGAAGGCAGACATGCTGAGCCGTTAAAGAATCTGACCAACCTTCAGGCAGGATGTTGGGAATTCAGTCCTGTCTATTTGCGTGCCAAGTTGGTTCTGAAAGTAATTAGTAAATACTCCAACAACCTCCCTAAAAGATTCAGGAAGATTGTCATTCTCACTTTCTACCACTGTGATTTCATTGCGCTTGTTATTTCTTTGTACGATCGCATGAAAAAACGAGGAGATACGGTCCACCTGTTTGAAATAATCTAGCTTGGCATGCTGCATGCTGAAGTTGTGTTCAGTTGAATTTAATCGGGAAGCAGCTTGTTGAATTTCTTTGTAATTGGCAACCATAGTTCCACAAGACAGTCCAGCTTCTTGAGCTTCCTCCAATCTCAGTCGTGCTGCTGCTTGTGCCGAAATGTGTGCTGAAAGTGCATGGTATTAAGAGTTTTTAAGTCCAATTTCAGAAGTTTCAGAATCTGCACAATTCTGTACTGAGCTATTCCCTGCCCAATCTGCTGCGTGTAGGTTGTCCATTTGATGTTAACCAGTTCCAGGAAAGTGTTGTGCTTGACCCACATATTGAAAAACTTGAATGACTTGAGGATTTGAATGATATGGTTCAGAATAGAGACAATGCAGAGGCCGAATGATCTCACAAGTAGCCCGCGGGAGTGAAGTTAGCAAAACTTTGTAGCTTAGCCTCCAACCAATATTTATTCACTAGTGCTCGATCAAGTTTACTATACATGTTGTCGTTGGACCAGGTATATCTGCAATCTGTATGGTTTAAATCCTCTAGATCAGCAATTGCAACAAAATCTTGGAACTCCGTAAGACTGTTTTGTGAGAGAGGGATTCCACCATGCTTGTCCTCTATTGATAGGTAAGCATTGAAATCCCCTATGACAACCCAAGGCAAAGCTATATCATCTGATAGATGCTGCAGGTGTTCCCATAACGGTCTCCTTCCCAGAGCAGTCAATCTGCCATACACAAAGATGATAGCTATGGATCTGCATGTCACTTTACAGGCACTTTACAATGCACAAACTGATCATGCCATTCCTGTACCTCAAGTTCAACCCTTTGTTCATCCCATATCAACAATATCCTACTCCGACCATCTGGAACATCTAGTTGTTCCATCTTGAAAATCACCTCAATTTCAATTTCTGATAACTCAGTGCTGATAGTTTAGTTTCCAGCACTCCTAACACTGCTAATTTATTAGTACAAAGGAAGTTTTCCACTCCCTTTTGCTTGAGGCCTTTATTGAGGCCTCGTATATTCCAGCTAGCATGCTTCTCGGGCCGGTTCACTTTGTATTCTCCCACTAGGTTCAGTATTATAAGGAATATCCTCTTGCAGTAACCATTTTGGTACTGTTGTATTTTCTGTTGCTATTTGTTTTCCTTTGCTCGTCATCTCTATTTGCTTGCCTGACGGTTCTGTGGCACCCATAGCCCTGCTCATGCTCCGGGTCATGGGGGCTGACTTATGGGATACCTCAGTTTCTGAATGGACATTTTTTTAACCTGTGCCGATTTCTGCAACAGATCCTGAATTTGTGCCAGTGTGTACCAAACCATGTTTCTGGCCTCCTTTCCTTCTTCCATATTGCTGAACCACCCTTTTCTCAGGTATAATTTCTTTACCTTTATCCGGCCGAACTCCATCAGGCTTCAATCCTTCCCTTTGACTTGCTAATTGGCTAGCCTCCTGCTGCCCCAAACTGATATGAAGATTGTTAGGCAATGTGGTCTCTGAATTGAGCTGGAGGGTTCTTGAAACAGGTACAATTTCCTTGCCTTTATTCAGGTGAGAGCCATCTTGCTGAGACTGCAAAGTTTCTCTTTAGTTATCTGTTTGGCCAACCTCCTGCGGCCCCAAATTGATTTCAGGATTGTCATGCAATGCAGCTTCTGGAATAAGGGTATTCCCATGTGGTTTGGAATTCGACAGAATTGACTTACTGCACCGAGAATCATTTTGATCATCACTCTTACAATGTTCTTGATAATGACCCATGTGCTGACATTGCAAACAGAACTTAAATTTTGATTCTAAATGAAGGGGTAGGGCTATCTCAATACCGCTAGGCAGCATGACGGGGATAACAATCAATGGTTCTTTGGTGATGTTTACTTCCACAAGCAGTCGGGCAACATTAATTCGCCCTCTTTGTTTCGTCACCTGGTCTGTATAGAGTGACCTGCCAAGTAACGAGGCTATTTTGCTCACAGCTTGCACCGTCCAACATTCTAGCGGGAGATTGAAATTTGAACCCAAATCGGCAGCCGTTGGAGCTCCTCCCGCCGAAAAAAGAAACAAGTGGGAAGAGGTTTCAGGTATAGCGGCAACCTAACGCAATGTATGGACGACCACGTAACACTTTGCCACAATCCTCCGCATTCTGAAATTTAAATAGCAGCCACATGGTTTTATGTAGTTGAACTTCGTAGTTGACCCTCCACCTGTTCGCCATGCTTTTTATGCCAGCCGGGAAACATCCTACGAAACGCCCGACTAAGTAGTTTCCAATGGCATTTTCAATTGTGTCAACATCCTCCAGCTCCAGTGCAACATTGCAACATTCCCAGTTCCGGTTGAACAAAGTGTAAAGCGTTTTCGTCAGTGAAAAATCTGTTGGAAGAGAACAGATTAGTCCAACATTTTTTATTTTTGAAGCCCTCCTGATTTTGTTGTTCCGCCGGGTTATCATTGGAGTCCATAGTTGGTACCCGTGCAACACTGATTAAGGCCACGAAGGTTGCACCAGAGGCTGCACCACCGGCTGTTGTGCTGCTGCCGCAATTCGCCTTCTACCCCCATGCCTGCGATTCCTTGCCTGATTCGGTAAGTGGGACATAGTTGGAATGCTGATTTGATAGGTTGGCAGCCTTGGAAAGTGGTGGCCAATTAGCAAGCTTACAAATCCAGCTAGAATTACCAAATAAATATGAATCAGATTGCTTTAAAGGCGAGAATAAATCATTTCCAAAGATGACCAGGATTTGTCTCCCAAATCCAGAAGTAAATGGAGAAAACCTGCTAGCCTTCCAAATAGAGGAATTTCCTTGTGCGAAAACCAGCCACAAGGATCCACTGTGTCGCCACTGATGGGTTACACAAGACACATCATCATACCTTCCACATCATCTGCCCTCCACGTCAGCCTTCTTCCATCCAGCACCAGCAGAAGTTGTCACCAGCGTCGAAAAGCTTGATTCTTTCTGAATCACCAGCCACAAGAACCCCACCCAATCTTCTTAGATGATTTCCATAACTCTTAAGAATCAACACCAAGAAATCTTTGCACATAAAATGCCCAAACTACCAAGGGGAGCCTTCTTGCCCGTGCGAGAGGATCTAATCCAGGGAACCTCCCAAATTAGAAACCGTTGAACAAGAGCACTTTTGCCAATATGAACTTTGGGATGGTTTGCCGTCACCTTCTCCCTAGAGAGAAGGGAGAGTTTCTCTCTCTAAACAACACTCCCTTGGCATTTAACTTAAGAAGACATCCTCCTGTCTCATGCTAGTATAGTGAAGAAGATAGCATCCACCGCTTGCACTACTACCAGTGTCTAAGACTTGCTCTCCACTGGTCATTCCTCCACTGGCCTTTTTCTTATTCCTTCACCACCAGATTGCTCTAAACATCTTCCTCTCTGTCTAGCCAGTTAGAAGACGACCAGCAACACCACACCAACATATTTTTATCTCGTCTGCATGACCCTTGACTGGCTAACGACCCACTATAGGTTCTCTTCCTCACTTGATTCTTCTTCTTCAATTGACAACTGTGTCTTTTCTTTGTCCGTGGCCAATGGCTATCTCTCCAACAAGCAAGGTAACCTTTCTTTGGCAAACAATATATAATTCCCAGTACACTGGTGAGTGATGGTTAATTAACTATTCTATTTCTTTGATTTAATCAAAGTATCAAACTGTATATTGGATAGTGGTATTATACTAATATACCCAATTCAGTATTCTGTTTTTCTATTAGTTGTTAGTGTTAGTTTTATGCTACTATATGCTCCCAAAAAGAAAGTACAGATAACTGATATTACGTGGGAATGATGTAAGGAACTTGGTGAAGGAAATAAAATGAGATTGGAGTGCAATTGCTGCAGAAATAAATATTGGGGCAGTGTTATTAGAATGAAGAATCATCTAGCTGGAACTAGAAATGAAGTTACACCTCATTCACAGTTTCTGGAGATGTCAAAAAATTAGTTTTTGAAGATATTTAGTGGCTTGAAAGATGATATGACAGAATG